>NC_090836.1:17087083-17691666 GCF_028021215.1 Eschrichtius robustus
GAAGAAATACATATATATATAACAAACAATAATTCATTTATTTAAATTCATTTTTTGTTAGCAAATAGAATAGGAATGTAAACTTCTTGGATTTTATTCCCCAGGAATTATCAATGGGGTTTTTTTTTTCTTGGCTGCATTGGGTCTTTGTTGCTGCATGTGAGCTTTCTCTAGTTACAGCGAGCAGGGCCACTCTTGGTTGAGGTGAGTGGACTTCTCATTGCAGTGGCTTCTCTTGTTGCAGAGCACAGGCTCTAGGCTCACGGGCTTCAGTAGTTGTGGCACACAGGCTCAGTAGTTGTAGCTAGTGGGCTAAGAGCACAGGCTTAGTAGTTGTGGTACACGGGCTTTGTTGCTTCGAGCATGTGGGATCTTCCCGGACCAGGGCTTGAACCTGTGTCCCCTGCATTGGCAGGTGGATTCTTAACCACTGCGCCACCAGGGAAGCCCCTATCAATGGGTTTTTAAGCCAGCTAAAGAAAGGCAATTCTTGAGGGGAGGAGTCATGATGATGGTGTGGGAAGATGCTGAGTTAGCATCTCCCCACAACTAGGGTGCCTACGAGCTGCTGGTGGGGGACTCTGACCCCCAAGGAGACGAGAGGAACCCCAAAGTGAACCGGTAGGACATAGGGGGACTGGGCGGGGGAGGAGAAGTGGAGGCCAGACAAGATCAGCGCCCCTGAGGCCAGGTAGATCAGGAGAGGCAGGTGGGAGGGACTCTCCGGGAAGAGCAGGAGAGGAGCGGAGGGCAATCGCCTGGCCCGCTTGGGTAGGGGAGGCTGCTGAGCTCCCAAGCCGCTTCCCCCCCATCCAAAACCCCATCCACGCCACGTGGGTCCTGCGGGCATAGGAGGGAGGCCAGGAAGATCAGGAGTGGCAGGTGGGAGGGGCCGTCCAGGAGGAGTGAGAGAGGAGCGGAAGGGGATTGCCCTGCCCACTGGGGCCCGGGGAGGCTGCTGACCTCCCAGGCTGGTCACCTGCAATCCAAATCCCCCTCCAGGCCACGTGGGTCCTGGGGGCATAGGAGGGAAACCGGGGATCAGAAGACGCAGGCGGGAGGGGCCCTATGGGAGGAGCAGAAGAGGGGCAGAGGGCGTTTGCCCCACCCACTCGGGCACGGGGACCCTGTTGAGCTCACAGGCTGGTCCCCTGCCCTCCAAGGCCCCCCTTCCCCTCAACTCCCCCCTCACCAGCCGCATTGGTCCAGGAGGGAGAGGCCAGGGAGATCAGGAGAGGCAGGTGGGAGGGGCCCTCCCAGACCCCAGACCAGAGGAGTAGGAGAGGAGAGGAGGGCATTTGCCACACCCATTTGAGCCCAGAAAGCCTGCTAGGCTCCCAGATGAGGTCCTCTGCCCTCCGAGACAAGGGAGGGGGGCACACCTGGGCCTCTTCTGTTCCTTGAGCCTAAGCTCCACCACCACAAAGCCCAGGGCCTTTTCTAGACCTGTGGGTCCTGAGCATTGGCCCTGCCCACTGCCCAAACTGCACCCTTGCTTAGGCCCCAATCTCCACAGCCAAAGCGTCGCCCCACCTTTTTTTTTTCCTTTTCCTCCTCCTCTTTTTTACTATTGTGGTACTGAGGTACCTTCCTATTGTTGATTCATCTATATTTTTATTTGTACATTCTTTCTAACGTATCTATTAGTTTCCCAGTCTAATTTCATTTTTTACTTTGTTACTTTTCTCTTTTTTTTTTTTTTTTTTTTTTTTGCGAGCCCACATGGCTTGTGGGATCTTGATTCGCAATGCCGGGGTCGGGTGTAAGCTCCTGCAGTGGGAGCTCCGAGTCCAAACCACTGGACTAACAGAGAGAAACTCAGACCCCAGGGAATATTCATCTGAGTGAGGTCTCACACAGTTCCTCATATCAGCACCAAGACCCAGCTCTAAGCTCTACCCAGTAGCCTACAAACTCCAGTGTCGGAAGCCTCAGGCCAAACAACCAGTAAAACAGGAACACAATCCCACTCATTTAAAAAAAAAAAAAATGAGATGGCAAAAGTTTTTGTCACAGATGAAGGAGCAAGGTAAAAACCTACAAGACCAAATAAATAAAGAGGAAATAGGCAATCTACATGAAAAAGAATTCAGAGTAATGATAGTGAAGACGATCCAGAATCTTGAAAATAGAATGGAAGCATGGATTGAGAAAATACAAGAAATGTTTAACAAAGATCTAGAAGAACTAGAAAACAAACAAACAGAGATGAACAACACAATAACTGAAATGAAAAATACACTAGAAAGAATCAATAACAGAATAACAGAGGCAGAAGAATGAATAAGTGAGCTGGAAGACAAAATGGTGGAAATAACTGCCGAGGAGCAGAATAAACAAAAAAGAATGAAAAGAATTGAAGACAATCTCAGAGACCTTTGGGACAACACTAAACTCACCAACATTCAAATTATAGGGGTCCCAGAAGAAGAAGAGAAAAAGAAAGGGTCTGAGAAAATATTTGAAGAGATTATAGTCGAAAAGTTCCCTAACATGGGAAAGGAAATAGTCACCCAAATCCGGGAAGCACAGAGAGTCCCATACAGGATAAACCTGAGGAAAAACACACCAAAACACATATTAATCAAACTAATAAAAATTAAATTCAAAGAAAAAATATTAAAATCAGCAAGGAAAAAAAAAATAACATACAGAGGAATCCCCATGAGGTTATCAGCTGACTTTTCACTCTGCAGGCCAGAAGGGAGTGGCAGGATACACTTAGAGTGATGAAAGGGAAAAACCTACAACCAAAAATACTCTACCCAGCAAGGATCGCATTCAGATTCGATGGAGAAGTCAAAAGCTTTTCAGACAAGCAAAAGCTAAGAGAATTCAGCACAACCAAACCCGCTTTAAAACAAATGCTACAGAAACTTCTCTAGGCGGGAAACGCAAGAGAAGAAGAAGACCCACAAAAACAAACCCAAAACAATTAAGAAAATGGTAATAGGAACATACATATCGATAATAACCTTGAAGGTAAGTGGATTAAATACCCCAACCAAAAGACACAGACTGGCTGAATGGATACAAAAGCAAGACTCATATACATGCTGTCTACAAGAGACCCACTTCAGACCTAGGGACACATACAGACTGAAAGTGAGGGGATGGAAAAAGATATTCCATGCAAATGGAAATCAAAAGAAAGCTGGAGTAGCAATACTCGTATCAGATAAAATAGACTTTAAAATAAAGACTGTTAACAAGAGAAAAGGAGGGACACTACATAATGATCAAAGGATCAATCCAAAAAGAGGATATAACAATTATAAACATTTATGCACCCAACATAGGAGCACCCCAATACATAAGGCAAATGATAACAATCATGAAAGGAGAAATCGACAGTAACACAATAATAGTAGGGGACTTTAACACACCACTTACACCAATGGACAGATCATCCAAACAGAAAATAAATAAGGAAACACAAGCTTTAAATGACACAATAGACCAGATCTAATTGATATTTATAGAACATTACACCCCAAAGTGGCAGAATACACTGTCTTATCAAGTGCACATGGAATATTCTCCAGGATAGATCACATCTTGGGTCACAAATCAAGCCTCAGAATATTTAAGAAAATTAAAATCATATCAAGCATCTTTTCTGACCACAATGCTATGAGATTGGAAATCAATTACAGGAAAAAAAACTGTAAAAAACACAAATACATGGAGGCTAAACCATGCACTACTAAATAACCAAGAGATCACTGAAGAAATCAAGAAATAAAAAAATACATAGAGAAAAATGAGAACAAAAACACGAGGGCCCAAAACCTATGGGATTCAGGAAAAGCAGTTTAAGAGGGAAATTGATAGCAATTCAGTCTCACCTCAAGAAACAAGAAAAATCTCAAATAAACAATCTAACCCTACACTTAAAACAACTAGAGAAAGAAGAACAAAGAAAACCCAAAGTCAGTAGAAGGAAAGCAATTATAAAGATCAGAGCAGAAGTAAATGAAGTAGAAACGAAGAACACAAGAGCAAAGATCAATAAAACTAAAAGCTGGTTCTTTGAGAAGATGAACAAAATTGATAAACCCTTAGCCAGACTCATCAAGAAAAAAAGCGAGAGGACAAAAATCAATAAAATAAGAAATGAAAAGGAGAAATTACAATTGACATTGCAGAAATACAAAGGATTATAAGAGACTACTACGAACAACTATATGCCAATAAAACGGACAGCCACGAGAAATGGACAAATTCTTGGAAAGGTGCAATTTTCCAAGACTGAACTAGGAAGAATTAGAAAATATAAACAGACCTATCACAAGTAATGAAATTGAAACCATAATTTAAAATCTTCCAACAAACAAAAGTCCAGGACCAGATGGCTTCACAGGTGAATTCTATCAAACATTTAGACAATAGCTAACACCCATCCTTCTCAAACTCTTCCAAAATATTGCAGAGGGAGAAACACTCCCAAATTCATTCTACGAAGCCACCATCACCCTGATACCAAAACCAGAAAAAGATATCACAAAAAAAAAAAAAATTGTAGACCAATATCACTGATGAACATAGATGCAAAAATCCTGAACAAAATACTAGCAAACAGAATCTAACAGCACATTAAAAGGATCACACACAACGATCAAGTGGGCTTTATCCCAGGGATGCAAGGATTCTTCAGTATACACAAATCAATCAATGTGATACACCACATTAACAAATTAAGGAATAAAAACCATATGATCATCTCAAAAGATGCAGAAAAAGCTTCTGACAAAATTCAACACCGTTTATGATAAAAACTCTCCAGAAAATGGGCATAGAGGGAACCTACCTCAACATAATGTAGACCATATATGACAAACGCACAGTGAGCATCATACTCAATGGTGAAAAACTGAAAGCATTTCCACTAACATCAGGAACAAGACAAGGATGTCCACTCTCACCACTCTTATTCAACATAGTTTTGGAAGTCCTAGCCACAGCAATCAGAGAAGAAAAAGATATAAAAGGAATACAATTCGGAAAAGAAGAAGCAAAACTCACTATTTGCCGATAACATGATATTATACATAGAATATCCTAAAGATGCCTCCAGAAAACTACTAGAACTAATCAATGAATCGGTAAGATTGCAGGATACAAAATTAATGCACAGAAATCTCTGGTATTCCTATACACCAACAACGAAAAATCAGAAAGAGAAATTAAGGAAACAGTCCCATTTACCATTGCAACAAAGAGAATAACATACCTCAGAATAAACCTGCCTAAGGGAGGTGAAAGACTTGTACTCAGAGAACTATAAAACACTGATCAACAGAAATCAAAGATGACATAAACAGATGGAGAAATGTCCCATGTTCTTGGATTGGAAGAATCAGTATTGTGAAAATGACTGTTCTACCAAAAGCAATCTACAAATTGCAATCCCTATCAAACTACCAATGGGATTCTTCACAGAATTAGAACAAAAAAATCTTACAATTCGTATGGAAACACAAAAGACCCCAAATAGCCAAAGCTATCTTGAGAAAGAAAAACGTGGTTGGAGGAATCAGGCTCGCCGACTTCAAACTATACTACCACAAAACTACAGTAATCAAGACAGTATGATACTGGCACAAAAACAGAAATA
Organism: Eschrichtius robustus; assembly: GCF_028021215.1. Classification (NCBI taxonomy): domain Eukaryota; kingdom Metazoa; phylum Chordata; class Mammalia; order Artiodactyla; family Eschrichtiidae; genus Eschrichtius; species Eschrichtius robustus. Next base: position 17,092,701 of record NC_090836.1, read on the forward strand.
TAGATCAATGGTACAGGATAGAATGCCCAGAGATAAACCCACCCACATATGGGCACCTAATTTACGACAAAGGAGGCAAGAACATACAATGGAGAAAAGACAGCCCCTCCAGTAAGTGGTGCTGGGAAAACTGGACAGCTACATGTAAAAGAATGAAATTAGAACACTACCAAACACTGTACACAAAAATAAACTCCAAATGGATTAAAGACTTAAATGTAAGCCCAGACACTATAAAACTTTTAGAAGAAAATATAGGAAAAACACTCTTTGACATAAACCACAGCAAGGTCTTTTTTGACCCACCTTCTAGAGTAACGGAAATAAAAACAAAAATAAACAAATGGGACTTAATTAAACGTAAAAGCTTTTGCACAGCAAAGGAAACCATAAACAAGACAAAAAGACAACACTCAGAATGGGAGAAAATATTTGCCAATGAAACAACAGACGAAGGATTCATCTCCAAAATATACAAGCAGCTCATGGAGCTCAATATCAAAAAAACAAACAATCCAGTTTAAAAATGGGTGGAAGACCTAAATAGACATTTCACCAAGGAAGACATACAGATTGCAAGAGGCACATGAAAAGATGCTCAACATCACTAATTATTAGAGAAATGCAAATCAAAACTACAATGAGGTATCATCTCACGCAGGTCAGAATAGCCATTATCAAAAAAGCTAGAAACAAGAAATGCTGGAAAGGGTGTGGTGAAAAGGGAACCCTCCTACACTGTTGGTGGGAATGTAAATTGATACAACCACTATGGAAAACAGTATGGCGGTTCCTTAAAAAACTAAAAATAGAACTATCATATGACCCAGCAATCCCATTACTGGGCATATACCCTGAGAAAACCATAATTCAAAAAGAGACATGTACCACAATGTTCATTGCAGCACTATTTACAATAGCCAGGAAATGGAACAAACCTAGATGTCCATCGACAGATGAATGTATGAACAAGATGTGGCACATATATACAATGGAATATTACTCAGTCATAAAAAGAAACGTAATTGAGTTATTTGTAGTGAGGTGGATGGACCTAGAGTCTGTCATACAGAGTTAAGTATGTCAGAAAGAGAAAAACAAATACTGTATGCTAACGCATATATATGGAATCTAAAAAAAAAAAAGGTACTGATGAACCTAGTTGCAGGGCAGGAATAAAGAGGTAGACATAGAGAATGGACTTGAGGACATGGGTTGGGAGGGGGAAGCTGTGGTGAAGTGAGAGTAGCGTCAACATATATACACTACAGAATGTAGAATAGTTGGCTGGTGGGATGCAGCAGCATTGCACAGGGAGACCAGCTCAGTGCTTTGCAATGACCTAGAGGCGTGGGATAGGGAGGATGGGGGGGAGGCTCAAGAGGGAGGGGAAATGGGGACATGTTTATGCCTATGGCTGATTCGCTTTGTTGTGCAACAGAAACTAACACAGTATTGTGAAGAAATTATACTCCAATAAAGATCTATTAAAAAAAAAGAGGCAATTCCTGGGAGAATTAAAATATTGCACGTGATAACTTAAGGCCAAATAATCCATGCATATATATACTTGACTCTGTTGCAACAAATGCTGTTATTGGCAAAAGCCACTTTGATATAGACAAGACTCTTCTCTCTTTTATTCTTTCCGAGATTTTTCTCTCTGGGGTGTGTATGTCAGAGGCCTGAAATGAAAGTGAAAGTAGACTTACTTCTTTCCGCATTTCTGTCTCTTCTTCCTTCCTTCTTTTCAACCCAAGCACCAAATATTTATGTTCTGAGCACTGGGCTAGGTGCCAGGGAACAAGAGATGAGTAAGATACAGTCCCTGATCAAGGGCTTTCCCATCTAGTGGGAAAGACAGAATAAATAAATACAAGAAATAAAGTGTTGTAGGCTCTCTGATAAAAGTATGTACCTCTAGGGAAAAGGAAAGAAGCAGTTAGATGTAGGAGGATATGACAAGTGTACAGGTAAAATGATGGTTGCAATGATTATGAGCTTGTACTTGCCAAGTAGACAAAGTGAGAAGAGTGTTCCAGAAAAAAGCAGCAGCCCAAGAAAAGTAAGGAGAATAAAAATGATAAGTGAATGCAGGATGGTTTCGATAGTTTTGGTATAGCTGGAGTATAAGAGGTGAATGTGGGAATAGTAAAGAGAGAGGCACCAAAGAGATAGACTAAGACGGTTTTGAATAGCTTTGACATTTTAGAAGTCTGGAGTTTGTGCTAGAGAGAAAAGAAACCTATAGAAGGATTTCTTGTTTATTTTAGTAATATCCTTCTTGCAGCCAAGTGGAAAACAGTTTGCAGAGAGGTCCATGCAGAAGGAAGGGTGAGGAGGGAGACTCTTTCAATAATTCAAGCAAAGATGAAGATCTAGACTAAGGCAGTAGCTAAAGCAATAGAGATAGAGGAATAAGTGCAAAACAAAGATTATTTAAACAAGCTCTATCAGTATCAACTTAGTGGAAAGCAAAGGGGCTATCAGGAATTGTTTTTTCCTATGTCCACCAAGACTAGAAGGCAAGTAGCCTGAATTCTCTACTTTTTAAATAATAATTGGTTGTGGATCAGTGACCACTTATTTATATAAAAGACAAGAAAAGATTTTCTCTGTAATTTCTCTATATGGCAGGGTGTCTTTAGGTGGTGTTTCTTTCTCTCTCTCTCTCTCTCTCTTTCTGTTACTTTTTCTTGTTGCTGTTCGTATCTTACAGAGTTCATGCTGGGAAAGGGAGTTTGGGCTAATTTGGAAAAAAAAAAGAATTGTTTTCTTTGTATGTATATTCATTCACTCAACATTTACATAACATCTGCACTGTGTCCCTGGGGATATGAAAATAAAATGATCTGATCCATGGCCTTGACTTAAAGACTTTACACATAATGGAGAGAACATATAGGAACTGCTACTGAATCATAATAAAATAACCTCCATAATGGAGGTATGTATGAACTGAAGAGGAACACAGAAGAAAGTAAATGCTTGAGGCCAGACTTGAAAAATGAATAGTTTGCCGTGGGGAGGGGGAGCCAGACAGAATGAAGACATTTTATATTCAAGATTTCAGACAAATAAGTGAAGGAAGAACAAATGTTTCAGAATTGACCTGGGGGAAAATGGTAAGAGATGAAGCCACTTAAAGTAGGTAGGCAGGAACCAGGTTATGGAGGGCTCTTCAAGACAAAATATTCAAGAGTTATGACGTGATCAGAACTGCATGTGCAGAGAAAAGAAAAGAACTAGCATGAGTCAAGTATGTGCTAGCACTCTGACGAGTGCCGTAGATAGGGTATCTCAGGCTGATGAGTGAGAAGAGCAGAGTTTTGAAACTAAACAAACCTAAGTTCAGATCCTAGATTCTCTTTATTAATTTTAAGAGTTGGGCCAGTTACTCAAGTTCTTCAAGTATCTATCCTCTTCAAAATGTTTAACATGTAATTTGTATAGTTATTATAAAGAACAGATGTTAGCTGTAAAGTGTATGACATATAGATGTAATTATATTATTACTACCAATAAACACTGTTAGAGTTGAAATTCAAACCCATGCTTGATTCCAAAGAATACATATGACACAAGCCTTACTGAATCAGAATGTTGCAGCTCCTTGGTCTGCTTGGTTTAGCAGTGGGTATATAACTCATTCCGAGTCCACCAGTTACCCTTGAGAATTATGTGGGAGACAAGGTCGATTTTTCTGATAGATTTAGAGCAATGAGAATGTGAACCTAGAAATCCTTGTCATCTTTTGCCACCATGAAGCATCAACTGGCCAAGAGGTCAAGCCAAAATCGAGGGAGACAGAGTCAAGAAAGTGATAGTAAGTCCTGGTTCAGTTGGATGAACCGAAGTTGAATGAAGTTAGCTCTAACTATGATTTTTTTTTTGTTTTTAGGTAAAGGAGCTAAGTAATAATAACAACCACGATAAGAAAACTAACTTTTGGCTTAACTCAGCATGAATTGAGTTTTCAGTCTCCTCTATGCAGGAATACTGAATAATAAAATTGGAATTAGCAACATAGAAGCTCCCTTTGGAACAGAAATAATGTAGGGGTGGGAAGGAATGTAATCAATAAGGGAAAGGACTAAATATTCGAAAGTAGAGACAGTTCATGTAGATCGCTTGTTCTAGAAGCTGAGCTATTAAAAAAAACTTTTTTAAAGGAGATGGTGCAGTAGGTGGATTTTAGGCAGAGATGAGGAAGTCTTCATTCCTAAGATGGGAGAGCCTTGAGCATGTTTGTAGATTAGGGAAAGATGCCAGTGGAAAGGAAAAGGTTGACAGTGCTTAGAAGAGAAGGGGTAATTAATGGAGGAAAGTCCAGGCAGAGACAGGATATGATGAATATTTCTTTTGCCATGAAATCTCTAGTAAGGTCTAGTGTCCGCTCAGATGGTAAATTCTACGAAATATGTGCAATTTTTTATTAAAAAACATTTTTTTTTACTTCTTCAGCATGTCTAACTATATTTTTTATGTCTTCTCTAATCTCTCCTACTTTCCTAAATCCTATGACGTCTTAGAACACCCCGCTCTCCCACTAAAAACAAACATGCAAATAAACAGAACTAAAAAGTCCCTATTCAGACTGGTGGAGATTTTCACAGCCAAAGAATACTTCAGGGTAACTGAAGGAATCTCAGCGGAGTCATTTGGTAAGTTTTTAGGTTCTGCTCTACTTTTTTGACTGCAGTTTTGCACAAGCTGGTGCACAAACACAATGGGAACGAGCATTACGTCAAATGTATGAAAGACATGGCAGGAATCCAATGGGAAAGCCATGCCCTCCGCATTTGGCAGGAGGAGTGTGGGAAGGCAGTGGCTTTGTAAAGTGATGAGTCACACTTGAACAGACTCTCTGGAAGGAATTAGTTCAAGAGAAGGCTGGAGAGCTCCCGGACATGTATGAGTGCCTCGGGCCATTAGCAATATGTGTGTGATCATAGAGAAACAAGGAAACCCTGAGAGCCTTAGCCCTTCTTTCTGGAACCAGCAGAGGAATGTATTCTTGCTTCTTGTGCCCCTGCGCTGGGTGGAAAATCACAGCCCTTCTGTTCTAGTGAGAAAACATTTCATGAGCACTAGTTTTTAGAAAACTTTATCTTGACCCAAGGTATATCCTACAGACGTTAAATATGGTCACTAGATAAAGAAAACCATGACTCTGAAGAAAAGATTAATCCAAGTTCATCTGGGCCACAAAATTAATGAGCTTGAGAAAGACTGGGCAAGAGGTGGATGAGAGAGAAGAAACCTGTTTGTTTAACTCGGAATCAATCACCAAAAAACAAGCATCTGACCGGCAGCAAGTGACTAGCATATAGACACACCCTAAAATAATAACCAGGCAAAGAACAAAACCAAATTTAAATAGCAAACTTACCTATTGAACAACATTATAAATATCAAATGCCATGGATCAGGAATCAAAATTTCCTATTTCTCGTGGTAGTAAACTGTTCAATATTTAAGGCCTTGAGCAAAGATGGGCTATCTTTTTGCGATAATATTAAAAATAAATAGCTATAAATATCTATATACAAAAGGCCGACTTCGTTTGGGACTCGTGGGTGGAGTGGGCTGAGGGAAGGGTCGTGACCCGCCGTGAATTGGGGCCACTACCCACGGAAGTCAGAGGAACAGAGGCAGGGGTCACAAAAATGTCTTGGGAGGGAGCCACTGGAACCATGTTTAGAGGGATATCACGCCCATGAGGTCAGAGCTGGGGTTAAGACTTAGACAGCCACGTACTCTGGACAAGGTGTATTTTCAGAGCTTCCAGTTTCTTGTCTGCAGAATGAGGGTCATTGCATACCCACCACCCCACCACCACCACCACCACCACCACCACCACCATGGCTAGGGTGACCCAGCTCACAGAGTGGGAACGGCAAGCCCAAGGTGTGTGCCCCAGAACTTGGGGTCTTGACGCTAGACTGCAAGGGACTGGATCCCATAGCCTCTTCTTATCAGCCACTAATTAGCCATCTGTGAAATGGGGATGGCATTGCTGTATTAAATAAGACTTGTAAAGGTGGTCCCAGGCCATAGATAAAGAAGGGAAGGAGACAAAGGCTGGTGCTGGGGCCTGTGAACCATGAGGTACAAATGGCAAATTACAAGTGTTTATTTACAGGAAAATCAGGAGAAGCGAGAACAGATGGCTGCAGGGAGGTGGTGTGGCAGCGAGGCCAGGTGCCCAAAAAAAGAAAAAACAAAAAAAAAATCTATATACATAAATAACAGCTATTCTCCTGATTCTATTTGTGGTACTTTTTTATGGTAATCATATACCTTTGAACAGCAGTAGGAAAATTCTGGTCTTACAACAATGCATTACATTTTGAGCTTGTGATATAGAATAATATAACCCTTTGTGATATTCTTGAATGTTCAGATTTGACCAGAGAATAAAAAATGGTTAGGCTTTTGTAGGCCGAATTATCAAAATGTGACCTAAATCCCCACAAATTGGTTTTTTAAGTGAAGTGCCATGAAATCAATATAATTCAGTAGCAGATAATGCAACTCAGTTTGCCCATTGGTTCATAAAGTATCATTTTGTTTCTAAAGCAACAAGTGACAGATCAGGAAACAGAATTGGTCTCATGCCATCTAAAATGGATAAAGAACTGCTAGGATAGAGGCAGTTGAGCAAGGGCATCAGAAAAGAGCTTCGGAGTGTGCTAAAACAGCAGCTCATTTCTAGCTGTTACAATATAAAGCTTAGATTTTTTTCATTTCAAAAGACCAAAAGTACTTGGGTGAGCACGGGAGGGGAGACAGAGGCCTCCTAGTTCTGGGCACTTTCGGCGGAGGCACAAAGCCTGTACAACCCGATTGTAATAAAATGACTTGACCATTTCATTATTCCACTTTCATTGGCTTAGGAGAATAACCTTGACACTAGGTTACTGTGAAACTGAAGTTTCCACGAACTGTGAACATCTCCGCCGTGTGACTAGAATGATGTCAGTAGATCCAGTGGTTGAGGCCGACCGTGAACAGCGAAGGGATGTCCTCTAATCGCGGTGGAAGTGACGGGCTCGTTTGGCTTTGACTTTTAAAAATTGCCAGAGAAGAGTGTTCTTTGTCTCCTGCTGCTTGAAAGGAGCTGGAAGCTGTAGGTACGTGAGAGCTGATTCTCTCCAGTCTCCCTTTGCATGAAAGTTCTTGGCCCTTTGCCTGGTTTACTTTACAATTTGTATGACCTCATTATTCTTCTTTTCCTCTGGTGTCCTGCCCTGAAGAGCTTTTTCTGAATGTGATTTTTTTCTGTCTCTGTCTTCAGAGTTGACCACGCAGAAATCTAATAAAGAATGTCAAAGTGCTACCTCCACGATGTGCTAATAGTGACTTTGGCTTGGGGATCACAATCTATTATTAACGCAGGACTTTTGCCCATTCTACAGATTTAAAAACTGAGGTATATTAGAAAATGAGCAATTCTAATGGTCATGTGCCAAAATATTACAGTAAGTAAAAAGAGTTGACAATGGCATCTACTCTGTGCCCGATCCTGTATTAGGTGCTAGGCTTTTTACATCCATCAATTCTAATTCCCACACTGACACTGTAAATTAAATGTCCTTGTTTCCATTTGCTGCCTAGTCCCAGGGCTAGCATTTGACTCAATGCCTGTCTCCTTCCAAAACTTGGCTTTAGTCACATCACACAGATTAGGCTCCCAATTGATTTAATGATTTTGTTACATGTTTAAGTAGAACATTAAGTTTTCAAAAGCATTTTATTAACTTTTCCTTTATCCTCACAAGAATCTTTTGCATTTAATAGGGGTTACTAACTTTGTCTTACAGATGAAGAAACCAAGGTAAATAGAGACCCTTTGACCTGCTACAAACGTTAACCACGTTATAGAAATTAGAATTCAGGTCTCTGTATTGAAAGGCTGTGTCATTTACGTTAGATCACATTGTCTATTTTTGAGTGTTTATTTTGTAATAGAACCAAAGCAGTTAAGGTCAATGATATATGTATCAGGATTTCCACAAATAACCACCTAACTTTACATGACGTTACTAAAGCTGTAGGTAAGAGGGGCTATTGGACATTGTGAGAAAAATGCAATTATAAGTTTTCTGAGAGCAGAAACCGTACATCCCCAACTACTAGCACACGGCCTGGTAAATAGTAGGTACTCGATAAGTGGTTGCTGAATGAGTGAAGAATGACTTAATTACATTTAGAGACTGAGAGGAATTATTAGTGAGGAAACATAAAAAACTGAGTAGGCAACATTAGTTTGTAGTTAGAATTGTAAAGCTACAACTTTTCAGCTTGTCTGTGAGGCTCACTGATAAAAAAAAAAAAAGCGAGAGTATATACCCCCTCTCAAAAGACTTCTCTGGGAATATATGGTCTGAGAAGTATTTTTTAATTCGACTATGTACATCATACCAAATCCATTTATACACTGAAAATCCCACTAGGCTTACCAATAGTGTCTCTCTCTGTGGCTACCCTCAAAAATGGCCTTATATCCCTAAGGATTTGTTAATTCTTTTGATCAATAATTGAATAACTTTCCTTGAGTGCCTACAATGTGTTAATCATGGTTCTAACTACTAGAGATATAGCAGTAAACAAAATAGAGAAAAATTCTTCCTTCATATACTGTACATTCTAGTGTGGAAAGAGAATCAATAATAAGTTAAATACATGCTATGTCACATGGGGATGGCAACAATGGAAAAAGATAGAAGCAGCTTATGGAGTGCGTGTGTGTGTGTGTGTGCTTTTGCATGTGTGCACATGTGCAGTTTTAAGTACAGTGCTATGGGAGTTCTCACATATAAGATGATATCTGACCAAAGATATGAAGGAGGTGAGAGAGATGTAGACACTTAGTGGGGTGGGAGAAGCATTTTTGAATGGAATATTATTCAGCGATGAGAAAGGAGGAAATCTCACCGTTTGCAACAACATGGATGAATCTTGAAAACAGTGTGCTAAGTAAAATAAGCCAGCTGGAGAAACACAGACACTGCATGGTATCACTTATATGTGAATTATTTCTTTGAAAAGTCAAACTCATAGAAATAGAGAGTAGAAAAATCACTGCCAGAGGCTGAGAAAAATAGGTACAGGAGAAAAAAAAAGAGAGAAAAGAAAACGCAAAAACAAAGACGGTGAAAGAGCACCCAGTGAAGTGGGAGGAGAAGCAGGAGAATTTTCTATCTGAAAGCCAAGTGATAAAAGTGTTTAAAGAAGATTGAGCCATGGTGCCAAATGTTTCTTCACAATCATGGAACAACTGACAACAAATGTTGCTTAACAATCATGGCAAGAGAACTGATAAAAAGCTTTAACAATGGGAGATTATTCCTGACTTCCACAAAAGCTGTTACAGTGGAGAGATGAGGCCAAAAAGCCTCATTGGTTTGAGTTAGAGACTAGAAGAGAGGAATTGAAGGCAAAAATAAATATCCAATGTTACATTTCAGAAAAGCAGAGAAATGGGGCAGTAACTGGAGAGGACTGAGGTGACCGGAATAAGGAGGGGGTCGGGTTGCATACGCGGATGGTGTGAAATTCTAATCTGGGTGGGTTTAGGGAAGACAGAGGGAGAAGAGACAGAAGGTGTCAGTGTAGGGAACACCCACTAGCCTCCGCACCCTGGGGTAGTAGGACGGTGGGAGAGAAACTAGCCAGCGTGTCAGGGGTCTGAGTGGAAATGGGCCTTCTCGGTTGGAGTGGAAAAAGTGAAGGGAAACCTCACTGCCATATTTTTTTAATTAATTTTTAATGGAGTAGAGTTGATTTGCAATGTCATGTTAGTTTTAGGTGTACAGCAAAGTGAGTCAATTATACATATATACATATATCCACTCTTTTTTAGATTCTTTTCCCATATAGGTCATTACAGAGTATTGAGTAGAGTTTCCTGTGCTCTACAGTAGGTTCTTATTAGTTATCTATTTTATATATAGTAGTGTGTGTATGTCAGTCCCAATCTCCTGATTTATCCCTCCCCCCTTTCTCCCTTGGTGACCATCAGTTTGTTTTCTACATCTGTGACTCTATTTCTGTTTTGTAAATAAGTTCATTTGTACCAGGTTTTAAATTTCTTGCTGCCATATTTGAAGACGTAGGGTATTTCCCAGGTAACTGATGCTTTAGTCCAGAGGGTCTGGCAAAATGGTTCCAGGAACTGAAGAATGACAGGAGGTGAGGATAGGGTAGGAGATATACAGAGCCATGTAGGTTTGGGGTCCCAGAGATAACCTAGGAGTCAAGGGCTTCTTGTGACTGAGATGAATAACAGTAATACACATAAAAGAATTAAACGTGATGGGCTTAAAGCAAATTAGAGGGACAAGGTTGTGAGTACTGGAGGTGAGGGAGGAGGAGATGGCAGTATCGCTCGGAGTATGAAGAGCGCAGGGAGGGGGCAGGGGTGTTACATGACATCTGTAAACGCCAAATATCGATATTTCCTTTTTTTCTAGGTGGTAGATAGACTTTTAGGCTTTTTTCCTGACTCTGATCTCATACTGTGCTATAATCGCTGTTAAGTAACTATTTGTCGGCAAAAAAGAATTGAAGAATTACATTATTCCAGAAGACGCTAAAATGCTAAATGAGACTTCATCCTAAATGGGATGGAGTAACTCGTGATCGACCAGGACTCCTATTAAGAGCAACTAGGAAAGCCAGATAAAGTGATGACCTGTTTGACAATGTCAGAGGATGCTGAAGAAATAAACCCTGGAAAGACTAACGTGGGAGACTTAGATTGGATTACCCATCATGTGACGGATAGTCTCCCTGGGACAATGGCTGGATTCTGGGGATGTGTAGAGTTGAGACAGCAAACTAACTGGTGTTCAGTGTCCAATAGTTCTTGAAATGTCTGGTGATTACCCACCTTTTTGGGTGTACAGTCACCAAAGTGAATAACCATAGGTCCCTTTAGGAGAGGTCTAAGGGAATTGGCACAGTATATACTTCCACGGTATCACACAGTCCTTCCTCCTAGGGATCCCTAGGACCCAGTCAGTGGGTTCCAAATCTGAAAACTGTCTCAGATCTGATAACCAAGCAAGGAATTGTGATATTTTATTGGGGCAACTTCCCTCATCTCCCTACCCTTCCATTCTTGCTGTTTTGTTGTTGTGGTGGTTGATGTTGAGCAGAACTCCTGTGGCCTGCCTGTTTCTCTTGTTCTCGAGGCCAACATGCTCTGGTCCTCATCTACACAGTTCCCTGTGGGTCAGGTCTCCTTGGCTCCTCCTCAGCTCGTGCTCTGACCTTTCTGGTCTTTATGGTGATTACAGCCTCCTAGCTGATTGTAGCTAAGCCTTGTCACCTGGTCTTTATGATTGCAGTGGAGGCCTAAACGTTATCCTTACGGCTGTTCATGCGCCCAGCTCTGTGACTACCTCTCCTACTGTCATTCCTAACTTGCAGAGGAGACGCACCTCTGAACTTCATAGGGATGATTGGGCCCCTCACGCCAGTGCATGGCTGATGGCCTCGGGGAACGTGTGATTCTCTGGGCCTCCTCATGGAATCTGGTCATCTGGTGGGTCTCTGGTCTTACCTACTATAGCCATTCCCGCATGTCCATTTCTCTTAGCCTCTTTTTTCCTTACTATACCAAATGCAAGTGCAATTCAGGCATTTCCACTTTGTCGAGAGTTCGCCATCTTGTTTTTCTGACTTTTAAGAGCCCAGCAGTGAGTTTACCCCATCCTCAGGCATCCTAGCTCCTAACTAGGGCATTAAGTCCCATGTCTCAAAAAAGTACACTTAAGTAAATCAGTCCTTGCTTATCTAGTCCTACATTCTGTCTCCCTTGATCAAGCACCATCCAATCTCAGGAGTACTCCCAGGGTTCACTGTTCCATTATGGCTAATTCTTGCCATCTTTTACATTTATAATGTTTTCCTCCCTTTTGAGGCCTGGCATGTCCCCTGCCAGGTGATGCTGTGATTTAACTCTAGTCATCAGCCTAGCAGCCATGAGAGGGAGTGAGGGCAAATCCTGAGGCACACACCTGATATTTCTCAGGAGCGAAACTTCAGCAGCATCTTCTCACATAGCAGAAGTGCTAGCTCTTGCAAAGGAAGGATGAGCTATTTCTGCAAGCCCAAAGCGTTCAGGAGGGGGGGACTGCAGAGTCCACACCCTCGGGGGAAGCCATCCAGATGTTTCCATCTCATGTTTCAGGATCTCAGGTTTTATCTGCCAGGGCCATGACCTTCACATGACAGGTCTGCTTTGCCTGTGCTTTCCCACTTGTATGGAATGCTGCAACTCCAACAGATAAGTCTTCAGCCTGTCAGTCAACGGTATGGTCCTCCCAACACAGGTGCTGGGGGCTCAGTGAAAGCTACCCAGCCTGACCGGAGGGCTTCTCTGGCTCTCATACTTAGCTACTAACTGCTTGTTAAGAGTCTTCAGTCTTTCTGCAGGGTATCAATATAACTCAGCAAAACCCAGCTGACTCTGCTGTGTTTTTCGGCATTTTCCTCCCTGCCCCTTCCACGTTTTTCAAATACCTGCCTCATCGCACCTGCTACAACATTCTTTTCCACCGGAACGTTTTCCCAGGTCACCGCCAGTGAAGCCAGGCAGCCGAGCTGCGATCTGTTGCCAGGAATTATTCAGGCTCGCTGTCAGCCAGGATGGTGTCCTCTTTACCTGCTGGGCATGTAGCTGGTGAGCAGTTCTCCACCTCGCCATCCTGATGCCTGTTTTCTCAGGCTACTCCAGGTACCATTTGTGCTCGACCAGAGACTCCAAGTGGCAGACATCAAGGCAGGAATAAACGTGCAAGAATTTCGTCAAGGGGAATGCCTATGAGACAAAGAGCCTGGGGAGGCTAAGAGAGCTGGCAGACCACAATGCAAGTCAGAACCCAAGGAAAGAACAGAGGGAAGGAAGTTGGGGTAGAAGGTCCTAGAGCATCCTGCAGTCTAAAGAAGGTTCAGCAAAACTATCGGTGAGTACAGTAGCCCCCCTTATCCATGGGGGGGGTATGTTCCAAGACCCCCAGTGGATGCCTAAAACCGTGGATAGTATTAAGCCCTGCAAATACTGTGTTTTTTCCTATACATACATACCTATGATAAAGTTTAATTTATAAATTAGGCACAGTAAGAGATTAACAACAATAATCAATAATAAAATACAACGATTATGACAATATACTATAATAAAAGTTATGTGAATGTGGTCTCTCTCTCAAAATATCTTATTGTACAACTTTAATGCCTTTTCCATCTTAACACGAATCACACATTGTGGCCATAACTTTCGCAGTTTGAGGTGGAACAGCAAAAAAGGAATTTCTTTTTCCTTCTTCACAATTTTACGGATAGAAGATTTTCTTACCAGAGATGTTAGCAACCACAGCTAGAATTTTTTTTCTTTCCTTAAGTCGGGAACTTTCACCTTTTTACTTAAAGGAAGTGCTTTACAGCTTCTCCTTGGCATCTCCAAATTGCCAGCATCCCTACTCTTGCGTTTGGGGGCTATTATTAAGTAAAATAAGGGTTCCTTGAGCACAGGCACTGCCATACTGCAACAATAACCCAATAACCAAGACAGCTAATAAGAGACTAACAGGCGGGATGCACTGAACAAAGTGACGATCTACATCCCAGGTGCGTCAGAGTGAGATTTCCTCACGCTAACTCAAAAAGGTGTGCAATTTAGAACCTACGAATTATTTATTTCCGAAATTTTTCATGTAGTATTTTCAGAGTGAAGTTAACCACAGGTGAAAAGTGGAACTGCAGATGAGGGGGGCTACTGTATTTGAGCCAAGGCCAGCTGTCTGAGGAGTTCCGTATCTACCAAAAATGAGCCTACCTCAGAATCCCTGCCGTGCTAGGTCATCGGCTGGGATACATGTAGGAAGTGTGGCCATGGTGCTCTATACCAGCTGGGCCCTCAGTCAATGAAACCCCCTTTAGATGGAAGTCTGTGAAACGCATTCTCATGGCCACAACACCTTGGTTTCAGTAGTTTTGACTATTGATTTATTTCTGGTTTACTCACAAGGTAGAAATTTTCAGGGGTGTTAACAGAAACCTTAGTTTTAGTTGGGTTTTTGTTTCTGTTTTGGGGTTTTTTTAGTTTTTTTTTTTAACCATTCCCTTCCTCCTCAACAGTCCCTAAACTCTAAGGTTTGTCTCAGGGCTTTGAGACTTCTGATCTCTGCTTCATATTTTAGCCTCTTACCAGTTGCTTTCTAATTGGTGTCTCGACCTCTTGACCAAAGCATGGGGAGCTTAGAAATCAGTGAATACATTGAGGGAAAATTGCACTCAGAACATTGGGTTCACTTCTCTGTAATTCACTTTCCTTCAAGGTATTGGTGTCTCTGGTCCTAGCTGCTTTGGTAGCCCTAAGTACCAGCTTTTATCTCCTCAGGTCAGTGAGACTACTGCCAGCTCCACAGCACTTTCTGTTTGACCTCTCTTCCAGTGTTAGTTTACCAGCAGATACCCTGACGGAAGAAGGTAGTAGTAAAAACAAACACATCTTAACGCCGTCCCAGTTACCTAGGAGCCAGGCCCTTTAAGTTTTGGCTGCCTTGGTTGCTCTCTGATGCCACCATTTATTGTTTGTATTTTATCAAGCTTTTTGAGTTATTCTAGGTGGCAAATTTAGTCTGATATCAGCAATTCAGTCATGGATGAGTCATAGAATATTTAGTTTAAAAAATATGAATTATTACGCTTGGAGACCCACTTCCCCCTTAGCTCTTAACATTCAAATCCATCCAGAGCAAAGCAAATTAACATTTTCTTCCTGAGGAGAAAATACATTCTCTACAATATTTTTCTCACCATGTCCCTGCTATACTGTGCTTCTTTTATCTTAAAATAAGATAGACTTTGGCAGTTCTAAAATATGGTTGTTCAGATTTCTGTGTATGATGCAAGGCATCCAGTGATATTTTAAACCATTAATAAAACTATATGTCTGTATGTTGGAAGGAGGCTGGGGGAAGGGCTGTGGAGGTGGATTGTTTCTTAACTACTGTCTTCCTGAGAAAACCTGGTGGTAAAAGAATATTTTCATTGAAACTGTGATTTTTATTACACTGAATCTACTGTTTCTCTGATTTCTTAAATGAAAAATAACATGTTTTGTATTAGTAGCAAATACATTAAAAAAACGGAAGCATCAAAGAGGGCATACTTGAAATCTTTCTGAATGTATGATATATAAAGGAAACTATTCTAAGTATACAGTTAACATGTTACACTTCTGAAAATCTGAGCTCTAGAGCAGTTTTCAGAGTTAAAATTTATTTGCTGTGAATCTGTGTTTCATGTACTTAATAATTGCTCAAGTTCTGTATTTTATAAATATGCTTTTTAAAGCTTTTCTTTTATGGAAATTATTGATTTTTACTTCTATGTACTCATTCATAGATTAATATTTTATTGCTGTGTAATTGCTATCTTTTCCTATCTTCAATAGGAAAGAGTATCTGTTAAACACTGTTTTTCAGTATAACAATGAGAATTAAGTTATTTAATATATGTCAAAATTTCTTTTAAAACTGTGAATTAATAACAGTAATAATTATCATTTATATAAGTTTTTAATCCTCACAGCAATTCTATAAAGTCAGAGTTTTAATAACCAGCTTAAGTTTACATGCATATAAATGGAAGCGTCAGGAGTCAAAGCCATGTTGGAACATACACACAGCTGCTCCCGGTGATTCAATCAAACAGTAAATCTAGGTTCTTCTGTGAAGGCATTTGGCAGATGTGGTTAAAGATGCTGATCAGAGAGATCAAATCGAGACATTAATTGAGAACAATCAATGTTATACCATGCGGGAGATAGCCAACATACTCAAAATATCCAGATCAAGCGCTGAAAATCATTTGCACCAGCTTGGTTATGTGAATCGCTTTGATGTTTGGGTTCCACATAAGTTAAGCAAAAAAAACCTTCTCGACCGTATTTCCGCACGCGATTCTCTACTGAAACGTAACAACAACGTTGTTTTTAAAACAAATTGTGATGGGCGAAGAAAAGTAGATACTGTACCATAATGTGGAACGGAAGAGATCATGGGGCAAGCAAAATGAACCACTACCAACCCCACCAAAGGCCGATCTTCATGCAAAGAAGGTGATGTTGTGTATACTGTCAGATTGGAAGGGAGTCCTCTATTAAGAGCTTCTTCTGGAAAACCAAACTATTAATTCCAACAAGTAGTGCTTCCAATTAGACCGACTGAAAGCAGCAGTCGACAAAAAGCGTCCAGAACGAGTCAACAGAAAACGCATACTCTTCCATCAGGATAACGCAAGACTGCATGTTTCTTTTTTGACCAGGCAAAAACTGTTACAGCTTGACCGGGAAGTTCTGATTCATCCGCCGTATTCACCAGACATTGCACCTTCAGCTTTCCATTTATTTCGGTCTTTACAAAATTCTCTTAATGGAAAAAATTTCAATTCCCTGGAAGTCTGTAAAAGGCACCTGGGACAGTTCTTTGCTCAACAAGATAAAAAGTTTTGGGAAGATGGAATTATGAAGTTGCCTGGAAAATGGCAGAAGGTAGTGGAACAAAAGGGTGAATACATTGTTAAATAAATTCTTGGTGAAAATGAAAAAAAAAAGATGCTAATCAGTTAAATTAATTGAACAAGAGATTACCCTGTGTCGGCCTGAATTGATTGGAAGATCTTTAAAATATGCTCAGGTCTTCTCTGAGTGGGACCTCCCACCTGTGGACAAGCTTGGGCTCCTTCCTCTGGGTTCCAACTGGCTGCTGATCCTCCCTCTCTGCCTGCCCAACAGACTTCCACAATTACGTAAACAAATAAACTTATATTTGCTTCTAGATATAATCTCCTACTACTTCTGGTTCTGCTTCTCTGGTTGAACCGTGATTAATAATCTTTCCTTCACTGCAAATCTGATACTTGAGTAAACGGTGGTCAAATTCAGAATGAAAATGTGGGGAGGGGAACAGTGAGTTTAAAAATAAGGTGGAGCGAGAGAGGAGCCAAGGGGAGAGTCTTTTTTATTGTATCTTTATGCCTAGATAGTGAACACATTTTTTAAAAGAATGATTTTCCTGTCACTTGAATAACTCATGTTCAACAACTTTTGACATCTTTTCTAAAATTATATGATATTAAATAAATATAACTAGTAGATATCAGTATTTATATGGTTAGGCTGTCCTCTTGCTCTCTGTACATCCCCTGATCGACCAGGCCCTGCTTCACACACATGACTATCCAATCCTCTTAATTTAAGGCTTCATTAGCCCCTGGTAACTGATGAGCTCACCTGACATCAATTTTCCCTATAAATGGTATCCTCCTTCTCTGCTGAGTAACGAAGATGGCTGCTACATCCTGCCTACTGTCTGCTGCACACGTGGAGTGTCGCTCTAGGTCACTTTGTGTAAGATCCCTCTGTCCACTGAACTATTGATGTCTCTGTCACTGTCTCCAAGCTCTTCCTTTGGTCTCCAGACTGGGCAACTACAAGACTTGCAGGCCTGCAGGGTGCAGCCCAACAGTATTGGATTAGTAACAGCAGGAGGTATGACATATCAACATTTTTCAGCGTAAACCCCTGGATTTGAATGCAGAAGTTTTGGAGCACAAGTTTTGTTGCTATTAGATTTGTACTTGAGAATTCTCCGCAGATTATTGTAAACGTACTTTTCTGCCGAGCATTCTCTTATAACCTGCTCAATAGTATCCACGCGAAACAATGTCTCTTTTCATTAATGAATACTGACATACAAAATAGCTAATAAAAATACTTTTAGGGACTGAATGTTTGTGTCCACCCCAAATCCATATGTTGAAGCCTTAACCCCCTGTGTGGCTGCATTTTGAGATGGGTCCTTTAAGGAGGTAAGTAAGGTTAAATGAGGTCCAAGAGTGGAGCCTTAATCTAATAGGACTGATGCTCTTATGAAAAGAGGAATAGAGACCAGAGCTCTCTCTCTCTCTCCCCCTCCAGTGCACAAAGAAGAGGTCATGTGACACACACAGTGAGATGGTGGCTGGCTGCGGGCCAAGAGAGGAGGCCTGAGAATAAAACCTACCTTGCTGGCACCTTGATCTTGGACTTTCCAGCCTCCAGAATGGTGAGTAATATATTTCTGTTGTTTATATCAGCCAGTCTGCGGTATTTTGTTATGGCAGTCTGAGCAGATTAAGAAGAATACTAGACTCATAAAATTTTGCTTATATGAGAAATCTAAAAAAAAAAAAAAAATGATACAGATGAACTTACATACAAAACAGAAATAGACCCACAGACATAGAAAACAAACTTATGGTTACCAAAGGGGAAAGTGGGGGGGTTACATTAGGAGTTTGGGATTAACATGTACACACTAATATATATATAAAACAGATAACCAATAAGGAGTATAGCACAGGGAACTATACTCTATATTTTGTAATAACCTATATGGGAAAAGAATCTGAAAAAAATAGATATATATGTATGTATAACTGAATCACTTTGCTGTACACCTGAAACTAACGCAACATACTAAGTCAACTATACTTCAATTAAACACAGAAAAATAGGGGATTTCCTTGGTGGTGCAGTGGATAAGACTCCATGCTCCCAGTGCAGGGGTCCCGGGTTCAATCCCTGGTCAGGGAACTAAATCCCACATGCATGCCGCAACTAAGAGTTTGCATGCCACAACTAAGGAGCCCGTAAGCCGCAACTAAGGAGCCCGCCTGATGCAACTAAGACCCGGTGCAACCAAATAAATAAATAAAACTCACCTTAGGATTAAAAAAAAAAAACAGAAAAATACTAGTCATAAAAGATAAGTTTTTATTAAACATCATTTAAGTACATAAAATTTATTTATTAATTATCTTAAAAACCATATACTACAAAAATTTTTCTTTAACTTCTGATTTTTCTAGGATCATAACTTTAAGCTGTATTAAGTGCATGTAGAAAATGTAGTAAGCATAATAGATTTGGAAGAATAAACTAGTAGGTTTCGCAATCTACAGCAATCAATATAGGATCCATCTGTTTTGATCACTAATCCGATTAATGAGGAACACAGAAGATATTTGTTTGCATTTCTGAGGTTGTTAGCTCTATTTTTGCTGTGTTTTTTTTTTTTAAAGCAAGTATACATGATATGATCTGATCTTCTCACTAACAGAATGTGACAATTGAAGGAAAAAAGACCCAAATCATCCCTTTATTTGTAGGGACCATGGAAAGTCTAATCAAATTCCTACAGGATAGAGAATCACAAACCTTTAACTCACTTTTTTATATTCAAAATGGAAAAAAAAAAAGTGACTTCTAGGGCTGCATAGCAAAATTCAAATCAAAATTAATTATAACTTTGCAAAATAGTCTTCCTACTCCAACTTTTATCCTTTTTTATTTGAAAAATATCTCTAACTTCCCAAAGTAGTTAGGACAGGTTTCATGTCACACAGTTATTTAGAAATTGTTATTAAGGTTTCATGCATGAACATGTAAATTATGGAAAAGCATAGTTGATTAAACAGAATAAACCTATGAGAATAATTTAAAACTTTTGTTTCAAAACAGTTGCTTATGTTTTTAATTGATATATAGTTGATATATTAGTGTCAGGTGTACAACATAGTGATTCAATTTTTTTATAGAGTATATTGCATTTAAAGTTATTGTAAAATATTGGTTATATCCCCTGTCCTGTACAATATACCCTCGTAGCTTATTTACTTTATACATCATAGTTTGTACCTCTTTATCCCCTACCTCTATCTTGCCCTCCCCTGCTTCCCTCTCCCCACTTGCAACGACTATTTTGTTCTCTGTATCTGAGTCTGTTTCTGTTTTGCTTTATTCATTTGTTTTATTTTTTAGTTTCCATATATAAGCAGTAATATACAGTATTTGTCTTTCTCTGTCTGACTTATTTCACTAAGCATAATACCCTCCAGGTCCATCCATGTTGTTGCAAATGGCAAAATTTCATTCTTTTTTACGGCTGAGTAGTAATCTCTTGTGTATGTATGTATAATGTATACCCCATCTTCTTTATCCATTCATCTGTTGATGGACCCCAGGTTGCTTCCACATCTTGGCTATTATAAATAATGCTGCTATGAACATTGGGGTGGATGTATCTTTTCGACTTAGTGTTTTTGTTTTCTTAGCATATATACTAAGCAGTAGAATTGCTGGATTATATGGTAGTTCTATTTTTAGTTTTTTGAGGAACCTTCATAGTGTTTTCCATAAGGGTTGCACCAATTCATATTCCCACCAACAGGGTACAAGTGTTCCCTTTTCTCCACATCCTAACCAACATTTGTTATTTGTGGTCTTTTTGGTGATAGGTATTCTAACAGGTGTGAGTTGATAGCTCATTGTGGTTTTGATTAGCATTTCTCTGATTAGTGATGTTGAGCAGTTTTTCATGTGCCTGTTGGCCATCTGTATGTCTTCCTTGGAAGACTGTCTGTTCAGGTCTTCTGCCTATTTCTTAATTTTTTTATATTGAGTTGTATGAGCTGTTTATATATTTTAGATATTAAACCATTATTGGTCATATCATTTGCAAATATTTTCCCCATTCAGTTGGCTGTCTTTTCATTTTGTTGATGGTTTCCTTTGCTGTGTAAAAGCTTTTAAGTTGAATTAGGTCCCATTTGTTTATATTTGGTTTTGTTTTCTTTGCCTTAGGGGATAGATCAAAAAAATATTGCTATGATTTATGTCAGAGTGTTCTGCCTATGTTTTCTTCTAGGAGTTTTATGGTCCTGGTCTCACATTTAGGTCTTTAATCCATGTTGAGTTTATTTTTGTACATGTTGTGAGAAAATGTTCTAATTTCATTCTTTTGCCTGTAGCAGTCCAGTTTTCTCAGCACCACTTATTGAAGAGACTGTCTTTTCCTCATTGTATATTCTTGCCTCCTTTTGTCATAGATTAGTTGACCATAAGTGCATAAGTTTATTTCTGGGCTCTCTATTCTGTTCCATTGATCTATGTGTCTGTTTTTGTGTCAGTACCATACTGTTTTGATTACTTTAGCTTTGTAGTATAGTCTGAATTCAGGGCGTGTGATACCTCCAGCTGTGTTCTTCTTTCTCAAGATCGCTTTGGTAAAGTCTTTTTAAATGCCATGAAAGACTCTATTTTAAAAGGTATTTTCCATTTAAACAAAATCTGAGTTGGAAAAATTCATCAAAATATTTATGATAAATTGACTTTTTGGCTCATTAGCACTACTTTCAAAACATGTGCACACACACATTCAAGCTATTTGACTTTTTTTTTTTTTAGAAATAAGATTTTGTCAAGAGCCAATGATTTATTTATTTATTTATTTTTTAAACATCCTTATTGGAGTATAATTGCTTTACAATGGTGCGTCAGTTTCTGCTTCATAACAAAGTGAATCAGTCATACATATACATACGTTCCCACATCTCCTCCCTCCTGCGTATCCCCCCCTCCAATGATTTATTTTTAATTCTAAATTGTCCTCTCTGAGAGCCAGCCCTATTCTTAGGACAGCCCTCCTAAACTGAGAGGAAGTTTCTGTGCATCTTGACAGACTTTCCTGAGCCAGTGAATTTTAATATCCAAACATTGGATTTAGATGTGAAATTTAAAGTTATTGAAATTTGAATTGCCTCTAAACTCCCATCCTTAGTTAAAATTATATAATGCTTTGTTCTTTAAGAGGACTTGCTACCTTTATTGGTCCATTTTTTTTTTTTTTAGATTATATAAACTCAAAATACAATTTTTAAATAGTTAAAAATTCTTCTAAGTGATTAATCGCCATAGCTATCAAGTTACAAAAGTAAAATTCTTACTAAATTTAAGTGTATAAACTTAGAGTGTAATCAAATAACAGACCAACTTAAAAAATTTCAGTTAAAAGTTAAAAAATAAGTATCCAAAGTGATCTTGATAAATTATACTTTAAAGAAAATGGCTATTTATAACAGGGATTATAACGGTAATATCTAGGTCATATATGCAATTAATTGCATAAGACAGGTAACTGCCAGTTATTTCACTGTTCTTTAGTGCACCAAAAATACAGCAATCTTTTAAAGAGCTTCGGGGGGAAATTTCATTTTTTAGTGGACTGCATAAATTGAGCGAATTATATATCTAGGGAATCTTTGAGTCCCAACATTGTAAAATATATCATTTTTATAGCCATAAAGTGTAAAGCCAGGTAAATTACCAAACTAAAGTTCTAGAGACAAAATGAAATAGTTTGCTTTATTTATAGCTTGTGAATAGGTTAAAACCCAAAATACTAGAATACTATAAAAATTCAAATAGGCAGATATATAGATTATTTATTAAAGAACATATATATCAAATGTATATATACATAATATCTAAGTCAAAAAGTCTATTTATACATTACTGTTTAAATCCTTCAATTTTTTTGTCAAAATATAGCTTTTAGAGGTTAAACACATGAATTTTGAAAATGAGCACATGTCAAAGATTTATTTAACACATTAATGAACAAACAAGAGGAGTGAAACTGTTTCGAAAAAAAGTTTAGAAGAAACAGAAGTATTTATAGTGACCGAATAAAAGAATGGTAGTAGAGAACCATGAAATCATATACAAAACTGAATGATGTCTTATGTGGCATTAGTAGTAAAATACTCTAACCAATAGTAAGTAACAAATCCAAACAAAGGTCTAAAATCGGATAATCCTTGGGTAGGCCTGTTAGACAATGCTTTGTTACAACAGTCTCTACTTGTGATCCTAAAATAAACTCCAGAGATTATTCTTGATTAAGCACTCAATTTTTGGTTGGGTTTGGTTGCATTTTAAATAACTCTTATTCTTCTATTCTGAGGGTAGGAAAGAAAAAAGGGAATTTATCTCCTTAGGGTTACACCTACAGTATCTATGTTTGTGTGTGGATTCTACTTTTTCAAGGTTCTGGAAATCTGCTAAAGGGATCTGACCAGCAGGGAATTAATTGAGCTATTATACTGCCTGTGAGGCTGTGTTCTTGTAATCCACAGAAGGTACAAGACCAGTTTCCTGGAGCACTTTGTGGACATAGATTCCAGACGTGAATTACAACCCTTGCTCTTTGGTGGGCTTCTAGTTCTGATTTAAATTGAATTCTCAAATAGGATCCCCCCCATACATGGTTTTGGCTGCACAGTTGATTTGTGTAATGATATCCCAATTTTTAAAAGAGACAGATTCCTATTAACCTATAAAGATAACTATGTTGCCATTGAAATTAAGGGTTTAGTATTAAAAAAAAGTGTGAGAATCAGCCTAATAGATTTCTTATAGGAAAAAAAAAAGATACCATTTAAAGAATTTTTTTTTTTATTTTGCAAAACCATAGTCTAAATTACTGAGGGTTAGAGATAGAAGAATGCTTCATATACTCATCAAAAATATCAACAATATTCTAAACAAAACACACACACAACTACACATTCCCTCATAAGTTCATTCGGTACTACGTAATTATTGTTCCTCTTGATCTTACATCAGCAGTTTGCTTTCACGAGGTTGTCTGCTTCTGGAATAAAAAGAACTCCTGGCTCAATCCTCTGATGCAATCTTTACAGTCATCTAAGAGGTGTCACCTTAAGCTCCAAAGCCAGTACTAATGAATCTATTTCTTCCGGTATAAATAGTCAAAACACCTGCTATACTTCTTTCCAGGAGGTATTGACTGTTTTTTCTTTGAAGATCAAATTTCTGACCTGTAGCAGAGCCTTCAGATAAACATGAAAGGAGACAGAAATTACCTACTGATGTGACGCGAAAAGGCTGTGGTTAGTTTATCACAGTAACCAACAATATCAGAATGGAGAAGGGTGATACTCTCTATGGAGATACATGCATTACTATGGCCTGAGAATTTGACCAGTGGCTCCCCTGGGGGTTGAGTAAGAATGAGATGATCGAGATTTTTTAAAAAAATTTTTTTATTGAGGTACAGTTGATTTACAATATTGTGTAAGTTTCAGGTGTACAGCGCAGTGATTCAGTTTATATATGTATGTATATTTCTTTTTCAGATTCTTTTCCCTTATAAGTTATTACATAATATTGAGTATACTTCCCTGTGCTATACAGTAGGTCCTTGGTTATCTATTTATACACAGTAGTGTGTGTATGTTAATCCCAGCCTCCTAATGTATCCCTCCTCCCACCGCCGTTTCCACTTTGGTAACCATACTTTTGTTTTCTGTGTCTCTGAGTCTCTTTCTGTTTTGGAAGTAAGTTCATTTGTTTCCTTTTTTTTTCTTTTAGATTCCACATATAAGGGATATCATGTGATATTTGTCTTTCTCTGTTTGACTTACTTTACTTAATATGATAATCTCTAGGTCCATCCATGTTGCTGTAGATGGCATTATTTCATTCTTTTTTATGGTTTAGTAATATTCCAAGCATTCTTTTTTCGATAAAGAGGAGAGAGGTACCTGCCTCCCCACCTTTCTTCCTGAAGGTGTCCCCTTGAAACATTATTGGCTTGATAAAAGGCCCAAGGTTTTGATTTGGCCATGCACGGTCTTAGTGCTTCTGACCCTTGGAACTGAAGACACTTACTTTGAGAATTAGCTCAGGGGTCTCTCTCAGCATATTTGGGAGGTAATCACATGTGCATTATTTCATCTCCCAAGAATATATGAGAAGTTTTCATTGTTCTCTCCCCACCTGACTGTATAAATATGTGTCAAATTCTGTCCAGACTTTGCACCCACTTTTGGGCTATCTTTACATGCATATAAATCTGAAATGCTCATTTGTCAAAACATTTTGTTTTCTTTCTCTCTTCAACATTGGTATGGAGAGTGTTTTGTTGGTTCCCTGAGAGTTTTCAGGAGTTGTGATGTTACCCTATGAGGTATGAGATGCTACTCTACTTGCTGGCTAATAAGTTAGCCTGCCACAGTTTCATGGATGCTGGTGGAACACGCAACACTCCTGGGTCGGAGACCATGGACAGTTTATTACTTGTAGCAAAGCAAGCAGCATGATGTTCATGTCCCCATCAGTTGTCCTTGCCTACCACTTTCTAGAAGGACTGAGGTAAAGGGGACCAGGTGGATGCTGGGCTTGCAGTGGGCTTGCATCATAGCTGAGGAACATGGAATTTAGGGAACCCAAATCTTTTCTAATAGGCTGCAAGGAAATTAAATGAAATTTACTAATACTGGCCTGTAAATAAACCTGCCCCACTCCCCCAACTCTGGAGAGAAACTCTGTCTTCCAAGCCTGCTTGCTATACAAATATCTTCGGAAACATAACCCAGAACAAGGCAGCCAAAGCCTTTCTTTGCATTTCATGCAGACTAGCAGGAGATTCATGGAGAATTGTCTTCCAGTAAAGGTGAGAAAATATTCTTCACCTTCATGGCCTTCCTGCAGGGTTTACAGTCTCTCAAACACATTTATATTAATAACAATTTATCCACGCAAAATTAACTGCTTGGTAACCAATGTTTCAGTATCCTAACTTAGACATGATCCAGGGCAGCAGATTGTACAAATGGATCTCTGAGTAGACAAACTTTAAAAAGATTTTGTGGGAATAATATTAGTTTTTCTGATTAATAAACCACTATAAGATGCTGAAGAAGCTCAGATTAACTAGTCTCTTCATGAGAAAACAAATCCAAATATTATGAAGACACTATTTTACGTTTTAAAGTTTTACTGTGTGCTGATAGTCAGGGAAGTTACATATTGCTGGGGATTTCTTAATCCAAAATTATCAAACTGGTCTGATTTGTTCAAGATTCACCTTGTTTACACCAACTTGATTTCTCAAAGAAAAAAATGCCTCTGAGTTAGCAGTTTTGGTGAGAAAGATTTTTCTTGTTTTCCCTCTTAAAGATATATAGCACATTTTAAAATATTAGAAATTTTATGACTTTGTTTTCTAGAAATATTCAAATTATGTCCATGATTTTTGGTTTCTATATCAGAATAGACCTCATTTATTTTTAGACTTGTATCTAATATATTCATGCAGTACCTTCTGGAGTGGGAAAATATTTCACACTCACGCAATGAGAAATAAAGGCTTTTCTCAATTAAAGACATGGACGTACAGACTTTGCAGCTTCAGCTCACAACCTTGGCCACAGGTCAAATTCAACACAAAAACACACAAATCACTGGCCCAGATTCCAGAGTGCTGTTCTCCTTTCCAATAAGCATGGCATATTTTCTAAATTGATTTGAACTCACGAATAGACAAATAGACTAACAAAAAGACCAATAACTCAGATAATCTATTCTCTCTCACCTATGAGAGAGCAAATCTGTGTTTCTACCCACTAGAGATCATTAAACGTTCAGATCATACACACAGAATTTCATTCTTTGCTATCTTATGCAAACCAGAAGCAGAATCAAACTTAATCAAGAAAGAGAAAATAAAACCATAGAATGAGAAATTAAAACAAAGGAACAAGAGTAAGTAATTTCTATTGCTGCTTGGCATTCTCTCTAAAAGGCAAGGAAGGATGTGCTTTGCTTGAAATACGAGGTGCATTTCTTGGGCGATTCAGTCTGATTGGTTTGGGAAGATGGGTTCCACATGGACATCTCAGTGAAACTTCCCAAGACTCTCATAGTGTAAATTTTTTAAGTTCAAAATATGACTCACATAAAGTGAGCGCATCAAAGATTTGTTAAAGAAGTAGTGAGAAAACTTGAAAGGAACTTGGGCTCAAAAATACCTAGAAAAGACAAGAGTATTTTAGTGACCAAATGAAAGAATGATGGGGTAAGATTGTGAAATTACATGCAAAACTGGCATGATGGTTAATTTTGTCAACTTGACTGGGCTAAAGGTTGCCCAGATATTTGGTTAAACATTATTTCTGCATTCATCTGCAAGGGGGTGTTTGTGTGTGTCTGCTTCTGCCTCAGCAGAGGAAAATTTCAGTAATAAAGTGGATAGGATGACTTGTTCTGTGGATACCAGTCATCTTTTCTCAGCTACCCTGTCATCCCCAGTGGGCTCATGAATACTTTACCTCCTCTTCTGGGGAAAGGGTTTATGCATCTCTGGTGTATTGTCTGTATATGTATCTCCATCTAATGGTTCTCCTTCTCTGAAGAACACAGACTAATACAACGGGTAATGCCATACACATCAAAAATAAAAAGCTAAAACTTCGGGGTTGTAATTTTGTCTATGAACAGAAATAATGCTCCTTGACAGGAGAAATGCATTTCCATTGTTATTAGCCAAGAATAATTTGTATTGCTATCCAATTTCTACAAGTTAGTTTTACAACCTTTATAGAGTTGTAAAATAGCCCAATCAAGCTTAAATAGAAAAATAAAATAGGATAGGTGCTCCTAGATAATTAGATAAACCTTTAATATTAAAATCAACTTCATACTTAGTTCAGTCCAAACTGTACATGAAGAGAAAAACTTGCCTAAAATAATTCCTTTTTTAAAATTTGCTATAATATCAATGTATACTTTAAGTTGAGTGTTTCTGCAAGCTTCATGAGCCTATCTTACTATGCATCTCAATAGTGTACAGGTTCCGAATGTGATAACTTAAACTCTGAAAAATGATCTTAAGTATCTCAAAAGTATACAATAAATTATCATTTTCCTCTGTCATCTGTCTCCAATTCCCTACCGTACCAAGGTCTGTATAACCCCAAATTTTACAAGTAGAGTTAATTTGTGGAAATGTTAGATGTTCCCTATTTATGATTTAAAAATTCAGCATTTAAATCCACACTGAATAGTCTCCAGTTCAATAAATACCACTGGTTATGTTCATAAAAATTGAAACAAAATTTTTGTTGTTAAACTCTTTTGGCCAAGATGTTCAATTCCACCAGATTGGGAGTGGAACATATTTAGTTTTACTTTTAAATCAATCTTTTACAATGTAAAATTTTAGAAGTTTTCTTTCTCTGAAAATAAAGTAGATAAATTTTAGATTTAGATATGGATTTCTAAAAATCATAGGAAAAGGTTTTATTTTCTAGGAAAAGCAACACAAGTAAACATTTGCTCAAATTCTGGGAAAAAAAGTTTGTCTTCCTGATCAAATACAGAGAATACTTTTGTTGCTTTTACTTTTGAGTTTTTGGCATCATTTGGTGGTCCTTTCAGCTAACAATCTGTAATCTCCTCCTTCCTTTCACTGGATTCATGTAGTACAGAAATTCTCAATCTTGGCTACATGTAGAATCACCTAGAGAGTTTTCTTCTGCAGTAATATTGATGCTTGGGACACACCCCACACAAATCAAAATTGCTGGGGTAGGGCTCAAGTATCAGAATTTTTTCACAACTTCTCCACATGATTCAAATGTAAAGCTACTATTTGGAGCCACTGGTACAGCGGCTTTTCCAGCTGCTAGATATCAGCTTGTTCTGGACATTTCCTCCCAAAGTTTTCAAAGACTTTAAATGTAAAAGAAATTGTTACTATGACTTTTTAAAAAAAAAATAGGCTTGAAAATATTTTCTTATTTTACTGTCTTCTTAAAAAAAAGACATGTCCGTCTGCTAATATTTGAAAAAATATAACTAAAACTTGATAAAATGTAGGAGCATGTCCCACATGATCAGAGAGTGTATTGTTGATTTCAGTGTACAAGAAACCAGACTCATACTTGGTCATATCATTGGCTTTAATATACGTGTGAGTATGAGTGTTTGTGTGGATGGGGGTGGGATACAGGTCAATATTATTTCAAAGCTGAAAGTTTTTCTCATAGATGGATAATACATTCTTTTTGGAGGGAAAATGGCTTTGTTGTTAATTGGCCTGAGGTTATGCAAACCTAAAGCCTGTATCCTGGAATAGGAAGTTCAAGACAATAAAATTTATTCTATCAAGAATAAAAATTATAAAGGGTTACTTTTACTCTGGGAAGAGTTGCCGGAAATCCCCCTCACACCTTTTTGGGGGCATCTGAGAGCAGTTGTCTAGATTTCCTGGTAGGAAGACACAGAGAGGGAAATATGGTGGTCCTTGTGATATGATAGTTGGATGGAAGCTTGCGCCATCATTGAGAATTGTCTCAGAGTAACTGTAGAGTAGCCTGGCCTAAGAACTCTGAGAGATTTGGTATGTTTAATCCAGTTTTAAGTGTTTGTGTGTGTGTGTGTTTTCACTATATTCCTCTTTTTTTTCCTACCCAAATCTTTAGTAAAGTCTTGTTAAATCATGTTGGCTGGTTTTAGCTGTGCTGTGGGGAGTTTGGGAATATTTTGGGCCCATGCTTGGCATGAAGTACCAAAGTGGAGAGCAGCAACTGCCTGAGGGAAGAAGTTTCCAGGCCTCCAGGGGAGATCCAGAGCAGAAAGGAGACCAAATTGGCCACAAGGAACCAAGCATTGGGCAGCAGTGATAACTAGAATAATTTTGGAAACCTGTCAACCTTCCTCAGTGATTTAGAAATACCTAGGGAAGAGAAAGTGTTCCAAGACCAGACATCCAGTTGTTGAAGATGGATGCCATTCGTGGTAAAGTGAAGAGTGACTCCTGAAAACTGAGGAAGAGACAATTAGGTTGTAATGGGGAAAAAACAAAAACAAAATCACCAAACTTTATTAAAAAAAACAAACAAACAACTATTCATTCTAGCAGTCAACAAGCATTCATTAATTGTATTAATACCATATGTCTATATTGCATAATCATTAATTATACATATAAACCTGGTCAGCTATCAAAATTATTTTCTTTAAGGAGGCATGGTATTAAAAATAGTAACTATATAGCAGGGACTTTGCCAAGCACTATGCATACAAAGCTGTAGTAATCATTATCTGCAATGGTAATTCTTTGGGATAAATCTTAAAAAAAAAATACAGATTGTCATACACAGAGTGTGCGTTTTTATGCTTTTATTTTATACAATTTTTGCTTAATTACTGCTTTCATATGTAATATTTCAATTCTATTTCTGGATGCAATTATGTAAAAGAGATTTGTTTAGGGTTTGATCCGTGGCGAATCCTTTTTAGCAGGATGACAGCATAATGAGAGAAGGTTAAGTACTCAAGGCAGCGTGCAGCTGTGGATCACCAAAGATTAGCATTGGAAGGAAACCCAGGGTATAGAAGCCATCTGGCCAGAGGGAATTGAGCAAATCCTCACAAGGAAATAGGGCTTTTGTTAACTTTAGTTACAACTCAGAACAGAAATGTTTGAAACTCTCTTAACAAAATGAGCGATTCAAGATTCCAGAGGAGAATATCCTGTAATGATGTCTTCAAACGTGCTGGGCATGCCCACTTCTCAAATATCTCCAGCTAAAACTGTTAGAAATGAGCTCTAGATACATAGCTCATTGCTATAACACATTCAATCAGCATACACATGATGAGTACATTTTTGTCTAGATGAGGACATCTAGATTTTTCTAAATTATAACCAAAGTACTTATAGCACAGTTGGCATTTTTGTTGTTGATGGTAACCCTATAATGCTTTAATGAATGCTTAGATATTCATTTATATTTCTCTTGTTTTGATCTTCATCCTTACTTTTCCTCCAAGGCTTCTCTTTTCTTGTACTTCTCCCAGGCTGGCCCAGTTTCGGAACTGACTTTCTCATTAACCTTTGCTGTAAAAAGTGGATGGTTATCAAGGAAATGATTAAATTCAAAATTTTCAATTTATAGATTTTAGCTCAACCTTTTAATTATACGTGAAGATGTGATCTGATTGGGTTTAAAATATGAAGTCCTTAGGCTTCTTGGGTTCCATGAAAATTATACTTTTTCATTCAACAAATAGTCACTGAGTGCCTCCATGTACCAGACACAGTGGACAAAAAAAAAAAAAAAGGGAAAACAAACCAAACATTCTGCTTCCATGGATCTTCTGTAGTAAATGTGCGTATCTCTACTTTCATGTGAAAATATTTTTATTAAAAACTGAATCTGTTTTTGAATAGAACACACAAGAATGAAGACACACACACACACACACACACACACACACACACACACACCCCTTTTATACAAAAGAAAATGGAAAGTGATGGTCCCTGAATTGAGAGTGAAAAAAGGTATCAGTTTAAATAGAATGATCCGGGCATGCAGCCCTGAGAGACTGATGTTTGAATGAAGACCTGAAGGAGGTGCCCGATGTCACAGAATGCTATCGTGTGATAGTGTCAGAGGGCATTGGACCAATAGCTAGTTTTAATAAATGTATAGATAGAATCCTGGAAGTGTCACATAACTTGTTGATGTACCTGCATATGGTCTTTGAGATAAGTGGAAAACTTACCAGGAGTGGGAGGGTTAAAAATCAGTTGTTTGATCTAACCCATCCATGCTCTTGCTTTAAAGTAAATGACACAATTATGATTAGTCATTGAGAATCCTGGGAAGAAATGGCAAGTTTTAAAAATAGATGTTTACATATTTTATTTGGGGTCATAATTTAATCAGAAATCAATGTCAGAAATTTTAGAAAAGAAATCAGGCTAAATCGCTCAATGTCTATTAAGGGAAGATGTATTCAATAGCAAGAAACAATGGAAAGGAGATGGACCAGAGCATGAGGGGAGAGGTACAGGAAAGAGATGATTTGGGAACAAGAGGGATTTATTGAACACGGAAGAGGGAAAATGGCAGATCCAAGTCAAAACCCTAGTTCAATCATATGTAATATCTAAGAATAAATTAAAATAAGTCAACTTGTGAAAATATTCTGTGAGGTAGATTATTTCGCTGATGGCAGAAGAGTTTTATAAAAAAATTTCTGGTAGAGTATTTTGGAATATGCTTCATGTAACAGCAGAAAAAATCAAGAATGTCATGCAGAAAAGGAAACAAATTCTCAAATGAATTTTAGAGAGTGGAATATGGTAGTATACTATCAACATAATCTACCCCTTTGTTAGACATCACTAATTAAATATTATACTGTATTAATGGAGTGAATGTAATATAGTTGATTTCTCTAATACACAATCTGAGCAAATCCATTCCAACATACACAGACACATACAATTTTGAATTGGTAACATTTTCACATAGTTCAAATGTCATAAAAATATAAAAATATACCTGGAATGAAGTTTCTATCCTATTCTTGTAGCATATATGCTCTTTTTCACCTAAGTTCTTTTCATATTAATCCATTTATTAAGTAGTTCCTCATTCTTTTTAAAAATTGAAAAGTATGCCATTGTGTGGGTATACCATTATTTATGTAAACAGCCCTCTATTAATGGAAATTTAGGTTTTTTTTCTTTTTTTACTATTATAAAAAATGCCATGACTAATCATGTACATATGTACTTTCACACATGTGAAATTACTCACGTGTGAAATCCTGTGTCTAGGATAAAATCCTAGGGGTAGAATTATGATGCCAAAGAGTATATACATTTTAATTTTGATAAATGCTGCCAGATAGCATCTCTAGAGGTTAAAATTTTAAATATTTACGAGAGTTGCTATTTCCCTATAGCCTTGCCAACACAGTATATTTTGGATTTAAGCCTATCAGGTAGATGCAAATTTTGTTTCACTGCTGTTTGAATAAGTTTCTCTTAATGCAACCCCATTTGGGTATCTTTTCATATGTATGAGAGAGATTTGTATTTCATTTTGGGAGAACACTCTGTTCATATCCTTTGCCCTTTTTCCATAGGGAGAATTGTCCATTGTCTGTGATAGGTTCCATTTTTTTCCATGTGTATAATTTGAGTATTTTTACTTCGCTTTTCTTTTGCCACTTGTAAAGGTTTTTTTTTTCTTTATTGAATTTTATTTTATGGCTTCTGAACTTTACGTGGCAGAGAGAAAGGTCTTCCCCACTCTGGGGGGAGGCATCCTCCATATTTTCTTTTCTCCTAGCCCTTTTTTGATTTTACACACACACACACAGTATCTGCCTGTCTATATCCTGTATTTATTGATTTGCAGTTTACCTAGAAATGGACCTCATTTTATCTTATTCCATATGTCTCCCAGCTGTCTAAACAGAAGCAGAGAAAAGTTAATCTTTTCTGAGAAAAGATGGCCCCATATTCTCATGCTAAACTTCTGGACATTTTGGGGGTCTATTTCTGTTCTTTTGATTCTAAACCATTGTTCTTTATGCTACTCATTTGTTACTACTGCATTCCTTTAACTACTAAGACACTGGAGTATATTTTACCACCTAATTGCCCTATCAGATAACATAAAACCTCCTGCCTATAAATTGCTTCGACCACCTTGGAAACAACTTTTAAAACACATAATTAATGATGTGCCTATTCCGTGAGCCATTAATACATCTCCTAGGTTTACCTTAGAGCTGTAGTTCTTAAACTTTAGCGTGCAAGGCTTCTTAAAACAGCTGGCTATGCTCCATCCCCAGAGTCTCAAATTCCCTTAAGGTAAGACCCAGGAATTTGCATTCCTGATATGTTCCCAGGTAATGCCAATGCTGCTGGTCTAGGAGCACACTTTGAATATCACTGCCCTAAAAAACTTGCCACATGTGCAGAAGAAAGCATGTAAAAGAATGTTTCAACATTGCTTGTAGTTAAGAATTGGAAAGACCTTAAAGGTACTTCTCAGAAGAATGGCTAAATACATTGTTTTATTCCTACAATGGAATTCTCTATAGCTATTAAAAGGAGCTAGCAATAAATATATCAAATGGATAAATCTCACGAAACATAACGTTGAGGACCCAAAACAATAGGGCCCATTCTTTGATCTCAGTGGCAATAGTAAATACTGAAATGGGACATACAACACAGACAGATAAGAAAAGACATAGGGCCCTCAAGAAAAACAATGTTTCAGAAGAAATTTTACCATATACACAGTATCACTTATGAATACATATCAAAAATATAAAAGCATCATCTGGGAATCATAAGCACTAAATTCAGGATAGTGATTACTGAGGACAGAGGCAGTGCTTGTTGTAATTGAATATTATTGAGAAGAGGAGCACAGTGAAATTATGGTAATGAAGGGTAGAAACATTTTAATTTTCATAAATGTTGCCAGTGGCCTCCATAGAGGTTGTACCAATTTACTCACTTGTCAAGTTTTATGTCTTAGACTAGGTAATGAGTATGATCATTCATTATATTGTTTTCTCTGATTTAGTTGAATGTCTGAAATATTTCATACATAACAAATAATAAATAAGAAATATATGACTAATGAACTGCCTCTTTTGAGGCCTAACTGTCCTTAAAATGTCCAAGTCTGAAAGCAAGATAAAGAAGATGAAGGAAAATCACATGATCTGAATCCTTATGTTAAATACTGATTCCATCATGATGAAACTTTGTTGCAACTTGAGAAATCATGGGGCTGTTTAGAAAACTACTCTTTCTCTCTAAATTTAGATGCAGATAACAGATTTATAACCCAAAGTACACATGGCCCCAATATGGGCATTATTATTTAAAAGATTAAGTAAGGAAAGGTCACCTGAAAATCTGGATTTCTAGTTTCTCTAAAAATATCAGAAGGTCTGGCAACACAGGGCCAGCATTCCCACATGGTAACAATTGTCTGGAGGCAAGCACCAGGTGCCCCTTTTCCATGCAAAATGTGTTCTCTGGTCTACCACAGATCTCACCTGGTCCACGACTGTTGACTATTTAAGTTACCCATCTAGCCCCTATTAGCATTGGAGTGTGCAGTCCCTGCTTTACAGGACATTGTCTGTGGAAAGTAAAGTTTGTTTTTTGGATCTGTTTTTGGAATCTGTATATGTGTATGGTTATGACTTAATGACACGGAGTTTTTTTCTTTTTTTTTAATTCTGTGATTCACACGGGTGAGGTATACCCATAAGCAGGTGAGACTTAGAGTACCTATGCCTTTAACTTGACTGTGACATGAAAAAAATCTCCCCCGGACTTTTTCTGCTAGAATTAGAATGCCAAAGACCACCACAAACTGTCCTACTGAGGCATTTTTTTCTCTTTCTCCAACTTACCCCCGACCTCATCTCCTTCAAGTGCCCTCTTCATTATTCAAGACAAGCAAAGTCCAATAGAATTATATATGTTGTATTACAGAGAGCTACATGTATATTTAATAACCACATTGAAATAAGCAAAAAGAAACAGGTGAAATTAATTTTAATAAAATATTGTTTATTTAGTGCAATGTATCCAAAATATTATCATTTCAGTAAGCTATCAGTGTACAAATTATTAACTATTTTATATTTGTGTGTGTGTGTGCTAAGTCTTGGAAATTTGGTAGATATTTTGCATTTAAAGCACACCTCAATTCAGACTAGCCACATTTATTTTTTATTTTTATTTTATTTTAATTTTTTAATTTTAATTTTTTTAAACATCTTTATTGGAGTATAACTGCTTTACACTGGTGTGTTAGTTTCTGCTTTATAGGAAAGTGAATCAGCTATACATATACATATATCCCCATATCTCTTCCCTCTTGCATCTCCCTCCCACCCTCCCTATCCCACCCCTCTAGGTGGTCACAAAGCACCAAGCTGATCTCCCTGTGCTATGCGGCTGCTTCCCACTAGCTATCTATTTTACATTTGGTAGTATATAAAAGTCCATGCCACTCTCTCACTTTGTCCCAGCTTACCCTTCCCCCTCCCCGTGTCCTCAAGTCCATTCTCTACGTCTGCGTCTTTATTCCTGTCCTGCCCCTAGGTTCTTCAGAGCCTTTTTTTTTTTTAGATTCCATATATATGTGTTAGCATACAGTATTTGTTTTTCTCTTTCTGACTTACTTCACTCTGTATAACAAACTCTAGGTCCATCCACCTCACTACAAATAACTCAATTTTGTTTCTTTTTATGGCTGAGTAATATTCCATTGTATATATGTGCCACGTCTTCTTTATCCATTCATCTGTCGATGGACACTTAGGTTGCTTCCATGTCCTGGCTATTGTAAATAGAGCTGCAGTGAACATTGTGGTACATGACTCTTTTTGAATTATGGTTTTCTCAGGGTATATGCCCAGTAGTGGGATTGTTGGGTCGTATGGTAGTTCTATTTTTAGTTTTTTAAGGAACCTCCATGATGTTTTCCATAGTGGCTGTATCAATTTACATTCCCACCAACAGTGTATGAGGGTTCCCTTTTCTCCACACCCTCTCCAGCATTTATTGTTTGTAGATTTTTTTGATGATGGCCATTCTGACTGGTGTGAGGTGATACCTCACTGTAGTTTTGATTTGCATTTCTCTAATGATTAATGATGTTGTGCATTCTTTCATGTGTTTGTTGGCAATCTGTATATCTTCTTTGTAGAAATGTCTGTGTAGGTCTTCTGCCCATTTTTGGATTGGGTTGTTTGCTTTTTTGATATTGAGCTGCATGATCTGCTTGTAAATTTTGGAGATTAATCCTTTGTCAATTGCTTCATTTGCAAATATTTTCTCCCATTCTGAGGGTTCAGACTAGCCACATTTAAAATGTTCAGTAGTCACACATGACTAGTGGCAATAGTGTAGTATGTAGAGCTATACTATCAGACAGTGTAGGTCTACATGGAATTATTCAGACTTGGTGAAATAATCTGTTATTAGGAGATTTGAATCAGGAGTGTGTTTTACAAATACGAAAATATCTAAGGAGAGGAAAGTAATGTCAGAAAGTAGGACGAATTCACCATGAGATTTCCTTTGAAATGTGTAATATCTCAGAATCTCTTACCTTGAAATATTCATAAAGCATACATCTTTAGGTTTATTTTGTACATACTGTAATTAAATTATCTCACCCTTCTGAGAAGTCCAATATACATGTATAGCTTTATGCTTTGATGTTATAGGAAATTATGACCAGTCCCTTTATTGTACTTCTGCTGTGGTTTGTGGAAGAAGCACTTCCAAATCAAGCCTAGGAGGTCAAGAGGGAATATGTATAAACTCGATTTTTTTCTCTGTCTACACTAGAGGAAGCTGGGCCTTAGGCTGGCAAAGGAACTATAAATAATGGAAATTCTTCTAGATGGCAAGATATACTACTAATTTGGAGGCGAAAGGAAAGGAATTGAGGAAAGTTCTTAGGAAATATGTGAAAATCTACATTTTGATTCTTTGTAACAGGTAGTGCTTTTACTTAGGGCTGGAAGAACAAATTTAATTCCACCAAGTAAAATGACTGTGGGTAGCAAGTCATTACTCTCACCCTGTTTACAACCAAAAGGAGCACTTTTCTGACTCAGACGGGAACTTCCATAATTTGCAGCAAGAGTTCTGAGAAGTTATTGGTTAAGGTTAAAAAGAAGATGACTTCAGTTGGACTGTTAAAAAAAAAAAAAAAAAAAAAAGGTCAGGACTTGAATAGACATCAAGGCTCAGGACATTCCTGGAGCAGAATGGCATGCAGAGCAGAATGTCAAGTGGAAGAAAGAAAACCATCCAGACTAAAGCATGCCACAGTGACAAAGAAGGCAAGATAATAAGACTTATTCATGGAGCTCAAGAAGACACATGGGGAAGGCCTTTGTCTGTCAGTGGTCTGGCCCTATGGATTTTACAAAAGGTCTGAGGGGTAGGGACAGGGGCTCCTATACTAAAGTGACTTGAGTTTTATTCTGAACAATTCCAAATTTTGCCTCACGCCTGTCTGTTCTATTGACAGCAACCTACACTTATGATGCTCATTCTGCCTGTGTCTTTGCTACCTTCAATTTTGATTCTTATCAAAAGTTTTGCACATGTTAATCCCAAACTCCTAATTTATCCCTTCCCCTTTTCCCCTTTGGTAACCATAAGTTTGTTTTCTATATATAGAAACATATACACACTACTATATATAAAATAGATAACCAACAAGGACCTACTGTATAGCACAGGGAACTGTACTCAATATTTGGTAATAACCTACAAGGGAAAAGAATCTCAAAAAGAATATATATATGTATTATTTATATATATATATATATATATATATATATATATATATATATATATATATATATATATATATATATATATATATATATGTAACTGAATCACCTGAAACTAACACAACATTGTAAATCAGCTACACTTCAGTTTAAAAAAAATCTTATAGCAAAAAAAAAAAGTTTTACAGCTTATCTCAGGTTTTTTTTTTTTTTTTTTTTTTGGCAGCCTTTTGATAAATATCAGGAGGAGGGGGTCACTAGGGCCAGCTTGGTGCACAGCCATCAATGACTATCACGTTTCCCAGCACACTGTAGTATCGTACAGGCCAATGACAGTATTGTTCTCCTTCCCACTTTGGCCAGTTTTCAGCTTCATGTTTTGCTGGAGGATTTCCACGTACTTAAAACATCCTCCTTTCTCTTCTGACCCTATTCAAATCCTACTCAACTTTCAAGACCTAATTCAACTCTAAATTCACTTGTGACAGTCAGTATACATTGACTGTCGACACATTGATTACTACTCATTTCTCCCATGCTTATTTAAATGCCCCGTATAATTTGGAAGTATCCTATGCTCCCTTATACTATTAATTGTTTGCCTCCTACAAGTAGATAATAAATTTCT
Organism: Eschrichtius robustus; assembly: GCF_028021215.1. Lineage (NCBI taxonomy): Eukaryota > Metazoa > Chordata > Mammalia > Artiodactyla > Eschrichtiidae > Eschrichtius > Eschrichtius robustus. The sequence goes on from NC_090836.1 coordinate 17,131,199, forward strand.
CATAATGAGAGACCATTTCTTATTTTTCCCTTCCTATTTAATACATGCTAATTGCTCTACTGATTAGTTGATTTTAACCTATACTTACCAGTCAGTTACTGAGCACTGACTACATTCATTAGTTACAGGGCAAATACCTAAGATCTTTTTTAAATTAAATAATTGTTTTTTTATTGAAGTATAGTTGATTTACAGTCTTATGTTAGTTTCAGGTATACAGCAAAGTGATTCACTTATACATACATATATATCTATTTTTTTCAGATTCTTTCCCTTATAGGTTACTACCAAATATTGAGTATAGTTCCCTGTGCTGTACAGTAGGTCTCTGTTGTTTATCTATTTTATATATAGTAGTGTGTGTATGTTAATCTCAGACTCCCTCCCACCCTTTTCCCTTTGGTAACCATAAGTTTGTTTTCTATGTGTGTCTCTTTCTGTTTTGTATATAAGTTCATTTGTATCATTGTTTTAGATTCCACATATAAGTGATATATGATATTTGTCTTTCTCTGTCTTGCTTACTTCACTTAGTATGATAATCTCTAGGTCCATCCATTTTGCTGCAGTACAACCCAGTCCTGTCTACTTTTCAGCTCTCCTAATCTTCAACTTGGTATCTACCTTTAAACTCTAGTCTTGTTGAACTTCTCAGCCAGTATCTGATATATATTGCTACGTACCCTGATCCCATGCTACCTATTCCCACACATTTATTAAGCCAGCACCACCAGTTCCCCCTTAGTTCTCTGTTTATCCTCTCTCTACAGCAGATAGACCTGCTGGTCTTGCATTCCTCTAGTTGGTGAGGTCCCAGGAATCTGTCTTATTCATCCCTGTATACTCACAGAACAGCAGTCTGAGAATGAGAGGAAGCTGTGTATCTGTCCAGGAATTATCACCAGAATAGTCAAGAGCAGTAGAAAGAGAGGCCGGGGAAATCCCATATATTTGAAATCTGGGGAAAGAGAAGCTTTCAGGAAAAATGGAGTGCTCAGTAGAGGTAAGAGCTCAACAGGTGTCAAAACTGAGGAGAAAAGACCTTTGAGTTTGACACGGAAGAGACTACTGAACTCTTTCTTGAGACTGGTTCTTAAAGAAGCAGAAGTAGGTACATGGGAAATAATAAAGCATTGGTACTGAAAAATTGAATATACTTCACGTATTAGAAAATTTGGGCAGTCAAAAGAAAGAGAAAAATATAATGGTAAGTAAAGATAGCCTTGGCAAAGGGAAAAATATTTCCAAGATGGGGGGAGATTAATTTGTTGATTTTAACACCTCAACAAACTTTCATGAATATTCCTAGCATGACTATTTTCTCCACACCTTTTAAAGAAGTAAGGAAAAATATGATTACATTGGAATAAATTATATAAGGAAAATAATTCTTGCAACAGACATTGTCATTCTCTGATCTGCCCCCTTTTTCTCTCAATAGAGCAGAACGCAATACAGTCTCAATGACTGTCGTTGCACACAGAGTTCTGCTTACAAAATGTTACCTGATAAAATATTTCTTATTTGCTTTAGTTGTTCTCATTGAATTTAGCTCATTGTTCAATACTTAAAGCTCACTACTTCTATGAAGTCTTCATAAGCACCTCTAGTTAGAATCCTTCTGGAACTCACCAAGACTCTCATATCATTTATTCACATTTCTTAGAGCACAAATAATACAGTCAGCTGTATCATTGCTTTTAATAGACTTTATGTTTTTAGAGCAGTTTTAGATTTACAGAGAAATTGAACAGAGAGTATAGAAGTTCCCAAATACATCCCCTGTCTCACCCTCATTTCCCCCTATCATTAACATCTTGTATTGAGTAATACATTTTTTAAAATTTATTTTATTTATTTATTTTTGTCTCTGTTGGGTCTTCATTGCTGTGTGCGGGCTTTTCTCTAATTGTGGCGAGCGGGGGCTACTCTTTGTTGAGGTGTGCAGGCTTCTCATTGCAGTGGCTTCTCTTGCTGCGGAGCATGGGCTCTAGGCACTCAGTAGTTGAGTGGACTCAGTAGTTGTGGCGCATGGGCTCTAGAGCGCAGGCTCAGTAGTTGTGGCGCACAGGCTTAGTTACACTGGGGCATTGGGATCTTCCCAGACCAGGGCTGAAACCCGTGTTCCCTGCATTGGCAGGCGGATTCTTAACCACTGCGCCACCAGGGAAGCCCCTGATGTGATACATTTATCACAACCGATGAACTAATATTCATACATTATTATTAACTAAAGTCCATAGTTTACATTAGGGTTCACTTTATCGTAAAGTTCTCTGAGTTTTGCCAAAGGCATAATGTCACATATTCATTGTTACATTATCATACAGATAGTTTCACTGCCCTAAAAGTCCCCTGTGCTCCACCTATTCATCCCTTCCTTTTCCCTAGCCCCACGGCAATCTTCTTCCCTCCTAACCCTGCCTTTTCCAGAATGTCACATAGTTGGAATCATAGAGTGTATAGCCTTTTCAGATTGGCTTTCTTTACTTAGCCATGGATTTAAGATTCCTTTTCGTGGCATAATAGCTCATTTCTTTTCATCACTGAATAATATTCTATGGTGTGGCTGTACCACAGTTGGTTCATCCATTCAGCTATTGAAGGACATCTTGGTTGCTTCCAGGTCTGAGCAATTATGAATAAAGCTGCTACAAACACTCGCACGCAGGTTTTCATGTGGATGTAAGCTTTCGACTCACTTGGGTAAATACCTAGCAGTTTGATTACTGGATTGTATGATAAAAATATGTTTAGGTTTATAAGAAACTGCCAAAGTATTTTGCAAAATGGCTTTATCATTTTGCATCCCCACCAGCAATGAATGAGAGTTCCTCTTACTCTGCATCCTCACTAGCATTTGTTGTTCTCAGTGTTTGGGATTTTAGCCATGCTAATAGGTGTGTAGTGATATCATTACCTATCTGTATATCTTCTTTGGTGAAGTGTCCATTCAGCTCTTTTGCCCGGTAACTGGGTTGTTTTCTTATTGCTGAGTTTTAAGAGTTCTTTGTAATATATCTGGATACAAGTCTTCATCAAACACGTGTTTTACAAATATTTTCTCCCAGTCTGTGGATTATCTTTTCATTGTCTTAAATTTATATCACAGTTAATTAAAGTTGAGTATAATGTCCTATAAGTTGGGATTTTGTCTTAGGAATCTTTTTGGTTAAATTTAATTAACTTGGCAAACTTAATACTATCCACATCAGACTTCAGTTCCACCCACTGTCACAGTTTCCTCAGTGAAGCATAGAAGAGTTGAGAGCCAAGTTTTCAATGATTGCCAACAGCTCAGGTATTCAAAAATGTGTTTTAATGTGTAAGAAGATTATTTTCCCAAGTGTGTGTAAGCAATCAAATGAGAGCTCATCATTCTAACTTCACAGGTGACTGATATTTAACCTGTGTATAAAACTTTCTCACCATATAGTTTACAAGATTAACATAATTCCTTCAGAGAGACCAATTCTTAACTCTCAGTTTATCTTTTTTTGTGGTTTCAATGGTTTCTGACGAAATAACTGAAAATATCTGAACACTAATGTAACCCTTCTGAACAAACCAAAGTACTGAGTAAGTTTTTGTGGTACACAGAAAGTGACAGTCACTGGGATAAAATTCCAGAGAGGAAAAGCAAAGAAAAACATGATAAAGTCTCAACAGAAAGGACTGGAAAATGTTCTGCAAAACGTCAGCCTTCTGGGCTTTATAAATTGGGTGGGAATCCAGTCCAGGGTCTTGAAGTCACCATCTTGTACAACTTGGATCAAATTTGTGAAACGTTACAAATCTAGTCATCAGTTTATTAATCACCTACCCGTTTGTGAAATAAACAAAATAAGTCAAATGGAAATTTATACTTTTATCTACCTTGACAGTATTCAATAAATTTCATTGTGCAAAAATACTTTATGCTGCATTTAAGACTGTATACATTTTTTTTTACAGCTTTATTAAGGTATAATTGTTATACAGAAAGCTACACATATTAAATGATACAACTTGATGAGTTTGGACATTGGTATACCTGTGATACCATGTTCAATTACTTTTTTTTTTAAGTTTTAATATTTTTATTAATTTTTTTAATTGAAGTATAGTTGATTTGTAATGTGTTACTTTCAGGTGTACAGAAAAGTAATTCAGATATGTGTGTGTATATATATATCTATATATAAAATATGTATATATTATATATATTCTTTTTCAGATTCTTTTCCCTTATAGGTTATTATAAAATATTGAGTATAGACCTCTTTGTTATACAGTACATCCTTGCTGGTTACCTATTTTGTATATAGTAGTGTGTATATCTTAATCCCAAACTCCTAAATTATCCCTCTCCCCTCTTTCCCCTTTGATAACCATAAGTTTGTTTTCTATGTCTGTGAGTCTATTTCTGTTATGTAAATAAGTTCACGTCTATCGTTTTTTTTAAGAGTCCATATATAAGTGATATATGATATTTGTCTTTATCTGACTTACTTCACTTATTATGATAATCTCTAGGTTCATCCATGTTGCTGCAAATGGCATTATTTCATTCCTTTTTAAGGTTGAGTAATATTCCATTTTATATACATATATACCACATTTTTTTAAAATTTAATTTTATTTTTTACTTTATACAGCAGGTTCTTATTAGTCATGCATTTTATACACATCAGTGGATACATGTCAATCCCAATCTCCCAGTTCATCACACCACCGCCCCCACCCCCCGCTGCTTTCCCCCCTTGGTGTCCATATGTTTGTTCTCTACTTCTGTGTCTCTATTTCTGCCCTGCAAACCAATTCATCTGTACCATTTTTCTAGGTTCCACATATATGCGTTGATATGGGATATTTGTTTTTCTCTTTCTGACTTACTTCACTCTGTATGACAGTCTCAAGATGCATCCATATCTCTACAAATGACCCAATTTCGTTCCTTTTTATGGCTGAGTAATATTCCATTGTATATATGTACCACACCTTCTTTAACCATTCGTCTGTTGATGGGCATTTAGGTTGCTTCAATGACCTGGCTATTGTAAATAGTGCTGCAATGAACATTGGGGTGCATGTGTCTTTTTGAATTATGGTTTCCTCTGGGTATATGCCCAGTAGTGGGAGTGCTGGGTCATATGGTAATTCTATTTTTCGTTTTTTAAGGAACCTCCATACTGTTCTCCATAGTGGCTGTATCAATTGACATTCCCAGCAACAGGGCAAGAGGGTTCCGTTATCTCCACACCCTCTCCAGCATTTGTTGTTTGTAGATTTTCTGATGATGCCCATTCTAACTGGTGTGAGGTGATACCTCATTGTAGTTTTGATTTGCATTTCTCTAATAATTAGTGATGTTGAGCAACATTTCATGTGCTTCTTGGCCATCTGTATGTCCTCTTTGGAGAAATGTCTATATAGGTCTTCTGCCCACTTTTGGATGGGGTTGTTTGTTTGTTTAATATTGAGCTGCATGAGCTGTTTATATATTTTGGACATTAATCCTTTGTCCGCTGATTCGTTTGCAAATATTTTCTCCCATTCTGAGGGTGGTCTTTTCGTTTTGTTTGTAGTTTCCTTTGCTTTGCAAAAGCTTTTAAGTTTCATTAGGTGGCATTTGTTTATTTTTGTTTTTATTTCCATTACTCTAGGAGGTGGATCAAAAAAGAGCTTGCTGTGATTTATGTCAAAGAGTGTTCTTCCTATGTTTTCCTCTAAGAGTTTTAGAGTGTCCAGTCTTACATTTAGGTCTGTAATCCATTTTGAGTTTATTTTTGTGTATGGTGTTAGGGAGTGTTCTAATTTCATTCTTTTACATGTAGCTGTCCAGTTTTCCCAGCACTGCTTATTGAACAGACTGTCTTTTCTCCATTGTATATCCTTGCCTCCTTTGTCATAGCTTAGTTGACCATAGGTGCATGGGTTTATCTCTGGGCTTTCTATCCTGTTCCATTGATCTATATTTCTGTTTTTCTGCCAGTACCATATTGCTTGATTACTGTAGCTTTGTAGTATAGTCTGAAGTCAGGGAGTCTGATTCCTCCAGCTCTGTCTTTTTCCCTCAAGACTGCTTTGGCTATTCACGGTCTTTTGTGTCTCCATACAAATTTTAAGATTTTTTGTTCTAGTTCTGTAAAAAATGCCATTGGTAATTTGATAGGGATTGCATTGAATCTGTAGATTGCTTTGGGTAGTATAGTCATTTTCACAATGTTGATTCTTCCAATCCAAGAACATGGAATATCTCTCCTTCTGTTGGTAACATCTTTAATTTCTTTCAACAGTGTCTTATAGTTTTCTGCATACAGGTCTTTTGTCTCCTTAGGTAGGTTTATTCCTAGGTATTTTCTTCTTTTTGTTGCAATGGTAAATGGGAGTGTTTCCTTAATTTCTCTTTCTGATTTTTCATCATTAGTGTATAGAAATGCAAGAGATTTCTGTGCATTAATTTTGTATCCTGCAAAGTTAGCAAATCATTGATTAGTTCTAGTAGTTTTCTGGAGCCATCTTTAGGATCTTCTATGTATAGTGTCATGTCATCCACAAATAGTGACAGTTTTACTTCTTCTTTTCCAAATTGTACTCCTTTTATTTATTTTTCTTCTCTGATTGCTGTGGCTTGGACTTCCAAAACTATGTTGCATAATAATGGTGAGAGTGGACAACCTTGTCTTATTCCTGATCTTAGTGGACATGGTTTCAGTTTTCCACCATTGAGAATGATGTTGGGTGTGGTTTTGTCATATATGGTCTTTATTATGTTGAGGTAGGTTCCCTCTCTGCCCACTTTCTGGAGAGTTTTTGTCATAAATGGGTGTTGAATTTTGTCAAAAGCTTTTTCTGCATCTATTGAGGTGATCATATGGTTTTTATTCTTCAGTTTGTTAATATGGTGTATCACACTGATCGATTTGCGTATATTGAAGAATCCTTGCATCTCTAGGATAAATCCCACTTGATCATGGTGTATGATCCTTTTAATGTGTTGTTGGATTCTGTTTGCTAGTATTTTGTTGAGGATTTTTGCATCTATATTCATCAGTGATATTGGTCTGTAATTTTCTTTTTTTGTAGTATCTTTTTCTGGAATATAGATTTTTGCATCTATATTCATCAGTGATACTGACTGTAATTTTCTTTTTTTGTAGCATCTTTGTCTGGTTTTGGTATCAGGGTGATGGTGGCCTCATAGAATGAGTTTGGGAATGTTCCTTCTTCTGCAATTTTTTGGAAGAGTTTGAGAAGGATGGGTGTTAGCTCTTCTCTAAATGTTTGATAGAATTCACCTGTGAAGCCATCTGGTCCTGGACCTTTGTTTGTTGGAGGATTATTAATCACAGTTTCAATTTCAGTGCTGTGATTGGTCTGTTCATATTTTCTATTTCTTCCTGGTTCACTCTTGGGAGGTTATACCTTTCTAAGAATTTGTCCATTTCTTCCAGGTTGTCCATTTTATTGGCATACAGTTGTTTGTAGTAATCTCTTATAATCCTTTGTATTTCTGCAGTGTCAGTTGTGATTTTTCCTTTTTCATTCCTAATTTTATTGATTTGGGTCCTCTCCCTCTTTTTCTTGATGAGTCTGGCTAATGGTTTATCAATTTTGTTTATCTTCTCAAAGAAGCAGCTTTTAGTTTTATTGATCTTTGCCATTGTTTTCTTAGTTTCTATTTCATTTGTTTCTGCTCTGATCTTCATGATTTCTTTCCTTCTGCTAACTTTGGGTTTTGTTTGTTCTTCTTTCTCTAGTTCCTTTAAGTGTAACGTTAGATTGTTTATTTGAGATTTTTCTTGTTTCTTTAGGTAGGCTTGTATAGCTATAAACTTCCCTCTTAGAACTGCTTTTGCTGCATCCCATAGGTTTTGGATCATCGTGTTTTCATTGTCATTTGTCTCTAGGTATTTTTCGATTTCCTCTTTGATTTCCTCAGTGATCTCTTGGTTATTTAGTAACGTATTGTTTAGCCTTCATGTCTTTGTGCTTTTTATTTTTTTACCTCTGTAATTGATTTCTAATCTCATAATGTTGTGGTCAGAAACGATGCTTGATATGACTTCAATTTTCTTAAATTTACTGAGGCTTGATTTGTGACCCAAGATGTGATCTATCCTGGAGAATGTTCTGTGCACACTTGAGAAGAAAGTGTAATCTGCTGTTTTTGGATATAATGTCCTATAAATATCAATTAAATCTCTCTGGTCTATTGTGTCATTTAAAGCTTGTGTTTCTTCATTAATTTTCTCTTTGGATGATCTGTCCATTGGTGTAAGTGAGGTGTTAAAGTCCCCCACTATTATTGTGTTACTGTCGATTTCCTCTTTTAGAGCTGTTAGCATTTGTCTTATGTATTGAGGTGCTCCTATGTTGGGTGCATATATATTTATAATTGTTATATCTTCTTCTTGGTTTGATGCCTTGATCATTATGTAGTGTCCTTCCTTGTCTCTTGTAACATTCTTTATTTTAAAGTCTATTTTATCTGATATGAGAATTGCTTCTCCAGCTTTCTTTTGATTTCCATTTGCATGGAATATCTTTTTCCATCCCCTCACTTTCAGTCTGATTGTGTCCCTAGGTCTGAAGTGGGTCTCTTGTAGACAGCATATATATGGGTCTTGTCTTTGTATCCATTCAGCAAGCCTGTGAGTTTTGGTTGGAGCATTTAATCCATTCACGTTTAAGGTAATTATCGGTATGTATGTTCCTATGACCATTTTCTTAGTTGTTTTGGGTTTGTTTTTGTAGGTCCTTTTCTTCTGTTTTGTTTCCCACTTAGAGAGGTTCCTTTAGCATTTGTTGTAGAGCTGGTTTGGTGGTGCTGAATTCTCTTAGCTTTTGCTTGTCTGTAAAGCTTTTGATTTCTCCATTGAATCTGAATGAGATCCTTGCCATGTAGAGTAATCTTGGCTGTAGGTTCTTCCCTTTCATCACTTTAAGTATATCATGCCACTCCCTTCTGGCTTGTAGAGTTTCTGCTGAGAAATCAACTGTTATCCTTATGGGACTTCCCTTGTATGTTATTTGTCATTTTTCCCTTGCTGCTTTCAATAATTTTTCTTTGCCTTTAATTTTTGCCAATTTGATTACTATGTATCTCGGCGTGTTTCTCCTTTGGTTTATCCTGTACGGGACTCTCTGCACCTCCTGGACTTGGGTGGCTATTTCCTTTCCCATGTTAGGAAAGTTTTCGACTATAGTCTCTTCAAATATTTTCTCGGGTCCTTTCTCTCTCTCTTCTCCTTCTGGGACCCCTATAACACGAATATTGTTGCGTTTAATGTTGTCCCAGAGGTCTCTTAGGCTGTCTTCATTTCTTTTCATTCTTTTTTCTTTAGTCTGTTCTGCAGCAGTGAATTCCACCATTCTGTCTTCCAGGTCACTTATCCGCTCTTCTGCCTCAGTTATTCTGGTATTCCTAGATTCCTTCTAGTTTAGTTTTCATTTCAGTTATTGTGTTGTTCATCTCTGTTTGTTTGTTCTTTAATTCTCCTAGATCTTTGTTAAACATTTCTTTCATCTTCTCGATCTATGACTCCATTCTTTTTCCGAGCTCCTGGATCATCTTCAGTATCATTATTCTGAATTCTTTTTCTGGAAGGTTGCCCATCTCCACTTCATTTAGTTGTTTTTCTGGGGTTTTATCTTGTTCCTTCATCTGATACATAGCCCTCTGCCTTTTCATCTTGTCTATCTTTCTGTGAATGTGGTTTTTGTTCCACAGGCTGCAGGATTGTAGTTCTTGCTTCTGCTGTCTGCACTGTGGTAGATGAGGCTATCTAATAGGCTTGTGGAAGTTTCCTGATGGGAGGGACTGGTGGTGGATAGAGCTGTCTGTTGCTTTGGTGGGCAGAGCTCAGTAAAACTTTAATCCACTTGTCTGCTGATGAGTGGGGCTGGGTTCCCTCCCTGTTGGTTGTTTGTTCTGAGGCAACCCAACGCTGTAGCCTACCCGGGCTCTTTGGTGGGGCTAACGCAGACTCTGGGAGGACTCACACCAAGGAGTACTTCCCAGAACTTGTGCTGCCAGTGTCCTTGTCCTCACGGTGACACAGAGCCACCCGCTGCCTCTGCAGGAGACCCTCCAACACTAGCAGGTAGGTCTGGTTCAGTCTCCCCTGGGGTCACTGCTCCTTCCCCTGGGTCCTGATGAGCACACTACTTTGTGTGTGCCCTCCAAGAATGGAGTCTCTGTTTCCCCCAGTCCTGTCGAAGTCCTGCAATCAAATCCTGCTAGCCTTCAAAGTCTGATTCTCTAGGAATTCCTCCTCCCGTTGCTGGACCCCCAGATTGGGAATCCTGACGTGGGGCTCAGAACCTTCACTCCAGTGGGTGGACTTCTGTGGTATAAGTGTTCTCCAGTTTGTGAGTCACCCACCCAGCAGTTATGGGATTTGATTTTATTGTGATTGCGCCCCTCCTACCATCTCATTGTGGCTTCTTCTTTGTCTTTGGATGTTATACCACATCTTCCTTATATTCATTCATCTGTCTATGGACTTTAGGTTGCTTCCATGTCTTGGCTGTTGTAAATAGTGCTGCAATGAATATTGGCCTGCATGTATCTTTTCAAATTATGGTTTTCTCTGTTTATATGCCCAGAAGTGGCTCTATTTTAGTTTTTTAAACTGCCGTACCTGTTCTCCATAGTGGCTGTACCAATTTACATTCTCACCAATAGTGTAGGAGGGTTCCTTTTTTTCCACACCCTCTCCAGCATTCATTATTTGTACATTTTTGATGTTGGCCATTCTGACATGTGTGGTGATACCTCATTGTAGTTTTGATTTGCATTTCTCTAATAATTAGTGATGTTGAGCATCTTTTCATGTGCCTTTTGGCCATCTGTATGTTTTTGTTTTTTGGGGGAGAAATGTCTGTTTAGATCTTCTGCCCATTTTTTGATTGGGTTGCTTGTTGTTTTTTTTGTTTTTTTGTTTTTGATATTTAGCTGTATGAACTGTTTGTATATTTTGGATGTTAATCCTTTTTTGGTTGCATCACTTGCAAATATTTTCTCCCATTCTGTATGTTGCCTTTTTGTTTTGTTTATGGTTTCCTTTGCTGTGCAAAAGCTTTTAAGTTTAATTAGATCCCATTTGTTTATTTTTGTTTTTATTTCCATTATTCTAGGAGATGGATCCAAAAAAATATTGCTTCAATTTTTGTCAAAGAGTGTTCTGCTTATGTTTTCTTCTAGGAGTTTATAGTATTCAGTTTTACATTTAGGCCTTTAATCCAGTTTGAGTTTATTTTTGTGTATGGTATTAGAGAATGTTCTCGTTTCATTCTTTTACATGTAGCGGTCCAGTTTTCCTAGCACTGCTTATTGAAGAGACTGTCTTTTCTCCATTGTATAGTTTTGTCTCCTTTATAGGTGCAAGGGTTTATTTCTGGGCTTTCTAGCCTCTTCCATTGATCTATATGTCTGTTTTTGTGCCAGTACCATACTGTTTTGATGACTGTAGCTTTGTAGTATAGTCTGAAGTCAGGGAGCCTGATCCCTCCAGCTTTGTCTTTCTCAAGATTGCTTTGGCTATTTGGGGTCTTTTGTGTTTCCATTCAGATTTAAAAACGTTTTGTTCTGGTTCTGTGAAAAATACCACTGATAATTGATAGGGATTGCATTCAGTCTGTAGATTGCCTTGGGTAGTATAGTCATTTTGACAGTATTTATTCTTCTAGTCTAAGGTGGTATATCTTTCCATTTGTTTGTGTCATCTTTGATTTCTTTCATCACTGTCTTATAGTTTTCAGAGTACAGGTCTTTTGCCTCCTTAGGTAGGTTTATTCCTAGGTATTTTATTCTTTTTGATGTGATGGTAAATGGGATTGTTTCCTTAATTTCTTTCTCAGAAATATTTCTGATCTTTTGTTGTTAGTGTATAGAAATCCAACCAACTTCTGTGTATTAATTGAGACTATATACTTTTTGTTTTACTTTTTAAAAAATCTCCGTTTTTATTAGTTTCACAACCAGTGGTAGAATAGGTAAGGTCATAATGACTTCTAGTCTTTTGTTTCACCCATTGGATACATCCACCTGAAGGTTCCATGAATCTCAAATTCAACATGATCATTTTTTCCCTGTCCCCCAAAACTATTATATTCCTTGCCTCAGTTAATGACCCTAAAATGTTTCCTGTTTCCCAGGCTAGAATCTAACCATCTTCTGGTTTCTCTTTCCTACTCCCTTCCACCTCCCTCCCCATCTTGTACATTACCTTCTAGATTGTAAATCTGATCCCAATCTCCAGCCTCAAAATTTTGGCTAATGCACAGTTACCTACATGATGAAATAAAAACTCCTTTTAATACAATATAAAGCCTTTTATTAGCTGACTTTGATACATTTTCCCAAACTCATTTTCCTTTGTACCCCAAAATACACTCAACAGTGATGACATTGAACTCTCACAATTCCCAAACACAACTTTTTGTTGATTTTATGCCTGCTATTCTCCTGGTCCTTTCTTTCCAACTCAAATATTTCTTTTCCTGTGAAGATTTTAAAGAATTTTTGTGACATAATTCATCTTTTCCCCATCTGTGGTCCCACATCATCTTATTCCATTGTACTGGAATTACCTGTGTGTCTTTTCACCTAAACCATGAGTTCCTTGAGGATGAGAACCAAACCTTCTAATTTTATGTCTTCATCACCTTTGCTAAAACTCTATTTCCAATGTCAGAAAAAATATTTCTGCCTAAGTAGACATAGGATGTCTTTTTTTCCTGTGTACTCCATATTTATTTGTTTATTGAAAACACTCATATTATTGAATAGAAGGTACTTTGTTTTTTTCAAAAGTAGCAAAGATGTTTGAGTCTAAACCTACCTTCAGTGGGTAATAGGGACTCTGGTAGACAGATCTGTAAATAACTGTGACTCAGGTAGAAAGTAGTGAGGACTGCAGGAGAAGGTTACAGTTCTGAGAGTTGAAAGGAGGGCCAAATTACTTTCTACTTCATAAAAACACATGACATTTGCTTCAATTATTAAACTGTCAGTACACTTTAGACAAGCAAAGATGCAAAGAAAAAGTTGGGGTTTTTTTTTAAGAAAGCATCAGAAATAAAGGCCCAGGGAGGTTCTGTTAGGCTAGAGATAGGAATGGTAAGGTAAGTTTGGGCATGACCAGATTGTGGAGGGCCTTAAACATCAGGCTAAGGGGTATGAAATTTGTTTCTTAAATCACAGGGAGCTTTTGAGGTTTCTGGACAGAGGTGTGACATTAACAAGACTGTCCTTTAGAACAATTAATCTGGGAGCAGTAGGTAAAATGGATGGGAGAAGGAATAGAACAGCGGTGAAGAGAATGCAATAATAGCAAGTGTGAAGCAATTTTCTTTGCAACAGTTTGCGTCTTACAAGTAATAGATATTTGTTGCTTTTGCCTGTTTGCCTCCATTCTTGTAGCAACAGAACCCTGATGTTACATCTTCCCTTTTAGCTCCAGGGATGGTGCATTTGACCGCGGTTTAGCCTAGGCAATTAGGACACTCTGTCCCTTCCACTGGCTGCAGTTATTGGTCTGAGAGGCACATGACCCAAAGCAAGGAAAACAGCCAATTAAACTCAATTCTGGACTTAGTTTTAAATCAACCAGAAAGCAGATTATCTTCTGATGCACTGGGTATTGCAGTGATGGGAGCCTGAAGCTGACCCTCTCGTTGCAGCCTGAAAATAGAGGCAATCCAAGCACATAAAGCCAAGGGATGGATCTTAGTGATATCTTGTGTGTTCTGAATCAAGCTTTGCCTCTCTAACCTTGGACACATGTTGGTTGAAGTCAGTTTGGGCTAGTTTTTCTGCAACTGGAAGAAATTTTGTATGGCCATTTGTTTTACTGCCCCTCCAGATCATTGGATGGTATCAGATTTTATGGACAAGGCATTTTCAGAGGTTTCTTTCCATCCTTCCATTCCAAGAAGCAACTCAAAACAGCCACAGTTCAAGGCTTAGCCGTGGGTGACAGTGGGATTACATTGAGTCTATTTAATGAAAAATAATGACTAATAGATAATTAATGATCGATGAAAGCAAAGAGTTGTTTTGAGTTAAATAAATTATGGTATGTGAAAAACATTTGTAAGCTATGAAGTATAATACAAAAGTTAACTGTTAATACTCTATGCCATTTTTATATTGGCCTAATGTTTATTGCCTCATTCATTGCCTCCTGCAATTCAAAAAGTCTTTCTGTACTCTTCCTGTGCACGTTTGGCTTTCTCCATGGTCACTACACTGACTTTCCTTGCTTGTCCATCTGTTGCTTAGAAAAAATGAAAAGAAAAGAATCAGGTAAGACCCATTTCCTTAGAGAATCAGAGTGAATTCATCTTTTCTTGGAGACCTTAAGAAAACATCAACCTAACAATGGACGTCTTTATTGCTGGGGTGTTTTACTGATGATTTATCCTTAGACCTTGGTTTTCTACTTGATTGGCAGTTTTAACACAATCACCACCTTTACTTAATAGTGTCCTATATTTCAAAAGTGATTTCACAAACAAATGAAGCAACTTCTATGCCGACTAAGAAAATTAAATTTGAATTTTAATTTACACTTCACAAAAACACGGTTGCTGAGTGGTACTAACAGTGAAAGTAGAAGGTACATAACGGAAAGGAAATAGTCTCCAAACAAGGATACTGGCCGTTTGTAAAACCTTATATAAATATTCCTTTTGGATTAGTCAAAGCTCAGAGTGTTCATTCTTTGAAGTTTGAAATCAGCCAGATTTTTAAAATATATTTTTCAACTTGGGAAATATATTTTTATTACACAGTTGAAATATTTTCTTTAAGCACAACTTGTCACATCTATTATTTAAGCTCTTTAAAATTAGCACTTCCTTTCTCTGATGGAATATTCCATTTCCTCATTTCTTGTCATCTCATTTATTTAAATAAAAAATTTCTTCCCCTGAGTCCCCTGAAACCCTTTTTTTTTTTTTTTTTTTTACCACTTGGAATAATCTGCCTTTTGTAATATTTACTTACTTTCCTGTTGTATCTCATTCACTCAGTTACTAAGGTCTTTAAGAGCAACACTTAGATTCTTCATTGTATAATGCTATGCACTTTATTTTCTTCATGCTTGGACATACTTATTCTATTCATGTGGGCTAGAAAGGAAGTGAATTGCCAACTTAATTTATAATGGAATCCTCTAACAAAATAGTCTATAGCTTTTTTTTTTTTTTTTCATATCCTTTGCTTTTCAGATTGTTTATTTTTTTACTGAAGTATAGCTGATTTACAATGTTGTGTTAGTTTCAGGTGTACAGCAAAGTGATTCAGATATATATATATATATATTCTTTTTCAGATTCTTTTCCATTATAGGTTATTACAAGATATTGAATATAGTTCCCTGTGCTATATGGTAGGTCCTTGTTGATTACCTATTTTATATATACTAGTTGGTAACTGTTAATCCCAAGCTCCTAATTTATCCCTCTCCCCCCTTTCCCCTTTGGTAACCATAGTTTGTTTTCTATGTCTGTGAGTCTGTTTCTGTTTTGTAAATAAATTCATTTGTATAATTTCTTTAGATTTCACATATAGGTGATATCGTATGATATTTGTCTTTCTCTGTCCAATTTACTTCACTTAGTATGATAGTCTAACAATCTCAGCAATTATTTATTTATTTTGTTTATAGGTTATTTTTGTCTCCGTCCCCCTCCCGTCAGAACACAAGCTCAAGAGTGGGGGTGGGGGGTGTCTTTGCTTGATTCACTGATGTCTTCTGAGCATCTAGAATGGTTCCTAAGCAAACATAGTTTACTCAGCAGAGATTTACTGAAGAAATGATTGTATGACTGAATGAATAAACAATAGTGAATAAGAACATTTGGCACTTTAAAAGCTAAAAGTCACTATACTCTTTTAATAAACAAAAGCTGTAATGTGATCTCTATTTCTTAGATTTGTAACCACAAAGCTACCATGCAGAAAAAAAGTTCTTTAGTAAAACTTATAAGATTACATAGCAACGTTACAAAAAAAGAGAGAGAGAGAGAAAGCTGTGTTTTTAAGCAACTTTGTACATCTGAGTTTGTTCACAGTATGCTTTTTTTTTTTAATGTTTCCCATTTAACATTTCTCATCCCATTATTGCTCTTTATCTTCATCACCACATTTGTCCTCCATGATTCTTCTAATGTTTTCCTTAAGTCTTTGAAATAATAAAGTGCAAGTGGGCGATCCCCTTCTCCCAGGCTTTCCTGCTCTCATGGCAGTCACCTGAAGAAGGGGTGCTGTCAACTGTTGCAAAAGAAAGAGGGGGAAGAGTAATAAAAATGAGCTAGTGGTTTGTATTCTAACTTGGCCCAAATGAAAAAAAAAAAAAAGCACAGCTGACATAAAGAAAACCCTCTTTCATTCTAGCACACTGGGGCCAGGTCTCAGCAATGAGAAATGGAACTTTCCATTATTGAGGGTGATTTCTAAACATGGGATTTATTTCTAGAAACCCTTTCCCCCAAATCAGCTGATTGGATGCCTTTTATTTGACAAAACAAAACTAGTTTCCATATATAAAGGTATTAATGTGTTGGAAATTTGAAAAAAATTAAATATGTGCAAACAAGCAAACTTACACTTGCTTTAGCTACCTGGAAAAATAAAGTGTTCCTATTTTAATAATGGACTTGGGCTAAATTAATTTCTTAAGTTATGAGGTAGAAACCATTCATTGGCGTTCTAGGCATTCAAGGCTAGGGCATTCTAGGGCTTTCTATAACTTCTCAAACTTCAACGGGCATAAGAATTAAGAACAAAGTCCTATTGTATAGCACAGGGAACTATATTCAGTATTCTGTGACAAACCATAATGGAAAAGAATATGAAAAAGGATATATATATGTGTATGTATATGTGTGTGTGTGTATTATATATATAAAACTGTCACTTTGCCTTACAGAAGAAATTAACACAATATTTTAAGTCAACTGTACTTCAATAAAATTAAAAAAAAATTGTTTAGTGATCTTGTTAAAATGTAAATTCAAATTCAGCAACTTGGTTGAGGCCTGAGAGCCTACATTTCTAATAAGCTTCCAGGTGATTCCAGTAATGCTGTTCGAAGACCACACTTTGAGTTATAATGTTGTAGACATTTCAGTTTTTTTTTAATAACTGAAAAAAAGTGATTTAATTTGCAACCCCTAATTGTTTTAATTTTTGTTTTTCTACTGTATTTTGACTTTTCAAAAAGAAATACCTTCATTCCTTTATTATGCTCCTTACGTTCAACATGTTTCATCTAATCAAATGTTAGATATTTATCCTTTTGGATTTTTTTTTTTTTTTTGCCTGCTAAACTGAAATGAAAAAAATAAATAAATGGCATAATATTCTAGAGTTAGATGAAAAGAAAGAAAAGCTTATCTCATCTTCCTGTACTATAGGCGCCCGAGGTAAAGATAGGGAGTTTAAATGAACAGTCAGTGACTGACCTAGACTTTTCCTCTTCCTCTCCTATCTCCTAACTTAGAGCACTTTAGTGATACATGTTGCATATAACAGACTCAATCCTGTTTTCTTAAATGTACAGGGTTAAAATCACCTCCCAGTTTTCTCCAATCAAATTTTCACTAATATATTCTACTTTCCCTGAAGTCAAAAAATTGGAAGCAGGTTCACTTTTTAGCTTCCAGTGAGTATCTAATCAGGTAAAAATGCCCATGTTCAGCAATGTTGATTAGAAATACTTTTCTATTTGGCATTCGGTTTTCAGGAACATTCTTAACTATGACGAGACCGCTGATGAATTTTTGGAAATACCATTGGGAAATTTTCTCTCTAGAGTACTACCTTTGTTCTACTGAATATTTTCATGTCAATGGTGGGGGTAAAAGATAGAATTTTGACAGATTAACTTAGTTTAGCATTCTACATTGTTTTTGTGTAAGGATGTTAAAATGTGTAGGTTTGAGCAAATATGCTTATAATTGAACTAATATCTTTATGAGCTTTTCTTGCCTGGAAATTTAAAAAATATTATTCAACTATGATTCACAGTCCCAATTTTGTGAAGTTACATGTCTCTAGCTTCCGACTTCTACATAGTCATTTCTTTCCTAAGGCATACAATTTAAACCAGTTACAAATTGTATTAACTCTTAGTTGTTGAAAAGTTCAAGCACATTTTACTGGAGTATACATTGAAGACATAGGGAACTATTTTGTCATTAGATTTGGGCTGATTTTTTTACATTGAGAAGAAAATATTGTAATTTATTGACATAGTTGCCAAGAGTGACCTAGGCATTTGCTAACAAAATGGTATTTTATTTATTACATTTTTTCCCCCCCTGCCTTAACTAGATGAGTTTAGGTAGGTAGGTAAACAGTCACTGATACCAAAGGGTACATTTTACACTCTGATTATATGACTTCCCTGTTTAGATTCTTTCAGTGGCTCCCCAGGGCTTTCAGTCCAAGGTTCTAACCCCTTAGCTTAGCACATTATAGCCTTATTGTCCTCACTCCCACCTCCCTCTCCAAGCTCACCTCCTGCTCTTCTCCAAATGTCCAGCTAGCATCAGCTAACTGTTCAGTGTTCAGTGGAGATATCACATAAACCTAATTTTGTTTTCTCCAATCACCCTCCTCAACTCTACTATGTCAAACTTCTCCACCCACTGGATAGGACATGACAAAATACAAATTCACTGATATCCTTAAGACTCTTGATTATGTAAAATCTCTCCATTTTAGATGTCAGAGCTCATGTATGTTACATCTCTCTTACTTCCCACCTCCAGGGTCCATCACTTTTGTGGTTCAGGGGGCTGATTTGCTCTTTGACTCCCCTTCTCACTCTCTTGCCTTAGAGCAGAAAGTGGAAGCAGCGCGTGTGTCTGTGGGGCACTTCCTTGGTCTCCTGTTCCCTGGCTCCAGCTCTTCCCTGCCGTGTGCTGGGGGAAGTAGGAGGGGGTAAAGTAGTGTCTCTTCCTTATCAGACACTTAGGTAGTTTGCTCTTGGTGGTGGCTGCTTCCCTGGCTAAGAGTGACAGGCCATCAGGGCCCCTCTGTGGTTGAAATCCAAATGCTGAAGCCCTTCAGCAGCTCTCCTGGGAGTCTTCTAACTTGACAATTCCCAGCTGTGAGACAGCCGGCTCCACCTGGGCCTCTTCTACCCACGTCCGTCAGGACACCACCAGCCTCTTACTACTCTCCCCTGCCGCTCCCCATCATTTTGCTCTGTGGGTCTGGCACTGGACAGATGGCCCAAACTATCTTTCACAGTACTTCATTCGTCCACAAGCAGCGCACACATTCTTATGATGACCAGCTACTGGGTCGGAGGATGTTCCCTGCTGCCCACTTCCCCTCCCCCACACCCTGGCATCTTTCCCCCAGTTCTCTTGTTCTCCTGTTCAAGGAGGCACAGGTGGGAAAATCAACAAGTCCACGGCCGACACACAGGTCCAAGCAGGCAAGGAGACACTGGTCTCTCTTTTTTGCTAGACCCCTTGGAGCCCCTTTTCAATGAACTTTCTTCTGTTGGAGGATGAGGATCCCCATTCCTTCCTTCTCCAGAGGGGAAGGGAAGGAAAATCTGTCCCTGGGAACATTGCTTTCCCAACTTCTCTCTCACCTCTCTGTTTTTCTTCTTCTTTTTAACTCAATACCTCACTGTCCTCATAGGCCCTACTGGCTGATTCCAGAGCCCGGGAAAATCCCCACTTAACATCAGATCTCGTGATTAAGTGACTGAGTATCCGGAAAAGAGTTATCCTGTTTTAGATCTCACTTCTAATCACTCTGCCTCCATCTTATCTTTCACAGTTAAGTCTTAAAAAGTTTACCCCATGTATCACCTTCTCAATGAATATGTCTTGATTCTAGTACAATGTATCGCTTACTTTCTATGCACTGATGACATAGTGAATGCCTTTATGAGCACTAATCTAACTATGGTAATCTTTGATTTACTTGCCTTTCTTCCAGAAAATTATAAGGTCCTTGACAGAAGGGCCTATTTCTTTTTTTGTTTTCCAATATATTATTGAATTTAATTTTTAAAAAAATTTTATTGGGGTATAGTTGAGTTACAGTGTTGTATTAGTTTCAGGTGTACAGCAAAATGAATCAGTTATACATATACATATATACACCCTTTTTTAGATTCCCATATAGGGAAAAGGGCCTGCTTCTTAATGGGCTTTATATCCCCAGCATTTAATACAGAAATTATTGCACAGACTGTGAGAAATGCATGAGTGTTAAATAAATAAATGGATGAAATTTTATTGCATTTAACTGTCCTGCATTGCTACATATTTAATAGCTTGAGCTGCAGTTAGATAATTAGATACAAATAAAATAACTTTCATGATTTTTAAAAACATCACAAAAATGAATTAATGATGTGTCTACTGTATACTGCTGAGCAATAAGGATACAAAAAACTACCAAGTATAAATTATCACATTTTTATGGCTATCTTTTTCTAAACTACTATTTGTGGTTAACGAGTAAGTGTGTTCATAAAATCAGGAATGCAAAGTGATAAATTAGAACTAGCACAGTTTTTGAAATCCAGAGCCCTAGAATCAAATGAGTTCTGTTAGTTATTATCTGGATAGACAGTTCCAATACTTCTCTGAGGAGAGATTCATAATAATTTTACCTGAAAGAGATCATTTCTAGGGTTAAATGAGATAATGTATGTGAAGCCTTTTAAAAGCTCTAGCAGATTATAGAAATAAAGCATCACTTACTATTTCTGGTATTTTACCATCTCTAAAAACCTGGGAGTACTTTATTTTGTGATATTGGATATTTTTATGCAGCATAATTCTGAATGTATATAATGGGAAATAACCTGGAGAAAAATTACCTAATGTTCTTGATTAATGACAGTGGGAAGAAATAGCTAAAACTTATTCCTGAAATTATGCTGTTCTTTTTCTAGTCAAAATGATTAATGGTCTTTCTTGTTTCCATCAGTCACATTCACAAAGCCTATTATAGTTGGAGTTTTGCCCTTAACAGTTTACCTAATTGGGAGATGAATTAATAGATTATATTTTTCCCTTCTCATCTTGGGAGTAATTGACACCATCTCTCTGAATAATTTTTGAATACTCACTACTGATAACCCCTCACTACTGATAACTTTAGGTAACCCTTAAAGCTGCTTGATTGGCTGTAAAACATACTAAATTAATCTTAAAAGTAACTTCTAATTCAGTAAGAAACTGCAAGTGTTCTAGATGAAAATTCAGTAAAGTTCTGTTTAAAGGTGTTCTCTATAAGGAAAAATGCAAACGGGTTTGAAATAATGAAATCTGAGAACTATTTATGACTTTTTCTCCCTTCATACAGCCTTCTCTGATATTCCTTTCATCTACAGAAGTGGAATGGGACATAAGTCCTTTGAAAGATGTTTTCTTATAACACTGAAGCTTAAATTTGTCTTTCAGCTAGGTTGACAATCACAATTGTTTTAAGTGGAAATAAGATGAGTAGAATGAATAAGATTTAAAAGTTTTCCTACCCTAGAGAGAGCCGTTTGGCTGTCCCCACACAATATTCTGTGTGCCTAAAAATGTTCCTACAGAGATTTCTAAACCAGAAAAGAAGTATTTTTCTTTGGGTCAGTTTTATGAGCAATATAGTCATATCCATGTGTGTATGTAAAAAACAAAGAAAGCAAATGATTATTTCATGTTTTCAGTGGATAGTCTTTTTTAAAGATAACCTTGACTATTATCATTAAGTTTACCTGACTAAATGTGAGAAACTGAGATGAAGGAATACAGAGAAGGGAATTAGAGAAAACTGTAGTAAATTTATAATGCTAAAAGAAATATCTTAAATAAGGCAGGCCTTGACAGTGCAATGGGAGATTGACAGCTGAGCTAGAATAAACCCAGTTGGAATGCCAAGAATGATTCAAAATTAAGTATACCTAATGTTATTCTGGAAGGGAACAGCTGTCTAATGTCCAATCTATTAATTTATTTTTACCTTTTTAAAAATTGAAATTACAAATTAAGGACAGGATGTGTGTGCACGTGCATGCATATGTGTGTTTGTAACATATATCTGGAATTTACTAAAACAATGTAATTTAAAGAAGTCTTTTTTTGAAATATTTTTTATACAGTATTGATTATATAAAATATCCCAGGATGAAACTGACTTTTCCAAGCTACTAGGAATTGGTCAAATAGGAGGAAAGGCATGTTTTAAGTGAGATACTTAGATGTTTTTACCATTATCATTGACAATTTTGGAAGAAAAAAAATATTGCCTTAGTTACTGTCTTAGTCACACAAGTGAGAAACCTCTTTTTTTATTCATGGTGTCCATGTACTCATGAGGTGGCAGAAGCTAGTGGAAGAGACCATGCTTACTTCCCTTGCTTACTTCTCTATCAGGGTGGAAGAAAATAAAAGAGATTAAACTGTTCATAAAATTGGGAAATGGTGGTTGAATACAGGTTTTTAAAAAAAGCTAATCCTCTCCTTTTGATAATCTGCACATAATATTTATTTTCCCATTCCTTCTATTTTTTCTTTTTGAAGTTGGAAAAAAAAGAAGAACAAGATTAGTTTGAGGAATCCAAGGTACCTCCTCTTTCCTTGATTAGCATATGTCTCCTTATCATGCTACCTTCTTCATTTCTAGCTTTGTTTGGGACCATTGCTTCCTCCCACTGACCTTAATTCACTCTTTTTCCCCCAAACACCCATTCCCCTCCCCCCACTATCTTTTATTTTGCTCATTGGCAATCCTCCCATTGTAGAAACCTTCTGGTAGTAACACCATCTTACACGTCTTTCATGTTTAACTTAGTGTCTGCTTGTCCTCCCAAGCAGCTTCTGTTGCCCACTGACATCAGTCTTGGAATAGATCTTAGCACTTCTTTCTGCTTTCTTTAAGAAGATCCAGGAACAAAGCATCAAGGAAAAGTAAGAAATAGTCCATAACATCTTCTTAGGGGGTGAGGGAAACTAGAGGGGAGAGTCACGCCTTTCACTGTACAACTAAACTGATTAAAAACCCTTGTTGTATATCTTTCTCTTTCTCGAAATTAGGCATCCACATGCGTTCACTCACCCCCCTTGAGCCTCTGCCATCCCTCACGAGAGAAAATGCCCTGCAGCTGTCACTACTTAGCCTGGGTCCAGCACTAAGTGAAATGCAGAGGGCGGCTGACCCATCTGTAGCCTGAAACAGCAGAGACCAGCCGACCTGCAGGCCCATGAGCTAGAAGTAAATGTTGGCGGTAATAGGACACTGAGATACTGGGTTGTTTTTGGCAACATCTAACTAATACAGTACACTATGGACTTCAAAATTGGTCTGGTTATGAACAAGCATCAGATTAAGTAAAACAAGTAAAATTAGAAAGGGAAGCAGAGCGAAAGGGAAAAGACAAAGAAAACTTCCTAATGGTCTAGGCATTTAAAATATCTCCTTTTATTCTCACAAACACTAAGATACAGTTATTTTCATCTCCAATTTACTGATGAAGAAACAAAAGGATACCTTCCAGGAGGTCAGCAGTAGCCACCTCTTGGAAATGTGTTAGGTGTGTGTGTCTATGGATGCTGCTGGACTTTCATTTCTTATTTTATTCATGTATGTACTTTTTAAAAATAATTAGAATGTATTGATTTAAAATCTTTATTTCCAAATTTAAAAAAAAATGGGTGGGGAGCTTCAGGCTGTGTGGAGTTGGGTGACTTTCCTAAGGTTACACAGACAGTAAGTTGCAGAACTGGGACCTAATCCCACAGAGTCAGTCTACATTTCTTTGTGCACATAAAGTTCAATTCCTCCGTTGTCACATCTATAGACTGGACAGAGAGATGGGGAAGCAACTGTCGATTACTTTCCTGTCCCTGACATTGGCTGACCTCGTTCCATCTATCCTATCTCCATCCTCTCTTCCTCTCACCGAAAATCTTATTTTGCAACCAAACGTGTGCTCCCTCCTTGACAGCTTGTGAAGGTGGAGAAGAATAGTACTTGTGCTTCACATGTATCAGAGAGTTTGTTAGAATCCCAGGGCCAGTTGTTCTCTGAGATGGTAACTACTCCAGCATCTGGGGTGCAGATGACCATGCAAGAATGTGCCGTCTGTAATGGAAGATTCCGAAGTTGAATAAACATGACTTACAGAGCTTTGTTCCAGTTATTCCCTTGCTATTAAAGACCTTGACCCTGTTTTTGTTAGCAGTTCTGCCATGGCATTTATATTCCACATCTTGCTTGTTAACATCTAAGAATAGAATCAGGGTATTAGCAAAACTGAGAGTGTTTTCTCATTCCATTTCCCAAGAATATATAGAGTGTGAAGATGATGAGCAGAATGTATTTCCCATAAGATTCTCCTCTGGTAAAAAAAAATAAAAATAAAAAAAATAAACCTAGAGATTAAAACCGTTCTTTCAGGCTTTCATCTCCTAACTTAAGAAAGAATTTCTGACATCCTCGCCATTAGAACAGCAAATATAGGCTTCTTCTAATACATGAATTAAATCAGAAGCATCTGCAAAAGGAAGAAGACACCATCTGTTAGAACATGTCACATCGTCCAATATGAAATATTTGACTCCTTCTTCCAAGGAAAAAAGGACTAGACCCTAAAACGTCACACACCTGGTAACAATCTCTCGTAGACTTTAAGTGACTTAAAGGTACAGGGACACTCATGAAGGCAGTTTATTTGCTCCTGCTACAAGACCACAAAATGCATGAAAGCAAACTTACTGAAGTCTGTGACACTCCAAGAGCTATAAGTAGGAACTAGGACTTTTGGAATTTAAACAATAAGTGTATCCCAGAGCAAGGCTTTTAGCTATCCAAAAGGGTTTTAACAACTTTACAGGCTTTGATGATTAATTATTTTAATATGGTGGTAATTGCAATCTTGGCTTAAAAGGTGCAATAGAAGAACATATCCAAATATTTATACACATTGAGCCAAAGTTTTAATTTAAAAAAATGTGTAACTTGCCACTGGGGAGCGTTGCTACACAGTCAAATTTATTTCCAACATCTTTTTGTGCATATAGTCAACAATCTTAACAAATGATACCAGATAACTACAGAAGAGAATTTGTATTTTATTTTCGAATCCGGGCCCCAAATATATTGCCTCCTCACTTTCACAATATATAATCAGTCTTTGTAATGAAAAGGAATGTTTTAAGAAGTGAAATAGTATTGGGTGGGCCAAAACGTTCATTCGTTCTTATCCGAAAGATGGCTCTAGTAGCACTTAGTTGTCTTTAACTTCAAAACAATTTTGTTAGATTGTGTGTGACAGCTGTCATATCAGCGTGCATTTAAAAAAAGACTTAAAATTGGTGAATTTTTGTGTAGCCATTTTAACACTGAAGATGGAAGAAAGCAAGCAACATTGTCAGCATATTATGCTTTATTATTTCAAGAAAGGTAAAAACGCAACTGAAACGCAAAAAAAAAATTTGTGCAGTGTATGGAGAAGGTGCTGTGACTGATTGAACGTGTCGAAAGTGGTTTGCGAAGTTTCGTGCTTGCTGGAGATTTCTCGATGGACGAGGCTCCACGGTTGGGTAGACCAGCTGAAGTTGATAGTGATCAAATCAAAACAATAACTGAGAGCAATCAACGTTATACCATGAGGGAGATAGCCGGCATACTTAAAATATCCAAATCAAGCGCTGAAAACCATTCGCACCAGCTTGGTTATGTGAAGCGCTTTGATGTTTGGGTTCCACATAAGCGAAAAAAACCCTTTTTCCCATATTTCCACATGGGATTCTCTACTGAAATGTAATAAAAAACATTCCGTTTTTAAAACAAATTGTGGCAGGCGATGAAAAGTGGATACTGTACAACAATGTGAAATGGAAGAGATCGTGGGGCAAGTGAAATAAACCACCACCAACCACACCAAAGGCCGGTCTTCATCCAAAGAAGGTGATGTTGTGTATATGGTGGGATTGGAATGAAGTCCTCTATTATGAGCTCCTTCCGGGAAACCAGACAATTCCAACAAGTACTGCTTGCAATTAGACCAACTGAAAGCAGCACCCAACGAAAAGCGTCAGAATTAGTCAACAGAAAATGCATAATCTTCCATCAGGATAATGCAAGACCGCATGTTTCTCTGATGACCAGGCAAAAACTGTTACAGCTTGACTGGGAAGTTCTGATTCACCCGCCATATTTACCAGACATTGCACCTTTAGATTTCTATTTATTTCGGTCTTTACAAAATTCTCTTAATGGAAAAAATTTCAATTCCCTGGGAGACTGTAAAAGGCACCTGGAACAGTTCTTTGCTCAAAAAGATAAAAAGTTTTGGGGAGATGGAATTATGAAGTTGCCTGAAAAATGGCAGAACGTAGTGGAACAAAAGGGTGAATACGTTGTTCAATAAAGGTCATGGTGAAAATGGAAAACGTTTCTTTTATTTTTACTTAAAAAACCGAAGGCAGTTTTTGCCCCACCCAATACGATTGCATCTTCTCTTACAGCGTGTTTCCCGTTTTCTAATAGATCCATGTGCCGAGGGTTTTTCTCCCTAAGTAGCTCAGTTTGTTGCTAAGTTCTGCTAAGCCACGGAAGGAACGAGACTGAACAAGAATCGGCATAAATCCCATTGAGTGTCACTTGTGTTAATAACTGATTATGCTATGTTGATAGTAAAGTCCAATGACAATGACATACTTCCCTCATATGGCAGCATCTTGTTCAGTAAGGCCCCTGTCATACTGACAAGGGGTTAAATGTCTTAGAGCAACAAAAGTAAAAGCATGTAGTTTGATACAAATCATAAACGCTGCTTTTAATACAATTATTTAGAAGTATAACATGTGATATCTCAGCAATATCATAGGATGAGAAGCACAGATGTATAGAGTTTAAAAGATAAAAGAAACAAAATTTTCCAGTGATGGAATTTGAGAAAGCTTCTTAGAGAGCTAAAAAAACCCGAACTTTTCTCTCTATGAGGGGTGTATGTTAATCGCTAATTCATAGAGAAGAAATACACTTTCCAGTACATACTGTTACCGTTAACTGTCTAAGCCGTGCATTTTATAGGCAAGCAATATAAGAATCTGTGTTATGTTTTTAGTCCTTTGTTTATAGTGGCCCAATGAATAACACCGAAACATTCGTGTAT
This sequence comes from Eschrichtius robustus, assembly GCF_028021215.1. Taxonomy (NCBI): domain Eukaryota; kingdom Metazoa; phylum Chordata; class Mammalia; order Artiodactyla; family Eschrichtiidae; genus Eschrichtius; species Eschrichtius robustus. Next base: position 17,158,342 of record NC_090836.1, read on the forward strand.
GTGCAGAGTTAACGTATAGAACTAATTTTGTAACTTAAATTGTCATAACTTCAGTGCCTTAGAAGAGAACTTGTTGATTCTTTTTGGTTTGTTTGTTTGTTTTGCCTAACCATTTAAATGATTGAAATGCCTCATTTTAAGGAAATATGTATTTAATTCATAAGATTTAATGGAATAGTCTGCCAAGCCAGTATTTTTTAAATTACCTATTAATTTTTTTTTTTTTTTTAAACATCTTTATTGAAGTACAATTGCCTTACAATAGTGTGTTAGCCTCTGCTTTATAACAAAGTGAATCAGTTATACATATACAATATGTTCCCATTTCTCTTCCCTCTTGCATCTCCCTCCCTCCGACCCTCCCCATCCCACCCCTCTAGGTGGTCACAAAGCACCGAGCTGATCTCCCTGCGCTATGCGGCTGCTTCCCACTAGTTATCTATTTTACATTTGGTAGTGTATATATGTCCATGACACTCTCTTACCCTGTCACATCTCACCCCACCCCCTCCCCATATCCTCAAGTCCATTCTCTAGTAGGTCTGTGTCTTTATTCCCGTCTTGCCACTAGGTTCTTCATGGCCTTTTTTTTTTTTTTTTTTCCTTAGATTCCGTATATATGTGTTAGCATACTGTATTTGTTTTTCTCTTTCTGACTTACTTCACTCTGTATGACAGACTCTAACTCCATCCACCTCATTACAAATACCTCCATTTCATTTCTTTTTATGGCTGAGTAATATTCCATTGTATATATGTGCCACATTTTCTTTATCCATTCATCTGTCGATGGACATTTAGGTTGCTTCCATGTCCTGGCTATTGTAAATAGAGCTGCTATGAACATTTTGGTACATGACTCTTTTTGACCTATGGTTTTCTCAGGGTATATGCCCAGTAGCGGGATTGCTGGGTCGTATGGTAGTTCTATTTGTAGTTTTTTCAGGAACCTCCATACTGTTCTCCATAGTGGCTGTATCAATTTACATTCCCACCAACAGTGCAAGAGTGTTCCCTTTCCTCCACACCCTCTCCAGCATTTATTGTTTATAGATTTTTTGATGATGGCCATTCTGACCGGTGTGAGATGATATCTCATTGTAGTTTTGATTTGCATTTCTCTAATGATTAATGATGTTGAGCATTCTTTCATGTGTCTGTAGGCCATCTGTATATCTTCTTTGGAGAAATGTCTATTTAGGTCTTCTGCCCATTTTTGGATTGGGTTGTTGGTTTTTTTGTTATTGAGCTGCATGAGCTGCTTGTAAATCTTGGAGATTAATCCTTTGTCAGTTGCTTCATTTGCAAATATTTTCTCCCATTCTGATGGTTGTCTTTTGGTCTTGTTTATGGTTTCCTTTGCTGTGCAAAAGCTTTTAAGTTTCATTAGGTCCCATTTGTTTATTTGTGTTCTTATTTCCATTTCTCTGGGAGCTGGGTCAAAAAGAATCTTGCTGTGATGTATGTCATAGAGTGTTCTGCCTATGTTTTCTTCTAAGAGTTTGATAGTGTCTGCCCTTACACTTAGGTCTTTAATCCATTTTGAGTTTATTTTTGTGCATGGTGTAAGGGAGTGTTCTAATTTCATACTTTTACATGTACCTGTCCAATTTTCCCAGCACCACTTATTGAAGAGGCTGTCTTTTCTCCACTGTATATTCTTGCCTCCTTTATCAAAGATAAGGTGACCATATGTGTGTGGGTTTATCTCTGGGCTTTCTATCCTGTTCCATTGATCTATATTTCTGTTTTTGTGCCAGTACCAAACTGTCTTGATTACTGAAGCTTTGTAATATAGTCTGAAGTCAGGAAGCCTGATTCCCCCAGCTCCATTTTTCGTTCTCAAGATTGCTTTGGCTATTCGGGGTCTTTTGTGTTTCCATACAAATTGTGAAATTTTTTGTTCTAGTTCTGTGAAAAATGCCAGTGGTAGTTTGATAGGGATTGCATTGAATCTGTAGATTGCTTTGGGTAGTAGAGTCATTTTCACAATGTTGATTCTTCCAATCCAGGAACATGGTATATCTCTCCATCTATTTGTATCATCTTTAATTTCTTTCATCAGTGTCTTATAATTTTCTGCATACAGGTCTTTTGTCTCCTTAGGTAGGTTTATTCCTAGATATTTTATTCTTTTTGTTGCAATGGTAAATGGGAGTGTTTTCTTAATTTCACTTTCAGATTGTTCGTCATTAGTGTATAGAAATGCAAGAGATTTCTGTGCATTAATTTTGTATCCTGCTACTTTACCAAATTCATTGATTAGCTCTAGGAGTTTTCTGGTAGCATCTTTAGGATTCTCTATGTATAGTATCATGTCATCTGCAAATAGTGACAGCTTTACTTCTTCTTTTCCGATTTGGATTCCTTTTATTTCTTTGTCTTCTCTGATTGCTGTGGCTAACACTTCCAAAACTATGTTGAATAATAGTGGTGAGAGTGGGCAACCTTGTCTTGTTCCTGATCTTAGTGGAAATGGTTTCAGTTTTTCACCATTGAGGACAATGTTGGCTGTGGGTTTGTCATATATGGCCTTTATTATGTTGAGGAAAGTTCCCTCTATGCCTACTTTCTGCAGGGCTTTTATCATAAATGGGTGTTGAATTTTGTCGAAAGCTTTCTCTGCATCTATTGAGATGATCATATGGTTTTTCTCCTTCAATTTGTTAATATGGTGTATCACATTGATTGATTTGCGTATATTGAAGAATCCTTGCATTCCTGGGATAAACCCCACTTGATCATGGTGTATGATCCTTTTAATGTGCTGTTGGATTCTGTTTGCTAGTATTTTGTTGAGGATTTTTGCATCTATGTTCATCAGTGATATTGGCCTGTAGTTTTCTTTCTTTGTGACATCTTTGTCTGGTTTTGGTATCAGGGTGATGGTGGCCTCGTAGAATGAGTTTGGGAGTGTTCCTCCCTCTGCAATATTTTGGAAGAGTTTGAGAAGGATAGGTGTTAGCTCTTCTCTAAATGTTTGATAGAATTCACCTGTGAAGCCATCTGGTCCTGGGCTTTTGTTTGTTGGAAGGTTTTTAATCACAGTTTCAATTTCATTGCTTGTGATTGGTCTGTTCATATTTTCTATTTCTTCCTGGTTCAGTCTCGGCAGTTTGTGCATTTCTAAGAATCTGTCCATTTCTTCCAGGTTGTCCATTTTATTGGCATAGAGTTGCTTGTAGTAATCTCTCATGATCTTTTGTATTTCTGCAGTGTCAGTGGTTACTTCTCCTTTTTCATTTCTAATTCTATTGATCTGAGTCTTCTCCCTTTTTCTCTTGATGAGTCTGGCTAATGGTTTATCAATTTTGTTTATCTTCTCAAAGAACCAGCTTTTAGTTTCATTGATTTTTGCTATTGTTTCCTTCATTTCTTTTTCATTTATTTCTGACCTGATCTTTATAATTTCTTTCCTTCTGCTGGCTTTGGGGTTTTTTTGTTCTTCTTTCTCTAATTGCTTCAGGTGCAAGGTTAGGTTGTTTATTCGAGATGTTTCCTGTTTCTTGAGGTAGGCTTGTATTGCTATAAACTTCCCTCTTAGCACTGCTTTTGCTGCGTCCCATAGGTTTTGGGTCGTCGTATCTCCATTGTCATTTGTTTCTAGGTATTTTTTGATTTCCCCTTTGATTTCTTCAGTAATCACTTCGTTATTAAGTAGTGTATTGTGTAGCCTCCATGTGTTTGTATTTTTTACAGATCTTTTCCTGTAATTGATATCTAGTCTCATAGCGTTGTGGTCAGAAAAGATACTTGATACGATTTCAATTTTCTTAAATTTACCAAGGCTTGATTTATGACCCAAGATATGATCTATCCTGGAGAATGTTCCATGAGCACTTGAGAAAAATGTGTATTCTGGTTTTTTTGGGTAGAATGTCCTATAAATATCAATTAAGTCCATCTTGTTTAATGTATCATTTAAAGCTTGTGTTTCCTTATTTATTTTCATTTTGGATGATCTGTCCATTGGTGAAAGTGGGGTGTTAAAGTCCCCTACTATGATTGTGTTGCTGTCGATTTCCCCTTTTATGGCTGTTAGTATTTGCCTTATGTATTGAGGTGCTCCTATGTTGGGTGCATAAATATTTACAATTGTTATAGCTTCCTCTTGGATCGATCCCTTGATCATTATATAGTGTCCTTCTTTGTCTCTTGTAATAGTCTTTATTTTAAAGTCTATTTTGTCTGATATGAGAATTGCTACTCCAGCTTTCTTTTGATTTCCATTTGCATGGAATATCTTTTTCCATCCCCTCACTTTCAGTCTGTATGTGTCTCTAGGTCTGAAGTGGGTCTCTTGTAGACAGCATATATATGGGTCTTGTTTTTGTATCCATTCAGCCAGCCTGTGTCTTTTGGTGGGAGCATTTAATCCATTTACATTCAAGGTAATTATCGATATGTATGTTCCTATTCCCATTTTCTTAAATGTTTTGGGTTTGTTATTGTAGGTGTTTTCCTTCTCTTGTGTTTCTTGCCTAGAGAAGTTCCTTTAGCATTTGTTGTAAAGCTGGTTTGGTGGTGCTGAACTCTCTCAGCTTTTGCTTGTCTGTAAAGGTTTTAATTTCTCCATCGAATCTGAATGAGATCCTTGCTGGGTAGAGTAATCTTGGTTGTAGGTTTTTCTCCTTCATCACTTTAAGTATATCCTGCCACTCCCTTCTGGCTTGCAGAGTTTCTGCTGAAAGATCAGATGTTAACCTTATGGAGATTCCCTTGTGTGTTATTTGTTTTTTTTCCCTTGCTGCCTTTAATATGTTTTCCTTATATTTAATTTTTGACAGTTTGATTAATATGTGTCTTGGCGTGTTTCTCCTTGGGTTTATCCTGTATGGGACTCTCTGTGCTTCCAGGACTTGATTAACTATTTCCTTTCCCATATTAGGGAAGTTTTCAACTATAATCTCTTCAAATATTTTCTCAGTCCCTTTCTTTTTCTCTTCTTCTTCTGGGACCCCTATAATTCGAATGTTGGTGCGTTTAATGTTGTCCCAGAGGTCTCTGAGACTGTCCTCAGTTCTTTTCATTCTTTTTTCTTTATCCTGCTCTGCAGTAGTTATTTCCACCATTTTATCTTCCAGGTCACTTATCCTTTCTTCTGCCTCAGTTATTCTGCTATTGATCCCATCTAGAGTATTTTTAATTTCATTTATTGTGTTTTTCATCATTGCTTGGTTCCTCTTTAGTTCTTCTACATCCTTGTTAAATGTTTCTTGCATTTTGTCTATTCTATTTCCAAGATTTTGGATCATCCTTACTATCATTATTCTGAATTCTTTTTCAGGTAGACTACCTATTTCCTCTTCATTTGTTAAATCTGGAGTGTTTTGACCCTGCTCCTTCATCTGCTGTGTGTTTTTCTGTCGTCTCATTTTGCTTATCTTACTGTGTTTGGGGTCTCCTTTTCACAGGCTGCAGGTTTGTAGTTCCCGTTGTTTTTGGTATCTGTCCCCAGTGGCTAAGGTTGGTTCAGTGGGTTGTGTAGGCTTCCTGGTGTAGGGAACTAGTGCCTGAGCTCTGGTGGATGAGGCTGGATCTTGTCTTTCTGGTGGGCACATCCACGTCTGGTGGTGTATTTTGGGGTTTCTGTGGCCTTATTATGATTTTAGGCAGCCTCTCTGCTAATGGATGGGGCTGTGTTCCTGTCTTGCTAGTTGTTTGGCATAGGGTGTTCAGCACTGTAGCTTGCTGGTCATTGAGTGAAGCTGGGTCTTGATGTTGAGATGGAGATCTCTGAGAGATTTTTACCGTTTGGTATTACATGGAGCTGGGAGGTCTCTTGTGGACCAGTGTCCTGAAGTTGGCTCTCCCACCTCAGAGGCACGGCCCTGATGCCTGGCTGGAGCACCAAGAGCCTTTCGTCCACACGGCTCAGAGTAAAAGGGAGAAAAAATAGAAAGAAAGAAAGAAAGAGGCTATAATATAGTGAAGTAAAATAAAGCTATTGTAAAGCAAAGCTATACAGACAAAGTCTCACCCAGAGGCATATACATATACACTCACAAAAAAAAAGGAACAGGGGAAAAATTAATATATCCTGCTCCCAAAGTCCACCTCCTGAATTTGGGATGATTCGTTGTCTATTCAGGTATTCAACAGATGCAGGCACATCAAGTTGTTTGTGGAGTTTTAATCCGCTACTTCTGAGGCTGCTGGGAGAGATTTCCCCTTCTCTTCCCTGTTCACACAGCTCCTGGGGTTCAGCTTTGGATTTGGACCCGCCTCTGCGTGTAGGTCGCCTGAGGGCGTCTATTCCCCGCCCAGACAGAACGGGGTTAAAGGAGCAGCTGCTTCGGGGGCGCTGGCTCACTCAGGCCGCGGGGAGGGAGGGGTACGGAGGAGGCGGGGCGAGCCTGCGGCAGCAGAGGCCGGCGTGACGTTGCACCAGCCTGAGGCGCGCAGTGCGTTCTCCCGGGGAATTTGTCCGGGGATCACGGGACCCTGGCAGTGGCGGGCTGCACCGGCTCCCGGGAGGGGCGGTGTGGAGAGTGACCTGTGCTCACACACAGGCTTTTTGGAGGCGGCAGCAGCAGCCCCAGCGTCTCACGCCCGTCTCTGGGGTCCGCGCTGATCGCCGCGGCTCGAGCCCTTCTCTGGAGTTCGTTTAGGCGGCGCTCTGAATCCCCTCTCCTTGCGCGCAGCGAAACAAAGAGGCAAGAAAAAGTCTCTTGCCTCTTCGGCAGCTGCAGACCTTTTCCCGGTCTCCCTCCCAGCCAGCTGTGGTGCGCTAACCCCTTCAGGCTGTGTTCACGCCGCCAGCCCCAGTCCTCTCCCTGCGATCCAACCGAAGCCGAGCCTCAGCTCCCAGCCCCGCCTGCCCCGGCGGGGGAGCAGACAAGCCTCTCCGGCTGGTGAGCGCTGCTCGGCGCCGAGCCTCTGTGCGGGAGTCTCTCCGCTTTTTCCTCTGCGCCCCTGTTGCTGTGGGATCTGCGCTGTTAGCTGCGGCTCGCGCCCGTCTCTGAAGTTCGTTTAGGCGGCGCTCTGAATCCCCTCTCCTCGCGCACCAGGAAACAAAGAGGGAAGAAAAAGTCTCTTGCCTCTTCGGCAGCTGCAGACTTTTTCTCGGACTCCCTCCCGACTAGCCGTGGTGCGCTAACCCCTTCAGGCTGTGTTCACGCCGCCAATCCCTGTCCTCTCCCTGCGATCCGACCGAAGCCCGAGCCTCAGCTCCCAGCCCCGTGCGCCCCGGCGGGGGAGCAGACAAGCCTCTCGGGCTGGTGAGTGCTGGTCGGCACCGCTCCTCCGTGCGGGAGCCTCTCCGCTTTGCCCTCCGCACCCCTGTGGCTGCGCTCTCCTCCGTGGCTCCGAAGCTTCCCCCCTCTGCCACCCACAGTTTCTGCCCGCGAAGGGGCTTCCTAGTGCGTGGAAATCTTTCCTCCTTCACAGCTCCCTCCCACTGGTGCAGGTGCCGTCCCTATTCTTTTGTCTCTGTTATTTCTTTTTTCTTTTGCCCTACCCAAGTACGGGGGGAGTTTCTTGCCTTTTTGGAGGTCGGACGTTTTCTGCCAGCGTTCAGTGGGTGTTCTGTAGGAGCAGTTCCACGTGTAGATGTATTTCTACTGTATCTGTGGGAAGGAAGGTGTTCTCCGCGTCTTACTCTTCCGCCATCTTCTCTCCTCCCCCTTCTTACCTATTAATTTTAATGTCTATTGAAAGAAGAGACCTTTGGAGGAAAAACTAGGTGGATGAGTATACTCAAATTTTTCAGTACCAGGAGGCATTTCAAGTTGATTTGCAATTAGACTTGTCCTGCACGTACCCCGTGAAATAGGTCCAGAATCAGTATAGGTAGACACAATCAGTGGACAGGTAATGGCGTATTTTAAGGGAAAAAAGATCCTAGCACAGTGTTTAGAAGATGGAACAGTCTGCTTTTAAATGCAAAATTTTCCATGAATGGAATGGTTACAGCAGCTAGGCAATCAGTCAGCAGAGATGACGCAGAGAGATCTAGTATTTCCCCCTCATAGGGTTGTTGGCTTGGAGCAGGAGAATTTGTCAAGGTACGGGAAGCTAGCAGCCTCAAACAGACTCCAAAATTTAGGAGCACGGCATCCTTCTGAAGTTGAAGTCCACATTATGCTTATGCCTTCTGAGAAGTGATCCACGGTGTTCAATTATGTTAAAAATGTTTGATTGATTATGACCTCTCCCAAAGGGCTCAGTGAAGGATATAAATCTCCTTAAATCATCAGTGTAGAATGGGACTCAGATGAAACAAGTTGTCATCTATCTGCAACCTATTAAAATTAATGAGCCCATGGAATGACTGAAATGTTTTATAATTGATAAGGAATATTGAATAAAAAGGAGCTGAATTAGAACAGATGTATCAGGGTCTATTCAAAACTGTATAAATAAGAGGAAGAATACATAGAGCATTGCTACATTTCAAGCTCATTTAAGGGTTAGACCACATATCTTATTTATACCTAAACCCGAGCACAGGACTGCGGATTACACAAACAGACCTGTGAGCCGGAAGATTTTAATAAGGCTTCCCCTCTCGGCAGATGAATTGGACAAAGGTCACGGTCCCTCAGGAAACAGCTTGGTGAACAAAGCACAGACCAGATTTCAGACCCTCATTGTCCCTTGTCCCAGCACCTTTGGGGATTATAAACATTACATATCACTATATGGTGGCCTGTATGGAATAAATTAATGAGCAAATGAATAAATAAAAGGAAAAGAATAGGGCATTCTAATTGTTTTACAGTTTCTAGAAAGAAGCAATACTCTGATAAGTTTTAGTCAGGATAAGTGGCCCCAGAAGACTATAGAGATCACTGTTCCCTGATTCAGCGAACATCAGAAATCTTTCTGATTAATTGTTTGGTTTTCAGCAACCCTGATCATGGAAATCCTATAAAGCAAGCTTAAGTGTACTGATTGCTGTAGAGTTGTACTTCATAGATACGTAAATGAATGTCTTTTTCCCCTTTTTTTCTGTGGATTTCATGAGGGCATTGCATCCCCGATAACTATCACATTGTCTTGTGTGTTGCAGTATTCCTATTCTGTAAAATGTCTTCAATAAATATAGGAAATAATTAAAACAGGTCTTTGAGAATTTGGTTAATGCCAATCAATCCCCCATAGACTAAATACTTATGATTTCTACCTTGCGGGGCTCTACCTGAAAATATCAGCTGAGCAATGCTACATAACCAGAAGCAAAGTTCATCTGATCTGGAAGTCTTGCCTATCAAACACTGCAGAAGGAATTCTGGAAAAGAGGGCAAAGGCACCTGAATGGACAGCGTAAATGATACAAAAAAACATGTACTAAAGTTAAGGCCCATGACTCAAAAATCATAGCATGTTAGTTTTCTAATCTCTCAGTCCCTGATGAGGAAGGACATAGCAAAAACAAAAACGTATCACTGCTGGAAGGGCAACAGTCTGAAAATGTGTGAGATATTGAAAAATTATTCTTTTGAAACCAGGCTTAACAACTCAAAAGGCATTAGGGCCATTTAATATATAAGCAACCAGCCTAGAATATCTCAATGACCTCTGAGGGTATCCCTGCCTTTCTGGGGAATTCTACCGTCATTCTGACCATAATGATGATGCATGAAAATATGACATTCTGTTTACTTTGTTCAAAAAAAGCAGGAAATGTGTCATTTTTACAAAATGGTTAAAACATAAAGCAATTAAATGTTTCTCATTGTTAGAGTAATGTTTCCTTACCTTAAGAAGAATATGTGTGTATTTCTGTAGTCAATTGCAGAAATCATTTCACTGTGACTTGGCACCTCTGCCGTGCTTCAGCGAGGGAAGTAGTAAGTAAGAAAGCTGCCACGTGATAAGTACTTGCTCCAAGGAGAATGCCACGAGTAATAACCCTTTTAGAGGTCAGGGCTGATGTTAAGCTGATGTGAACTTCTGTCCAGTCCCAGTTGGACATGACTGGGGTCCATTCTAACAGGCTAATGTCTGTACCCTAACAGTCGCTAAACGTGTTGAATCTCATCAGAGCCTGATTCCTCCTGTTCAATATCCCTGCTGTAGCACCCCCCATGTCTGTACCCATGATCCTTCCATCCTAGACTGAGCGCAAACTTCTCAACAATGTTGCACGCCTGGCCCAAAGTTAACAAGAGCACAAATGAATACCTTGTGTGGCAGGTTGTACTAAACAGAGGCTTTCCATTCTGCTACTTTCCAGCTGTGGAAACTTGGGCAGCTAATTAACCTCACTCTTCCTGAGTTTCCTCATTTTTTAAACAGCTTTACTGAGATATAGTCACATACCATATGTATTAGGTTTCTCCAGAGAAAAGAACCAACAGGATATATGTGTGTGTGTGTGTGTTTGTGTGTGTGTGTGGAGAAGGGGAGAGAGAGAGATTGATTGAGAGATTGTGAGAGATCGATCTTAAGGAATTGGCTCATGTGATTGTGGAGGCTTGGCAATGCCCAAACTATGCAGGGCCCAGGGCCCAGGGAAGAGCTGCAGTTCAAATTCAAAGGTGCCAGAATTCCTTCTTGCTTTCCAAGGTCAGTGTTTTTCTATTAAGCCCTTCAACTGATTGGATGAGGCCCACTCACATTATGGAGAGTAAACTGCTTTACTTAAAATCTACTGATCGAAATGCTAATCTGATTTACAAAATACCGTCACAGAAACATCTGGAATGTTTGAACAAATATCTGGGTACCATGGCCTAGCAAAGTTGACATGTAAAATTAACCATCACACCACACAATTCACCCATTTAAAGTATATAATCCAAAGGTTTTTAGTATATTTACAGATTGTAACTATCATCACAGCCAATTTTAGAACATTTTCATCTGTTTCAAAAGGAAACCTTGTACCCTTCAGATATTATCCACCTATCTTCCCATTTCCCCCAGCTGCAAGCAACCTCTAATCTACTTTGTGTCTCTATAGATTATCCCATTCTGGACGTGTCATGTGAATGGAATCATATAATACATGGCCTTTTGTGACTGGCTTTTTTCACTTAGCATAATGTTTTCAAGATTCATCCATGCTGTAACATGTATCAGTACCTCGTTCCTTTTATGGCTGGATAATATTATATCGTATGCATACAGCACTTTTTGTTTATCTATTGATTTGTTGATGGACATTTGTGTTATTTCCATTTTTTGGCTATCATGAATACTGCTGCTATAAACATTATTATGAATAATGCTGCTATAAACAATTTTTTGTGTGGACATATGTTTTTATTTCTCTTGCACATATACCTAGGGTGGAATTGCCATATAGTAACTCTATGTTTACTCATTCAAGGAACTTCAGACTATTTCCCAAAGTGGCTGCACCTTTTTACATTCCCTTGAGCAGTGTATAAGGGTTCTGATTTCTCCATGTCCTCACTAACACTTGTTACTATGTGATTTTTTTATTCTAGACATTCTAGTGGGTGTGAAGTCATATCTCTCATCATGGTTTTCATTTGCATTTCCCTAGTGACTTAATGAGGTTGAGCATATTTTTATGCGCTTATTGATCATTTGTGAGTTGGAAAGTGTCTATTTAGATCCTTTGCCCAGTTTTCAGTTAAGTATTAGTCTTTTTATTGTTGAGTTATGAGTTCTTTATACATTCTGGATACAAGTCTCTTATTAAATTTATGATTTGCAAACATTTTTTGATCTGCCATTTTGTGGGTTGTCTTTCCATTTTCTTGATAGTGTCCTTTGAAGCACAGAAGTTTAAAATTTTGATGAAGTCCAAATTATCTATTTTTTTTCTTTGGTTGATTAGACTTTTGGTATCATATCTATGAATCCTTTGCAAAATTTGAGGTCATGAAGATTTACCCCTATGTTTTCTTCTGAGTTTAATAGCTTTAGGTCTTACATCTAACTCTGTAATACATTTTGAGTTAGTTCTTGCAGATGATATAAGGTAAGGATCCAACTTCATTCTTTTGCATATAGCTATCCAATTTTTCCCAGCACCATTTGTTGGAAAAACTATTCTTTTTCCATTGAATGGTCTCAGTACTCTTGTCAAAAGGCAACTGATCATTGATACATGATTTTATTTCTGGACTGCCTATTCTATTCCACTGATCTATATGTCTGCCCTGTGTCAACACCACACTGTCTAGATTACTGTTGCTTTTTAGCAAGTTTTAGAATAGGGACGCATCCTCCTACTTTGTTCTTCTTTTTCAGGATTGTTTTGCTATTCTGGATCCCTTGCAATTCCAGATGAATTTTAAAATCAGCGTGTCAATTTCTACAAAAAAGTCATGTGGGATTCTGCTAGAAATGGCAGTGAATCTATAGATTAATTTGGGAATATCTTCATCTTAAGAATATGAAGGCTTCCAATCCATGAACCTGAGATGTTTTTTTACTATTTACTTAGATATTATTTACTTTTCCAACAATTTTTTTTCATTTTCAGAGTGTAAAATTTGCATTTCTTTTGTTTAACTTAGTTACGTATCTTATTCCTTATAATGGTAACATAAAATATAAATGGAATGGTTTTTTAAATTTTATTTTCAGATTGTTGTAAATGAAGTCAGGTCCTTTGGGAAGAGATTAGGAGCTATCCGTTTTATGGCCTAATTCTGTCCCAGGCAAAATATTTGAGCCAGGGCTCTGGATCTGGGGGTGGAGACAGTGGCACAATTCTCTCTGACTGACACCCTCAGTTTAGTTCCTGAGTGCTAGGTGGAGGGGAAGCAGTACCCAAGGTGTTCTTAGCTTGCCTCTCCTGATATGGAACCGCCACCTTCTGAAGCCAAGCAAGGGTGACCTGGCCCCAGCATTCTCAGTGGCAGAGCCTGCATTCCCAGAGTAGGGGCTAGGCAGAAGCCACCGGTGACAACACTCACCTGGAACATAGCCTCAGTGACAGGTAACTGTGAGCAGGATAAGAAATGCTGACATCCTGCTCCTCCCTGGAAGAAAGCCCTCCAGCTGGAGACTGTAACTTTAGAAGCATCTCTGTGCTGTTGGGTGTACCAGTCTGAAGTGGCATCCTTGCCTTGCTGAGGTGGGAGGGAGGTGTGCGGGAGTGCTCTGGGTTCAAACATCACAGACTCTTGCTTTTCTTACAGAATATTATAGATTTTCTTCAGTAAATGTTTATTCATTTGCTGTATTCTTATAGGGCCATTTCCAGAGGTTTTTAAATGGTTGTATTTTTATATCATTTTTGCTGGGGAGCTGTTAAGCTCCTTACTCTATCATGTCAGTTTCCTCGCTTTTAAAATGGAGATAATGGTTCCTATTTCATGGGGTTGCTGTGAGAATTAAGTTAGCTAATATATGTAATGTGCTAATGTGCTTGGAACAGTGCCTGTTGGAGAGTAAGGTGTCAAGTAGTATTACCTATTAATGACTGTTATTTGTAATTGTTTTATTTTTTATTTATTTATTTTCTGAGTTTTCCATCTTTTTTTTTTTTTTAACGTCTTTATTGGAGTATAATTGCTTTACAATGGTGTGTTAGTTTCTAGTTTATAACAAAGTGAATGAGCTATACATATACATATAGCCCCATATCTCCTCCCTCTTGCGTCTCCCTCCCACCCTCCCTATTCCACCCCTCTAGGTGGTCACAAAGCACTGACCTGATCTCCCTGTGCTATGCGGCTGCTTCCCACTAGCTATCTATTTTACATTTGGTAGTGTATATATGTCAATGCCACTCTCTCACTTCATCTCAGCTTACCCTTCCCCCTCCCTGTGTCCTCAAGTCCATTCTGTACGTCTGTGTCTTTATTCCTGTCCTGTCCCTAGATTCTTCCGAACCATTGTTTTTTTTTTTTTTTAGATTCCATATATATGTGTTAGTATACGGTATTTGTTTTTCTCTTTCTGACTTACTTCACTCTGTAGGACAGATTCTAGGTCCATCCACCTCACTACAAATAACTCAATTTCCTTTCTTTTTATGGCTGAGTAATATCCCATTGTATATATGTGCCACATCTTCTTTATCCATTCATCTGTCGATGGACACTTAGGTTGCTTCCATGTCCTGGCTACTGTAAATAGAGCTGCAATGAACATTGTGGTACATGACTCTTTTTGAATTATGGTTTTCTCAGGGTATATGCCCAGTAATGGGATTGCTGGGTCATTTGGTAGTTCTATTTTTAGTTTTTCAAGGAACCTCCATACTGTTCTCCATAGTGGCTGTATCAATTTACATTCCCAACAACAGTGCAAGAGGGTTCCCTTTTCTCCACACCCTCTCCAGCATTTTTTGTTTGTAGAATTTTTGATGATGGCCATTCTGACTGGTGTGAGATGATATCTCATTGTAGTTTTGATTTGCATTTCTCTAATGATTAGTGATGTTGAGCATCTTTTCATGTGCTTCTTGGCCATATGTATGTCTTCTTTGGAGAAATGTCTATTTAGGTCTTCTGCCCATTTCTGGATTGGATTGTTTGTTTTTTTGATATTGAGTTGCATGAGCTGCTTGTAAATTTTGGAGATTAATCCTTTGTCCGTTGCTTCATTTGCAAATATTTTCTCCCATTCTGAGGGTTGTCTTTTCGTCTTGTTTATGGTTTCCTTTGCTGTGCAAAAGCTTTGAAGTTTCATTAGGTCCCATTTGTTTATTTTTGTTTTTATTTCCATTTCTTTAGGAGGTGGGTCAAAAAGGATCTTGCTGTGATTTATGTTACAGAGTGTTCTGCCTGTGTTTTCCTCTAAGAGTTTTATAGCATCTGGACTTACATTTAGGTCTTTAATCCATTTTGAGTTTATTTTATTTTTGAGTGTTAGAGAGTGTTCTAATTTCATTCTTTCACATGTAGCTGTCCAGTTTTCCCAGTACCACTTTTTGAAGAGGCTGTTTTCTCCATTGTATATTCTTGCCTCCTTCATCGAAAATAAGGTGACCATATGTGTGTGGGTTTATCCCTGAACTTTCTATCCTGTTCCATTTATCTGTATTTCTGTTTTTGTGCAGTACCTTACTGTCTTGATTACTGTAGCTCTGTAGTGTAGTCTGAACTGTGGGAGTCTGATTCCTCCAGCTCCGTTTTCCTTTCTCAAGATTGCTTTGGCTATTCGGGGCCTTTGTGTTTCCATACAAATTGTGAGTTTTTTGTTCCAGTTCTGTGAAAGATGCCATTGGTAGATTGACAGGGATTGCATTGAATGTGTAGATTGCTTTGTGTAGTATTGTCATTTTCACAATGTTGATTCTTCCAATCCAAGAACATGGTATATCTCTCCATCTGTTTGTATCATCTTTAATTTCTTTCATCAGTGTCTTATAGTTTTCTGCATACAGGTCTTTTGTCTCCTTAGGTAGGTTTATTCCTGTGTATTTTATTCTTTTTGTTGCAATGGTAAATGGGAGTGTTTCCTTAATTTCTCTTTCTGATTTTTCATCATTAGTGTAAAGAAATCAAGAGATTTCTGTGCATTTATTTTGTATCCTGTACTTTACGAAATTCATTGATTAGCTCTAGTAGTTTTCTGGTAGCATCTTTAGGATTCTCTATGTATAGTATCATGTCATCTGCAAACAGTGACAGCTTTACTTCTTCTTTTCCAAAATGGATTCCTTTTATTTCTTTTACTTCTCTGATTGCTGTGGCTAAAACTTCCAAAACTCTGTTGAATAATAGTGGTGAGAGTGGATAACCTTGTCTTGTTCCTGATCTTAGTGGAAATGGTTTCAGTTTTCCACCATTGAGGGTGATGTTGGGTGTGGGTTTGTCATATATGGCATTTATTATGTTGAGGTAAGTTCCCTCTATGCCTACTTTCTGGAGGGTTTTTATCATAAATGGATGTTGAGTTTTGTCAAAAGCTTTTTCTGCATCTATTGAGATGATCCTATAGTTTTTCTCCTTCAGTTTGTTAATATGGTGTATCACATTGATTGATCTGTGTATACTGAAGAATCCTTGCATTCTTGGGATAAACCCCACTTGATCATGGTATCTGATTCTTTTAATGTGCTGTTGGATTCTGTTTGCAAGTATTTTGTTGAGGATTTTTGCATCTATGTTCATCAGTGATATTGGCCTGTGGTTTTCTTTCTTTGTGACATCTTTGTCTGGTTTTGGTATCAGGGTTATGGTGGCCTTGTAGAATGAGTTTGGGAGTGTTCCTCCCTCTGCTATATTTTGGACGAGTTTGAGAAGGATAGGTGTTAGCTTTTCTCTAAGTGTTTGATAGAATTTGCCTGTGAAGCCCTCTGGTCCTGGGCTTTTGTTTGATGGAAGATTTTAAATCACAGTCTCAATTTCAGTGCTTGTGACTGGTCTGTTTATATTTTCTATTTCTTCCTGGTTCAGTCTTGGAAGGTGGTGCTTTTCTAAGAATTTGTCCATTTCTACCAGGTTGTCCATTTTATTGGCATAGAGTTGCTTGTAGTAGTCTCTCATGATCCTTTGTATTTCTGCAGTGTCAGTTGTTACTTCTCCTTTTTCATTTCTAATTCTATTGATGTGAGTCTTCTCCCTTTTTTTCTTGATGAGTCTGGCTAATGGTTTATCAATTGTGTTATCTTCTCAAAGAAAAAGATTTTAGTTATTGTTCTTTGCTATTGTTTCTTTCATTTCTTTTTCATTTATTTCTAATCTGATCTTTATGATTTCTTTCCTTCTGCTAACTTTGGGGTTTTTTTGTTCCTCTTTCTCTAATTGCTTTAGGTGTAAGGTTAGGTTGTTTATTTGAGATGTTTCTTGTTTCTTGAGGTGGGATTGTATTGCTATAAACTTCCCCCTTAGAACTGCTTTTGCTGCATCCCATAGGTTTTGGTTCATCATGTTTTCATTGTCATTTGTTTCTAGGAATTTTTTGATTTCCTCTTGGATTTCTTCAGTGATCTCTTGGTTATTAAGTAGTGTATTGTTTAACCTCCATGTGTTTGCATTTTTTACAGATTTTTTCCTGTAATTGTTATGTAGTCTCATAGCATTGTGGTTGGAAAAGATACTTGATAGTATTTCAGTTTTCTTAAATTTACCAAGGCTTGATTTGTGACCCAAGATATGATCTATCCTGGAGAATGTTCCATGAGCACTTGAGAAAAATGTGTATTCTGTTGTTTTTGGGTGGAATGTCCTATAAATATCAATTAAGTCCATCTTGTTTAATGTGTCATTTAAAGCTTGTTTTTCCTTATTTATTTTCATTTTGGATGATCTGTCCATTGGTGAAAGTGGGGTGTTAAAGTCCCCTATTATGACTGTGTTTCTGTCGATTTCCCCTTTTATGGCTGTTAGCATTTGCCTTATGTATTGAGGTTCTCCTATGTTGGGTGCATAAATATTTACAATTGTTATATCTTCTTCTTGGGTTGATCCCTTGATCATTATGTAGTGTCCTTCTTTGTCTCTTGTAATAGTCTTTATTTTAAAGTCTATTTTGTCTGATATGAGAATTGCTACTCCAGCTTTCTTCTGATTTCCATTTGCATGGAATATCTTTTTCCATCCCCTCACTTTCAGTCTGATTGTGTCCCTAGGTCTGAAGTGGGTCTCTTGTAGACAGCATATATATGGGTCTTGTTTTTGTATCCATTCAGCCAGTCTATGTCTTTTGGTTGGAGCCTTTAATCCATTTACATTTAAGGTAATTATCGATATGTATGTTCCTATTCCCATTTTCTTAATTGTTTTGGGTTTGTTATTGTAGGTCGTTCCTTCTCTTGGTTTTCCTGCCTAGAAAAGTTCCTTTAGCATTTGTTGTAAAGCTAGTTTGATGGTGCTGAATTCTCTTAGCTTTTCCTTGTCTGTAAAGGTTTTAATTTCTCTGTCGAATCTGAATGAGATCCTTGCTGCGTAGAGTAATCTTGGTTGTACGTTTTTCCCTTTCATCACTTTAAATATGTCCTGTCACTCCCTTCTGGCTTGCAGAGTTTCTGCTGAAAGATCAGCTGTTAACCTTATGGGGATTCCCTTGTATGTTATTTGTTGTTTTTCCCTTGCTGCTTTGCATATTTTTTCTTTGTAAAGGACTCTTTGCCCTTCCTGGACTTGATTGACTATTTCCTTTCCCATATTAGGGAAGTTTTCAACTATAGTCTCTTCAAATACTTTCTCAGTCCCTTTCTTTTTCTCTTCTTTGTCTGGGACCCCTATAATTTGAATGTTGGTGCGTTTAATGTTGTCCCAGAGGTCTCTGAGACTGACCTCAGTTCTTTTCATTCTTTATTCTTTATTCTGCTCTGAGGTAGTCATTTCCACTATTTTATCTTCCTGGTCGCTTATCCGTTCTTCTGCCTCAGTTATTCTACTATTGATTCCTTCTAGAGAATTTTTAATTTCATTTATTGTGTTGTTCATCATTGTTTGTTTGCTCTTTAGTTCTTCTAGGTCCTTGTTAAATGTTTCTCGTATTTTCTCCATTCTATTTCCAAGATTTTGGGTCATCTTTACTATCATTACTCTGAATTATTATTCAGGTAGACTGCGTATTTCCTCTTCATTTGTTTGGTCAGGTGTGTTTTTACCTTGCTCCTTCATCTGCTGTGTGTTTCTGTGTCTTCTCATTTCGCTTAACTTACTGTGTTTGGGGTCTCCTTTTCGCAGGCTGCAAGTTCGTAGTTCCCGTTGTTTTTGGTGTCTGCCCCCACTGGGTAAGGTTAGTTGAGTGGGTTCTGTAGGCTTCCTGGTGGAAGGGACTAGTGCCTGTGCTCTGGTGGATGAGGCTGGATCTTGTCTTTCTGGTGGGCAGGACCGCATCCGGTGGTGTTTTGGGGTGTTTGTGACCTTATTATGATTTTAGGCAGCCTTTCTGCTAATGGGTGGGGTTGTGTTCCTATCTTGCTAGCTGTTTGGCATAGGGTGTCCAGCACTGTAGCTAGCTGGTCGTTGAGTGAAGCTGGGTCTTAGTGTTGAGATGGAGATGTCTGGGAGATCTTTTCCATTTGATGTTACATGGAACCAGGAGGTCTCTGGTGGACCAGTGTCCTGAGCTTGGCTCTCCCACCTCAGAGACACAGACCTGATAGCTGGCTGGAGCACCAAGACGCTGTCAGCCACATGGTTCAGATGAAAATGGAGAAGGAAGGAAGGAAGGAAGGAAAGAAAGAAAGAAAGAAAGAAAGAGAGAAAGAGAGAGGGAGGGAGGGGGGGAGGGAGGGTGGAAGGAAGGAGGAAAGAAGGAAAGAATAAAATGAAATAAAATAAAGTTATTAAAATAAAAAATAATTATTAAAAATAAAGAAATTAAAAGTAAAAAAAAAAGAGAAAAGAAAAAAAATGGAAGAAAGAAGAGAGCTTCCAAGCCAAAAAACAAATCAACCAATGATAACAAGCACTAAAAACTATACTTAAAAAAAAAAAAAATGGACAGACAGAACCCTAGGACAAATGGTAAAAGCAAAGCTGTACAGACAAAAGCACACAAAGAAGCATACACATACACACTCACAAAAAGAGAAAAAGGAAAAAAAATGTATATCTATATATATTAAAAAAAAGGAGGAAGAGAGCAACCAAATCAATAAACAAATCTACCAATGATAATAACCTCTAAATACTAAACTAAGATAAACATAAAACCAGAAACAAATTAGATGCAGAAAGCAAACCCCAAGTCTACAGTTGCTCCCAAAGTCCACCTCCTCAATTTTGGGATGATTCGTTGTCTATTCAGGTATTCCACAGATGCATGGTACATCAAGTTGACTGTGGAGATTTAATCCACTGCTCCTGAGGCTGCTGGGAGAGATTTCCCTTTCTCGTCTTTGTTCGCACAGCTCCTGGGGTTCAGCTTTGGATTTGGACCCGCCTCCGCATGTAGGTCACCTGAGGGCGTCTGTTCCCCACCCAGAGAGGATGGGGTTAAACTAGCAGCTGATTCAGGGGCTCTCACTCACTCAGGCCGCGGGGAGGGAGGAGTAAAGATTGCAGGGTGAGCCTGCGGCGGCAGAGGCCGGCATGACGTTGCAGCAGCCTGAGGTGCGCCTTGCGTTCTCCCGGGGAAGCTGTCCCTGGATCACCGGACCCTGGCAGTGGCGGGCTGCACAGGCTACCAGGAGGGGAGGTGTGGAGAGTGACCTGTGCTCGCACACAGGCTTCTTGGTGGCGGCAGCAGCAGCCTTAGCGTCTCATGCCCGTCTCTGGGGTCCACACTGAAAGCCGCGGCTCACGCTCATCTCTGGCGCTCATTTAGGCGGCGCTCTGAATCCCCTCCCCTCGCGCACCCTGGAACAATGGTCTCTTGCCTCTTCGGCAGCTCCAGATGTTTTCCCGGACTCCCTCCCGGCTAGCTGTGGTGCACTCGACCCCTTCAGGCTGTGTTTACACCGCCAACCCCAGTCCTCTCCCTGCGATCCAACCGAAGCCCGAGCCTCAGCTCCCAGCCCCCGCCCGCCCTGGCGGGTGAGCAGACAAGCCTCTCGGGCTGGTGAGTGCTGGTCGGCGCCGAGCCCCTGTGCGGGAATCTCTCCGCTTTGCCCTCCGCGCCCCTGTGGCTGCGCTCTCCTCCGTGGCTCCGAAGCTTCCCCCCTCTGCCACCCGCAGTCTCCGCCCGCGAAGGGGCTTCCTAGTGTGTGGAAACCTTTCCTCCTTCACAGCTCCCTCCCACTGGTGCGGTCCCATCCCTATTCTTTTGTCTCTGTTATTTCTTTTTTCTTTTGCCCTACCCAGGAAGTGGGGAGTTTCTTGCCTTTTGGGAGGTCTGAGGTCTTCTGCCAGCGTTCAGTAGATCTTCTGTTGGAGTTGTTCCACATGTAGATGTATTTCTGATGTATTTGTGGAGAGGAAGGTGATCTCCACGTCTTACTCCTCCGCCATCTTGAAGGTCCGCCTTGTAATTGTTTATTGATTATCATCATGATTACCATTTATCGGGTACTGGTAAGTTAAAAACACAGGTCCTGAGGCCAGGATGCCCCCAATGTTCTTTCTAATTTAGTGTGTGTACTTCTTTAATGGAATGAGCACCAAAGAATATACTCAGCCTCTCTCCCCGTGAAGAAAAGCTAGCACCCTGACCATCATGTATCTAGATGATTCTTCTCACCACCCTTTTTTCCTTTGACTCAGGTAAATATTATCTTGAATCATACTCATATTTGTTAACAAACCATTTTAAATTATATTTATAGTTTTTTTAAAGTTTATTTTGAAGATTTGGTTCAGGGGTTGCAAACTTATGACCCTTACATATATCTGTACATAATAATAGCAAATATTTTGGAGCATTTACTATGTTCCAGGCACAATTCTTTGGTTTTTAATTCATTTTTTTCTTATAATACCCTGTGAAATGGGTACTCTGTAAAGCCCATATTTTTAACCCCTATGCTATATCCCATTCATGTAAGATTACACCCCTATTTCTGTATTTACATACATCCTTACAGGACATTTGGTCCTGTCCAAAATGTCCTTTAAACATCTGGTCCATGCCAAAAGGTTTTTGATAATTGGGACTGTCCAAAACCACTTGTTGTGGACTAAATCTGCTCATGGTCATTTTGGATAGGACCAAATGTCTCCTAACCACATATATGCATAGAGAGATTTTTCCCAGGGTCTGAATACAGGTTACCTCTAAGTGGTGGGCTTTTCATGATATTTTACTTTTTCCTTCCTGCTTTTGAACTGTTTGCTTTTTTAAAAAAAAATAATGAGCATCTATCATAACCAGAAAAGCAAAATAAAAATCCCACTGTAAATCTGCAGGCAGGAACAAAGAGTTAAGCTCTTTATAATGACACCTAGTAACAATCATAATTAACTTGAACCTTTGTATCATACAATTTGAATCTTGCCCTGACTTCCGTAGCATGTTTTGTTATGTGGAAATTAGAAATCAATCAAAATAGATTCTATTAATGTATTTAGTTATATTTTAGGCAAAATGTACTGGGGAGATGTTCTGTGCTATGCACTTGTTTCTCTCATTTTTTCAGGCCTGATCAAAACCTTGGCCCCAAATTCATGAGCACCTACCACATTCACCTTGCAATTGGTACCTAACATTCAAACTTAATTTCTGGAAGGAAGCAGTCAGCCTCCTTAGGCGTTTCCTTGCTCTCACTGTGGCTCAAACACACACTCTTCCTAAATAGCTGAAGAAGGCGAGCCTCTAGTACTTACCTTTATCTCTTTCAAGTAAGACTGAAAAGCTGAGTTCTATAAATCAAGAAAAATATATAAAGTATGTTTAATTTATATTTGTAAATTCCAGTTTATTAAGTCATATAAACAGTTAGTAACTCTTCTCTTATAGGTAGATTGGCCCTGGAATAGTAGTATTTGCATCAATTTTGTTTGTACTGAGTGAACTGCATAGGAACACTCAAGTTGCCTTGTTTTACAGTATTATAGGTTGAATTTTATATTGCTCATTTTAATTAAAAATGCTTTATTTTAGTCTCAAAAATATATAGAAATAAATCATTCATGTCTTTTGTATACACCACAAAATATATTGCTGATTTTTTTTCCTTTTCCTAGTTACTAAGAAGGTAACTAAAGCATAACTTTGCCCTAGGAGAATGAGACAAAATGTCAACTGATTTCCAGTAATCTCCAAATTTGAAAAACTATAAAATGAAAAAAGTTTCAATTTTATAATTGCTGAGCTAAAGCTGCTTAAGAATGTGATGACAACTTTTGGTATAAGCACATCACGGAGTATTCAAATACTTGTAATTTTTCTTCATCCCTCAATCCATCCTTTATTGGCCAATCTCCTTTTTACTAATGTGAAAAAGAACTCCAACGTATTTAATTTATGTCAGAGTAGACGCCTGTGATCCCAGCCCAAATTTCAAGGTTAAGTTGTATGAGTGCTCATATATTATTAGAATGCTGGATGTGAGGAAAACATTTAGATTAAGCCTACACTGAAAAATGGAATTAATAATTTATCAACTGCCTGTTTTAAATTTTTGAGTGACGAAGACTCTGAAATACAAAGTAGGATATAAATCCTGAATATGTGCAAGCAATCAGGCTTTGGCAAAGAATATTATCAACATGACCCAGATGCATGATATGGTGTTAAAGATTTGAATCAGCCAAAAAAGAAATTATTTCTAAGAGAAAAATACTAAACTCATTTATGTAATTTTGGCCCGTATAGTTCAGAACTGATAGTTCCACTTTTTAATGAAGTTGTTTGCTCCCCAAATTTATTGCTAATTAAATTATTTAAATCCACATAGTCATAAAGTTGTAGCACTGGGCTTTCAACCAAAGACTGTTTATGTAAGAATAAAAATGCTGAAAACAACCTAAATGTTCAATACCAAAGGCTTGACTAGATAATAAAAAATAAAATCATAGAATGAAATATTATCCAGCTATTAAAGGTATTCTGCAGATAGAAATAGTGGGAACGCAAGTTAAAAATGACACCTAGTAAAATTACATATTTAAAAGAAAAACAGCCATATATATACCAGAGAGTATATAAAAGTGCATACTTCAATACTGTAACCACAGCTTTTTGGGAATTATATGTATTCTTTTTAAAATTATTTATTTATTTATATTTATTTATTTTTGGCTGTGTTGGGTCTTCGTTTCTGTGCGAGGGCTTCCTCTAGTTGCGGCGAGCGGGGGCCACTCTTCATCGCAGTGCGCGGGCCTCTCACCGCCGCGGCCTCTCCCACTGCGGAGCACAAGCTCCAGATGCGCAGGCTCAGTAGTTGTGGCTCACGGGCCTAGCCGCTCCGCGGCATGTGGGATCCTCCCAGACCAGGGTTCGAACCCGTGTCCCCTGCATTGGCAGGCGGATTCTTAACCACTGCGCCACCAGGGAAGCCCTATATGTATTCTTTATTGTCTTTGTCTATTTCTTTTTTTTAAGTTTCTGATATTTTTTCCACAGTTGAGTTAGTTTGCTAGGGCTGCTATAACAAAATACCACAAACTGAGTGGCTTGAACAACAGAAATTTATTTTCTCACAGTTGGAAGCCAGCTGTTTGATCAAGGTGTTGGCAGAGTTGGTTTCTTCTGATGCCCCACTCCTTGGATTATAGATGTCTGTTTTCTCCCTGTGTCTTCACATGGTCTTCCTTCTGTGTGGGTCTGTGTCCAAATTTCCCCTTCTTATAAGGAAATAAGAAGTCATATTGGATTAGGGTCCACTGGAATGACCTCATTTTAACTTAATTACCTCTTACAGACCCTACCTCCAAATACAGTCACATTCTGAGGTACGGGGGTTGGGACTTTAACATATGAATTTGGGGAGGGGACGTAATTCAGCCCATAACAACAATGCTGACATATTACTTTTATAAAGAGAAATACAGGAACTTCATATTGACAAGATAAAGGGGTGGGGGGGGGGGAAGAGCCCTTTTTCTCAATAGTTCTACTCTTATTAATTAATTGGTCTTCTTGTTTATAAATCAGCCTCTTTGGGGTTTCGTTATTATGAGTCCATCCTTCCAAATTGTCATCAACTCTAACTATTAAAGCTTCGGCCCAGATCTTGTGTAGTGATGATCATTGGGTAGTGCACAATTGCGAGGCGCCTCCTGAGGCAGCTGGTTAGTCCATTTTGGGTTCGTTTTTGAGCTGTGACAACTTCCTTAGCCTCTTGGTTTAGCCTCTTGTTTCCTCAGCCTTCTTATTTCAGTTTTCAGCCTCTTGTTTCCTTAGCCTGATGTGTAGAAAGATTTTTAATTTAACGTTAGGGGAAGCAACAATTCAAGTCTGAAACTTACAGAGAAACAATAGTCCTGTTTTCCAGATCACAGCCAGTAAAAGGAAAAATAAATTCAAGGAATAATTTTCTGAAGCCAGTCAAGAACTATTCCTTCTCTTCCCTGGTTTCTTTTAGCACTGTGCTGTATGGATACCACTAACCATGGAACCCTGAGAAAAAAATGGGTAGATTCCTATAATCATAGAAATCTGGAAACTTCCTGATCATAAATCTCTCTCCTGGAAGATGTTGCATGCTATTTGTTTAGTTAAAAACAGCAGGAGAAAGGGAGGGTTTTCACAGGAGGAGGCTGAAGGCGCAGCAATAAATACAGAAAAAACTAATGACATGGGAAGGAGAGTTCAGATGTACTTGCTATAATCAAAGATTTATTTGCATATTCTCTAAAATATGTTTGAAGGAAAGGTCTGATATAGATTACCAAACAGTATATGTTTATATAAATTCATTTTTAAATTTTAATACTCAACATTATTCTGTTTGGGGAAATTCACTATTGTAAAATATAAAATCCGCTAGAAATTAATTAATGTATTTTCAACAAAATTCCAGTTAAAAAACAGGATAGGGCTTCCCTGGTGGCTCAGTGGTTAAGAATCTGCCTGCCAATGCAGGAGACACGCGTTCAAGACCTGGTCTGGGAAGATCCCACGTGCCACGGAGCAGCTAAGCCCATGTGCCACAACTACTGAGCCTGCGCTCTAGAGCCCGCAGGCCACAACTACTGAGCTTGTGTGCCACAACTACTGAAACCCATGCGCCTAGAGCCCATGTTCTGCAACAAGAGAAGCCACCACTATGAGAAGCCCGCGCACTGCAACAAAGAGTAGCCCCCGCTCACTGCAACTAGAGAAAAGCCCAGGCTCAGCAACAAAGACCCAACGCAGCCAAAAATAAATAAATAAATAAATAAATAAATAAATTGATTAATTAATTTAGAAAAACAAGATAAAGAAATTAATGCAAGAATTCTCAAATTCATCTCATAATAAAGACAGAATAGCCAAGATATTCTTAATAAAAAGAAAAGTATCAAGAGAAAACGTTTTCTAACATTTTAAAATGCATTCCTAAAGCTTAACTAATTTTTTAAAAAAATAAAATAAAATAAATTCATTTTTATTATACATCTTTCAAAAGAATACAGTAGTTTGAGCAAAATAAATGGAAAAATATTTTTATAACACTCCATCAAAATCTCTTGTCTCTTCTTTTAATGCCACACACTAAATCATATGGTATTTCCAAGGTCATTTTTTTTTTTTCAGTGGAGTTAACTTGTCTAAATTCTAAGTGAAGAGATTTTAGGGGTTAGGAAAAGTAAATATATCAGACTTGACTGTAGTTTCTCATTAACTTCATGTATGCTGATAAGATGAAGTTTTCTTATTCTCAGGAACAAAATAGTCCATTTATAAAAATATATGCGCATTAGCAACTGGTTTTATGTCCATTCAGATTCATGTTTGTAATGTATAATATCAATCGAATTCAAATGGACTTGAGATACCTAAAACATATTTGACAACTTAAAAACATCATTCAAGTAAGAATTCAATACTTAAAGTCCTCAATCTAGAAAGTATTTAAGATTAGGATTATCTTGAATATAGATCTGCCTTAACAGGGAAATAGACACATATGGCAAAATCATTGGATGTAAACATGAAAAGAGAACAGATATGTCTAAAAAAAATAAATCTAATATCAACTTCTCTTTCAAGATTTCAAGTGCTACAGATCTTTCTTTTGTACATAAAACTTTAAAAGCAAATCTCATCATCTGTTTTGCTTCCACATGTACACAATGCAAGCATTTTGATCATTGCTCTATAGTGAGTACAGCTCTCATTAAAATGTTCAGATTGACATATATACACTACTACATTTAACATAGATAACCAACAAGGACCTACTGTAGCACAGGGAACTCTGCTCAATATTCTGTAATAACCTAAATGGGAAAAGAATTTGAAAAAGAATAGATATATGTATATGTATAACTAAATCACTTTGCTGTACACCTGAAACTAACACAGCATTGTAAATTAACTGTAGTCCAATAGAAAATTTTTTTAAATGTTCTTCTCTCCCTATTACTACATTCAGTTGTTTGAATGGCTAGAAACAAACAAATAAACAAAAAAAACGAATGACTGTCTCCACACCGACCTCCCCAGTGCCTAAGGAAGCATTTGTCATCCAAAACAGGGCATAATCTTTGGGAGTATATCTTATTTGAAAAACTTGTAGGCTTCATCAAAGCCATATACACAAAGTAGTGGGTGGGTAGTAGCACAGATTCTTTTCTAATTTAAAAAGGACCTGGATAACTTTGGTACTTCTGATGTCCCATAAATATTACTTGCCAAGGATTATAATAAAGAAACAAGTCACTTAAGGGTAATTGCAGCCTTATGAGGCCCCCAGTTAGCTGTGTAGGTTAGACCTTGTAGGATTTAGAAACCATCTTGCAGAAAAGAACTGGGAAATTTGCAAATGAATAAGAAAATAGGCCCCCTGGCAGGGTCAAAATGCTTTTCCGCATCTGGTGTGAAATTCTTTCTATGGTTGCAGCTAATTATTAAACCACAATAGAATCCTAATTTATGACATATTTCTGGACTATTATAATGAGATAATTCCAGAATGTGCTTGCGTAGTTGAAACTGAGAACAGCTGAGTGAGGCAACAGGGTGCCCTTAAGGATTAGTGAACTAAAATAAAAGGCGGGGGGGGTGGCGTTGGCTGGGGAAAACATGGATTGTCCAGAAAATATGAATATTTGATATGAAAATAGTGCTACGGGAAGTCAGGAAACCTGAGAAAGTAATAGGCTGAATAAGAAAACAGGCTCTGAATTCTTCTGGAAAGAAAATTATTATATTAAGCTCTATCTTTTATTCCTTGAAAAGGCAGGCAATAGAAGCACTTACAGCCAAGGATAAAAATGAGAATCTTTTTCGTTTCCTTTTGGTGTCTGTTATATCAATGCCTAGAACATTTCTGAACATTCAGTAGAGACACAGCACTTTACTGAGGAAGAATTTCATGATTTTGAATGTAAAGAAAGACACCTAAATCTGTTTAGTTTTCTCTGGCAACCATTTCTCTGGTGATTTGTGTATTTATGGCTTACTAGTGTTTGGCTGTAGGTTGAGGTGAGTTAATCAGAATCCATTTCTTGTATTCTTTTTTTTTTAAAGTCATGTAAGTAGCATATAAGCTCCATGAGAGCTAAGTTTTGTCTAGCTTATTCTCTGCTATTCACCCAGCACTTAGAACAGTGCCTGACGTGGAGTAGCTGCCCCATACCAGTTTGTGGAGTGAATATACACAGCGAGAGCATAATTCCTACGTTCAGTATGAATGGAAAGTTTCTAAGGTTAGCCAATCAATTATTATGCACTCACTCTACCAGTTCCACAGACATCTTTAACTGATCTGTACCTGTAAATGGCTTAAAATCTAATAGAGGAGACAAAGTACATATGTACCATGATCTGATATCAGTGGAAGGGATTGCCTGATCTATAGCCTTGATGTTGTAGTGTTCTGAAAGCCAAGGGAAATGAAAATGCTAAGAAATTTTGTGTTGTCAACAGACCAAATACTGCAGGAAGATCAAAGAAGATGAGGTAGAGAAGGGGCATTGGGTCTAGCTTTTAGGAGATTCAATGGGAGGCCTTCTACTATACATAGTGACCAAGAGCATTTTCTCTAGAATCAAGTCCCAGCTCTGCCACTCAGTAACTCTGTGCCCTCTCTCTGCATCAGTTTCTTCATTTGAAAGACAAAGGTGATAATAATACTACCTAACTCATATTGTAGTTTAAAAAAATTTTTTTTAATTTATTTTTATTTTTTTAATTTTTTAATTTTTTAACATGTTTATTGGAGTATAATTGCTTTACAATGTTGTGTTAGTTTCTGCTGTATAACAAAGTGAATCAGCTGTATGCATACATATATCCCTATATCCCTTCCCTCTTGCGTCTCCCTCCCACCCTCCCTATCCCACCCCTCTAGGTGGTCACAAAGCACCGAGCTGGTCTCCCTGTGCTATGCAGCTGCTTCCCACTAGTTATCTGTTTTACATTTGGTAGTGTATATTTGTCAATGCTACTCTCTCACTTCATCCCAGCTTAACCTTCCCCCTCCCCGTGTCCTCAAGTCCATTCTCTATGTCTGCGTCTTTATTCTTGTCCTGCCCCTAGGTTCATCAGAACCTTTTTTTTTTTTTAGATTCCATGTATATATGTGTTAGCATATGGTATTTGCTTTTCTCTTTCTGACTTACTTCACTCTGTATGATAGACTCTAGGTCCATCCACCTCACTACAAATAACTCAATTTCATTTCTTTTTATGGCTGAGTAATATTCCATTGTATATATGTGCCACAACTTCTTTATCCATTCCTCTGTCAATGGACACTTAATTACTTCCATGTCCTGGCTATTGTAAATAGTGCTGCAGTGAACATTGTGGTACATGACTCTTTTTGAATTATGGTTTTCTCAGGGTATATGCTCAGTAGTGGGATTGCTGGGTCGTATGGTAGTTCTATTTTTAGTTTTTTGAGGAACCTCCATACTGTTCTCCATAGTGGCTGTATCAATTTACATTCCCACCAACAGTGCAGGAGTAAATGACTATACTATCCAAAGCAATCTACAGATTCAATGCAATCCTTATCAAATTACCAATGGCATTTTTCACAGAACCAGAACAAAAAATTTTATAATTTGTATGGCAACAGAAACGACCCCGAATAGCCAAAGCAATCTTGAGAAAGAAAAACGGAGCTGGAGGAATCAGGCTCCCTGATTTCAGACTATACTACAAAGCTGCAGTAATCAAGACAGTATGGCATTGGCAGAAAAACAGAAATATAGATCAATGGAACAGGATTGAAAGCCCAGAGATAAACCCACGCACATATAGTCACCTTATTTTTGATAAAGGAGGCAAGAATATACAATGGAGAAAAGACAGCCTCTTCAATAAGTGGTGCTGGGAAAACTGGACAGCTTCATATTGTACTTTTGAAGATTAAATGAGCTAAAATATTCGTGAGAGGTTTAGAGCAGTGCCTGCCGTGTTGTAGATACTATTATGTGTTAGAAATGATGGTTATCAAAGCTGTAGGGAAAGTACTTAGATTTTAAGAGTTTTAAAAGGAGAGGACAGTGAAGCTTCTCTATGCCAGTCTTCTCCCTGTGAAAGATTCACTCCCATACAGCTCCTTAAGTTTAATTATGCAAGTTTAAGGGAAGTGAGGTATGTAATTCTCAATACCTATAGCCTGCTCATGTTAGGCAGATTCTGGCCTGACTTCCATTGATACCCACTGCCTGGATTTCATGCCTGTGAGGAATCCTCTCCTCAGAGTGTGGGCTGAACCTAGTAACTGGGCTTTAACACATAAAATATGGCAGAAGTAGAAGGATATCGCTTCTATGATTAGGTTACAGAAGACTATGGCTTCTATCTCGCTATCCCTTTTTTGGTGCTGACACTCTCTGGCCCTCCTGCTCTCTCACTTGCTCTCTGAAGCCAGCTGCCATGTCGAGACATGATTACAGAGAGCCCATGTGGCAAGAAACTGAAGGAAGCTGCCAGCCAATAGTGTGTGAGAAACTGAGGCCTTGGTACAACGGCCTAGAAGAAATAGAATCCTGCCAACAGCCAAGCAAGTGAACTAGGCAGTAAATACAGTAGGTCCCCTACACATGAACCTTCAAGTTGTGAAATTTCAAAGATGCAAACGTGCCCTTTGTATGGCAGCTGTTGTACTGTACTACTGTACTTTTCAAGGTACTATACTGTAAGATTTAAAATGTTTTCTTTATTTTTGTTTTTGTTTGTTTTTTATGTATTATTTGTGTGAAAAGTATTATAAATCTATTACAATACAGTACTATACAGCCAATTGTGTTATTTGGGTACCTAGGCTAACTTTGTTGGAGTTATGAGCGAATTGGACTTGTGAACTCACTCTTGGAAGGGAACTCATTTGTATGTTGGGGACTTACTGTACTCTCAATCAAGCCTTGAGAGAACTGTAGCCTTGTGAGAGACCTAGAGTCTGGGGACCCAGCCAAGTCATGCCCAGATTCCTGAGTTACAGAAACCATGAGATAATACATGTTGCTCTTTTAATCTACTAAGGTTTGGGGTTACTTATTATTCAGCAGTAGATAACTAATACACAGCTATAAGAAATACATTTTATATTGTGACTTAATACAGACACCTGTACACACACTTCTGTAGCTAAAGCAAGTGTTTCTTAAAAACAATATTAAAACAATATTCATCCTTACTATGTATAGTGTGCCCAGATATTTTCTATTAATTTTTTAAAGTGATGTTAGAGACACTGTATTGATTTCATGACTCACCAGTTGGTTGTAACAAAGATTTTGGAAAACACTGGTTAAGAATATAGTCCCTGGAGTGAAATTTCCTGGGTTTATAACTCAGCTCTGCCACTTAGTATTTGGGTAACCCTGGCAAAATTACACAGCCTTACTGTGTGTTGGTTTCCTAATCTGTAAAATGAGAAAAACAATGGACTATAGGGTGGTCTTGAGGATTAGATCAGATAATGGGTGCACAGCATTTAGTATAGAACGTCACACATAGAAAAAACTGACTATTCTTAGCTAATATTTTTTTATGGTAATGAAGCTTTCCTAGATATTCCCTTATTCCTGGGACAGAACTGGTAATTCTATCCACTGCTATGGCTTGTTGAAGACAATTACTATAGCACCTTTTACATTGTATTATAATTATTTATCATGTATCTTCCACTCCCACTCCATTCCTACCCAAGAGCTCCTTGAGAGCAGGTCCTATTTGTAATTATCCTTTGTGTCTTTAATACGCAGCACAATGCTTGACACAGGCTAGTCATTCAATAGCTATCAAATGAGTAAATGAATTAAAAATTCATTTTTAAATTTAAAAAAATACATACTCATCATCTCAATATAGCCTGTTTAGTTTTCAACATCTGTAATTAGGAAAAAGTGATACCTTACAGCAAGTTAAAAGTATGCTTCCTATATACTCATTTTCCTGTCGCAATAAGTTTATTTCCTCCCTCATGACAGTTCTTCTGTATTCTCTCCTGAATTTTCATGGAGACGAACTATAAGATGGAAAAATAGGATTTATAATTCCAAATCATCTGAGCAAAAAAGTCCCCAAGTTTTCAACAATTCCTGACCACCATCTCAGTCATCCTTCTCTAGATGTATCACACTTTGCTAGTATTTCGATTAAAATCTGAAATCCACATTAGAACAACTGAGGGCAGGCAAATATGACATATAACTCTCATTGTCTTGGTCTTACATTACAATTCTGTCAGTGTATTCCAAAGTCTTTGAGACTTTTAAAATAAAATGTAGCGTCCATTTTATACATACTCAATTTTTTTAATACAGGATTACATTTTATTTATTTATTTGTTTATTTATTTATTTATTTATTTATTTATTCATTGGAGTATAGTTGTTTACAATGTTGTGTTAGTTTCTACCATACAGCAAAGTGAATCAGCTATACGTATATATATCCCTTCTTTTTTGGATTTCCTTCCCATTTAGGTCACCACAGAGCACTGAGTAGAGTTCCCTGTGCTGTACAGTAGGTTCCCATTAGTTATCTCTTTTATACGTGGTATCAATAGTGTATGTATGTCAATCCCAATCTCCCAATTCGTCCCAACCCCCCATTTTTATTTATATTTATTCTTATTAAATATTTGGTCTTACAGTCTATATTCTTTAGAAGACTTTTAGAATCCTGCTTTTCTCATACTGAATTAAGATTTCTCTGCTTTATATCACTAAAAAATGTAATAAGCACGCCTTCTAAGCTGTTAAAGTAACTGACAAACTTGTTGAACAGAATAGGGCAAAGTAATGTCTCTGGACACTACAGTGTAAGTTGATATTCAGCTCTATTAATAAGCACTCTGGCTAGAATTCAATCAGGACAATTTATTTTTTACTTAATTATATCACGCATGTCCAAAAAGTCATTATAAGAGTCTATTCAAATTATTTTGATTGAATATAGATATTTGACACTATAGCATTGCCATAGAACTTCTATTTTCTACCTGTGTGGTCAGGCTATAAAAAAGCAAATGAGGGCCTTCCCTGGTGGCGCAGTGGTTAAAAATCTGCCTGCCAATGCAGGGGACATGGGTTCGAGCCCCGGTCCAGGAAGATCCCACATGCCATGAAGCAACTAAGCCTGTGCGCCACAACTACTGAGCCTGCACTCTAAAGCCTGCGAGCCACAACTACTGAAGGCCACGCACCTAGAGCCCACGCTCCGCAACAAGAGAAGCCACTGCCATGAGAAGCCCACGCACTGCAACAGAGTAGCCCCTGCTCACTGCAACTAGAGAAAGCCCACACGCAGCAACAAAGACCCAGTGCAGCCAAAAATAAATAAATAAAATAGATACAACATTAAAGAAATAAAAAATGTTTAAAAAAACCACAAAAAGCAAATGAGCTCTCTGTGGCATAGTCTGCTGTAAGTGAACCTATGCTGGCTTCTAGGCATTACCTTTATAAGAGCCAAAAAACAATTGATAATCCACATTAAAATTTTAAAGAGGACCAAAATTGAACTTAATGGTTTGTATTTGGGGGAATTATTTTTATGTTCTTTCTGAAAACTGGGAGAATACTTCTTATATTCTAGTAATTGCTACCCCTTTTGTATGATTCTGCAGAGATCTGACAGTATTAGAAAGTAACATGAGTAAGTTTTTTCCAGTAATTTAATGGAAGAATGTCACTTGAGCCAAATTATTTTTGTTTACTCACTTCATATATTGATATCAAATATCATTCTGATAACGACTTTCAGCTATGGTGGAGTTATTTTGTGACAGAACAATGACCTTGCCAAGAATAACTCAAAAAGCAAGATATATATATAGTATAAAATGATATGCAATATGACATATATGACATATAGTTGATATATATCATATATATACGTGTGTGTGTGTGTATATATTTATTTATTTATTTTCCCAGAGAGAGGAAACCACTATTATCATACAACTTTCAGTTTTAAATCTTGATGATGACCAAGATGGATTTGCTTTTTTAAAAAATATCATTGTCCCTTCATGGGCAACAGGGAAGCCAAATACGAGCTGAGTAATTCTGCTCTGACACTCTTTGTTATTCAGATACCACCTCTTCCAAGAAGTGTTTCAACTCTCTGTCTGCCCATTCCTCATACTCTGCACAGCTGCTGTTCCAGTATGCTTGCAGCTCCCCAGAAGGGCCATCTCCTCTCACAAGTCCATGGCTTTACAGCTGCTTTCTTCGTGTCCAGAAATTTCTTACCCCCATTTATTCATTTGAATAACAGCTACTTATCCTCTAAGATCCGGTTTAGGATTTATCCCATTTAAAATTATTTCCAGGACCTTTTCCAACCCCATCTAAGCTGGGTATACAGTCATATATGTGTTATGATACAATTCTAAGCTTTTTTCCTACCAAAGCATGCGTTAAACTGTATTTTATTAGATTTTTTAAATCTCATCATTAGGTGAGTCTTTTTAGGGTAACAGCACGTTTCATTTGCCTTTGAAACTCTGATATCCAGATAATGAATGAATAAATGAATGGATGAATAGTAGTAAGTTAATTAGACTTAAAGTCTGTTTAAGACCTGGTTCCGTTTATACCTATGCAAGATTGGACTAACCTGATTAGCTACTCTGAGCCCCGGTTTCCTCTTCTCATGAAGAGAATAGCTGTTCTTTTTTCCTTATTTGTCATTGTGAGAATCAAATGAAATAATGTAGGTAAAAGTCCATGTCATCAGTGAGGTCTTACAGAGACCTATTGACAACGCACTGAGCTGGGCATAAAGAATACAAAGAAGAACAAAGTATATTCTTGCCATTGAGGTACTTAGATCTGTCATGAATGTCAAGGAAACAGGAGAAGGAATTGTTTCCTTCTGCTGTGAACAGGGAGAAAGCCAAAGAGAGGTACAGAGAGTGGCATTTGAGCCAGGCCATAAAAGCAGATGAAGCCTTTGCTTGGTTTGGAATTTTGAAATGATGAAATTAATACAAATTAGAAGAAACAAAAAGTTCTATGAGAGTACAGAGAGAGAACTGCTTGATTTTTGTCCAGGGGGATGAGATAAAGAAAGCTTCACAGAAGAGATGACATTTAGGATAGATCTAGAAGGACAGACAATATCTTCCCACCCTTCAAAGCCCTAACAGGAAGATGGAAATTCTAGGCAGACGCCAGACTAGATGACTAGGCTAGTTTGGCTGTAGCATAAGGTATAGTGTGAGGACGGCTGCAGACTCCCAGAGGAGGGTGTTTCCAATCCCCACCTGAGGGCAG
The DNA here is from genome assembly GCF_028021215.1 of Eschrichtius robustus. Lineage (NCBI taxonomy): Eukaryota > Metazoa > Chordata > Mammalia > Artiodactyla > Eschrichtiidae > Eschrichtius > Eschrichtius robustus. The sequence goes on from NC_090836.1 coordinate 17,193,390, forward strand.
GATCCTGGATAAACAGCTGCTGAAGCCAAGAAGGGCGGGAAGGATGACTGAATGACAGATGGGGCCAAGTCGCATGAAGAGTGATGTCAGGACCGGCTGAAGCTGAAGGAACTACACAGTTGCCAAAAGGAAATCTGAGAGCAAAGACCAGGAGTCAGAAATGGATGGATGCCATGGTGTTAACACAGGGGCAGGGCAAGTTTCCAAAGGCAAAAGTCCAGTAGCCCAGCTGGGTTTGAAACCTCTGGGTGAGTACCATCAGGAACAAGATTTGAAACAAAGATTTGATAGGCCAGAAAGGAGACTCAATGAGGGTCAAATTGTTTTGACAGTGTGAGGAAGGGGGTGCTGTTATTTCTAAGAGTCCGACAAGGATTTGTGGCATAAAACATCTTCAGTTTTATCTCCTGGTAGATGGAACTGCTGTCTACACCAGGGCAGAAAGCACCACCCATTCTACTCGCCCACTTTGGTGGAAGTTCTGTGCAGCTATACTGGAGGCAAAAAATAAAGCTGGAAAGATAAGAGGGGTTCCCAAGGAGAAGAGCCTAGAATGCCAGAGTGAGGAGTTTATCCATGATTTGGAAGGTAATGGGGAGCCATGGAAAGATTATGAGTAGGGAGGCCACATGATTGAAGTTGAATGTTAAGAAAATCAGCAGAGGGGACTTCTCTGCTAGTCCAGTGGGTAGGACTCCATGCCCCCAATGCAGGGGGCCCGGGTTCGATTCCTGGTCAGGGAACTAGATCCCACATGCATGCCGCAACTAAGAGTTTGCACGCCACAACTAAGGAACCCACAGGCCGCAACTAAACATGACGCAATGAAGATCCAGCGTGCCGCAACTGAGACCCAGCGCAGCCTGCATTAATTAATTAATTAATTAATTAATTAATTAATTAATTAATTAGAAAAAGAAAATAAGCAGAAAAGGTAATGGCACAGTTAGCGATGTTTTCAACAAGTGGAATTTAAGTTATAAGAAGTGTACATTGAAGATGGTTTCATTACTTATTTATGAAGAATAGGTAGTCAATGTGGCAAGCATTCATTTATTAAATCTGTATTTTCTGACTTGCAATAAGGCTAGATTGTGCCATTTTATGGCCCACTCTTTGTCATCATCATGCTCACCATTGTGTTGCTGTGTGTGTGTGGTTGGTGATGGTGCCTATCGTGTAAAGAGGAATCAGAATTAGCACTTGAAGTTCCTACACGTGCGCTCTGAATGTAATGCAGGCAGGTTTATACACAAAATGTGGTCATGAATGCTGCTTACACTCGTTATGATGGTTTAGAATCAGTTATAAACCCATTGGAAAAACTTTTGTATACCCGGATATGCTAGTTTCTGAAATCCCTCTACGCCCGCAGGATGGGAATATTCCTTGGTTTTGTCCAGTTCTGTTCCCTGGGAGGGGCTCTCCAGTCCATTGTTCTCTGGTGGCCTTTGTTTCCTTTCTCTGCGTGTTTGTTTTTGTTTCTTGTACTCATTATCCTCCTTGGCCCCATGTGAAGTGAGCGTTGGAAAATTGCCTCTTCTTAGAAGCTCGAAGCATTCTCAGCCTGTAGAAACGTGGAGACTGAAGGATAATTTTCCGTTTTGAAAAAGTCTTTCTTAGCCCAGACTCATGGTATCTATAGCTATAAACTTTCTTAAAATGATTGGCTTCTTATCTATTAAATTTCAGTTAGCTCCATGTACTATTAGCCATGGTTCTTTGTTCTTTTCTAGACACACTTCTTAGATTTTATATATATTAGTATATATAAAACAAATCTAAGAAGTGTACATGTATGCATGTATATACATATATATTATGTGTATATATGCCCTTTTTTGTTGTTTTCTTCTCCCTCATGCTTCTCTTTCTTGCCTTGTTATGAATACCTTGGAAATATCGGACTTTGGTGGGAGAGCTACAACTTTAGTCTCTATTCACTGAGCCATTTTGTCCAATTTTAAGAATTTCCTGGGCACCCCCTTAATCTATTCAGAAGTTTTAACAATGAATAAGTATACCCTTGTTTTGATTCTTATTACAAAGTCAAGTTTTTAATCAGCCTTTATCCTCAGAGCATTTCCTTTTTATAAATTTATTTATTTACTTATTTATTTATATTTCTGGCTGTGTTGGGTCTTCGTTGCTGCGCGTGGGCTTTCTCTAGCTGCAGCGAGCGGGGGCTGCTCTTCGTTACGGTGCACGGGCTTCTTATTGTGGTGGCTTCTCTTGTTGTGGAGCACGGGCTCTAGGTGCGCGGGCTGCAATAGTTGTGGCTCGCGGGCTCTAGAGCCCAGGCTCAGTAGTTGTGGCGCATGGGCTTAGTTGCTCCGCGGCATATGGGATCTTCCCGGACCAGGGCTCAAACCCGCGTCCCCTGCATTGGCAGGTGGATTCTTAACCACTGCGCCACCAGGGAAGCCCCCTCTCAGAGCATTTCTTAACTTTGTTTTTTTTTTGGCACAAGGAGATTAACTCAATGCTTTGTGATGACCTAGAGGGGTGGGATAGGAAGGGTGGGAGGGAGGCTCAAGAGGGAGGGGATATGGGGATATTTGTATACATATAGCTGATTCACTTTGTTGTACAGCAGAAACTAACACAACATTGTAAAGCATTTATATTCCAATAAAGATATGAAAGAAAAATTTTATGTTTTTCCTGTTTAAGCTCGAGAAGTGTAGATGTCTGTTCCATTCATATAAAATTCTAACATTGTGGCCTCCCTCCATGTCCTTTCACTCCTTTTTGTAAATCAGTCTGCTCTTTTCTAAGGTCATGTGTTTCTTATATTTTGCATATGCAGACAATGGCAATTAACAATGGCACTGACATTCTGTTCTCCAGCTTCTCCTAAATCTCTAAGCTCACTGGATACCTTGTCTACCTTCTAAGTTATTTCAGTTGTACATATCATGGACTGCTGTCCTTCCACCCTGAAATGTCAATTTCCTCACTATCAGCTTATTGGGAATAAGCTAGGTTATGCTTCAGTAACCTAATCTCACAACCTTAGTGACCTATAATAACAAAAGCTTATTTTGAAAAAAGAGTCAGAGAACTCATCACTATTGAATACATAATATGTCCTAGGTGCACTGTCGTGAACTTTATATGTACTATCTCATTTTAATCTTCACAAGGTGTTCAGGAGTGTCTCCATTTTCTATACAAAGAAAATGAGGTGTTGAGGGACTAAGTCAATCATTGTTCAAGAATACACAGTATACAATGTATAACTGATTCACTTTGTTATAAAGCAGAAACTAATACACCATTGTAAAGCAATTATACTCCAATAAAGATGTTAAAAAAAAAAAAATACACAGTATACAGTGGTACTGGGATTCAAATCCAGGTCTATCAGACCCCAAAACTTTTGATTTTTTTGACTATCTGAGGGAAACTAAAATAAAAAGTATCTTCTGCCAAAAAATAAAACTAGGCTGGTCACATTTGTTACTGGCCACAGCTACTGCATGTAAGAAATACTCTAAAAATCTGATATATGCTGATTAAATTTCTGCTTTCTTTATTCTTTTATCTTGTGGTAACCAAGGGCATGACTCAGCATCCAGTTTTGAATATCATATTAAAATATAACGTTCCTCTTTTAAAAAATTAAGGGATTCATGAAAGCTACTTTGTATCTTTATTTTTTTTCATCAACGTGTATACCTACAAAATGGAAGGAAAAGTATGGGCTTACTTTTCATAACATGAAAAGAATCTGAAAATTGGTAGTAGAATAATAAAATAGTATTACTGTTTGGGAAGAGATGGTAATTGCACAGAAAAGATGCTTACAAAAAAATTAAAATATATAAATGGTAAATAAAAGTTTAAGTGAGGCTGGCAGTTGAATTGCAGGGAGAAACAAAAATGGAATGTCCTTTTTAGATCTCTCAGTTTTACCATTTCAGTTCTAATATAGATGTTTCAATCAAGAACTTTACAAAACAGAAAAGAACCTAAATAGAACATTCTGTGTAAGGGAACTGAGCTGACTGGATGATAGGAAATTAAATGACCCATTCACATGCATTCCACACACTCAAGATTATGGCTCAAAGTGGTTAATATCTGATGACTGTTCTTGGGCTCAGGTCCAATCAGCTGCTGGTCACATTCTCTCCATCTCTCTGCTGATCACGTGTCTCTATCACACTTCCTGCTGAAATTAGCAAAGATATCTCTATCGAAGAAAATACATTTTAGATGAGGCTGGATTTGAAACCACATTTTCAAATCTAGACATGGTTTCAGTTGGCACAAATGTAAAGATGAAAAAGAAAGCTATACCGTTAACTTGGTGAGAAAGGGACTTTCTTCGTTCAAAAGCATAATCAAAGCAGTGTTTTTCCATAATTTGCCTAACTTAATTTTAGGCTTAAACGAACCTTTCAGTATACTTTATTGAGAGCACTCCCTGCCAGGACAAGCTGTTTCCTCCTCTGAACTGCTGTATCATTTATTGTGTAGACAGTGTTCATGGTCCTAGCATATGTTGTCTTTAAATAAAACTTGCCATTTGTACATATCTGTAAATTGCACAATTTACAAAATGCTTTCACATCCAGAACCACATTTTTGAATCCATAAAAATCCTATAAATGTATCAATAATCCCATTTTACAGTTGAGGAAATAGAGACTGAATGAGATTAAACAAGCTGTCCAAGTTCTTAAAACCAGAAGAACTGAGACCCTTCTGATGCAGAATCTGGTCTTTTCACTGAAATTACTCTCTTGCTTGTATTGGTGGTTAACTTGAACCACATAGGTACTGAATACCAACAGGGTTAGTAGCTTCTTGAGCAAACTATGTCTTGTACAATTTTTTATAAGCAACCCTTATAAGAATGTCCTATGCAAGGTAGTAATTCAAAAAAGTCTTTTGTAAATGATGATGATGACCGGTTCCAAGAGTCTTCTTCCAAAGTAGGTTTAGTAACTCTTAGTTAGCTTTGAGATGTGTTTCAATTGTACCTTAAAATATAGTGAGCTTGGACTTCCCTGGTGGCGCAGTGATTAAGAATCCACCTGCCAGTGCCGGGGACATGGGTTCAAGCCCTGGTCCGGGAAGATCCCACATGCTGTGGAGCAACTAAGCCCCTGCGCCACAATTTCTGAGCCTGCGCTCTGGATCCCGCAAGCCACAACTACTGAAGCCCATGCGCCTAGAGCCCGTGCTCCGCAACAAGAGAAGCCACCGCAATGAGAAGCCTGTGCACAGCAACAAAGAGTAATCCCCGCTCGCCGCAACTAAAGAGAGCCCGCACGCAGCAACGAAGATCCAACGCAGCCATAAATAAATTAATTAATTAATTAATTTAAAATATATATATATCGGGCTTCCCTGGTGGCGCAGTGGTTGAGAATCTGCCTGCCAATGCAGGGGACACGGGTTCGAGCCCTGGTCTGGGAGGATCCCACATGCCGCAGAGCGGCTGGGCCCATGAACCGCAATTACTGAGCCTGCGCGTCTGGAGCCTGTGCTCCGCAACGAGAGGCCGCGATAGTGAGAGGCCCGCGCGCCGCGATGAAGAGTGGCCCCCGCTCGCCGCAACTGGAGGAAGCCCTCACGCAGAAACGAAGACCCAACACAGCCATAAATAAATAAATAAAAAATTTAAAAAAAATATATATGTAGTGAGCTTACTCTCCTGTAGAATTTCTTGAGATTAAGAGCCTGAATGATTTGCTTGCTTAGTCAATCTTCAAGCTTCATACTGTAGGTTAAATAAGCCAAAAAAGCAAAAAACAAAACAAAAAACCCGCTCACTTCAATAACTTTCAAGCAAAAAGAAAATTCAATTTTTTAGATATATTTCCTTTTTCTAAACTTACCGAGAAGAGTAATTGTTTATGGCATAGGAACAAAGAGAAGCTATCAAAGCCAAATTTAAACACTCCATTGGAGAATTTAATATAAAAAGTGCTTTTTTGTTTCCGTATACCAAAGAATTATGATGAGCTCCATAGCTGACACCTTTGACAATATATTTTTATCAGAGGTAATTGATTTACAATTGAAGAGGAAACATCTCTCTAACAAAAGAAATATAATTTCAAATCTTTTAGCATAATTTAAAAACTAATTTCTGTGTTCAGAAGGTCTCAGAACTACTCAGCTCCTGAAAAAACTCCACGGCCTCTACAAAAATAAGACAAAATGTGTTTTCTCTGGGAATGTTAATTCATGTTCAAAGAATTACCACACACACACAAAAAAAGAATTACCACAATATGAGGCTCAAAGATTCAGACTCCATTGTCATCATCCACAAATTTTTAGAAGTAAACATCTTTAGAAATAAAATCCACTAAAAGGCAGTGAATCAACAAAGCACTATTGAAAGTTTCCACGTGGAAACTCCTAAAGTAAACTATGTTATTCCTCAGAAAAAGTCATTTTAAAGGAATATACTTACTTTCCTTCTTAACAATTTATTTGCACAGGAGACTCAAGTGGGTGCTGCCATTAGCATTGGAATGGCTCCTGATAAGAGCCTTCTGTGCATGGGACAAATGTATACTCAGAGAAGGGAGAAGAGCAGCTTCCCAGAGGGGGTCCCAGGACGGTGATGGTGGCATCGGGAGTGATAGGCCTTTTGGCTAAATAGCCGAATATGATTTCTACATAGCTTTGTTTTATTTAATTCTCACAAGAGCCCTAAGAGGAAACTTTGGCAGATATTCTCCCCATTTTATAGGCGAGAAAACTAAGGCCCAGAGAAGTTAATTACATCATCCAGGTAGTCAACAGAGTCTAGGCTTGCCTGCTAATCCAGTAAGCGTTCCATGGCATAAACTTGTGTCTAATTTCAGGATTAAGCTTGAGTAAAGGGATTCAGGAATTTAGGCCTGTGGAAACAGAAGAGAGCGGCAATAGTCTGTAGCTCCTATTCCTGTTAGAACACAGACCTCTTCTTTATTAGTGCATTTTACACAATTTTAAAGAGTACCCATGATGCATGGGGCACAGCCAGCCTGGCACTGGAGTTATAAAGATAAATGGAACAAACGTGGTCTCTACACTCACGGAGCTGACAATCTAGTAGGAAAGAGAAACAGCAAAGAAATGTTTTCACACACACTTGATGACATTTGTGTTATATGTGTTGGTAAGACCGGAGGGGAATGGGCCCAGTATTTTCATCACAGAGTGACTCAACATTAGCAAGCACGAGTCACATGCACAGTATAGTGGATTCAGAAACAAAATTAATTTTCCTCATTTCTATGTGTCCATTTAGTTGCTGAAAATTGTTCACTTAATTTATAGTCTCTCTAGCCTTTGTTGATGCTCTTTTCCTAGACCAGGACTGTGGTGTGTCTTTCCTTCCCAGGACTGTGCTATTGGAAGTGGATGTGTAAAAAAAAAAAAATATATATATATATATATATATATATGTATATATGTATACATATATATATTTTTTTCTTTTCAAATTTTCAGTTCTGGTGGAAACACTTCATTTTCCTAGAGCAATAGCAATTGGGAGATTAAACAACTGATTGTTATTGCCAGTGCACAGGATGAGAGTTTTATCCTCCTGTGTGTTAGCAATCCTGAAGAAATCAAACCAGGAGGAACATCATTGAACTGGGAGGTTGGCACATGGGGTAAAGTTCTGACTCTTGTCACCTTATAAGTTTTAGGACCAAGGGGAAGTTACTGCCCTTCACTGGCCTCAGTTTTTCCACATCTGTGAAAGGTAGTTGGACTAGATCTTTAAATATTCTTGTGTGTCTCTGAAACAAACTCACTAAGTGCTAACAAACTTCAGAATTTGTTTAAAGCTAAGAGTCTGGCCCATGTATTTAATGGACAGATTATGGGTTTCAATAGTTATTTTGAATATGTCTTGTTTAAATAGAATAGCCATTAGAGAGGAGAGATGTATTTTAAATTTGAGTCACTCCATATACAACAGAAAGCAGCTAAGCATTTTTAGATCACTTATGTATTTTAGGAACAAAACCATCTGATACCTTTTACTCTAGTCAACGAAAAGCCATAGTGTATTTGGCAGTTGGATGTTCAAAAGCTGTGATGGGGTTTATTTTTATATCCAAAGAGTTCTGAAAGTCATCTAGTGAGTGACCATGATGGGTAGAACTTTTTCTGTCTGTGTTTCCCAAGCTTTTCATGCAACTCTATAAAAATTAGCTTACACAGGCAATCTGTGACATTTCTCTGGAGTGATATTTGGGTTAAAGTATGTGGGAAAAGCTGGAGGAAGCATATTAGCATGCGGTATTAATGCAAACTCCCCTTTCCCTTTGGTGACATAAATGAACAATTTGCAGGCAGATTATTACCTATCCAGGTTAAGAATTTTCCATTCTTCTTTTTCTTTAAGTCCCTTTAAAAAAAATTGATTTCTAGCTGGAAACAATTAAAAGAAATTCGCACATATGGTATAGTGGCATAAGTCAAGAAGTTTTAACATTTGTATTTAATTTAATAATCATACTTAATGCCTTGTAGTTTTGAAAGTTTAGCCAGAGCTTAAATTAAGTCAGATTTTATTCTTTTCTTTTATGCTTTCCTTCTCTCTCTCTCTTTCTTTCTCTCTTTCTGTGTGTGAGATAAAAAAAATGGAACATTTCTTTTATATAAAGCCCCATAAAACCTTTTATGGAAATCCTTTTCATTAAAAACAACAAAAAAACACCATACTGAAAAACAAATACCAGCAAATAAATTATATATAATAGGGGCTTCCCTGGTGGCACAGTGGTTAAGAATCTGCCTGTCAATGCAGGGGACACGGGTTCGAGCCCTAGTCCAGGAAGATCCCACATGCCGCAGAGCAGATAAGCCCGTGCGCCACAACTACTGAGCCTGCACTCTAGAGCCCGCAAGCCACAACTACTGACCCGCGTGCCACGACTACTGAGCCCGTGCTCCTAGAGCCCATGCTCCGCAACAGGAGAACCACCGCAATGAGAAGCCCGCACACCGCAACGGAGTAGCCCCCACTCACCGCAACTAGAGAAAGCCCACGTGCAGCAATGAAGACCCAATGCAGCCAAAAAATAAATAAACTTATAACAAAAATAAATTATATATGATAGGCGCTTAAGACTGAGAAACAGAAAAAAAATTGATAGCCACTCTTAAAGTCTTGTTTGATTCTTCTACATCATCTTAAATAGTGATTGTAACACCCACTCAAAATTTCTGAATCAAATGAGCTTTGGTAGTGACTTCACAATATACGACAAACCCAAATTCTGAGAAACTTCTCGTAACTACCCATTCTATTTCATTTCAGCCTAAGATCAATGTAGCATTTGCTTTCCAAATTAAGTTTTGTATATTTGAGCTATTGGATTTTTTACAAAACGTGAAAGTAACTCGTTAAATAAGCTAACTAAATTGAAAGATTTTTGTTGGTTATAATGTTAACTTTTTGTTCTGATTAGAAAACTAGGCATATTTCTTTTATGTGGCTATATATTTCATTTATATTATAAATATAAATTTATACACTTATTTATATAATATAAATATACACTTATTTATGTTATAAATAAGTGTATATTATATATGTGTGCATTATATCATTTATTATATGTGTGTATCATATATGTGTGTATTATTTTTAGAGCCAAAAGGATTTTTTACCCTAATTTTATTTTGCAGTTTACATCCTAAATTCCTCTTTCTTATTTTCATTATATCTTATTTCAGGACTACAATATGACCTTGTTTAACTTGTAAGTGGACACCACCTGGATGTCCCACAGCCGCTTAGATCTCAGCCCATCCAAACCGAACTCACTCCTTTTCCCATCGAGCTGGCTTCAAGAGCTCTTATTTGCTTTTAGTTATTGGTAATACCACGTCAGAAGCCTCCAGTTATCCCTGATTACTCCCTACCTCTCAATCCCAGATCCAAATGATTACTGAATCCTGTCAGTTGTCACAGAAAAATGTCTTTGAAGTTTAAGCCTCTTGGCCTTCACTTCCAGGGCCACAGCTGTAGCGCAGGCGAATCGGAAGTAGCTTTGATTCCACCATTTATGAGCCATGTGACAAGTTAACCCCTGTAAGCTTTGGTTTCCTCAAGTATTAAGTGTGGATGGGAGACCAAATGAGGTAATGCATATAAACCATCGAGCAGACTTCTGACGAGCAATAAATCGAATCTTAGGTAAGTAAAGGATGAAAAGAAGAGAAGGTTTAGTCCCAACAGACAGTAAAAAGCCTTGGAAAGTTGAAGCAGCATAGCCTTTTCAGGAACAAGTATCAATAGTCTTCTATATCCTTCGCTGTTAGATAAAGAAACCATGCTGAGGGCCTAATAACATAATGTTCATAGCTGAACAAGATTTCTTCAGGTTTTTTTGTTTAATTCAAAGTAGAAGAGAAAAGCCCATCAGCACAAACAGCAACTAAATACCACCCTCAGACAGATATGTACATACATTTGTCTGCTAAGAGGACCTAGGAGAAGATGCCCAGCAAGTGATTGACTGATCTGGCATCTTCAGCTCCTAATAGAGAATGATGGGAAATGATTATAGTAGCTAATTTTGCAACACCTTATTTTTGAAATTGTTTATTTACAATATTAAAAGTTAAAGTTTCATGGTGACCCTGTGTACTCTCAGTCTAAATACAAACAGTTATAAACTTCAGCCTGAGACTATTTTTACATTAGTCTGTCAACCAGGCTTTACTTATTTGCAATGATTGTTTCTTCTGACCTATTTCCAAAAGCTGTTTCTTTTATCTTCAATGGATTCAGGCTAATTATATCTGCTTCTGCCCAGAGGGAAGGAACAATCCTTTGGAACCAGTGCTATAGGGCAGTAATCAGGACTTATCTGAGATGGATTGGGTTCAGTAGCTATAAGAAGACAGGATATTGGAATTAGAAAGATCTTTCTGATATTTCTTTCTACGGCTAGGAGAGAGACAACAGTGTATCAGTGATCCTGTCTCCCTGTCAGGTTACTTTTCCTGTGCTCAACATTAAGAAAGGAAAAAAAAAAAGTTAACATGAAGTTCTTAACTGAACCTATATGTGTTTTCAAGTAATACTGAGACATCCCAATCTTTGTCTATCCTAAATGAATTATCCTTAGGCTTTCCTTTCACTGTTTAAAATAACAGTTTCTAGCCATAGTTGGATATGCCTGTTTTCAAAACATAACTTCAAGGAGACGTAGCTGCTTCAGTAATTGTGGATTACAATTTATTCAGGGTGTCAGAGCAAGTCCATTAGGATAGAAATCTATAAAGGCTGTTAAATTTGTCAACCATGAGGTCTTTCACTTTGGCAGATGTTTATCTATAGTTGTTTATGATTTTCTAGTTTCCCTGTTTCTACAAGGGCCTATTCGAAGTTCATACTATTTCTTAAATTTCTTTCATGTCCTTGGAAGTTAATGTGTCATCTTTTCAAAATACGTAGTTATTTTCCTTTCATATCTTGCTAAGGTTGACAAACATCAGCATGTTTACGTAAGAACAATTGTGTCAGGTTAGTTAGAACCCTGAATGATATGGGAGGTGATATTTAAGCGTAGGTTTCAAACAAAGTTTCAGGAAACGTGAGGGATTTGGGTCGGTTAAGTCTAAGATGCAGTGGAAGCCAGGGACAGTCCCATAAATGTTCTAGAACTTCAGCCCCTAGCATGCAGTGATAAATTATTTGCAGTGATTACCTCAGAGCAACACAGAATGGCTACCACTCCTAAATACAGTAAGTCCCCTACATATAAACCTTTAAGTTATGAACTTTCGAAGATGTGAACGTGCATGAGGTTATGGCCATCACCATGAATGGGGTTTGGAAGAAACTTTTCCCACAGTTTGTTCACGATTTTCGTGGATTTGAGAAGGTGGATGAGGAGTCCAAAGAGGTCTTCAGCAACTTAGTGACCCTCAGTGAGGAGCTGGAGCTAGATCTGCAAGAGGACGACTTCACTGAACTCCTTGTGTGCAACACGAGGATCTTACTAATGAAGACCCGAAGGAATTGGAGGTCCAGAGGAAGGACGAAGAGAGACAAGAGGAAGAATAAGTAACTGAAGAACTGAAGAGATTTACAGTGCAGGAAATGGCAAGGGGATTTTCTTTATTTGAGGAGGCACTGTTAGTTTTTGAGGCACAGGACCCAAACGTCAGTACACGAAGGTTGCAGCAGCCGTTCAGAATGCAATCCAGTGCTACCGTGTCATCTATGATGAGAAAAAGCTACTACCCAGACATCACTGGATCATTTTTTCATGAGGGTAGATAGAATTAAATCCAGCGAGGAACCAGACGCTGTGCCATCAACATCAGGTGTGAGTGAACTTGCAGCTTGCCTTCCGTTTCCTATTGCTGAACGATCCTTCAGCTCTACCATCTCCCACCTCCTCTCCCTCCTCCAGTCAGTAACTCTTCTTGCCTGTTCACTCGATGCCAGCCCCTGTATGCCAGCTGTTGGACTGTACTGCTGTACTTTTCAAGGTACTGTACTGTAAGATTAAAAATGTTTTCTTTATTTTTTGTGTTTGTTTTTATGTATTATTTGTGTGAAAAGTATTATAAACCTATTACAGTACAGTACTATATAATCGATTATGTTAGTTGGGTACGTAGGCTAACTTTGTTGGACTTAGGAACAAGTTGGACTTATGAATGTGCTCTCGGAACAGAACTGGTTCGTATATAGGAAACTTACTATAGTGATGAATTACTTAGGATAAACTAAATAGTTTTTTCAGTGATGAACTGCAGGAGAGGGTGACTATTTTTGAGATCATATAGATAAAATCAAGCTCAAATTCTTATATTCTTGACTCAGACATAAATTTAGAGTACTTATAATTGTCTTATTGTGAAATATACTTTAAAAGGGACTATTTGACATATATGTACAATCTTACAAAGAGCAATATGACAAATCAGCATATACAAACCACCTGCCTTAAAAATTGGAAAATTAGATGCAGGTCAAGTACATTTCCATTCCTGCCCATCTTTTTGGGGAGTCAATATTCTAAAACTTTCGTTAACATTTCTCTTGATATTCTTCAGGGTTTTGCCACATATGTATATCCTAAAAACGCTGGTTATCTTTTTCTGCTCTTTACTTTTATATGCTGATAATAACTCATTCTTTTACATGCACTTTAGTGACTTTTTTCCCCCAAATATTATATCTTGAGTTTCATCCATGTTGATAGCCTGGTTCATTTATTTTAAAAAATGTGTGATATATGACTACAATTGACCCTTGAACAACTCATGGGTTAGGGGCACTGACCCTCGCCCGCAGTTGAAAATTCATGTATAACTTTTGACTGCCCCAAAACTTAACTACTAATAGCCTGCTGTTGACCAGAAGCCTTACCGATATCATAAATAGTTGATTAAGACATATTTTGTATGTTATATATATTATATACTGTATTCTTACAATAAAGTAAGCTAGAGGAAAGAAAATGATATTAAGAAAATCATAAGGAAGAGAAAATACATTTACAGTACTCTACTGTATTCATTGATACCGACATCGTCTGTCTGCAAGATGAATCATCTATCCGTTAGTAGCTACATCAATATTGTCTTATATGATACAAAACACTGTAGATGTTATATGTATTACTAACACTAGACATCAAAAATGAAAAAATCATTTGAAAAAGAAATTCATGTTTATTTACAGGTAATAGCAATTCATGCACTGATAATGAAGAAGTAGCAATGTGATTGTTTTATGGTAGCCTCGTGTAATCGATACAGTTGCTTCACGGTAGCCTATCCTATACACTAATGAATGAATCAGTGTAAAATTTTTATGGCATATGATATTACAGTCATATTCATAATACAGTATTGGAAATATTGTTACATTAAAAAAACACCTGTGATGATGGGCTGATAAGCAGTTTCTGCAATTACCAGAGAGCCATACTGTATGGTCATGTAATTTTTTGAAAGCAAAGTTATCAAACAATAAGAAAACTAAAACATTTTAAATTTTGTACTAAACATCACTCTCTTACATGTCTGTGTAAGGATAGGCTATCCACTTCAATACAAGTCTTGCACACGATGAATACTTAGGCAATGATGATGACACAAAAATTCTCATACAGTTCTTTCTGTGTATTTGTTAGATTTTCACATGAAGACACACACATACAACAGATAACTATTAACTGTACAGTATGATGATTATTTTCTATTAATGAAGTGGGAGTGGATGATCATGAAGGTCTTCATCCTCATCATCTTCACGCTGAGTAGTCTGTGGAGGAGGAGGAGGTGGGAGGGGAGGCAGGAGGGGCAGGCACACTCAGTGTAACTTTACAGAAATACATCATAATTCTGTTTGACTTTTTGCTTTTTCATTTCTCTAAAAATGTTTCACTATGGTACCAATCCTTCTTCCACCATTTGCTTTAGTTTCAGTGCCCATATCATGTCCTAAAAGGAGTCAAAAGCGGTCTTGAATCATCAAAACTCTTCTGCCAGGTTGTCTAATGGCAATTTGTTTTCTAGCACTGCCTCTCCTATGTCTTCTTCCTCATCGTCTGGCCCTGGGTGGGAAGCACTCATCTCCATCAAGTCATCTTCTGTTCATTCCTCTTGGTGTGGTATCTGTTAGCTCTTGAATTTTTCCAAGATCCATTTCTTAAAACACTTCACACCACCCCCCCGCATTTTTTTTTCTGCCATATCCACAATCTCTTTATGATTTCCTTGATTGGCTCTGTAGTAGTCCTGTGAAGTCATGCACAACATCTGGACACAGTTTTCTCCAGCAGGAATTTATCGTCTCTGGCTGATGGCTTTCTTGGGTTTTTCTATAACACCACGGTAGCATCTTCAATGGTGTAATCCTTCCAGACTTTCATGATGTTCTCTCTATCAAGGTTTTCTTCCACAGTATTGACAATCCTTCCCACGGAGTACCATGTGTAATGAGCCTTAAAGGTCTTTATGACCCCCTGGTCTAGAAGCTGAATTAGAGATGTTGTGTTGGGGCAATGAGACCACTTGGACACCTTCAGTGTTGAACTCTCAGTGTTCAGGGTGGCTGGTATCGAAAGAACTTTTAAAGGCAGTCATTGACTCTCAAGGTAGTTCCTGACCTTAAGGACAAAGCATTGATGGAACTGATACAGTGAAAGGATCTCATTGTCCAGGCCTTCTTCCTGTACAACCAAAAGACTGGCAGCTGCTGTTTATCTTTTCCCTTCAAGCCTTGGAGGTTAGCAGCTTTACAGATAAGGTCAGTCCTGATCATAAACCCAACTGCATTTGCTCAAAACAGCAGAGTTAGCTTATCCCTTCCTGCCTTAAATCCTGGTGCTTGCTTCTCTACCTTACTAATAAATGACTTTTGTGGCTTTCTTTTCCCCAAGATAGGACATTTTTATCTGCATTAAAAATCTATTCAGGCAGATATCCTTCCTTGTCAATGAGAATGAGGCTTAATGGCATCGAAACTCATCTGCTGCCTCTTGGTCAGCAGAAGCTGCTTCTCCTGATATCTTGACATCTCTAAAACCAAACCTCTTTCTAAAATTATCTCCAGCTTTGGATCCTTCACCTTCCTTTTGCTTTAAGTTGTGATATAATGACTTCACTTTTTCTTGAATCATATTACAGTCTTTAGGTATGCCTTTCCTATAGTAATCTTGCACCCACATAAAGCTGCATTTTCAATATGAGATAAAAAAGTATTTCACAAAAAGTGCAAAGCTTTCACGCCTGTTGAGATGGCTGCAGCAATGGCTTCATGAATTTCCTTTTCTTACAATGGTCCTCCCGCGGGATTCATTTATCTTGAAATGGTGGGCAACTGCAGCTGCAGACCTCAATCTATGGTACACAGCAAGCAATTTAATTTTTTCTTGTAATGTCATGACTTTTCTCTGCTTCTTGGGAACACTTCCACCATCACTAGAGGCACTTTCTATGGGTCCTGTGGTTTTATTCAAGGTTTTCACTATTGCACTAAACATGATGAAAAATACTCAAGAACCTCAAGAGATCACTTTTTACTGTGATACACAATCTACTGGAGAGACAAACTGCTCACGTGGACATGATTAGCCTCACAGAGCCTTTTAAGCAGATATTCCCAACACTTGAGCTCACTGCAATAGCAACAGGAGATGGCTACGAAATTATTACAGTAGTGGAGTATGTGCTACAGTCAATTTTATGTAGCCATGATTTAATACTGCATCTTTACAATTTGCTTCCATTTCTCTCTACTTGGCATGGCACCACATAAGGGATGTAATTGTGTAAGTTTTGATAAATTTTGACTTTTTATAATAGATTTATATATATTTTATGATCTAAGTGACAAAATAGACTCATATCTAAATATATTTTATCCATTCTTGACATACCTAACTTTTTCTTATTTTTGATATTTCTAGGTTATGTGGTTTGTCTGTGAGCCTTTTACAACTTGTCACAAACTTCAAAAAATTTTCTAATTTATTAAAAATATGCGTATAAAAACGTATGGGTATAAGTGGACCCATGCAGTTCAAACTAGTGTTGTTCATGGGTCTACTGTGTATGAATTTAAGATGATTTATTTAACTAGTCTCCCATCAATGTACATTTGGATTATTTCTTGTCTGTTTCAAACCCTACTTCTATTGACATTTTTGTATATATCAACTGATAAGCATATAGTTAGAAATAGTTCTCTATGCTACGTTCCTTGGAATAGAATTGCTGGGTTTTGTGTAAGCATGACCTCAACTTTACAACGTAATGCCTAGTTGTTTTCCACTGGTGTACCAACTCATACCCTCACCGGTTCTTTATAAAGTTCCTGTTCCACCATATGATTTCCAATATTTGGAATTATCAATCTTTTAAGATTTTATCTATATCATGGATATGAATTAACTTACTTTGTTTTCTTCTGTATTTCCTTAATTATTAGTTAGGTTGACTAGCCATATTTCTTCTTTTATCAAATGTCTCTTTTATATTTTCCTAGTTTTTTCAATGTATTATTTGCTTTTACGTATTTTGGGGGGGAATTCTTCCATATTCTGGATATAAGGTTTTCTTGGTTATGTATTTTGAAAACAATCTTTTCCTGACTTACTTTGCTCTTTGTCTTTTCACAGTGTCTTTTAATAATAAGTTCTTTAATTTAATGAATTTGAATATATTAATCCTGTCCTTTATGACTTGGACTTTGTATGCCTCATTTAAGAAATCCTTCCCTACTCTGATGTGTTCTCCTATACTTTCATCAAATTTCTGTCTTTAACAATTAAGTTTGAGTCTAAGCAGAAATGATTTTTTTTTTGTATTAGTGAAAAGCAGAATTCAAAATTTATTTTATATGGATAGAAAATTGTCCTAGCACTATTTGTGAATAGTTATTCATTCCCAACTGACTGGGAATTCTATCTCTGCCATACATCAGATAGCCATATACAAATAGGCTGGGCCTATCCTCCACTTGGTACCACTGGTCTGTTCTTCTGTACTAGGACTGCATTGTTTTAATTAAATTTTTTAATAATGAGATTTATTTTTAGTAAGACACTTTCTTCTCCTCCTTTTCTTCTCCTCCTCCCCTTTCTCCATCCTCTTCGTGAATATTCAAGCTATTCTTGATCCTTTGTTTTTACATATAAATTTTTAGATAGAGCTTATCAAATTCCAAGCTTGTCCAATTCCAGATTCTTTGGGGATTTTGATGGGAATTTTTTAATTGAATCTATTAATCCATTTAGGGAGAATGGGATAGTTTTTTGAGTCATTTGATCCATGAACATGATATATATTTTCATTTATACAGATCTTAACTAATTTCTTTCAGTATAATATTCTCTTACTTCCTATTTATTCCTAGCTACGTATATTTTTGGTTCCTATTATAAATAGTATCCTTTTGGAAATTAAAATTTCTATTATTTATAGGTATACAGAAGTTCAACTGACTTTAGTATACTATCCTTATATCTGGCAATTTTACTATACTCTTATTCCAATAATCTATCTGTAGAAAATTGAGGTTGTGTATAGAGACAATTATATTATCAGAAAATAATAAAAGTTTTCTTTCTTCTCTTCTAATTCTTATACTTTATTTTACTTATTACATTACACTAGCCAATACCTCCAGGATAATAGAATAAAAATGATTATAGGGGACATCAGTGACTTCTTCCTGATTTTAAAGACAAAGCTTAACATTACTAGAGTGAGCTTGCTAATATTAATTTAGAATTTTTGCATCTATGTTCAGGTGTGAGGTTTGTTCTTAATATTTCCTGTTTTGATATTCCTTATTTGATTTCTGTGCCAACATTATACTGCCCACATCAACTGAGTAGGGAAATGGTCTCTTTTGCGGAAGACTTTGTTTTAAAATATATTATTTGTTTTTTGAATGTTTGATAAAACTCACCTGTAAAATTATCTTCACCTGATACCTTATTCATGAGAAGAATTCTTATTATTATTGGAACACTAATGTTTTCTCTTTCTTCTTCAGCTACTTTCGATTTGTCATATTTTTCTAAAGTTATTGCATTTTAACCAAGTTTTCAAATATATTGGCTAAATATTGTCCATAATATTCCTTCTAATCATTTTAGTATCTGATTTATATGCAGTTAAATCTTCTTTCTAAATTTATTATATGCAATAATCTCTTCAAAGAACTATCTTTTGATTCTCTCTATTTGTTTTCTGTCTCCTTAACTTTTTTTTTTACCACACACACACACACACTGTATTTTATTTTTACAAGAGATAAATAGACTGACACCAGGCATTGTAAATTGATGACCACAACAAAAGCAACAATGATTGCAATTACCAAATACGAAACACACTCATGCTATGTCATAATATTGACATTCAGTCCAGTAATCCTCCACTGTAACAGCTCCTTTACTTTGCAGTGAAAATTGATTTGTATATTCTTTGCCTCTGAGTCCTTGTGGGATTTTTTTTTTTAATTCAAACAGAAAGTCACAAAAATTATAATCATGCTCATCAGTTCACTCAGTCCCATGTAATTAATTAATTTTTTTTCTCATCTTGATCTTTTGTTAGCACTTTTATGAGTTCATCAGTTTTTCATTAGAGTTCTGAAAATGCTTATTCATTCAGTTCAACAGTACAGTCAGTTACCAGAAACCTGTACTTGTCAGAGTATTTTCCATGAATTCCTTGAAGATGAAACCCTTTTATAGGAACATATTTGCAAACGCATCACAGTACACCCAGAACTGTCTGTAAATGACAAAAGACTTAAAAATGACCACGGTTAAAGATTTGATGAAAATTCATAATAATGCAACTGACAAGGAAATTTAGTTATTTCTGAGATATACATTTTAAAGTAATAACTAGAATTATGACTTATAACATTATATCAGAACATATAAGATTTTTAGAAATTTCATGTAATGTCTGAAACATTTATATTAACATATTTCCATACAAATAACCCAATGGAAGATTAGTATTAGTTGTTTTGTTTGTTTATTTTTTTTATACTGCAGGTTCTTATTAGTCATCAATTTTATACACATCAGTGTATACATGTCAATCCCAATCGCCCAATTCGGCACACCACCATCCCCACCCCACCGCAGTTTTCCCCCCTTGGTGTACATATGTCTGTTCTCTATATCTGTGTCTCAAATTCTGCCCTGCAAACCGGCTCATCTGTACCATTTTTCTAGGTTCCACATACATGCGTTAATATACGAAATTTGTTTTTCTCTTTCTGACTTACTTCACTCTGTATGACAGTCTCTAGATCTATCCACGTCTCAACAAATGACTCGATTTCGTTCCTTTTTATGGCTGAGTAATATTCCATTGTATATATGTACCACACCTTCTTTAACCATTCATCTGTCGATGGACATTTAGGTTGCTTCCATGACCTGGCTATTGTAAATAGTGCTGCAATGAACATTGGGGTGCATGTGTCTTTTTTTTTTTTTTTTTTTTTTTTATTGAAAGCTCTCCTGCTTACTAGCTGTGTGACCTTGGGCAAGTCGCCTAACTGTTCTAATTTTTTATTTATTTATTTATTTATTTATGGCTGTGTTGGGTCTTCATTTCTGTGCGAGGGCTTTCTCTAGTTGTGGCAAGCGGGGTCCACTCTTCATCGCGGTGCGCGGGCCTCTCACTGTCGCGGCCTCTCTTGTTGCGGAGCACAGGCTCCAGACGCGCAGGCTCAGTAATTGTGGCTCATGGGCCCAGCCGCTCTGCGGCATGTGGGATCTTCCCAGACCAGGGCTCGAACCCGCGTCCCCTGCATTGGCAGGCAGACTCTCAACCACTGCGCCACCAGGGAAGCCCCATGTGTCTTTTTGAATTATGGTTTTCTCTGGGTATACGCCCAGTAGTGGGATTGCTGGATCATACGGTAAATCTATTTTTAGTTTTTTAAGGAACCTCCATACTGTTCTCCATAGTGGCTGTATCAATTTACATTCCCACCAACAGTGCAAGAGGGTTCCCTTTTCTCCACACCCTCTCCAGCATTTGTTGTTTGTAGATTTTCTGATGATGCCCATTCTAACTGGTGTGAGGTGATACCTCATTGTAGTTTTGATTTGCATTTCTCTAATAATTAGGGATGTTGAGCAGCTTTTCATGTGCTTCTTGGCCATCTGTATGTCTTCTTTGGAGAAATGTCTATTTATGTCTTCTGCCCATTTTTGGATTGGGTTGTTTGTTTCTTTAATATTGAGCTGAATGAGCTGTTTATATATTTTGGAGATTAATCCTTTGTCCGTTGATTCGTTTGCAAATATTTTCTCCCATTCTGAGGGCTGTCTTTTTCGTCTTGTTTATGGTTTCCTTTGCTGTGCAAAAGCTTTGAAGTTTCATTAGGTCCCATTTGTTTATTTTTGTTTTTATTTTCATTACTCTAGGAGGTGGATCAAAAAAGATCTTGCTGTGATTTATGTCAAAGTGTGTTCTTCCTATGTTTTCCTCTAAGAGTTTTATAGTGTGTGGTCTTACATTTAGGTCTCGAATCCATTTTGAGTTTATTTTTGTATATGGTGTTAGGGAGTGTTCTAATTTCATTCTTTTACATGTAGCTGTCCAGTTTTCCCAGCACCACTTATTGAAGAGACTGTCTTTTCTCCATTGTATATCCTTGCCTCCTTTGTCATAGATTAGTTGACCATAGGTGCGTGGATTTATCTCTGGGCTTTCTATCTTGTTCCATTGATCTATGTTTCTGTTTTTGTGCCAGTACCATATTGTCTTGATTACTGTAGCTTTGTAGTATAGTCTGAAGTCAGGGAGTCTGATTCCTCCAGCTCCGTTTTTTTCCCTCAAGACTGCTTTGGCTGTTCAGGGTCTTTTGTGTCTCCATACAAATTTTAAGATGATTTGTTCTAGTTCCATAAAAAATGCCATTGGTAATTTGATAGGGATTGCATTGAATCTGTAGATTGCTTTGGGTAGCATAGTCATTTTCACAATATTGACTCTTCCAATCCAAGAACATGGTATATCTCTCCATCTGTTGGTATCATCTTTAATTTCTTTCATCAGTGTCTTATAGTTTTCTGCATACAGGTCTTTTGTCTCCCTAGGTAGGTTTATTCCTAGATATTTTATTCTTTTTGTTGCAATGGTAAATGGGAGTGTTTCCATAATTTCTCTTTCAGATTTTTCATCATTGGTGTTTAGGAATGCAAGAGATTTCTGTGCATTAATTTTGTATCCTGCAACTTTACCAAATTCATTGACTAGCTCTAGTAGTTTTCTGGTGGCATTTTTAGGATTCTCTATATATAGTATCCTGTCATCTGCAAACAGTGACAGTTTTACTTCTTCTTTTCCAATTTGTATTCCTTTTATTTCTTTTTCTTCTCTGACTGCCATGGCTAGGACTTCCAAAACTATGTTGAATAATAGTTGTGAGAGTGGACATCTTTGTCTCATTCCTGATCTTAGAGGAAATGCTTCCAGTTTTACACCATTGAGAATGATGTTTGCTGTGGGTTTGTTGTATATGGCCTTTATTACGTTGAGGTAGGTTCCCTCTATGCCCACTTTCTGGAGAGTTTTTGTCATAAATGGGTGTTGAATTTTGTCAAAAGCTTTTTCTGCATCTATTGAGATGATCATATGGTTTTTATTCTTCCATTTGTTAATATGGTGAATCACACTGATTGATTTGCGTATATTGAAGAATCCTTGCATCCCTGGGATAAATCCCACTTGATCGTGGTGTATGATCCTTTTAATGTGTTGTTGGATTCTGTTTGCCAGTATTTTGTTGAGGATTTTTGCATCTATATTCATCAGTGATATTGGTCTGTAATTTTCTTTTTTTGTAGTATCTTTGTCTGGTTTTGGTATCAGGGTGATGGTGGCCTCATAGAATGAGTTTGGGAGTATTCCTTCCTCTGCAGTATTTTGGAAGAGTTTGAGAAGGATGGGTGTTAGCTCTTCTCTAAATGTTTGGTAGAATTCACCTGTGAAGCCATCTGGTCCTGGACTTTTGTTTGTTGGAAGATTTTAAATCACAGTTTCAATTTCATTACTTGTGATTGGTCTGTTCATATTTTCTGTTTCTTCCTGGTTCAGTCTTGGAAAGTTATACCTTTCTAAGAATTTGTCCATTTCTTCCAGGTTGTCCAGTTTATTGACATAGAGTTGCTTGTAGTAGTCTCTTAGGATGTTTTGTATTTCTGCAGTGTCCGTTGTAACTTCTCCTTTTTCATTTCTAATTTTGTTGATTTGAGTCCTCTCCCTCTTTTTCTTGATGAGTGTGGCTAATGGCTTATCAATTTTGTTTATCTTCTCAAAGAACCAGCTTTTAGTTTTATTGATCTTTGCTCTTGTTTTCTTTGTTTCTATTTCATTTATTTCTGCTCTGATCTTTATGATTTCTTTCCTTCTGCTAACTTTGGGTTTTGTTTGTTCTTCTTTCTCTAGTTCCTTTAGGTGTAAGGTTAGATTGTTCACCTGAGATTTTTCTTGTTTCTTGAGGTAGGCTTGTATAGCTATAAACTTCCCTCTTAGAACTGCTTTCTCTGCATCCCATAGGTTTTGGGTCATCGTGTTTTCATCGTCATTTGTCTCTAGGTATTTTTTGATTTCCTCTTTGATTTCTTCAGTGATCTCTTGGTTATTTAGTAACGTATTGTTTAGCCTCCATGTGTTTGTGTTTTTTACGTTTTTTTCCCTGTAATTGCTTTCTAATCTCATAGCGTTGTGGTCAGAAAAGATGCTTGATACGATTTCAATTTTCTTAAATTTACTGAGGCTTGATTTGTGACCCAAGATGTGATCTATCCTGGAGAATGTTCCATGTGCCCTTGAGGAGAAAGTGTAATCTGCTGTTTTTGGATGGAATGTCCTATAAATATCAATTAAATCTATCTGGTCTATTGTGTTATTTAAAGCTTCTGTTTCCTTATTTATTTTCATTTTGGATGATCTGTCCATTGGTGTAAGTGAGGTGTTAAAGTCCCCCACTATTACTGTGTTACTGTCGATTTCCTCTTTTATAGCTGTTAGCAGTTGCCTTATGTATTGAGCTGCTCCTATGTTGGGTGCATATATATTTATAATTGTTATATCTTCTTCTTGGATTGATCCCTTGATCATTATGTAGTGTCCTTCCTTGTCTCTTGTAACATTCTTTATTTTAAAGTCTATTTTATCTGATATGAGTATAGCTACTCCAGCTTTCTTTTGATTTCCATTTGCATGGAATATCTTTTTCCATCCCCTCACTTTCAGTCTGATTGTGTCCCTAGGTCTGAAGTGGGTCTCTTGTAGACAGCATATATATGGGTCTTGTCTTTGTATCCATTCAGTAAGCCTGTGTCTTTTGGTTGGAGCATTTAATCCATTCACGTTTAAGGTAATTATCAATATGTATGTTCCTATGACCATTTTCTTAATTGTTTTGGGTTTGTTTTTGTAGGTCCTTTTCTTCTCTTGTGTTTCCCACTTAGAGAAATTCCTTTAGCATTTGTTGTAGAGCTGGTTTTGTGGTGCTGAATTCTCTTAGCTTTTGCTTGTCTGTAAAGCTTTTGATTTCTCCATCGAATCTGAATGAGATCCTTGGCAGGTAGAGTAATCTTGGTTGTAGGTTCTTCCCTTTCATCACTTTAAGTATATCATACCACTCCCTTCTGGCTTGTAGAGTTTCTGCTGAGAAATCAGCTGTTACCCTTATGGGAGTTCTCTTGTATGTTATTTGTCATTTTTCCCTTGCTGCTTTCAATAATTTTTCTTTGCCTTTAATTTTTGCCAATTTGATTACTATGTGTCTCGGCGTGTTTCTCCTTGGGTTTATCCTGTATGGGACTCGCTGCACTTCCTGGACTTGGGTGGCTATTTCCTTTCCCATGTTAGGGAAGTTTTCGATTATAATCTCTTCAAATATTTTCTCTGGTCCTTTCTCTCTCTCTTCTCCTTCTGGGACCCCTATAATGTGAATGTTGTTGCGTTTAATGTTGTCCCAGAGGTCTCTTAGGCTGTCTTCATTTCTTTTCATTCTTTTTTCTTTAGTCTGTTCTGCAGCAGTGAATTCCACCGTTCTGTCTTCCAGGTCACTTATCCGTTCTTCTGCCTCAGTTATTCTGCTATTGATTCCTTCTAGTGTAGTTTTCATTTCAGTTATTGTATTGTTCATCTCTGTTTGTTTGTTCTTTAATTCTTCTAGGTCTTTGTTAAACATTTCTTGCATTTTCTCAATCTTTGCCTCCATTCTTATTCCGAGGTCCTGGATCATCTTCACTATCATTATTCTGAATTCTTTTTCTGGAAGATTGCCTATCTCCACTTCATTTAGTTGTTTTTCTGGGGTTTTATCTTGTTCCTTCATCTGGTATGTAGCCCTCTGCCTTTTCATCTTGTCTATGTTTCTGTGAATGTGGTTTTTGTTCCACAGGCTGCAGGATTATAGTTTTTCTTGCTTCTGCTGTCTGCCCTCTGGTGGTTGAGGCTATCTAAGAGGCTTGATGGGAGGCTCTGGTGGTGGGTAGAGCTGACTCTTGCTGTGGTGGTCAGAGCTCAGTAAAACTTTAATCCACTTGACTGTTGATGGGTGGGGCTGGGTTCCCTCCCTGTTGGTTGTTTTGCCTGAGGCAACTCAACACTGGAGCCTGGGCTCTTTGGTGGGGCTAGTGACAGACTCTGGGAGGGCTCACGCCAGGGAGTACTTCCCAGAACTTCTGCTGCCAATGTCCTTGTCCCCATGGTGAAACAGAGCCACCCCCCTGCCTCTGCCAGAGACCTTCCAACACTAGCAGGTAGGTCTGGTTCAGTCTCCCCTGGGGTCACTGCTCCTTCTCCTGGGTCCCGATGCACACACTCTTTTGTGTGCGCCCTCCAAGAGTGGGGTCTCTGTTTCCCCCAGTCCTGTCGAAGTCCTGCAATCAATTCCCACTAGGCTTCAAAGTCTGATTCTCTATGAATTCCTCCTCCCGTTGCTGGACCCCCAACTTGGGAAGCCTGACGTGGGGCTCAGAACCTTCACTCCAGTGGGTGGACTTCTGTGGTATAAGTGTTTGCCAGTCTGTGAGTCACCCACCCACCAGTTATGGGATTTGATTTTACTCTGATTGCGCCCCTCCTACCATCTCATTGTGGCTTCTCCTTTGTCTTTTGATGTGGGGTATCTTTTTTGGTGAGTTCCAGTGTCTTCCTGTCGATGATTGTCCAGCAGTTAGTTGTGATTCTGGTGTTCTCGCAAGAGGGAGTGAGAGCACGTCCTTCTACTCCGCTATCTTGGTTCCTCCTTAACTTTTGCTCTTACTTTAAGATTACCCTTCTGATTTCTATGAAAGTACTTTTTATTTTTTTTTAATTTTTAATTTTTTTTAGTCTATTTCCTTTTTTTTTGCCTTTTATTTTATTTATTTATTTTTTAACATCTTTATTGGAGTATAATTGCTTTACACTGGTGTGTTAGTTTCAGCTTTTATAACAAAGTGAATCAGCTATACATATACAGATATCCCCATAATCTCCTCCCTCTTGCCTCTCTCTCCCACCCTCCCTATCCCACCCCTCTAGGTGGACACAAATCTTTAACTAGGTAATTAATGAATTGTCAGATTTCTTGTATTCTAATATAGATACTTAAGGACATATATTTTCTTGTAATACTACCTTAGCTCTATACCTCAAACTGTGATAGGTAGAATTACTTTTTTATGTAAGATTTTAAAATTTTAGAGCATTTTAAGGTTCACAGCAAAATTGCAGGGAAGATACAGAGATTTCCTATATTACCAACTGCCCCCACATGTGCATAACCTCCCCTATCATCAATATCCTCCACCAGAGTGGTACATTTGTTACAGTTGATGAACCTACATTGACACATCATAATCACCCAAAGGCCATTGTTTACATTAGAGTCACTCTTGGTGTTGTACATTCTGTGGGTTTGGATAAATATTAAATGACATGAATCTTTCATAATAGTATCATACAGAGTATTTTCACTGCCCTAAAAGTCTTCTCTGCTCCAGCTACTCATTCCCTCACCAAAGCCCTGGCAACCACTGATATTTTTACTGTCTACATAGTTTTGCCTTTTCCAGAATGACATATAATTGGAATCATACATTATGTAGCCTTTTCAGATTGGCTTCTTTCACTTAGTAATACACATTTACGTTTCCTCTATGTCCTTTCATAGCTTAATAGCTCATTTATTTTTTAGCACTAAATACTATTCCACTGTCTGGATGGACTACAGTTTATTTATCCATTCACCTACTGAGGATTGCGTTCAAGTTTTGGCAATTATGAATAAAGCTGTTATAAACATTCATGTTCAGGTTTTTGTGTAAATACTAAGGAGCACGAATGCTGGATCACATGGTAAGAGCATGTTTTAATTTGCATTTCCAAGATGACATATGATGTGGTGCATCTTTTCATATGTTTATTTTTCATCTGCATGTCTTCTTTGGTGAGGTCCATTAAAGTCTTTAGTCCATTTTTTAATTGGGTTGTTTATTTTCTTATTGTTGAGTTTTAAGAGTTCTTATATATTTTGAATAACAGTCCTTTGTCAGATGTATCTTTTGCAAATATTTTCTCCCAGCCTGTGACTTGTCTTCTCATTCTCTTGACAGAATCTTTCACAGAGCAGAAAATTTTAACTTTAATGAAGTCCAACTTACCAGTTCTTTCTTACATTGATTGTATCTTTGGCATTATATCTAAAAAGTCATTGCCAAATCCCAGGTCATCTGGTTTTTCTCCTATGTTATCTTCTAGGAGTTTTATCATTTTGTGGTTTACATTTATATCTGTGATCCATTTTGATTTAATATTTGTGGCAGGAGTAAGGTCTGTGTCTAGATTCATTTTTTTGAATGTGGATGTCTGGTTTCTCCAGCACCATTTATTGAAGAGACTATCCTTGCTACATTGTATTGCCTTTGCTCATTTGTCAAAGGTAAGTTGACCATATCTATGGCAATTTATTTCTGGGCTTTCTATTCTGTTCCACTGAATAAGAAGTGGCAGTCCTCCAACCTTGTTCTTCTCTTTTAATATTGTATTAGCTATTCTGGGTCTTCTGCCTCTCTATAAAAACTTTAGAATCAGTTAGTTGGATCCATAAATCACTTGCTGGGATTTTTATTGAGATTACATTGAGTCTATAGATCAAGTTGGGAAGAACTGACATCTTCACAATATTGAGTCTTCCTATCCATGAACATGGAATACCTTTGCATTTATTTAGTTCTTCTTTGATTTTGTTCATCAGAGTTTTATAGTTTTCTATATACAGATCTCGTACATATTTTGTTAGAATTATACCCAAATATTTCATTTTGGGGGGTGCAAATGTTAATGGCATTGTTTTTATTTTCAAATTCATTTGTTCATTGTTGGTATATAAGAAAGCAGTTGACTTTTGTATATTAGGTTGTATCCTGCAACCTTGCTACAATCGCTTATTAGTTCCAGGATTTTTTGTCAGTTCTTTCAGAATTTCTCCATAGATGATCATGTTGCCTGTGAACAAAGACAGGTTTTTGTTTTCCTTCCCAATCTCTGTAGCTTTACTTTCCTTTTCTTGCCTTATTGCATTAGCAAGGATTTCTAATATAATGGTGGAAAGGAGTGGTGAGAAGGGATATTCTTACTTTGTACCTGATCTTAGTGGGATAGCTTTGAATTTCTCACCATTAAGTTTGATGTTAACTGTAGGGTTTTTGTAAATAGTGTTTATCAAGTTGAGAAAATTCCCCTCTATTGCTAGTTTACTGAGAGTTTTTAATCATGAAAAGGTGTTGGATTTTGTCAATTGTTTTTCTTCATCTATTGATATGATTTTTCTTTTTTAGCCTGTTGATGTGATGGATTACAGTAATTGATTTTTGAATGATGAAATAGCCTTGAATACCTGAGATAAATCCCACTTAGTCATGGTGTATAATTATTTCTACACACAGTTGGATTTAATTTGCTAACATTTTGTTGAGGGTTTTTGCATCTATGTTCATGAAAGATATTGATTTGCAGTTATCTTTTCTTGTAATGTTTTTGTCTGGTTTTCGTATTAAGGTAATAGTGGACTCATAGAATGAGTTATGAAGTATTCTCTCTATCTTCTGGAAGCTTCTAGAAAATTGGTATAAATTCTTCCTTAAATGTTTAGTAGAATTCACCAGCGAGCCCATCTGGGCCTGGTGCTTTCTGTTTTGGAAGGTTATTAATTATTGATTCAACTTCTTCAATAGATATAGGACTATTCTGATGTCTGTTTCTTGCATGAGTTTTGACAGTTTGTGTCATTCAAGGAATTGGTCCATTCATCTAGGTTATCAAATTTGTGGGCATAGAGTTCTTCATAGTATTCTTTCATTATCCTTTTAATGTCCATGGGATCTGTAATGATGCCCTCTCTTTCATTTCTGATATTAAATTTGTGTCTTTTCTTTTTTTTCTTAGTTATCTTGGCTAGAGTTTTACCAATTGTATTGAGCTTTTTAAAAAACCAGTTTTGGGCTTTGCTGATTTTCTCTATTGATGTCCTGTTTACAACTTTGTTGATTTCTGCTCTTTTATTATTTCTTTTCTTGTATTTATTTTGGAATTCACTTACTCTTCTTTATCTAGTGTTCTAAGTTGGAAGCTTAGATTATTGATTTTAGATCTTTCTTCTTGTATATCATTCAATGCCATAAATTTCCCTCTAATCACTGCTTTTGCTGCATCCCACAAACTTTGATAAGTTATATTTTCATTTAGTTCAAAATATTTAAAAATTTATCTTGATATTTCTTCTTTGACCCATGTATTATTTAGATGTGCGTTGTTTAATCTCCAGGTATTTGGAGATTTTCTGGTTATCTGTTATTGATTTCTAGTTTCCATTGTGGTCTGAGAGGAGATATAGTATGATTTCTATTCTTTTAATTTTGTTGAGTGTGTTTTATATGCCAGAATGTGGTCTTGGTAAATGTTCCATGTGAGCTTGAGTAGAATATATATTCTGCTGTTATTGGTTGAAGTAGTCTATAGATGTCAATTATATCCAGTTGACTGATGGCATTCAACTATGTCCTTACTGACTTTGTAGCTGCTGAAACTGCCCATTTCTGAGACAGGGGTTTTGAAGTCTTCAACTCTGAAAGCAGATTCATCTACTACTCTTTGCAATTCTTTTAGTTTTTGCCTTGCATAGTTTGATGCTCTGTTGTCAGGCACATACATGTTGATGATAGGTAGGATAATTATTATTCTTTGATACTCAATACTTTCTACTTTTTATTTTTATTTTTTTGACCTCTGAGTTATGAAG
The DNA here is from genome assembly GCF_028021215.1 of Eschrichtius robustus. Lineage (NCBI taxonomy): Eukaryota > Metazoa > Chordata > Mammalia > Artiodactyla > Eschrichtiidae > Eschrichtius > Eschrichtius robustus. Next base: position 17,223,184 of record NC_090836.1, read on the forward strand.
TAGTGATTTTTCAATTTTATCTGAATGAATTTTTGTTATCTTTTTTCTTATTGTATTAGGTGTATTTTTAAAAACAGAACATGCTCTATAAAATATTGATTCTTTGAAATTTGTTGATGCTTGATTTATTGTATATCACTTGATCAATTTTTGAATATGTTTCATGTATCCTTGAAATAACATGTATTTTGCAGTCTGGGGATACAATTATTTATGTATATCCACTTGAGCAAATTTTATCATTGTATTTTTCATATCATGTCAATCCTTATTGATTTCTTGTCTGATTGATCTATCAATTATTGAAGCAGTTATGTTAATTTTCTAATACGATGGTAAATTCATCAATTTCCTCTTCTTTTGTGTATTTTGAAAATATGTTATGACATTCTTACCAATTTAGAATTATATCGTATTGAGACATCAAATGTTTTATCAATAAGAAGTGGCTTCAGAATGATACTTACAAGAAGAAAAGCTGTTATGTGTCATTTCTTAAATACATGCAAAAGGATTGTACATCACAGTAATAAATGCAACTGAAGGTGGAAACAATCGCAAATCCCTCAGAATAGATAAAAAATATTTCAAAGCAAAGAGGCTGGTGTGGCTAATTCAGAGGATTAACATTAAAACACAGTGTCATAGTTTAATATGTAGTGTTTCATTTTTCTTTCTTAGTAGTCCATAAAATAATAGTACCTCTCTAATTCTGTATATTAGATTAAGTGAAATAAAATATCTGGGTATTTAAACTCATCCTGCCCATCTTTGCCTTTTCTGGGAAATTTTAGTCTGTTTCCACTTGTTTAAGGTAGATTTATTTGTATTTGCTATTTGGCCCATTTTCCCCATATTCTCAGCCCTCCAATATTTTAGTTATATTTTATTTGTTTGTTTAGACCCCGCATTAGATATTATTATTGTTCCCTATAGTCAATGTTTGGTCAGGTTTACCCACATGTTTCTATTTTCTTTGCTCACCAGTCCTTGCATCTCATATCTTCCTTCTTAAATCATTTTCTATAGTTCTCATGTATATCCTTTAGAAGTTCCCTTAGCAATGTATGTTAGTATTAAAATTCTCAGCTTTTGTTTGTATAAAATGGTCTTTATAACACTTTCAGTCTTGGACAAGTGTTTCCCTGGGAGTATAATTCTAGAGTGATAGTTACTTTCTCTTAACATTTACAGACATTATCTCTTTATCTTCTGACTTATTTGTTGCTTTGTAGAACTTAATGATTGGTTCTAATTCTTATTATTTTATAGGTTATCAGTAATTTCTTTCTGGATGCCTTTAAGATCTTCTTTTTTCTTCGTGGTACTCTGCAATTTTATGATACAATGACAAAAATTTTTGTTTGTTTATCCTTGTTGGGGTATCTGAGACTGAATTCTGACGTCTTTCATCAATATTGGAAATTCTCAGTCTTAGTGTTCTTGAATACTGCCTCCCTACCATGTTCTCCAGTCTCTCATCCTAAAACTCTGATAAGATATATACCAGACCAATTTACTATATCCTCATAAAAGTTAACCTCACTTTCATATTTTCTGTCTCTTTGATTCTCTGCAGTATATTCTGTGTAATCTTCAGTTCTATCTTCCTATTTATCAATTCCATTTTTACTTGTGTCTAATCTGCTATTTAACACATTCATTGTATTCTTAACAAATTCATTGAATTTAACACATTCTGAATTCCTAATATGTATTATAATATTTTCTGTTTCTGGAAATTTTATGCAGATTTTTAAATGCTACACATCATTTTTTATAGTCATTTGTTCTTTTGTCAGTTTGATATGCTTTTGAACATACTAAACATAGTTATCTTATATTTCTATACGATAGTTCTAAAAATTTCTTACATGTTTAATTATGAAATTTTCACTTCAGCTGACTTTCAGTAGCTTGCTTCTTGGGTTATTTTTGTGATTTTTTAGTCATAGGCATATGTTTCTTGGACGTTTATCTATTGGAATTCCTTGAGGTCTGAGGTTGAAATTAATGCACTTGTTTTTTTTTCTTCGGCAGTTGAGGGCACTAGCAGGATAGCTTTAAATATTCAGCTTAAGGCTTTTTGAATCCATCAGATATTCTGCCCTAAATCCACATGATGGCTGCCTTATGATTAGGAGCCTCCCCTTACCTCCCCACCTTTCTCCACCACCACCATTCAGAGTGAAGGCTGAGACAGGCAAAATATTATTTTTCGGCAAGAATGTTTTTAGTTAACCCATTGAAGGGATTGCTTTGGGGGCACTGATTTATACAATGACATCCCTGTTTTGACTTCAGACATTGGGGGTGCCCTGGTTTTGTCTCTTGCCTGTTACATAGGATGTTAAAATTCAAGCTCTACCCTGTCAAGAATTTTCAGATACCCCAAAGGCAAACACCTGTGTAGTTTGCATCTAAGAATTCACCTTACTTTCCAACTAGCTTATGCATGCCTATAGAAAGGTGATTGTGTTTGTGTGTGTGTGTGTGTGTGTGTGTGTGTGTGTGTTTAGTTGATCCAGTCTTTTTTCCTGTTCTGTACTGGGAATGTTACTTCAGGCAGCTAAACCATCACATCGCCAGAAATAGAAGATAGATTTCTAGGAGAATTTCTACTATCATTGTGAAAGAATTTCTTAAGACGTAACTAACGAGCTAAAAAAAGAAACTCAAAATCCAGCTCAGAGTTTACCTGGAGAGATTTCTTATGTAAAAGAGGATTGATCTGGAACAAATGGGGCCTTGAGAATTAAAGTGAAGATGTAGAAGAAAATCAGAAGACTAACTAGAGAACTCAAATTCACCACCTCCGAGTCTTCTCTACCTAAGAAAGTAGCTACTCCTCCTTCCCCTCCCACTGTTGTCCCCCTTTTGCCTCACTAGCAAGTGCCTCTTCTAGCTTCAGAACACTATCATTTCCTTACCTAATCACCTTCTAAAGGGAAGCCAGTTCTACCTCCCGTTTTGTCAAAATCTAATATATTTACATCTCAACATGCCCTCAGGGGTCATGTCCAAATCTGGAGGGAAAATGCCCACACAAAAGAATTACAGAACTCTTTTTAAAATACATTAGAAACAATCTCAGTAATATGGATGAAAATGAAATTTTAGAGTGTTCAAAGTATGAAAAAAACCATAACTTTAGATCAATTTGCCAATAATGATGCACATATTAGAAAACCCAGATTCTGACAGTTTGCTGGGTAGACTTACACAAACTTCATTCAGTGTTGACCAACAAATAAAAATGAGTTCCAAGAAATGAATAAGAACATAAGATCGTAAAGATAATTGAAATATGGTGATGGATATAAATATATAAATTTCCCTTTTAAAAGAAAACAATTATTAGAACAGATGTCTAAAATTCCATCTATATACTGTTTATAAGAGACATGCTTAAAACACAAAGACACAGAAAAACTGGAAAAAGAAAACTTTATCGGCGAGGCCCTTTAGAGTCTGGAGGCAATTTCTGCCACATTTGGTGTCCTGCTTTGACCCTTTTACCAGGTGGCCAGAAAAGCTGCCAACTTCCACTGGTGCTCAGAGCAAGAGAATACTCTCCATTAGTCATCCTGCAATACAAATGGCTCCACAGTTCAGTCCCTCTGATCTAGCAGGTACAGAGTCTCTGCTGATCGGCATGCTGTGTACATTGCAACAAGCCCCATAAGAGATCAGTGCCCCTTACAGCTCTCAAGCAAAGCCAACTTCTTTATGGCAAGCAACTCTACTTCTTTTGAGAAAGAGTTTCGGGCTTGCTACTGGGTTTGGATATTAACTGAATGATTGAACACAGTATATTAGAGATGTGGAACTCAAACTGACCATCACGAATTAGATACTAGCTGATCTTGTATTTATTTAGTGACTAACTCATGCATGTTCAATGCCACTTAATTATTAAGAAGAGTACTTTTCAAACGGTTTTATCTAAGATCCACAGTAAGAAATATTGTTATCATCGGTACCATCCCCCCCATATACATTCATACACTCATACAGTCCTTCCTCAATATCCTTGGGGTATTGGTTCAAGGAACCGCTCCCCCTCCACCCTCCATTGATACCAAAATCCACAGATGCTCAAATCCCTTATATAAAATGACATAGTGAAATGAATACAGTCACCCTCCTCTGTATCTGTGGGTTTCGCATCTTCAGATACAAAACGGCAACTGTATTTGAAAAAAAAAAAGTTTTGCAAAACTAAAGATCATTTACATACCTGTGTAGTGTACTGTGATTTTTAAAATTCTCTTTTATTCTATTTAATTTCCAAATTCCGGTTGCAACCCACTAAATTTATTTCATGACCCAGTAAATGTGGCGACATGCCGTTTGAAATGGTATCTCCAAGCAAGTTTTACGAACTTCATTAAGGCCACCTGTTCCTCACTGCCAAGGTCACATTCAGTCTGTACCTGAGGTTCCTGGGGAGTCCCCTGTAAACAGTTGTTGAAGAAGAAAAAAGACTGAGTTGTGAGCAATAATTCTATATGTGGGACTTCCCTGGTGGCGCAGTGGTTAAGAATCTGCCTACCAATGCAAGGGGACACAGGTTCGAGCCCTGGCCTGGGACGATCCCATATGCCCTGGAGCAACTAAGCCCATGCGCCACAGCTACTGAGCCTGCGCTCTAGATCCCGTGAGCCACAACTACTGAAGCCCACGTGCCCTAGAGCCTGTGCTCCGTAACAAGAGAAGCCACTGCAATGAGAAGCCCGTGCACCACAATGAAGAGTAGTCCCCGCTCGCCACAACTAGAGAACGCCCGCACGTAGCAACGAAGACCCAACGCAGCCAAAAAATAAATTAAAAAAAAAAAAAATTCTATATGCGATGTCGATAAGCAAGCATAGTGGGTGAGGCTTTTGTAACTCTTTTTACCGTAATCTCTGTCACATCCACTATTATAAATAGTGAAAGATCTGTATCTTGGTAAAAACTATCAGCATTTGCTATCATTAAAAAAATTTATTTTATTGTGGAAAGAACACAACTGGTAACTACTCTCTTAACAGTTTTTAAGTGTACAATATAGTATTTACTATAGGCACAATGTTGTACAGCAGATTTCTAGGACTTATTCAACTTCCAATACATTTGTTGTTATTTTTAGATAACTCCGTCCTTTTAAGTTAGAATTGCAAACAGGAACATTAACTTTTTTTCCAAGTACAATAAATACCTTAGTTTTAGGGAGGTCAGGTTACATTCTTTTACAATCATCATTACATATTTGCAATACGTTGACAATAATTGATGAAATACGTTGAAAATAATTGATGTCCACTTAGTATCAGAAACTTTATCACTGGAAGGGTCTTTAGAAATCACTTATTTTAAAACCCTCATTTCATTGATGAGAAAATTAAGGTCCGTAGAGCCAAGGCTACAATTCAGGTCTTCTGATACATCAACTAGTATTCTTATATGCTGTTTGTTTGTTTCAACGTGTCTAATAAGGAGGCTTCTCATTTACAACCCATGTTCAGCACTGGGTAAAAATAAGCACTTGGCTTCATCAAAATTTCTCTCAGCCTGAGTAAATTAGTCACAAAGTGATTCTAATGGTCTTGATGCCCTATTCAAGTACTATTCAAATCCAGATAGAGGGAACTATCCTCAGAATAGTGTGTTCTTTCGTCATTCCACACAACCCAGATAATTATATTGCTAAAACACTAAACATTAATAGGCTTGCTGAATAAGCTTGAAATATATCTTTTCTAAACACAGCGGTGCAGGAAAATGAGCAAATTCTAAGGAGACTTTTATTATTATGCCTTTTGTTTTATACAGTGCCATTTGGAAGCCAAATGTAGCATCTCTACCCAAAGACTTAACATGCGTAATGTGATTGAAAATACTTTTAAAGGTCTTTAAGAAAGATGCATTAATAATGTCATTATTTAGCATATTCCCTGCAGCTTATAAATTGCTAGTCTCAACAAAAGTAAAATTAAAGTAAAAGTGAAAAGTCATGCCCCCTAGATCAGAATGGAACTCATATTTATGCTTCATGACCTCAAATACTTCTGATGTTTCTCCACCTTCTCTGTGTTCCCGCTCACTTCCACTGTTTTTTCCATTTCTTTTCACACAATATGTCTGTGTCTGGAAAACAATTGAAACAGCTGGATATTACTCATTATTCCAATGTTTGTTACCATGTCCTTGAAATATCCTGGCCACTTACTGAACACCCATGAGGTTGGCTGGCAGATTTGCTTTCTCCCCGACCTTTCTGCTCACAAAAGTAAAATGGAGAGAAATTTGGCTGTCCATACCGTTTGGTCTCAGTTATACACAATAGCAGTCACCAACTTTATTTGTATTGCTCTATGCCAATCTCTGTTTGCTATTTCTGCTATTTCCTATTTTTCTGATTCTTTACAAATGTGCACTCTATTATGCAATACTAGAGTTCCCCACTGTCACTGGGTTGATTCATTAAGCGTTAAATTTGCCTGTGGCAGACCAAGAAACCAGAAATCCTTCTATACAAAACAAGTTCAATATTGCTTGGTAATATTATTATTATATTGTCAGAAAAAATGCACATTTGCTACATGAATGGAGATTGAACAGCACAACCATTATCAGAATCCTCAACTTCATAGTTATAATGATAGGTACTAAGCATTCAGCTAGAAACTCTGTGGCCATCAGTTCTATCAATCCTACTGACATCATACCATAAATATTCCATCCTCCCTTTTGTGGGTGAGAAAGCTGAGGCATAGACAAATGGAGTCTGTAATCCAAGGCACCCAAGGTCTGCCAGGAGGCGGATCAGAGCAGGACCATGAATCCAGATGTATTGGCAACTAGAGTCTGGCACATCCAGCTTTACATGAATGAAGATAAGCCAGGATATATAAAAGAAAATCAAGAGAGTATTTTTATTCTTTTAAATAACTTTTTAAAATAAAAATGCTTCCAAAAAAAACAACAAAGGTTACTTTTACGCTATATGCTCAAATAAGACCAAATATTTGGTAGGTCCCCTTAGTTCTGAAGGAAGGGCTTTTCCCAGATGAGGAATACTGCCTATTCATTAGAAAAATGACTGCAAGTAAGATTTGAAGCAGGAAGCACAAACTTAGTGGCCGGCTAGATGACACAAGTGAGTGACTCAGAAAGGTTAAGGGTAGTGGTGACTACCATGAGAACATGGCCTAATCCAATGGTTCTCAAAGTGTGGTCCCCTGAACTTGAGAACTTGTTAGAAATATAAATTCCTTGGTTCCCCCACCCCAGACCTAGAGAATCACAGACTCTGAGGCTGGGGTCCAGCAATCTACCCAGAGCTGGCCCTCCAAGTGATTCTAATGAATGTATAAGTTAAATATCGCCACTCCAACCAAACCAATGGGTTTTGGGGTCTATGGGTTCTAGTCACTTGTTGCCAGGAGGAGCCTATAAATGACATTTGTAAAGCTTTCTGAGTTTGCAAGATATGCCAGACATATGGAATTTTATGTGAATTTTTAAATGTTAGTGACATTTCGGTTAAGAACAAATAAGCAAGCAAAATCTATGATGGCTAAATAAAACATTTTTGCAGACCAAACCTTCCCTGGGATGCCATTTTTTGATTTTTGGTTTAGAACATTTGTTAAAAGAGAGAATGCTGTCAGCATAGTTAGCTTTTAGCAACATTGCTTATACCAGTAAGTACACAAGGACCAACTGGTTCTTCTTGAGAAGATGAATTGCTGGTTAAACAATCTTTGTTTTGCCTTAAGAATTTTTACAAAAGGACTGGAAATAAATAATAGAAATAGCTAAACTTTTAAAATAGCTTATATATGTTATAAAAGTAGTGAATGCACATGATGACATACAGACAAATACTACTGAGGGTAGTACCCTCATTCTACCCTATTTCCAGATTATCTTACCAGAGTTTAGCATGATTTTATTCTTCTGGTCTAATTTTGTAACTTTTCTTCTCTTTTTTTAATCCATCAATTTTGATATTAAATTTTATTTGAATCCCTACAATAAAAGACAAGGAAATTCACCTTTAATTTGTTTCCCCCATTTGGCATTTCTTTCACCTGCTGATTTTTGTTAGCTTATTATTGTATGATAAAAGTTTATAAGCTTGCATTTAGTTTGGTAATTATAATTATTTTCCTAGATTTTCCTGTAAGTTGATTATAAGTCAATAAATACCATTTATAGTATCGTGATTACAGGCATACCTCATTTTATTGCTCTTTGCTTTATTGAGCTTTGCAGATATTGTGTTTTTACAAATTGAAGGTTTGTGGCAACACTACGTCTATCAGCACCATTTTTTTCCAACAGCATTTGCTCTCTTTGTGTCTCTATGTCACATTTTGGTAATTCTCACAGTATTTCAACCTTTCTCATTATTATTATATGTGTTATGATGATCTGTGATCAGTGATCTTTGATGTTACGATTGCAAAAAGACTAGAACTTTGAAGGCTCAGATAATGCTTAGCGTTTTTTAGCAATAAAGTATTTTTAAATTATGTATGTACATTGTTTTTTAGACATAATGCTTTGCACACTTAATAGACTACACTGTAGTATAAACATAACTTTTTATGTGCATTGGGAAAGCAATAAATTCGTGCTACTTGCTTTATTGCAGTATTTGCTTTATTGCAGTGATCCAGGACTACAGTGTCTCTGAGGTATGCTTGTATGCAGATTCACAGCAGAATTTATTACTTTGATTGGACTCAGGGAAAGGGAAATAGAACCCCATATGTTTAAATACAGGCCACTTGAAAGTGAATATTCATCAAAGCTAGGAGATTTCTTTTTTTTTTCTTACCATCTTAGCTTTTTCTGGGCATATTCGCTTGTCAATTTTTTTGTAACCCATATCATCTTCTTTCCTAAGGTCCCTTATTATTCTGCTTGAATAGATCTTTTCTTGCTTTTCTTTTTCCTATAGGGTAAATAAGTGAAGAGTATTTTTTAGTCCTTGAATATAGACAAAAGGCCTTTATTTTGCATTAACCAATAATTGACAGTTTGGTTGGAAATGTAAAAGCAGACTCTCAATAATTTTTCCATCACAATTTTGAAGACATCATTTCTTTGTCTTCTAGCAGAAAGGATTACTGATGAGAAGTCCGATGTTAATTTAATTCACATTGGCTTATTGGCTTCGTTTCTCTGAAATATTTTATTATAGCATTTCTGCATCCTCTAACCTCCGTCCATCACCCCTCAGAGTTATGGATGGGGGACTGACTGGGAGCTGAACCTAGGGGCAGGATAGTAATAAAGGTGCAGACGTGGAGAACAGACTTGAGGACTCAGGGAGGGGGAAGGGTAAGCTGGGACGAAGTGAGAGAGTAGCATTGACATATATACACTACCAAATGTACAATAGATAACTAGTGGGAAGTAGCTGCATAGCACAGGGAGATCCGCTCAGTGCTTTGTGACCACCTAGAGGCGTGGGTTAGAGAGGGTGGGAGGCAGATGCAAGAGGGAAGAGATATGAGGTGTATGTATATGTATAGCTGATTCACTTTGTTATACAGCAGAAACTAACACACCATTGTAAAGCAATTATACTCCAATAAAGATGTTAAAAAAAAAAAAGAGATGACATATGTCAAAAATCAAGACCTGCTTAAGGATATGTGGGCAGGGAGGAGGCAGATTGGCTAGTTATCCCTACAGTATTCTATATAAGGAGGGCTTTATGTGGGCAGTGGAGGGTTTAATGTATTTTATGCCTGGGTTTCTTGGTGTATTTTTCTTCCCTTCTCCCTTGTATCTTTTGCAGCAGCTCTGAGATACCTTCAAGTTCCCCTTTACATCTCTCTCAGATCCAAAGTCTGGGAGCTGTAATCCTACTTTATTTAGAGAGACGTTCTTGAAGTTTGAGCCTAAGCCAAAAAAACATCAGTGCCAGCTACGCTGAATACACAGGCAGTGGAAGAGGGTAAGGGACACAATTCCCCCAGGTGATCTGAAAGCAGCTGCTAAATTAATTTCTATGGTCTACTTCTCTTTGCATTTGTTGATTCTGGGATGGGAGCGCCTTCAGGGCTCCCAAGTGACTATTTGCTCTTGCTCCAAATGTTTGAACTGTTTTGGTTTTTTCTTTTCTGACATCTCTGTCCAGGAGACCTCATATGCTTTGCCTTTTCACATTTCTTTGTAAGTCAGCGGCCATTTGTTTTCTGCCTTTAGAATTCATCATCATTTCTGGGCTGCCAATGGGATTTTTTTCTTGTACTTTATACTCAACTTGAGAAATCTGAAGTCAGGTTAATTCACCTCTGCCTGCTATTGGACCAAAATGGACCAGTCCCATTTTATAAGAAACTCCTAAATTCTTACAGTGGCCTCCAAGCCTCTCTCTAGTCTGGCTCCTGGACACCTCAGTGAGTGTCTGCCTTGGTTTTCCTGCTCTCTTACTCACTTATGTCACACTGGCCTTCCTGCTTGTTCCTATTTCCGATACACTCCATACACTTGCCCAGATGTTCTTATAGATCAGCCCTTTAATCCATCCAGCTCTATTGCATGTCACCTCTCCAAAGGGGCCTGCTCAGACCATCCTATCAAAAGTAGTTTCTCTATCCCCTCAGTCCTATTTTATCTTTCCTGATGGTTGTTACTTCCCGAGAGTACACTCTATATTTATTTATCTAAATATCACTCTATATCGGGCACATGGAACAGTCCTTGGCATTGGCAGGAAAGGGATAAACACCTGTTGAGTGAATGCATGAAACAGTAATGTCCATTACAAAAGCTGACATGTGGATATTAAATGTTTGTGTTAAGTCTCCTTTTGTCATCTATTTCAAGTGAGACAACAACAAAAGTAAAAAATAAAATTACTACTGCAGGCAGAGTTTATTTCTTTATTCAAATAAATAGTACAGCTGTAGTTAATACAATAAGTTCAATAATCTTAAAATCTGAAAGCACCTACTGATAAATGACGGTGAAATGGCTTCTGTCATTGTTTCTGTCTCCACAGGACGCACAGCTTAATCACTAAACACTAGGAGGTGAAGAGACCATTGCCCTCCTCCCTTCTGTCTGGTTTATTTTCTGTTCCATTTATTATTTATATAGTGCTATCACCATAGCAATCTATGCTTCCTTAGTAAAAAGCAAGCAGGAAAGGGAGGGGTTGAAAAAGTATGTCCTCTGGACTACTTATTTGAAAGCATCCTGCTCAAGAGAAAGAACCCCAAACTGGCATGAGAACTAACATTTTAAGTGACCACAGACTGTCACTTGACCTGTCAGAGCCTCAGTTGCTCATTTGTAAAATGACAAATTTGAAAATGAGTGACATTTAAGGTCTTCTTTAGTTCTAACTCTCTGCAATTTAATAACTCTAAACATGGCTAGTTTTAAACACATTTCTGCAATATTTTTCCATATTCATTTTCTATTATAGCAGTCACTGATAATGAAAAGACATTCTTTAATCAATGATAAACATGAATACAGCATAAATGTAAAACATATATAAGGAAACAGTACAGTTCCTATCCAATGCTCTCAGCCTTAGCTATGTAACATGTAAGATAAAAATGGAAAGGCAGTAGTTATCAGCATGGAAACTAGAGCCACACTGGCTAGGTCAAAATCCAGGTTCAACCACTCTGGATGAATGACTTTGAGCAAGTCATTTAACTTCTTGGTGCCTCCATTGCCTTATCTGTGAAATGGGGTACTTTATAGGTTCTATGAGAATGAAATTAATGTTATTCGAGTGAAGTCCTGAGAATACTGCCTAGCATCTAGAAAGCATTACTTAAGTATTTTCTACTATAATTATCTATTTTTAAAAATTTATTTATTTTTGTTATTTTTTAATAAAGTTATTTATTTATTTTTGGCTGCGTGGCTGCGTGTGGGCTTTCTCTAGTTGCGGCGAGCAGGGGCTACTCTTTGTTGCGGTGCGCAGGCTTCTCACTGCAGTGGCTTCTCTTGTTGCAGAGGCTCTAGGTGCACGGGCTTCAGTAGTTGTGGCATGCGGGCTTCAGTAGTTGTGGCTCGCAGGCTCTAGAGCGCAGACTCAGTAGTTGTGGTGCATGGGCTTAGTTGCTCCGTGGCATGTGGGATCTTCCCAGACCAGGACTTGAACCTGTGTCTCCTGGATTGGCAGGCGGATTCTTAACCACTGTGCCACTAGGGGAACCCTTTATTTTATTTTTGGCTGCTTCGGGTCTTCGTTGCTGCATGCGGGCTTTCTCTAGGTGCAGCGAGCAGGGGCTGCTCTCCGTTGCGGTGTGCAGGCTTCTCACTGCAGTGGCTTGTTGCGGAGCAGGGGCTCTAGGCATGCAGGCTTCAGTAGTTGTGGCATAAGGGCTCAGTAGTTGTGGCTCGCAGGCTCTAGAGCACAGGCTGAGTAGCTGTGGCGCACGGGCTTAGTTGCTCCACGGCGTATGGGATCTTCCTGGAGCAGGGCTTGAACCTGTGTCTCCTGCATTGGCAGGCGGATTCTTAACCACTGCACCACCAGGTAAGTCCTTAAAGGGTTAATACATGAATTATATGTGAAAACACGTTAAAATAACACAATATCTAGCAGAAAGAAATTCATTTATCCAACAAATATCTATTGAGGGCTTCCTCTGTGCTGGTCACTGGTCAAGATACTGGGTGCACAGTATTGAATGAATGTCTCTGCTCTCCTGGGGTTTGCACGCTACTGGAGAGAGACAGAAAATGTACAAATAAACAATTAAATATAATGATTAAGGTAGTGAAAATTGCTAATAAAAATAATTTTGGAAGAGAATGTTGCCATCTATTTTATTTAAGATGGCCAAGAAAGTCTTGTCTGACTAGATTCATTTTTTTCCCAAGGTAATTCATCTGATAAACAGAACTTCATAAGTAGAGTGTCAATGCCATTATCATCATATTTCATTAAAATTTATTATGTTAAGAAGTAAGAGTTTGCTTTTGGTATGTCATTCTATTATGCTGATTAAAAATTAGAGTAGTGACATGTATTTTTGATAGTTCACTAACGCAGTTAGAAAACATGCTCTCATTTTAATCATTTTCAGCAAAAAAAATTAACATAAAGTCATCCAATGAAGAGTAATTAAAAATTACTGGTATACTTACTGTATGATATACATCGTACTAATTATCAGTGTTCATAATAATAATGCTAACTTTAAAATGCATATTTAAAGTGTGAAAAATTCAAAAATGCCACAGGCCATTGATTGGGAATGGAGGATTACAGAGGTGTGCAAAGTCACACGAGCAACACAGTAGCGTGCAAACCTAGGTCCTTGGTTCTAAATTCAGAATTCTTAATAACAATATATTTAATTGGCTAGGCTCTGCAGTTGCTTAATTCTGAAATACATCTTACTAGCCTTTTCTTCTGTTCACTTTCATTCCTGAGGGCCAGGTTGCTCAAGATCATTTCATTTGCTGCATTAGTGGACTTTCATTACCTTTGCCTTCAGATGAGGAAAAGGTAGAATTCATTCTTTTTTGTATTCAGTATTTTGCATTCTTTTCTGTTGAATCATTGATAATTCAGCAGTTTTTTCTACTATAGAGCTTCTCATTCCATGGTAAAGAGTTTACCCAATATACCAGGTTAACTCCAATGAGTAGTTTATCAGGATAATGTGAAACTCAGCAATTCTAGAACACTGTGTTCTCCTTAAGCACTGAAAGCTACTTATCCTATGGTATAGACTGAAAAACATAAAGAACTGCAAATGTGAACTGGTGAAATGATGAATATTCATGCTATGCAAAGATGCTGATTTTTGTAGAAGCACAACATCTGGAGTAGCTGCTTGTAATCGGGCTGCTCTCTGTCAACTGTGTATCAGTGAAAAGAGATTCGCACTTAGGAGAAATAAACAAAAGTAAGAGGTAGTAATTTAAAATTTCTATTCAAATATTTTACCTATTGAATTGATGAAAAATTTTTAAATAACACATTTTCAATTCCTGAGACTGACTATAGAGGAAGGCATTATTTTAGAAGCATTTAAACATACAGTCCCATTAAGTCATTTTTCTAAAAAGAGTAATAGATGACACTTTGTTGATTTATTATCTTTTCCAGTATAATTTTCTTGGTCTAGAGGAAAGAAGAGAAAAAGGGGGAAAAAATCCTAGTCCCTTACTCTCCTAAATATAGTAAAAATAGAAAAGAGGATATAAATACTAATCCACACAGTAGTGTTGTACTTTACGCTTTCCCAAAAAATGTTTATACACATCATCTCGTTTGAAGTTCACGATTACATGTAAAACACTAAGAAGAGAGCCCGGCACAGAGCTAGCAGTTAGTAATGCTGTTTGTTGTTATCTTCAGCAGGTCCGCTAGCTCAATATATCTGAGCAATACTCCTTACTCACTCACTCACTCATGTCTTCAAGCTCCTTCTGCTTTCTCACCTGACTTAGTGAATGGCATCACCTAGATCCTCTAGTCTGAAACCTGGGAGACATCAGTGACTCTGTCTAACCTTTCACCTTAACAACCATCCTCTCCTCTAAGGTCTCCATGGAAGTACATTGACTTGGGTGCTCATGATTTCTTTCGTCAAAACTGTTGCAATTACCTCTCTCTTGATCTGAAAGAATCTCCATCCCTGACCCCCTTACAATTCAGTTGCTACACAGCTGGGGGAAGTGATCAAGTTATGTTGGCTGCCTAATGAACCTTAAATATTCCCCCAGTGATTTTAGCCTAAGACTCGAACTCTTTCAGCCTCAGCATCTTCCTTGTCACTTCTCCCCAGTCCAACCACATCCTCCTACTATTTATCCCCTCCATACCAAATCACATGTAGTTCTCAGAATGCACTCAAGCCTTCCCTCCCTTGCACAGCCTACATCATCTGAGAAGAACACTCTTTCTTCTTTCTTAGCTTGGGAACCCTCTCTTTATCTTTTAAGCCTTGGGCCAAGCATAATTCTCAGGGATGATTACCCTGGTGAGCTCCACTGGATAGCTGCTCCTCACATCTTCTGTACCCATCTTGCCCGGTTTATTTCCACCATCGCCTTCATCCATTTTCATCATGTTAAACTTAACAAATAAACATTTGTTAAATGTTTATTAAATGCTGAATTTCCAAGATAAAAGACACAAGCCATGCTCTTTATTTGCCTACCGTTCAAAGGGGGGGAAAAACTAAACAATTACCATCCTGTTACATCAAATGTAGGCCTTTTTAATGAAGATTCAACGCTGTTCTCCCATCCTGCCCAACTTCCCCACACTGCCTTTTTTATCCCAATGCTTTCTTTCAAAAATTTATTTTCTCTTTTCTTTTGAGGCCCGCAAAATGCGTTATGAAGTCATCCCCACTCTGAACAGGATGACCCAGGCTCCACATAGGGAGTTAAATCAGTGGATGTTTGCCTTCTCAACCTTGCCTGCTGTGTAGCTGGCTTATGGCGCTAATCTTGGGAGGTATCCTGACTACTTTTGTCTCATTTTTAGTTTTCATGTGCGCCTATGCATCACTATTTCTTATTGGGGCCCAAACTAGTGACTGGACCTTCTTTGTTTTCTTTCTTCCTTCTTCCTGCCCTTACTTCTTTCTTCCTTTCCTTCCATCTATCAATAAATACTGAGTACATAGGCACCGTACATGCTATTAGTTGCTCTGGTGGAGTGATGAGTAAGACAGATATTGTTCTGGTTTTCATGGGGCTTTAAGATCTACCAAGAGAAGAAATCAGAGTTGTGGTTACCAGAGGCAGGGTGTGAGAGAAGGGAAATTAGATGAAGGCAGTCAAAATGTACAAATTTCCAGTTATTAAGATAAATAAGTACTAGCAATACAACGTACAATATGATAAATATATGTAACATTGCTATATGTTATATATGAAAGTTGTTAAGAGAATAAATCCTAAGAGTTCTCATCACAAGGAAAAATTTTTTTCTATGTATTTAACTTTGTGTCTCTATGAGGTGATTGATGTTCACTGAACTTATTGTGGTCATCATTTCATGATGTATGTAAGTCAAATCATTATGCTGTACACCTTAAACATATACAGTGTTATGTGTCAGTTACATCTCAATAAAACTGGGAGAGAAAAAATGAATCTACCAAAGGATAAATATGAAATTTAAAATATTTATTTATTTATTTAAATTATTTAATTATAATACTGGCAAAAGGAAAAAAAGGAAGAAACGATTTTTGCTAATGAGGTTCTTAGGAATTTAAAACTTGTAGGCAGTGTTTGGTTGAGAAGTGGCTTACGGTCTTTTCTCTAAGAGTGCTGCTGCCCTCAGGTGCCTCCTGGTAAAGGGAAGTTTTCTCATCTTTACTACCCCCAAAATGCTTTACTCAACTTGTAGTGTTGGGGAAAAAAAGGCAATTTGATTAACTGATATTCAGGTATTGAAATCCTACCAAACCACCCCTGCACACACATGAAGAAATGCAAAAGTGGCTTCAAGAGTCTTCACTTTTCATAGATTAATCCTCTATTTAAGCTGCAGAGAGTTGATTTAATACCATTAACATCTGATATGCTCTCTCAGTTACAAACAGACATCATCAGCCTTCTAAGGAGGGGTCTCACCTTAAGTCCAGTAACTAGTTTAAATGTGGCCACATCTTAGTCGATACAGTTTAATGTATTGTATGCATACTTTTAATTTGCACATGAGAATCATGTAAATTGTTTGGTAATTTCTTGAGAGAGCTAGAAAAAAAGTTGGGGTTAGGAGGAGAAGCTCTGCAGTCATCCTGACCCTGTCACTTGCTAGATTTAAAATCTTGAACAAGTAACTGAACTTCTGTGTTACAATCTCTTCATGTGTACAGTGAGCTAAAATTAATAGTATAGGTTTGTTGTAAGGATTAAATATGTAGATACACTCAAAGCACTTGGCATATTACCTGGTAGATAAAATGTGTTCGATAACTGCTCGGGGAACATTCTTATAGACTAATTTTAATTCCAAAGGTGAGAATTAAATCATTCATTTTGTTTGTGCATTGAAAAGGAGAAGCAGAGTAACAAATTTGATACTAATATCCTAAAATGAGCCTCTAACACAGTGTTGTAGACAAAATAATGTCCCCCCCCCCACCAAAAAAATAAAACAGATGCCCAGGTCTTAATTCCCAGAACTGTTAATATAATATATTACCTTCCATGGCAAAAAGAACTTTGCAGATGTGATTAAGAACCTTGAAATGGGAAGATTACTCTGGATTATACAGGGGGACCCATTGTAATCACAGGGGTAACTATAAGAATGGCCATAGTGAAGAGAAGGAGATGTGGTGATAGAAGAAGCTGAGGTTGGAGAGAAGTGCTTGCTTGGAAGGAGGCCATGAGCCAAGAAACGCAGGCAGCCTTTAGCAGTTGGAAAAGGGTAGGAAAGGGATTCTCTCCTAGAGACTTCAGAGGGAACCAGCCCTGCTGACATCTTGACTTTAGCCCAGTGCAAATGATTTTGGACTTCTGACCTCCGGAACTGTAAGATAATACATTGGTGTTGCTTTATGCCACTGAATTTGTGGTAATTTGTTAGAGCAGCAATAGGTAACTAATATACACAGCTGGGCCTGAATTTTTTTTTTTCTTTATCAGGCCAAGCAAATTTTTTAAATGGAAAATGGAAAAATTATAATTCAGCAAACAAATATGTGTTGCAAACACTTTTTTAAAAATGTAGAGTTAATTTTTGTCTTCATCACATGAGCAGTGTAGAAAATTTTCTGCTTTAACTCTCTGGTTATAGGTAAACATACTATACCCTCTTCCTTGCTTATCTTTCAACTCAGCATAATTACAACTGATAAGAATTGGATATTCCGCTAAGAATTCCAAATTTTAAATTAGACATTCTTGAATGGAAGGATGGGTCAGTTAAAAAAAAAAAATATATATATATATATGTATATATATATAGACATACACATATATTATATATAATATATTTCTCCTTGGGTCAGTGAAGAAAAAATTTGTATTTCTTTGAATAAAGAGTAAAAATAATTACACCGTGCTAACATTATCACACTGTGCTAATATTATTGAGTGCAATTTTTCTTTAAAAAAAAATAGCTAAAACTTCTTTCTCTTTTCAAAGTCCTGTTTCTTAAATTTGATTTTGCCTCTCTCTAGTGATTTAATACTTATTATTTGCCAGGCACAGTACTTTCAAAAGAGATAATTTCTGGGCATGATTATTTGTGTCATAAAATGAATCAATACACCGTTTCTTGAACTAGAACCCCCCCCCCCGGGCATTTCTAAATGTTTCACTTTCATAAATGTGTGATTTATATACACAGCTTTTCTTGAGCACCGTCGCTGCAAAAAGTGAGGAGCATCTGTGTATATAGTGTCTGTAACTGGGCATGTTTCCATACATCAGCCATAGTGCATGCATGGCATTTAAAAACATGCCATTTAAAAAGTAAAGCAATTCCCTAGGTTAATTTTGTTTCAAAAGCTAAAACTGCTGTGTTGAGGCACCAAATACTTACTCATAATTATTAGTATTTCTATCTCATGCACCTTGCTTTATATTCATAGAAGAAGTTGAAAGTGATGTTTCCAGACCTTAATAAAAGAAGAAGAAAAAGAAAAGACATGAGAGAGAGAAACTTTAATCAGTTAGTAAAATGAGTTTTACCTTTATTTAAAATTCCATTTGTCTAAAAGGAAAATAAACAGGTAATCCTCTTTCAAAGAGGCTGCATAATGGTTCTGACATATTGCAATATGATAAAGATTTAGAGATGAACTTAACTATCCACCTGATTTTTAAAAACATGTATTATATCATAGCTTCAGGAGTCAAATCAGAATGAGACACCTTGATTTTTAAGAATGTGTATATGTGTATTTGTAAATTTTTTATCTGTTTTCTATTCTTTAATATTCCCTATGCACACAGCGTACTTATTTGGCCTGTGGTAATATCTGCAGACAAACTGCACAACTTCTGCTGGTTTCCAACAGCAGGGACTCGTCAGTGCTGGATAAAGGTTGCATGGCACATGCCAGCTCAAACATGGACATTTCCTCTTTCTGTTTTCCTGCTCCCAAAGGCCAGCCAATCCAGGTTGAAAGCCCTCAAACCTGGCACATGTGATTCAGAATCTCAATACAAATGATTATGCTTTCATTGCAATGCCTCTGCAGGTGATAGAAAGTAAGCTGCCTTCTTTCCAGGAGAGGACTGCAGTCGGTATGTTCACAAGTGCTTTTCTTTTAGAAAGAAAGGTATTTATCAGTGCAGGACAGTGTTTAGAAAAACTGGTAGTCAGCTACTTTTAAAAGCAGTGTTTATTAAGTTTTAAACCCGGGCCAGAGAGAAAAGAAAAAATGTGGATTCCGGGTATGGCTCCCTTTGTGGATTCCATATACAGTACATCTAATAAAATTAGAGGTTCTTCCACTTTCAACTTATCTCTCAAATATGACCTTGTGTCTCCAAATCTTTGAAGCTTTCTGATAGAAAAAAAATACCAATTTTAAGGGGAAAATCTGCAAGCCATGGATAGTTGTCTTTTTATACACTTAACAATACAAAAATACCAGTTTTAAGGGGAAAATCTGCAAGGCATGGATAGTTATCTTCTTTTTATACATTTAACAATATTATCGTTACTATTGTGGTTAGTATTTGTGAAACAGGCAAAGAGGATTCGTGTGTATATTAGTTTTCTTTGGCTACCTAATAAATTACCACACAATTAACAGCTTAATATAGCATTCATTTATTATCTCACAGTTCTGTAGATTAAGTCCAGCACGATGTGACTGGATTCTCTGCTTAGGGCTAAAATCACAAGGCTAAAATCAGTGTGCCAATTGGGCTGAGTATTCATCTGAAAGCTCTGGGGAAAAATTCTCTTCCAAGCTCATTCAGGTTGTTGGCAGAATATAGTTCCTTGCAGTTGCTTGGCTGAGGTTCCCATTTTCTTTCTGGCTATTGGCTGGAGATCACTTTCAGCAGCTAGAGGACACGCTCAAATCATTTCCACATGGCCCCATCCATCTTCAAGTCAGCAATGGCATATCACATCCTTCTTATATGTCAAATCTCTGACTTCCTCTTCTGCTACCACCTGGAGAAAAACTTCTCTTAAAGGGCTCATGTAATTAGTTAGGCCCATCTAGATAATCTTCCTATCTTAAAGTCAACTGATTAGTAACCTTAATTACATCTGCAAAAACCATATTGCCAGGTAACATAACATAATCATAGGAATAACACCAGGGGGTAGCAATTATGAGGGCCATCGTAGAATTCTGCCTACCACAGTGTGTGTCTATTTACCCTTCCTGGTTATTACCACATTTCATTGTTTTTGAACTATTTCAGGACTCTGTAAATTCTAGAACACTGATAACAGCACAAGTGATTCTTATCCATAGAAATACAAGTGAAATGTGCCTGGTAGAATGCAACTGATTGTTGCCCTATGGATAGGCTACTTTTGCATCTATTTGTAACTTCATTTTAGCATTCCCTATTGCTGAACATATGGTTCTTTAAACTCTCCTTTGAGTTAGTTGTAACATCTTCCTGGTTCCCTCTTTAAATATTGAATTAAATAACATATTTGACTTGTGTTCATTTTATATTTATATGAGTTATACTTTTACTTAAAAAAATTGTCCTTTAAGAATATTTGTTGTGTTAGTTCACAAGTGGTTCGTTAATACACAGACACTTTCTTAGATAAGGCCATGAGAAGCTTGATCTTCAGAAAATTGAAAAGTGTCCTAGAAATGAAGGGTATAGTTGAGTGGAGAAGGCATTACTTTTTCAAGTGAAGTTTTCTACTGATACCTTAAAGAAGTTATAAAAAAAATTGTCTCAATTTCAAGAACTTCACATGTACTTTTTTTTATAAGGGGAGAATATAGAGTACATATATTTAGTAACAGAAACACAAGAATGAGCTCCTTGAGCATTCCGTAAATGAAGGAAAGCCACAAACAAACAAACAAAAACTGAACTCATAGATACAGTGAACAGACTGGTGGTTATCAGAGGTAGGATGTGAGGGGGTAGGCAGAATGGGTGAAGGTAGTCAAAAAAGTACAAACTTACGGTTATGAAATAAATAAGTCCTGGGGATATAATGTACAGCATGGTGACTATAGTTAAGAATACTTCATTGTATATTTGAAAGTTGCTAAGAGAATAAACCTAAAAGTTCTCATCACAAGAAAAAGATTGTAACTCTGTGTGGTGATGGATGTTAGTTAAACTTAACTGTGGTGATCATTTCACAATATATACAAATATTGAATCGTTATGTTGTACACCTGAAATTAATGTTATATGTCAATTATATCTCAATTTAAAAAAAGAAATTTTACAAATAATGGGTCCGTCAATTAGCTTGACTGGCATATTTTTATGTATCCCTAAAAGATATTCCTAAAAGACCTATTGCACAATTGATTATACTTACCAAGGATGATAGGCCCAGCATCCTGAACTTAGTAAGTTTTACACAAACATTTTGCTCCATTAGTTTTCAAATGTCAGATTACAATGAACTACAATGATAAAACATAGAAAATATTTTATGTTCGAATGCTAGTCCGTACCCAAAACCAGTATTTCAGTTTGCTAAAAATTATCTCTAACTAGGTAGATAATATTCTTAGAAATTCTCTTTGTACATAAGAGTGATGCTTTAACTGTGGAAGGACAAGAAAGAAAGACAGTTAAATTTGCTTTACCTTGTTTCTAACTTTATATTCTACCAGTAGATGCAGGCAGTAATATACCAGATGTTTTCTGGAAAGTATGTTTTAAAAAAAACAAATGTCTTAAATTAGAGTAAATGAAAAGTAACTTATTCAGCAAGAGGATCTTAGTTAAAAGCCTTGTAAACTTTAGAAAGAAAGCATAAGGCTATCCTTGGCCTTCCTTCTTACTGAGAAAAAAATAATTCTCATAGGAAGCATCCTTTCATGACTCATTTACAGTTTTGCATCCGTGAGAAAGAAGGAGGAGGCCGACGCTGAAATCAGCACTAAATGGGTAAAATAAACTTATACTATAGACTTGTGGGAGATTACCTTCAGCATGATGAATTAGTCATTTCTAGAATCAGTGAGTAGCAAGTTCACCTTTAACCCCTCTCACCATGCTGTTCTTTTCATCAAGGCATTGGACCGAGTAAAATCAGGCTGTTGTGTTAAAATCATGAAGTAGAAAGTACTACTTTTAGACTTTACAAGTAGAATACGTCTATTTAAGTAAATTGTATAAATTGTGCTTGTTTTATTGCACTACTATATAAAACAAACCCTTGAGATAGTCTCACTTTTCAAAGTGACCTAGTATGATGCAGAAAATATTTGTAAATAAGTTCAAGGAACAAATAAAATGAATGAGCACATTCTAAAAAATCAATGGCAAATGGCTGGGATTTTTTTTTTTTTTTCCAACTATGATCTAAAGCTGTGGGCAGATAGACTTGACATAGGAATATTACACCTTTCCAGGATCATTTTCCAGTGCCTTTGAACGGTGTTCTCTCACAGGCACACTGAGTTGCACTTTGAATTTCTCGCTTTGATGCATTCCTGATTTTATTGGTGCTAAAAGGCAAAGTTTGGATTTTGTTTATTTTAAATGCATTAGAGAAATATTTGCAGAATGACTGGATTTATAATAAAGGCTTCTAACCAACAGATCAGTTAATAAACCAAGAAAACTGCACCCGTATGGATTCACTTAGAAAACCGATAGAGCTGCTTAGTTGATGACGCTTAAACATGAAATATTTTTTGAAACTTTTAAAGAGCTTTAGTGGTTTTTCACACAAGGACAATCATGTTTAAAATACAGACCACTGTCCTGTCAGATTTCAACAAACACAACCTTAGAAACTTCTAGAAATATACATCACCAGATGAAAGCCAAAAGATATAGGCTGGATTTTTACAGGGCCAAAATAAGGCATTTCAAGGAGAAGAATTTGGTGTGTACACATGTGGCCTACATCATGACAAGCGATTGTGAGGCCAGGTGTTTTAACTAGATCGTTAGTAGTTCTCAGCTTACGTAGAGAATCCCGCCTTTGGCCAGTCCAGACTTCACATAAAGTCTCAAGTCCTCCCTGGCGCCCAAAGCACAATTCAAGTTTGGCTTTCTCCGTGAAGTCTTTCTGACTAATTAAAATTACCTTGATTTCTTCTCACCAATAAGCAGTCAGCATCATAATCTTGTAAGCTGTGTTATATTCGTTGCAAGGTGCGTGGACGTGTGTGTGTGTGTGTGTGTGTGCACTCACACGCATGTGTGTTTCTGTGTACGTACAAACCTTGTCTCCCATGCTGGAGTTTGCACTTCTCCACTCAGGAAGCATGGCCTCCTGCCTTTGTTTTTCCCACGGTGCCTAGTGCAGAACATGTTATTAAGCATGAAATGGTTCCACTGTGAAACTCCACGTTGCTGCGGCCAAAGGGGTTTTTAACGGGGTACACAGGAAGTATCCTAGAGGCCATGTTTTTGCCGAGTGCGAGGTTCATTTTCAACTTGGACTTAAGCCGGAATTTATTCTTCCAGCCAGAAGCAGTAGAATATACACCCCGTCCTTGCAACGGCTTCGGCGCTGGCAGAACACAGAGGCAGCAGACAAAGAGCACTCAGAGAAGACAGAAAGTTGCCGGGCTGCTCAAATAGAGACAGAAGCCAGTCCCTGTATAATAAATACTAGCAGTAGCCAGTTAGCTGACAGCAAGGAGCGAAACTGCTTTCATAATGAACTATATACAGTTTAGGAAGACTCTATATTAAAATCTGAAAAGCAATCAAAGATAGAAACAAAGAGTTTTCTGCTATAAATTATAAGGAATTTGATACAAAGAAGTGATTATCTCAGTATAGCAGAGCCAGGGGTGTAAAGAGGATATGGATGACAAATTGACAACAGTTGAAGAAAACTCCTCTCTGCGGGACCTGAATAGAGACACTTCACTAGTTTTACTGAGCTCATAATACAGAACTGGAGAAGAATTTCCAAACTCTACTCAATTTTATTGCTAGTTTGTTACGTATACTTATCCTTAAGTGTAAGTAAACTCTAATGCCACTTTTATAATACTTTTCTTCGTAGAGCCTTGAGATGAAGACACCCTCTAGGTATCATTAATGATAGAATCTGAACCCAGTAACTTGCAGGCATGTTTCTGGCCCCTATGTTGGACATACCAGGGCAGCATTCTTGATTGAAAACTTATTCTTACCAGGATACAATGCACTATCACCTGGCTGGGCAGATGTGGCTGTTCACTAAGAACCTGTTGGTTTAACCCCAAATAACATGAATATAAGAATTTCTTCCTTCGAGTTTAATCTCTAAAATAAAGTAGGATAAAGCTACCCAATAATCTGTACACAGTGAAAAGAAAAAAAGCAAGATGAGATTGGATGTTTGATAACCTTGAAAGAGAAAAACAGTTGGCTGTCAGTAAGCCTTAGAAGTGACATTTACCTTGCTCACTTTACCTGGTCTCAGAGTTTGACATCCCAGCCAAAATAATCTTGTCAGTCACCCAGAGTGTGTGAATGTCAAGGAGGCTGACTTGCATTTTCCACACTCATAAGAGGCTGAAAAATGCCAACTTTGTTAATATACTACGTTAGAACTCTTGAACTTGAGTGACAAAACTCCCAGTGTCAAGCTGGCTTGAGCACAAAGGGAATTTATCAGTTTAAATAACCAAAAGAGTCTGGAGGTTTGAGGTTTGGTTGGCTTGATGTTGAGGCTCAAACAATATCACAGTTACCTGGTTCTCTGTCTTGGATTGATTTCCCTCCACATGTTGGATTCATTTGCAGACATGATCACTCTTCTTTATTAAAAACTTACCACTGCAGCTCCAGACTTCACATCCAGTGTGGAAGGGAGAGCCTCTCTTCCCCAGCTACCCTGGATCTTATTGTCATGGCCCCCACAGAGTCACATACCCATCCATGAACCAATCACCAGACCAGGAAGATAGGATGTACTGATTCATGTTAGCTGGTCCTGTGACTGAAGATGAGGTCAACCCCACCTTGATTGTGTGGCCTAAGGGGAAGGATTCATTACTTTTCAAAGGAAATGCTATGTATTATTGTTAGAAAGTAAGAAAGATGCTGGGCAAAAAGAGGCAATTCCATTATACAATGAAAAATACAACTGAACTAACTATTCACCTCAGCCTGACCAGCATATTTTTCCCCTGAGCAAGCTAAAAATGGAGATAGAAATATCAGACATTTTTGGGGGAGGGAGACAAGGAATTAGATCGAAGAAAGTTTGTTATATAATTCAAATATTTCCTGGCAGCAACCTGTTGTATTCAGCTTCACACTGATTGTACATCTATGAAGTGATCTGGGCATTGGTTGCTGGGGGCCTCACTGCAGACCTATGTATTGTCTTCCACATTTGTCATATAATGAAAATTCTAGCTGGTTTAGCAAACTCAGTTTTAAATTTGAGTCAACCAGTTTCCAACAGAAATTGATTTTAGAAGTCTAATATAGAACTCTAATGTCTGTCTGTTAGACTTCACTGGACTCTACAGATGGGCCCATTGCCTCCACCCTGGCACTCACTTATTGTTATTTCTCTTCCTTTTTCTTGAAAATAATAGTGGTCCATTTACTTAGGTGTGTAACCTTAGGCAAATAATTTGACGTCTCTAAATCTCAGATTTATCAATTTCAAATGAGACTACGTAAATTTCATCCATCCTTTCCGTATTCTCCATGACCACTTTCTCAGTAAAGGAGGTCATTAAAGTGTCTCTCTTATTTTACATGTTGTATGTGTTCATGTTGTACTTTTGCTGTTACATGTCCAGTCAAATAAACTCCAAATCTCAGTGGCTTGGAAAAATAGAGGTTTATTTCTCACTTGTGATACATGTCAGCTGGGGCTCTGCTCCACATTATTTTCATTCAAGAACAAGGCTGGAAGAACAGTCTCTACCCAGCAAATGTCAGTTTGATGGCAGAGGGAAGGATACTGGTAGAACACATGGCCTTGTACCACTTGTGTTCCATTGGCCAAAGCAAGTCACATGACCAAGGCAAGTATCAGTCTGGTAGAAAGTGAGTTGGTCTCACTGAGAAGGGCAAGCGCAAGGCAAAGGCCTGGAATATGTAATCCTCTTACAGGGAAGGGTAGGGCGGAGTTGGAAAAAACAATACAATCTACCACGGTACTCACTGCCCAAGTACATCAAAAACTTATATTATCTTATGTTGCCTCTTTCTTATGTGAAAAAATAAGACATTTAAAAAATACATTCTAGCATCTCTTAGTGCTACATTTAGAGTAAACCCAATGGAATAGCTAAGAATATGAGACCACTCTGAGAAAAAAGAATGTCAACTAGAACCAAATCTTTCCAGTGCAGGCTAGTGATCTGTTGTGGTTCTTTGCAATTCAGTACATTTGGGAGTGGTAATAAAACCCATAGGGAGAGAAAACAGTAAGTATGAACTCTGGGTCTGTGATTTACTCTTTACTCTGACTTCTCCCAATTACCTTTCAAATTCTGAACTTGGGTGGCACACATGATTATCCATCAACAAACTGAATATCAGCTATTCACCAACAAGTAAGTGACTGCTACAAGATTTGAGTGGATTTAGCACAAGTAAACATGACATGAAGTTGCAGTATCGATGGGGCATTGAAGTTCCTTTTCCTTTGAAGGGTTGCTGTGATATCCCTGTCAGCCTAATGCAAGAGTTCTCAGAGTGTGGTCCAGGAGCTGGCAGAATCAGCAGAACCAGGGAATTTGCTAGAAATAGAAATTTAGGGGCCCACCTTTTGACCTAATGAATCAGAAACTCTGGGACTAAGACCCAGCCAAGTCTTCCAGCTGATTCTGAAAGGCACTGAAGTTTGGAAACCACTGGTCAGAGTCTGTTCTTAAG
Organism: Eschrichtius robustus; assembly: GCF_028021215.1. Taxonomy (NCBI): domain Eukaryota; kingdom Metazoa; phylum Chordata; class Mammalia; order Artiodactyla; family Eschrichtiidae; genus Eschrichtius; species Eschrichtius robustus. The sequence continues at coordinate 17,250,122 of NC_090836.1, forward strand.
CCTCTGGGACTTCAAGCCTGACAAGGTAGGAGCTGGGTTTCTGAGTGGCTCAGGGCACATCGGCACCTTTTCCTTCCACAGAATCTAGTGCCGTTTATAATCCCCACCTGAAACAACGTATCCTATACAGCCTAGTGTTTGAAACCTTCAACTGGATCACTGACATGGATTAGTGTGAGAAATATTTCTATATCACTGCATATTTGCTTTAAAAATATGTTGTAGCTGTTTGCCTCACTATGCCACTTTGACCAATGTTATGTGATCTTGAAATAAAAAACCTTGTCTTGTTTTAGGGTCTGCTTTGCCAGAAATATTTATGGCTTGCCCAGCTCTGCCAGGATAGGAGAGCTGCAGGGGTTTGGTTTATAGCAAGCTGACTTGTGTAGGTCAAGAAGGCCTGTGGAAAAATCTGAACTGTGCCTCTTTCCCAAACCAAATTCAGGCCCCGGTCCAAGAAGAGAGAAATAAACACTCAGGTAAAGAATTGTTCATTTCTTCTGGAATATTTAAAAGATCTTTCCTAAGAAGGCTTGATATGGGATCAGAGAAATAGGATGAAAAAGAAAGATTTGTGGGAATTGGTGAGTTCAATATTGGGGATTGGATCATTGTATAATGCTTCCTTTTCAGCCGGTTTGAAATCTTCAGATCATTTTGGAAGTAATTCCTCTTTAATAACCTATAGTTCTTTACTTTAGCACACATATCTACTGACTGAATCTACCGTTGTTGTTCTTTTGATGAATGTTTCTTAATATAATTTGGGTATTTTTGTCGATTCTTAAGGGAAACATTTGTCTATTTTAAGCCATGTTATTTTTCCAAGTAAAAGGATGACTTCTATAACTGAAAATTTTATGCTAAGTTTTATGCTTACTTCTTTGAAGCATTTTCAATTTATGAGTTTAGATGTTTGCCTGTGGTTTTTGTTTAGCCGCTGGAATATTATACACAATTTCTTTCTTTAGAAGACGGTACTAACGGGGCAGGACGTAGAGATATGATGATACATCGATAGTTAACATGAAAGTAAAAAAGGAACAAAGGATACCTTTTAAAATGTATATTTATCATCTAATTTTTCCAGGCTATATCAGTCTGGGGGCATAGATAGACAGGATGTTACAATGAAAGAATCCGGGGCAAAATAATGATAAAAACAAAAATATATTTCCTAGAAACTATCATAGCTGCTGCAGCATCTCTTGGCGTTTCTTTCTGTCTCCCTCCGTTATCCCCTGTGCTCATCACGTGGTTCTCGGTTCACATCTCTAATGATGACATTCCCCTTGTGACACCACCCACATTATGACGTAGCCTCGATTTCATTTCCATTTCAATGGTATTTATGGTGAAATAAAGAGAAATACCTTCCACGATTAGATTAAGCTGTACAGATTTGTTCCTCCTCTTCCCACAGTAACACATTCTTTTCTTTCCTATTTGATTTATGGATTTAGTCTCTGACAGCCTCCTTTTCCCAAAGAATCTGGCATAAGTTTCCTAAGGGCTTTTCTAGAAGACAATTTGTGTGACATATTATTTTGCTTCTTTCTTCCCCTCTGATTCCCAATGTGTCCCGACCAAGTTCAAAAACAATTCTACCAAGTATGAACGTCTTTTAAAACTTCCATAGTGCCTGAGAGGAAAAGAGGCCACCATTTTTGCCTAAATGCTTTAAAAAATTGGGAACCCCGTGTATTCTGCTACTGCCATTCTCATGAGGATGATTATGACTTTCAAAAATATAATCCTAGCCAACCTCCTTAAAGGTAGCTAGAGATGGCCAAATTTGTAGTAAATCAAGGCCCTTCCACTGTGACTCTGAGAACATATAGAAATAAAGTTTTTTATTTAGAAGATCTCTTTTCAATAGTTATCTAGGTCAGCCTTTCTGGGATCTGGAAAAGTTGAGTTAGCTTTGGGAGTAAAAGAGTCCTAAGGCTGTGCCATGGTGACCTCTTACTTAATTATTGGGGTCTATTATGGACTAAATGTTTGTGTTCCCCCAAAATTCATATGTTGAAATCCTAACTCCAAGGTGATAGTATCAGGAGGTGAGACCTAATTATTTAGGTCTTGAGGGTGGAACTCTCATGAATAAGACCACAGAGAGCTCTCTCCAGCCCTTGGCCATGTGAGGACACAGCAAGAAGTTGGTCATCTGCAACCAGAAAGTGGGCTCTCACCAGATAATGAATCAGCTGGTCCTTGATCTTAGACTTCAAGCCTCCAGAACTGTGAGAAATAAATGTTGGGTAAGCCATCCAGTCTATGATATTTTTGTTATAGCAGCCCAAAGTGACTAAGACGGCACCCAAAAATGCTGTGCCAGGGAGGAACAAAGTGACCAAAGGGCAGAACTTAAATAAAAAAGTCAGGATCCAAGATATTTTATTGAATGGAGCACTGCAGTGGGAAAGGAGCCAAAATATTGGTTGGAGAATGGGCTCAGTAGACATTAAAGAGTCCAGTGGGTCAGAGGGAGGTTCAGAAGCAAAAAGAGGACCACAGGCTCACAGCCTGTCTGTGACACTGGTCTTCTTATGCACAAGATGAGGAGCACCGTCTTTACAGTAAAAGCTATTCCAGACCCACATAAGTAGTGTTTTGCTTTCTTTTCCATTATTTGGAGATTGGGAGCTTCCTTAGACTTTCCTTTGGGTGTTAGGGTTCTATGTCCATTGAATTCAGCTTTGATCAACACGAATGGTCCCTTCATTCCTTTATTTTAATCTTCTTTCTTTCACTTACTGGATGCTTCTCTCTGGGTTGCATTTGATCGCAAACTTCACCCCCAATCTCCACGTTTCCTATGCTTGGTGGTTGATTCTGGTAAATCTTACTAAATGATGGTCTATCCTCAGCTAAAACACCCTTGGTGAAGGAACATCACCAACTCCCAAAGTTGCTGATCTTCTCATTTTCAAATGGCTTTCATTGTTAGCAAGTTCTTTCTTCTATGGCCAGATCACAAAAACATTTACAGTAGGGTTGTGCAAGCAAAATGCACCTCCTTTACTGGCTCAACGACTGCATTAATCTTTTTATACCTGCCCACTCCACACACGAGCATACTGGGGAGTATGGACATCGAAAACTTACCAATGGACAATATTTGTCTCTTTCAATTCAAAGCAGAACATTTATTCTTTCCAAATTTCAGCTCCCTTTGATGGCTAGTTTCAGTAAGACGTTTGTGATGACTGTATTTCCTTAGGTAATTGCTCAGTCTTTCAGATTTTACCCCTGTCTTTGTTCCCCTAAGATGGTGACTAGGTGTATGAGACCTGCTTGCTATATTTTCTTGTCATTGGGGAAGAAGCTTCCTCAGATCCACACGGTGACCTTCAGCTCATCTGTTCTCTCAGACCATTGGGAAGTGCCACCCAATCTGCCTCTTAGACTTGAGAATTCTGATGGGTGAGTGGTTTCATGTACTATTTCAGGCAAATAAGAAAGCACTCAACACTGCAGCCCGGGGGCCTCGCAGTTTTACCCACAGAATGGAAGAGCCCACTCTCAATTTGCTATCAAGCCTCGTCATCTACTGGTGTTCTCATCACATCTGTAGCCCTTCACTAGGGTATATGGAAACTCCTGGGGCCCCTAAACACCAGACACAGGCTAGGGGAAACCAAAAACGTGGCCTCAGCTTGATAGATAAACCCAACATCCACAAGTGCCTCTGAGACATCTGTCCTTAGCAATGTCGGGCATGGCTCTGACTGAAGCCTGTCACTCTCCTTGGGGCTTCAAGGCTTCCATTGCTACAAGGGGAGAAAACTGTCCCTGTTGCTAACTTCCACCTTCATTCTCAGTCGCTCCACTTAAAGCTCAGCAACAAATTGAGAAGAGAAACAGAACCTGGTGTCTTACCCACTCTCTCTATTTTGTCTCCCTTCTTCCCACGACCCCTGAGAATGAGATGTTTTTTCTCTGCCTAATATCTGTCCCCTACACCAGGTTAGCAAGCCTAATGGCCACTGCTGTGCTGATAAATGTTTAACAACTGGCACTTTGGGGGAGGAAAACTGATTTGTAGTGTTTGCAGATTTCTACAGGGTAAGTACTGCTACCACAGCTGATTTCAGGCTACCAACATGACGCCTTTCAAGGAGTTGAGGGGAGATGAGTATAATTGTCCAGGACTGCCGTAGACTAGAAATCATTCTTTTTTTTTTTTTCATTGTCAAGCATATTTTAAAAAAATTTTAATGGCGTATAGTTGATTTACAATGTTGTGTTAGTTTCAGGTGTACAGCAAAGTGAATCAGTTATACGTATACGCATCTCCAGTAAGCAGTAGATTTGCTGTAGTGTTGTCTGTGATCTGAACCCTCTAGGTTTCCTTAATTTATATACTAAAGAGATTAAAATTTCCTTTCCAACGTTTTATTCCAGTTTAACATCAACTACAGTGCGTATTCAGTGAGGATCATATTTTGTTTTGTACATTTACCAAATTGTCTGCCATTTTATGGAACCATTTCATGGATATTTGGGCAGCCAATAAATCACACCCATGTCAGTCTGCTTTTGTCTCTCTTGGGGTCATGTTAACTGATACTATAGGTAAAATTTCATTGTCTTCTTTAGTAATGCCTGACAATTTACATATTGAAGTGCATATTAATTTATCATAAATTTTTCTCCTTTATATTTTTTCACTTTATTGAGGTATAATTGACAAATAAACTTGTAATATATTTAAAGTGTACAACGTGATGATTTGCCATGTGTGTATGTTGAGGATTCCCCCCGTGGAGTTAATTAACACACCCATCACCTCACATATTTATGACCCCCCTTTTTGGTGAGAACATTTAAGTTCTACCCCCTTAGCAAATTTCAAGTATACTGTAACACGATACAGTGCTATCAACAATAGTCACTGTGTTATACATTAGATCCTCAGACATTATTCGTCTTATAACTGAAAGTTTGTACCCTTTGACCAGCCTCTCCCTCTTTCTACCACGCCTAGCCTCTGGCAACTACGATTCTACTCTCTGTTTCCATGAGTTCAACTTTTTTTTTTTTTTTTTTTTTAATTCCACAGGTAAGTGATACCATGCAGTATTTATCTTTCTTTGTCTGGCTTATTTCATTTAGCATAATGTCCTCCAGTTTCATCCATATCGCAAATAATAGAATTAGCTTCTTTTCAAGGCTGAATAATATTCCATGGTATGTATTACCACATTTTCTTTATCCACTTCTCCATTGATAGACATTTAGGTTGTTTTCATACCTTGGTTACTGTGAATAATGTTGCAACAAGCATGGAAGTACAGATAACTCTTTGAGATAATGGTTTCAAATCTTAGCTATATAACCAGAAGTGGAATTGCTGCATCATATGGTAGTTCTATTTTTAATTTCTTGAGGAACCTCCATGCTGTTTTCCATGGTGGCTGTACCAGTTTACATTCCCACCAAGAGTGCATAAGTGTCCCCTTTTCTCCACATCCTCACCACATTTGTTATCTCCTGTCTTTTTGATAATAACCATCATAACTGGTATGAGGTGTCTCCTTTATATTAAAACTGGGAGATTATATAGATTTTTGAAGTTATCTAGGTGGGTATCTGTGAATTTTATTTTAGTAAGGTAAAGATGATTGTTTTAGGTTAGGATCCCCAAGAAGCAGACCCTGAGACAAGGATGTGAATGCAAGTAGTTTGTTTGGGAAGTAATTCCCAGGACACACTGGTAGGGGAATGTGGAAGTGAGACAAGAAAGGAAAAGAAATCAGTTGCATTAAAAAGCAGGTAACCATCTCACTGAAAGCAACTGAAGCACAGTCTCACTGGAAGCTGCTGAGAGACAGCATAGAGCACTATCCCTCAACTCTTTCACCTGAGGTGAAAGGAAGATTAGAGTGTAATTTATCAATTACAGGGACATTAACTCCTAAACACTTCTCACCTGTCTCACGTGTGGCTCAAGCATGAACCTATGGCTAAAGAAAGACCCCAGGCAGGGAGGCACAGTGCTTGCAAAAAGAGGCTGTAGGCATTTTCAAGGAAAGGGAGTGCTGATGAGTGGGACACTAAAAACATCTGTTACAGTCCACCCCTTGCACCACCCAGATCCACTCATGCCCTCCTTGAAATTAATCAGCTCTGCTACAGATTCTATAATGGGGTAGCCAGACTCTTTTTCTTTCTCTTTCACTCTGCACATACACACAAATACACACAAATACACACATACACACAATTTCTAAAACAAATCTCCCTTTTCTACCACCCTTTCTAGAGTCTTCTCACCCTCAGCCAGCTCTTCCACTGGCCTTAGTTTCCTGCCTGATGAATCATAGGCTACCTCTGGAGGGCTCTCAGCCCTAAATTGCCTTGATCTTGTCAGATTATTATCCCCTGCGATGGAAAGTACCAAGAGGCTCCTCAATAAATTCCTTGAGTTCCAATTGTATTCCTCTCTGCCCCCATTATGCAGTAGCAACCCTTTCTTCTCATGATAATCAGTAGAGTAACTCCTTTCTTTGCCTGCTGGTCTACTGGCATGAGACACCCAATGTGTCTAGGCAGCAGCCCAAGTTTTATGTGTAATGAAACCCCAGTTGTGCCCCAGCCACCCTCTGCTCCCCAGTTGTCTGCACCTTATGAGGTCATTCTATCAGGCTAGCATCTTCCGGCCTGCCACGTCGTCTATGAGACAGTGCTCTCTGCGACCAGAAAACTTCTCCAGTTAGAGATCAACAATAAGAAGTCACTGGTGTGTACAACCATGGGGTGTGGGAGGGGAACCGACAGCATCTGCTGCATTGATATTCCTGGAGGCTGTGATATTGTGATTTATAACAAGAAATATGTATTTGGATTTCATCCCTGTTTCCGGCACAGGGTTCCTAAAACTCTTGGAATTTCTTAAGTGATGAGATCTATAAAGGTGTCTTTTGTCAGGTTAATGGGTTGACTTTTGGACCTCACCTAAGGATGGGGGCAGGTTGCCAGGAGAATCAACCACGTGATTAGAAGATTGGCACTTTCAGTCCCACCCTTGATTTCCAGAAAAGGGATTGGGGTTGGAGGTTGAATCACTGAATGGATCACGTGTATGTAATGAAGCCTCCATTAAAAACCCCAAAGCAGAGGATTTGGAGAGCTTCCAGGTGGGTGAACACATGGAGATTTGGGGAGAGTGGTGGCTCGGTGAGAGCCTGGGACCTCTGAGACTTTTCCCCATGCCTTGCATTGTGCATCTATCCACCTGGTTGCTCCTTTTATAACAGTGGTAATCTAGTAAGTAAAATGTTTCTCTGAGTTCTCTGAGCTACTCTAGCAAATGAGCTGAACCTGAGGAGGAGGTCATTGGAGCCTCTGATCTACAGCAGGTTGGTCATAAGCACAGTGATGACCTGGGCTTTTGACTGGTTCTGAAGTGGTGGTGAGGTGGGCTGTGGGGCAGGGGACATGGGAGGGAGGGCAATCTTACAAGACTGAGCCATTAACCTTGGGATCTGATGCTATCACCGGGTAGTGTCAGAATTGAGTTGAACTGTAGGGCACCCAGTTGGTGTCCAAGAATTGCTTGCTGGAGAGTGTGGGGAAAACCCACACACTGGAGGGGCAATAGATATAAGGCAGAGAACCACTGTGCTGTACTATGAACTGTACATCACGTCACATGATTTTATCTTGATAGTTGGACTTTATTGCTTTTATCACTCAAAGTATCCCTTCTTTTATTTTAGCCTTTATTTTACGCTATCGTTCGGACACACAAAAATATTGCGTGAGGTAAACCTGAGGACAGAGGAAAGGAAATAAATCAGATCAAATATGACCCATGTCAGGACCTCGTCAATGAGGACAGAAAAGCACAGCTGTAACCGTGAGCAGGACTTGAAGTCCTCAGTCACTGAGCATAACGTGTGAGTTTTCCGCAATCAAGTGGTAACGGAGAATTGTCTCTTCAGATCCCACTTAGTTCTACTGCTTGGGTGCAAGAGGAAACTGATTTTAGCCTTCAGCCCAAATATATTGGTTAAATGGTTACCATTTTAATTTAGAGGCAGCTGAGAAATTATATGCCAATTACTCCCAGTGACCACTGGATTCAAGATGTCTTTTCATTCATTCATTATTGAGGATTGGGCTTTTGTAAGAGGAGGTGATGGTGACCCCTCTCTCTTTCTCTTTCTCATCTAACACCTCCTTCATAGGGATGTTGTGAGGATTTCTGCCTGTGTGGTAATGAAGCTCAGTAGCCTGCTTTGAATTTCTCAGTGGAAAAAGGTGTTATAAAATTTTAAAGCAAAAAATATACTTCTACTAATAAGGATGTTGATCTTGAAATGCAATATGAAAACCAGAGACTGGAAATTTAAAACTTGTAATGAAATGCTCTAAAGCTGGGATCTCTTCTGACCTTGGGAGTTCGGCAGGGGTGGGCCCAGAGGAGACTTGGATGGAAGATGCTGCAGGATGTGGTGGCGGTGATTCAGTAGGTGGCCTTCTTCCATCCCAAGGTGGTCCGGAGCCAACTCCCGGCCCTGAGTTATAGAGCACTGCGCTGTAGGAGAACCATCTATTGGATGGGGTGTAAGACTGAGGTTCTGACCACTTCTGCTCATTAAAAATTCCAGGGCATTTTTATAAGGTTAAGGATGTATCCTTGTGTTCTACAATCTGGTTCCAGTTGGGTAGCAATATTGGCTTCTTAGTAAGTTCTAGAAAAAAAAATATGCATGGAAATTTCAGGAGGATGATTAACATTTCTATGGGAGAATATTCAGATGGATTGATTCAAAATTGTATCCCGAACTCTTCTTTTAGGAAGTAGCAAAATAAAATACCTGAGTGACTTTCTTATTGAGGCATAAATGTATTTGTAGAGGAGAGATAAATCCCCTTTCTTAATAAGTTCTTATAATAAGGGTTAATTTAAGGACCCTCACCAGGATTTATATATGGTGATGAAATGACTTGTATTTTGAGGGTTTTTTTCTAGGCTTTTCTTCAGTCCCTAGAATAATTGATATTTAGGATAGGAAATGGAATAAGTTACATAGTGAATGATAATAATTGTTTAATTTAGAATAATCTGAAAGCTTTTCCTGACTCCATTTAGCTATGTGTCACCCATAATTTTACATTATAATTACAAAAATCACAGCAAGACTGTACAATTTGTTCCTAATAGTAAGTGGACTAAGATCCTTAGAAAAGAAAAAAAGAAGAGAAAAAATAAAATCAATATAAAGATTAGGTCAAGGAGAGAAGAGTGATTATCAGAGAAAAGTTACACATTCCTAGATTTATCTAGAGTCACCCTTTTCTGGGATGGAAGAAGAATCACATTGCTTTCTTCCACAATCACTATTCTTACAGAGCTCAAAATGCCCCATATCTAGATTTTGGTTAAAGGAAATCATTGAGCCTAAGGTCTGTAGGTAATTTGCAATTTCTGTGGAAATTTACCGTAGCTCTGTGGTTCCAGTAGGATGAAAAAAGTGCCTCACAGTTTCAGGCAGAGAATAACTCAGATTAATTAACATGGTACTTCCCTCTCAGTACCTGAATGTGAGATATTGATTATATCGAGAAGCCCAGATGATGCCTTCTTTTGTGAACCCCATATCAGTAGGAGAAATAATAGACTTGAGCATTTTCCTTTTTGTATTTGCATTTAAGTCTAAATTTAAGTCTATTATTTAAGAGTAAATAATAATTTGTAGACACTGATTACTTCTTTTCTACAGTTTCTACAGGTGATTGTTGTTTAAATGCTGCATTTTGACACTTTTGCTATATTCTTACAACATAGCTACTGTGTTCAAGGCACGCCACACCAGAGTCATAAATGAGATTGCCCTTTTGGAGCTAATGCTTTCGAGGAGGCAAGAATTTAAGAGGCAGTGTAACAAATAGCCCCAGATTCTGTAAGATCCAATACATCTACCAGTTAAAAGAACATTGTAAATGTAGGGAGTGTAGGATAAATGGTCAAGTTCCAGTGTTCTTTAACTACATTGACTTCAAGATGAAAAATACATAATTGCTGGATCATGGCATCACCAGACCTGGAATCCAGAGTGAATTGTGGAGTGTCTTAAGTGAGGCATCTGTGCTTGTTTCTATATTTATTCAATTAAGATGCTATTATCTGCTCCATCCATTTTGTGTATTTCATAGTGAACAATGTTAATCATCTTTGAAAGCAAAGAATAAAACTATACTTAAATACTTGTATTTCTTTTTAGGACAAACTGTTTCATAAAAATTAAAAGAGTAAACTATTGTATTTTCTATTTTTTAGTTATACTTTTACTTTATATGATATATAACAATTATTTCAAAACAAATTAACCAAACACCAAAAGAATTTCAGTGTCTGAACAGTACAGAGAAAACCAGTATGGTAAGTTTTTTTAAATGACATACCTAAGCACACAAAAGATAGTAGCGATTCCCTTTCAAGTAGTGTCAGAGAAAATGCAAAATACACATTTTTCTTTTTTAAAAATTTATTTATTTTATTTATTTTTGGCTGTGTTTGGTCTTTGTTGCTGTGCGTGGGCTTTCTCTGGTTGTGGTGATGAGCGGGGGCTACTCTTCGTTGTGGTGCGCGGGCTTTTCGTTGCAGTGGCTTCTCTTATTCCGGAGCATGGGCTCTAGGCGTGCGTGCTTCAGTAGTTGTGGTTCGAGGGCTCTAGAGCGCAGGCTCAGTAGTTGTGGCTCATGGGCTTAGTTGCTCCGCGGCGTGTGGGATCTTCCTGGACCAGGGATCGAACCCGTGTCCCCTGCGTTGGCAGGTGGATTCTTAACCACCGCGCCACCAGGGAAGCCCACGTTTTTTTTGTTATATAGTAGATTCATATGCAGTTGTAAGAAATAATTTTGAGAGATTTATGTATTCTTTACCCAGTTTCCCCCAATGGTAATGTCTTGAAAAACTATAGGACAAATTCAGAAGCAGGATATTGGCATTGATATAGTTAAGATATAGAACAGATTCAGCACAAGGATCCCTCCAGCTGCCTTCTGTAGCCACACATATTTTTTCCTCTCAACCCCCTCCCTGACCTCTGCCAACCACTCATCTGTTCTCCATTTTGATAATTTCTTTTTCATCTCAAGAATGTTATGTAAGAGTGATCATATAATATGTGATTTGGGGGGATTCATTTTTTTCACTCAGCAAAATTCCCTGGGGATTTATCCAAGTTATTGTGTGTATCAATAATTTGTTTTCATTGCTGAGTAACATTCCACAAAATATACTAAACACCCCTTACTGGGAATGCTGTTTTACCTAGGGGCCCCTTGTTTTTGACTAAAGTACACAATGAAAGAATCATTACACAGAATGAGAGAGCTGCCTCTTGTTGCAACCTATGTTTTTAAATTCTGGGGGTTTAAGGGACTGGTATCTAGAATATAAAAGAACACTTGCAACAGTATGTCCATCAATGGAATATTATTCAGCCATCAAAAAGAGCACTGATACCTGCTACAACATGGATTAACCTTGAAAACATGCTAAGTGAAAGAAGTCAGACACAAAAGGCCACAGATTATATAATTTCATTTATATGAAATGTTCAGAACAGGCAAATCCATAGAGATGGAAAGTAGATTAGCAGGTGTGGGGATTGTGGTGGGGAGTGGAGAATGAGGAGTGGCTACAAATGGGAATAGAGTTTCTTTTGGGGGTTCTGAAAATATTCTGGAATTAGATGGCATTGATGATTGCACAACTTTGTGAATGCACTGAAAACATCTGAACTGTGCACTTTAAAGAGGTAAATTTTATGATATGTGAATTATACTCCAATTAAAAATTAAAAAGTAGTGGGACTTCCCATCTTTGGAAATTTTCAAGCTGTTAGAATTTTGATTAGGTGAGAGACAGATGGTGACCTCTAAATTTTCTTAGATTCAGATTATATTAGAGAATACGTTATGGCAATTAATAACAAGCCCTGGAATCAAGAATCAGGAGATTTGGGTTCTGTTGTCATTGATGTTTCATTAGCTCGAGAAGATCTCAGCCTCTCTGGGTCTCGGTTCCCTTTTGTGTAAAATAGGGATAATAATATAAGCTTCACAAACAACACATACATTGTGAAGATTAATATGGATTACTTTAAAAGCTGCAGAGCACAATATAGATGTTGTATTAGGATATTTCCAGAATTACATAATTTAATCTTTTTATGAATGAGTTTTGGTTCCAATTTATAGTTTCATTCTATTTTTAAATATGCTTTCTCCTTAGGTTGGTTGTAAAGGAAAAGAGCAGTGGGTGATGCATTATTCAGTGAAGATTTTCAATTAGTAAATTATCTCTATTCTTTCTTTTTATCTCTTCTTCCATCAATTGCCTAATTCTAGACATTTGGCTGATTATAACTTTCCTCCGAAACGATAAGGAAGCTCAAAATGCTTTATTAACCTTTAAAAACACTGGTAGATTTCATGTAAAATAGGATTAATTTTATAGACCAAAGATGTTTCTGGGCTGTATATAAATTTTGTCCTGGCATCCTACTATCACATGTACAAAAAGTAATAGTTTGGGTGCTATTATAACTTCTGAGGGTAAAGTAAAAACTAACTTTAAAATTCAGTGGTATTGGAATATCAAAAGAAATAGCCTGTACTTACATTTTCCTTTCTATCAAGCAACCCTCAAATTTTTCTCTATAAATATTCTCTAACTGAAAACACAAATCATCCTGAAGTTCTAAATTTTAGAATGGTCTGCACATCAGTGGCAGCTGTAGAACTGAGGTATTTGCTCACGAAGTCAGAAAGAGCTCAGTCTTGGACCATTTATCAGTAATTGACTTGGCAGGCACTGTATTTTCTGCCTTCTAACTCTCCCCCCAAAAGAAGATTTTTTTTTGTCATACTGTTACATATTCCTTTTACATTTTAGTAAAATTCATTCCTCTTCATAAAATAGGATTTGAGGTGTTCCTTTAACAGAAAAGCTCATTTTTGTAGATTATAGTAAATATGGGCTGTAATTCACTCGTGAAGATGATGTTACTGAAAATTCCTGCCACCTCTTCCCCTATTACATGCTCTCTGCCCACCCTTTGCCCCAACAAAAAAATTTTTAATTTCTTTGATTTTTCACACTGTTATTGTATGGCTCTATTCAGAGTCCAGTGGAAGAGAATTTTTATTTCATTTTTAAATTAAAGTGAATGATCTTAAAGAATAAGACAAGAGTAAATCTTTATTACTCTCAGGCTTTTGCCAACATATTGCTTATATTTTGAGATTTGGATTATTATTATTATTATTAATTTATTTATTTTTGGCTGTGTTGGGTCTTAGTTGCTGCACGTGGGCTTTCTCTAGTTGCGGCGAGCGGGGGCCACCCCTTGCTGTGGCACGCGGGCTTCTCACTGCAGTGGCCTCTCTGCGGAGCATGGGCTGTAGGTGCGTGGGCTTCAGTAGCTGTGGCACGCAGGCTCAGTAGTTGTGGCTTGTGGGCTCCAGAGCGCAGGCTCAGTAGTTGTGGTGCACTGGCTTAGTTGCTCCGCGGCATGCGGGATCTTCCTGGACCAGGGCTCGAACCCGTGTTCCCTGCATTGGCAGGCGGATTCTTAACCACTGCGCCACCAGGGAAGCCCGAGATTAGGATTATTTTAAAAGTAATTATTACTGAACAGAAAGCAGTTCACATTCAGTCCTTTCCTTCCTCCACCACTTACCTGCACAAATACAACTGAAAATTACTACTTACAAAGATAGCTCTGAGATATCACAAGATTTTGAATCACCACAGAAAGATTCAAGTAAATGTGTTTTGCTGACGGTGCTAAAGCAGAGAAGTGGAATAATCCATTTTAATAAAACTCTTTAAAATAATAATATAAACAATCTTAAAGCTCTTATTACTCATAATATCCATAATATTTTGCTATCTGTAAAAAAAACAGATATACAGTAAATGCATTCACACTCTTTTGTTTGACTCATGTGCTCTGTACCCTGTGAGTTCCTTCTTCCTTAGTAACCTTGTAATCCACTGGGATTGAGACTCGGAGGGTGCAAAGAATTCTGTAAAGCAAAGCATGTCTTCACTTTTGAATAGAACATCGCCTTTTGATATATACGTATATGAGACTATTAAGTGAAAAGTATGCTGATTTCACACACACACAATTTATCATTATTTGTAAGACTTTAACAGAATATATATCTGTATTTTTACAGAATAGTTCACTTTTCAAAGAGTAACAACACTTGCAAGTCCAGAGGAGAGAGTTACTGATGTTACTGATGTTATCAATCGGAGTAACGGATGTGGATGCGACGGAGAACACATCAATGTATGGTAGGAAATATTTGGATTCTAGGCCCGATCATGATCACATCTATTTTATAAATCAGACTTAGTGTGTATCATTTCCAAATTTTTGAACTAGACAAAGATCATGCATTTGTGTTGCAGACCAACTGAGGGAATTTATGGGGAAGTGATAAAGAACTATGACTTGTAGTTGGCAAGCTACTAAGGTCTTGGGATTTACACTATGTTTATTTTAACAGCCTTCATAAAGAATACGGTTGAATTACACATTTTATTAGTGAGTCAAATACTAGATGTCTCAAAAATTCCCATTTAAAGTGCCAAAGGTTAGAGGTGTACCTGAGATTATAATCTCTCAGGCTCCAGGCCTGAAGACTTTATCTGCAAAAAGCTTTGTCCCTTTAATCCAACGTGACAACAAAATGTTATCGTTTTCTGCATAACAAAATGTTCTTGTTTTCTGCATGTGCTACCAAGTGAACAGGTTTCGAATCCCTGTACCTAAAGCACTCTGATTTCCTTAACGATTTGTTTAGATAGGGTAGAGCCAGCCTTTAACACCCAAAATGTGATGTCAGGAAGGCCAACTCTCAGACGATGGGGAAGCAGAGGACACATAAGCCGAAGTGAAGCTTCCTGGTGGTTTACTGCTATAGACAATCTGACTCTGTGAATAACAGCTTTGTGGATGCAACCTGTTCTTGCATCTTGCTTTTACTCTTTAGGGTTTTTATACTAGTTCACAACTGTATATCCAAAGCTGTTACTTAAATTCTTTGGGAATTAAAAAGAGGGGCAGCATTCCACAGAGGGGGAGGGAGACAATGCAGCCCCAAATGCAAGTTTTCTACATTTTTTCCCTGACTAGATGTGGAATAGTTAGTGTTAATAAGGTCTATCTTACCAAAATGTGTAATGTTCTTTAACTTAAATTCAACCCCTCAAGTAGTGTTAATTGGAATAGTTAGAGGCTATCTCATAGATGATGATGTGAGCTATGACTTTTTGGCAGTAATTTATATTCAGACATCTCCTAATTCTGGATTTCTCAGCTGACTTGCTAACCAAATGCATATATTTAAATGGCTTTTCCCCTGTGCCTGCCAGAAAACTGTTGTAGATAATGCACATTTCATCTGAGAAGCAATACAAAGTTTTCAGAACATTGACTATTACCTATTTCTCTTATAAATGAGTAACTTATCTAGCAATTTTTTAAAAAGCAACTTTCTGTGAAAAGCGCTGCTTGCATGATTTTGCCTGTGGGTTCAATCTGGGCAACCACCTCTTCAATTGCAGATTTTGAGGCATCTGCCCACTTGAGCAATTATATGTAAAAATATACACAGATTGTCTTTAACAGTAACAATGAACAAGAAAACAAATAAATGAACAAGACCATTTTGTGTAGGGATAAGTGCTACAGATATAATGAGACAGGGCTGTGTGAGAGTGAATGAAAAACGTGTGCGTGCAAATGGAGTCCCAAGACTTTTTGATAAGACTGTTGGGGAAAAGCCTCTGTAAACAGGTAATATTTGAGGTGAGAACTGATGGAGCAGAAAGACCCAGCTATGCGAAAATCTGTAGATTCTAAGGTCCTGATTTGACATGATAAAGAACAGAAAGATGGCTTGAGGGTGAGGGAGGCACTTTCCATCAGAAGCCACTAGCCACGTGAGGCTATTAAAATTTAAATTAAAATAAAATAAAATACCCAAACTCAGTTCCTCAGTGGCACTAGCCATGTTTCAAGGGCTCAACAGCCACGCATGGCTAGAGGCTACCATATTTGAAGTGCAGAGTACGTTTCCATTGTAGAAGAACTTTCTAATAGACAGTGTTGCATAGTAAAGTAGAACTGGAATAGGACGAGAAGTCACAGAGGGTGGCTTGGAAAGATCCTTGCAGGCTGTTGGGGGACTTTAGGTCATGCAGGTGTGATGGGAAGCCTTTGGACAGTTTTAAGGAGGGAGCGACATCATAGGATTCACATTTGAAAACCATCACTCTGGCTGTCGTGTAGAAAATGAGTGGTAGGAGGGCAACACCCTCCTCCAGGAAAGTTATTGCAATTGTCCAGGCCAGGGATGATGATGGGTCCTGGGTTGGTCATTATAAGAGGAATGGTGAAAAGTGGATAGATTCCGGTTGTATTTTAGAGAAAGAATCAAGTGGACTTGCTAATAGACTGGAGCTAGAGCAAGGCAAACAGAGGAAGGAATGGAGGGCAATACCCTCCTTGGGGGGGCTGAGCAACTAGATAGGTGGTTATGTTTTATTCCTGGGGTGGGAGAGGACCAAGGAGAAATAGGTTGAGTGTGTGGGGATTGGTGGTGGAAGGGCAGGGAGGGAGCTGGAAGTTAAGAATTGTGTATTGGATAAATTATATTTTAGATACCCATTGGATTACATGCACGGAGGCCAGGTGTGTAGTGGAGAATGAGTGAACCCATACTGTGGGGTGTAAACTTTTGAATTTAACAGAATTCCCTTAATGATAACTATATTTGGCCAAATGCAAGTGATATGCAATGGGGTTAATTTCTAGATCGTCTTCACAAAGTACTAATAAAACACAATCCCTGGCTTTGGCTAAGTGGAGGGCTTTAGCAAGTCAAATTTGAATTTTTCTTTCCATTTTCCCTATTCTCTTTTTCTGTGTGTACCACATTTTCCTGATCTTTTGGCTGTGTTGTCACTTTCTTGAATTAGAACTCATCAGTCACTGTCTGCAGAAAATGGGAAGTTTCTATTTCTATGTGGTTGCTCAATGTCCGCTTTACGAGTTGGGTCTGATTTCATTTAATATGCTGCGCACAACGCTAGACGCTTCTTTCAGGTAGTAGAGAACTGCAGCTTTCTGCATCTACCTAAGACGAGTATTTTGTTGTTTTCATTTCTCTGCCTCCAGATTCTGGATGGTAATGCCAGTGAGGGGTGGAATCTACCTTCTTTCCTTTTGGTGGGACAAATAACTTTCTGGTTGTGATGTTTGTTGAGAATTGGGAGAAATCAGGATATTGCCTCTCTAATACTATTGAACACCTCAAGAATGTCATTGTTTAACATACAGATCTAGTGTTTTTGTTTTGCGGCCATTAACAAATGCCATTCTTATGTTTTTTCCGTCGCAATGTTGCTTTAATATCTACATTCCATCTCCTACATGTTCAGTTTTTATGGTGATTTATTGTTTTTTTCTAAAGAACTGAGATAACTGTGGGGGGTAGACTACAGTGAAAATGGAAATATTCTAAAATTCTCACTATTCCTTTCTTTCTAACCTTGATATATGCCCAGATTTTAAGTTTCTCATTTTAATATGGTATTTTTGATGCCAGTGGATATTAGCATGATATTCCAATCAAGGCTTTTCACTCTGAAATGTTTCAGGTAGGCGCTGGCATATGAATCATACGTCTAAAAAGGAAACTCAAAAAAGTATGTGTGCAGGCTAGGGGGCTCATTTGTCTTTGGCAAAGACATCGCTGCTCCTGTTTCTTTAATCATTAAACAGATGGTGCCCACTGCCATTGACTAGCTGCCCAACTTGTTTTGCATGTGGAAACACAGTTCTGGACATCTGATGGAGAAAAGCGGTATCATCATAGCTCCTCATATCCATTTATGCCCTAATACTAATACCTGTCCCAAACTAGAGCAGGCTGTTTCCCATGAAGCTAAGCTTAAGACTTAAGCCAACTTCTCCCCTATCCCATGATTTAGTTTTATCTCAAGTATCTCCTTTGCCTTTTCTTTATATTGCTTCATCTCTACACATAAAATACAGTGGCGTATTGAGCCAATTATCCAAATACTCCAGGCTCTAAACACACTTTAACCTGGAATGTCCAGATAATTAAGACACAATGGGATTATTATTATTATTGAGGGCAAATGGCATCTAAGGTAGCCATATTAAAAATGAACAAGAGTGGACCTATTCTTGTGTTAAGTGGAGAAAGAAACTAGCTCCCCACATTGATG
This sequence comes from Eschrichtius robustus, assembly GCF_028021215.1. Classification (NCBI taxonomy): domain Eukaryota; kingdom Metazoa; phylum Chordata; class Mammalia; order Artiodactyla; family Eschrichtiidae; genus Eschrichtius; species Eschrichtius robustus. The sequence continues at coordinate 17,268,417 of NC_090836.1, forward strand.
GACTTTAAAAAAGTCCATTGAACAGATATTGAATTATTTCTCATAATCTGCCAAAAAAAGTTAGCTTTAAATTTTTTTCCTTCAGTTTCACAAATACTACATTCCTACAGTACATGAAATGTGTAGCCTGTAAACTTCAATAACTAGGGTCATGATTTTTTTCTCATAAGCTTTATTCATGGTAGACATAGTATTTCACAACCAGACGGTCTTCTAAGATCTTTTCTAGTGTTAACCTACCTGTTCTCACCACCCATCTCTTGAGATTTCTTTATATTACTTTCATGATTGACTGTTCGGGCTTCCTAACTTTGTACACCTTTTTGAGGCCAGGGTCACTTAATCTCAATGTAGTTTTACCATCCACCATCAACAACAACTGTTGACTATTATTCGCATGCATTTTTTTTTAAAGTAACAATTTTTCAAAAATGCTCTCCCCTCCCCCTTCTTTTTAAATAATGCTATTACGGTCTAGGTAGCTTGTTGAGATTTTCCATTATTTGGCCCAACAGAAAAGCTTGGCTTTTCTGTTGAAAACAGACCTTCCAGCAGGAGCAGTCAAGGCCTTACAATGCCACCTGAAATTGGTTTGCTGTTGTACCTGATATAACCATCTTTGAAGCACTCAGACAGTAGATGTGGCTGTCATTTTTCACGACAGTGGGAAGTCTGTTGACTCCCATCGCCTGCTAAGTATCCAAGCACAGTCCTTTTTTTCCCCAACGTCCTGGTCAGCTTGGCGTGAGGGCCAGCCGCAGACCCCCGCGCCCCCCGGATGCAACGAGCTGGGCGGTGGACGGGTCTGAGCAACCCCTTCGCCAAGGTGCTGGCTGCGCGGCCCGGCTCCGGGGAAAGGAGCGCCGGAGCTGAGAGCAGCGCCTCCTCCGGGGGAGGGGCGGGAGCTGAGCTGGGAAAGCTTTCCTAGGGAGTTGCCTTAAAGAAAGCAAGCGGGATTGCAGATCACTCCAGCTGCCTGCTTTTTATACAATTGTAACTAGTCGTCTCCACTCGCTTCCCTTCTGCAACATTGCAAATCACCACCAACCTCGAACCAAAAAAGAAGGAAAAAAAAAAAAAAAAAGAGAGGAAATCTCCTTCTCCCTTCTCACCCTCCCGTTCCTCTCACCCTCCCTTCCTCTCCAGCTCGCTCGCCCTCCCTCCTTTCCCTTGCGGCAGCCGCTCGTCTCTCGGACTGGGTCTCTCTCCGACGGGACTTAGCAACTTCGTGGTTATTTCTCAGCCCCTTTTCCATTTTCTCCACCCTTTGCCATGAACTGGACCTACGGACGCTGGGGAGGCTGTGCTTTCTGCCCCAGGGAATGGCGGTTCGCTTCCTGGGGCCGGGCCGGGGAGGATCGGCCGAGGAGAAAGAAAGAGTGATAGAGGAAGAGCTGCAGGAAGGAAGAGAAGGGGGACCTCCATCTGCCGCGGGCCCCGCGCGCAGCAGCGCCCGGGATGGCCCCGAGCTCGCCCTGCGCCCCCGGCTCCAGCAGCGGCCGCGGACCCCGCGCGCAGGACGCCTCGGGCAATCTTTAAAATCCTGAAGTCCGAAGAGACCCCGGAGGACAGAAGTCGGGGGGTGGGGGGTGGAGCGGAGAATTTTGCAAAGCTTTCCCAAGAGAGAAAAAGAGGAAGTCTGATCGTTTCAAGCTTTTCACTTGAAGGCTCCTCTCTGGAGCATCTAGCCTTCTCCAGGAGTTATTCGAAAGCTGAAACTTTCAGTGCTCGCGGGCCTGGGAGAAGAAGGAGGGATTCCGAGGGTGGGATTGGGAGGAGAGCAAGCGAGCGTGCGTGCGTGTCTGTGTGTGTGTGTGTGTGTGTGGCGGGGTGGGGGCGTCGGGGGGACCTCGGGGACTCCGCGAAGAGGGCGCACCATGGCCGTGCCGGGCGAGGCCGCCCGAGTCGGGGCCAAGCCCGGCCACGCAGAGGCGAGGCCGGCCCCCGCGGCGGGCCCGGACTGCCACCGTCGCGCGGGCCCCTCATCGCCCCGGGACCCGGGCTGCCGCGGCTGCTGGGGCGCCCTGGTGCTGCGGCCGCTCCGGCGCTCGCAGAAACTTTCCTCGGCGCTGTGCGCGGGCTCCCTGTCCTTTCTGCTGGCGTTGCTGGTGAGGCTGGTCCGCGGGGAGATCGGCTGTGACCTGGAGCGGAGTGAGGAGGCGGCGGCGGCGGCGGCGGCGGAGGAGGAGGAAGCGGCCCCGGGAGCAGAAGGGGGCGTCTTCCCGGGGCCTCGGGGAGGTGCTCCCGGGGGCGGCGCGCCGCTCGGCCCCTGGCTGCAGCCCTCGGCGCTGCTCTTCAGTCTCCTGTGTGCCTTCTTCTGGATGGGCTTGTACCTCCAGCGCGCCGGGGTGCGCCTGCCTCTGGCCGTCGCGCTGCTGGCCGCCTGCTGCGGGGGGGAAGCGCTCGTCCAGATTGGGCTGGGCGTCGGGGAGGATCACTTACTCTCGCTCCCCGCCGCGGGGGTGGTGCTCAGCTGCTTGGCCGCCGCGACATGGCTGGTACTGAGGCTGAGGCTGGGCGTCCTCATGATCGCCTTGACTAGCGCGGTCAGGACCGTGGCCCTCATTTCCCTAGAGAGGTTCAAGGTCGCCTGGAGACCTTACCTGGCGTACTTGGCCGGAGTGCTGGGGATCCTCCTGGCCAGGTACGTGGAGCAACTCTTGCCACAGTCCACGGGGGCGGCTCCGAGGGAGCATTTCGGGTCCCAGCTGATCGCTGGGACCAAGGAAGAGATCCCGGTGTTTAAGAGGAGGAGGCGGTCCAGCTCCGTGGTGTCCGCCGAGATGTCGGGCTGCAGCAGCAAGTCCCATCGGAGGACCTCCCTGCCCTGCATCCCGAGGGAACAGGTAAGCGCTGGCAGCCCCTCTCACTCACCTCTCGGGAAAACTTGAAACCCTTGGGATCCGGCACAAAGTGGAGGGAATTCGAGCGCTGGGAACAGAAAGAAAGATCGCCCAGAAAACTGCTCTAACTTCAGACTTAGTTGGAAACTAGCGGGTTTTTCTCCCCCTCTCACACAGTATTTTATAACCTGAACAACAGGAACCCGAATAAGTAATAAAACTAGATGAGCTTTGCGGGGTCTTCCACAGCTGGGCCAACTTTTTAGATCTGCTACACCTGCGTATGGCTTGCCCTCAGGCGTTCCTCCTTTAGCAGAAATGTTCGAATTAAGTTTAATTTTTTTTTTTTTTAAGCGATGGGTGATTTTTAAAACGAGGATTTTTACTAGATTTCTTTCTGTTTCTTTTTATAAAATTTTTTTCTTCTAAAGGGACAGGTAAACTTTTATGGACGTCAGTAAAAATATTTTACAGTTAAAGCAAGGCATGCTTGAAGGTGAGGTGCTGATACGCTTTCTGGTCTTGCAGTACGTTTTACTTGAAGAGACTGCGTTTGGTGGTGCCCAGTTTGTTTTTAAGTGTGATTTGGGGACATACATTATTACATGCTCATGTGTTTTGTATTATCATCATAAACTTCAATTTGGGGAACAATATGTCTGAACTTAAGAATTTGCCAGAATCATGGACTGCGCTGTTCGTATCAACTTAAGAAAACATATCTCTTGAGTATCTACATACTTAAGTGAATATTTAGAAATTCAAATGGATTTATACAGGAAACATTAATTCAGGAGAGTATTTCTAAATTGCTGGTAATATCAATCTTTCAGGGAGGAGAAGGAGGAATCTAGAATTATGAGTGAAGTTATCCCAAATAAAAGTTTAGTGAATTATGGGGACCAATTTCCTTATTATCATGAAGTGTTTTGAGACCATGGAGTATAGTTGCTATAAAGGGCATAAAAGAACAAATCCCAATTTTAAAAGCAGATTGTATCTGAGAAGGAGTACCTCAGCATTTGCCTCTCTACTCCAAGCTGATTTGACACTTGGGGGTAGGGGTGGTAGAGAGCTGCTTATGTACAGCAAGTGGAAATTTACACTTTTCCCATTTAAATTTATGCCTACCTGTGGTACTATTAGGACAACTTCAGGGAGTGAGAGAGTATCCTAAGACATACTAAGCTTTTTCTTTTTAGGTTATTCTGTGGATAATCATTTGGGTATTTCTAAGAAATAGCAGTCACCATATGGTGTGGTGGCCAGTTTGTTTCTGAAATGGAGTTGAACCCACAGAATGTGGTTGTTTGACATTATTTAGCAGAATGGATGACAGCATCATAGTCTCTGTGTTTATTTTAAAACAAATGTACTTATTTAGCTTTTCGTTTAGATAAAGCAAATATTTCTTGGGTTTAGCTTACTCTAAGAGTGAAGTTAAAAACAGGCCACTGACTGATACTCAGTTTTGGTAGAAATCTGGAAATCACCAGAATAAAGTAAGCTGTCTACTTAAGGGTAAACCAGTGAGGGGGAAAAACATTTTAATTTCTTTTTAAAGTCACCTAGAGAATGTCTTTTAAATGAAAACACTGCTAGTTTAAATATTTTGTGAACACACTTTTCTTTAACTTATAAGGAAATGTGATCTGATCATTGCAAAATTTAACCTAAATTTCTAAGTCAAATCTGTGATTTAAGCATAAATAACTTGACTCCAAATTAATGTCGTTTAGCCTCTGAAATTAAAATTTCTGAAATTTCATATTAACATTTAGAAGGTAAGGAGTTAAGGGTGGATTTAAGATAAGAAGTTGTTTAGGGGAATTAACCAGCGGTGTTAATTAGCCTGTAGATTTTTATTGGTTTTCTCTGGTTTGAATTGATAAATGGAGGATTTGAATAATCTGCAAACTTATAAGGAATTAACGGAGCTTTGCATTTTTACGTGTTTTGCTGATGACTTCTATTGAAAATGTATATTTGTAATCTATTTTGGTCAGTTTTCTTGGCTGCTATTTTTTTAAAGGCTGTGTTTATGAAGACTCTTCTAAAGTGAGAGACTATCTCTTATGGTTGATGGAAAAACAAGGTTACATTTAGCAGAAATTTACTCACTGGAAGTTTTAATGAGGACATGGGTGAGTGTGAACGTGTTACTTAAGGCTAGTTTTTATATATGACTCATTTAGGTTGTTGCTGAGCATAATTGTTGGGGGTGGGTGGGAACTAACACGCACTAGGATCTTATAAGACAGGGCAATATCTCATACGTTAGCCTCTGTGAAAAGTTCAGGAGCTATATAGTAAATGGCTTATCTGTTTTACCACAAGGAAACAAACTTCTCATTAAGGGTGCAAAGTGTACCACTGTCATCCTCATGCTTTATGAAGTCAAGAATCAAAATAATTATAAAACACATATATAACACTGGCCTGAATGCTACCTGATTAGGAGTTCTTTTCTGAAAGAACGTCTACTCTTAAGACAATCGCAGGCAACAAGTGAATTTTAAGTAGAGGTGTGAGTACATAAAACACAGAGAGGCTGGCAGAGTCCTCTTGAGAGTTTATTTGGACCTTGCTCATTATGAGGTTTAAAGGTGAGAGAATTCCAGCCTTTTCTTTTCCAGATGAATGATAGTGGCCACTTTCTTGGGAACTCTCTCTCTGCAATGACTCAATTCTAAAAGGTCAAGGAGAATAGATGATAAAATTTTCATAAGGCAAACCAAATGACAGATGGATTTCTGTCCCTCCCTTCCTCCCTCCCTCACTCCTTTTCTCCCTTCCCCAACCATACTGAAGACAGTAGATCAGCTATTACATATAGAATTGAGTTTTGCAGCATTGATCATAAAGATGGCTTCAACCAAAGAAAGGAGACATAGATCTAGTCTTCAGTCCCAGAATTAATGGGACATGGGGTGTATCTGTGAGATGCAAGTGAAGGTATCTACTTCAGGAAAGAACAAAGTTGATAACATTTGCCTGGCTTTTAGTTCAATCCTACCAGCCCAGTGTCCTCAAGATTTTGTAGATCAGTGAGTCAAACTGTACTTTTTTGGTTAAGAAGGCAGATGGTTCCATTAAGGTGTATGTATCTTTCCTGAGCAGGTGTTCACGTCCCTGAGCAGGTATCACCGTGCCTTCTGAACTCGAAGGTCCTTAGGATTTCTTGGATTATTAGATATTATGCATGATTAATAAATATGTTAGTTTTAAACATAAAATTTTAATTTAGCAGTTTTTAACACTTGGAAATTGTATTTGAAGGGATGTCTCTCTATTCTCCTCATACATCAGAGAATGCAATTGGCCAGACATTCCCCTCTAATTACTGGGACCACCATGCACATTGATTTAAGAAAGATTCCAAACCAATGCCATTTTATTATAGTTACATATTAAGAATTTAATATCTTTGCCTATGGTTTCACATAAAATAAACACAAGCCGTACGCCTCTCACTGTTAATGCAGTTTTACCACTTCATGACAAAATTCTTTGTGATGGGTACAGTATCAAGTCAGAAATGTACAGCTATATACTTCACATTGTGTAATTAAACATCAAAATAGCTTCCCAGACATAAGTCCTTACAGCTCTCAATTAAACATCTTTAGCAAGAAACATCTTTAGCAGATTTTTGTAGGAATGTAGTAGTTTTTGCAAGAGTCTAGTGGTTGGTTATCAAAAGTAGAATCACGTTTTTCATCAGTGATGTAAGAAAGGTATTTTCAAGCAAAAAAGCCAACAACAAAACAAAAATAGTGGAATATAGTAGTAGGTGTAGTTTTCAATGGTAGGCATATGGTAGGCCTTCTTACATGATTGGTAAAAAGTATAAGTTACTTGCATTTACAGTATAGATTGCTTCTGAAAATACAGAATGTATTGTCCTTTAAACTCCTAAATACATTTCAGGATAATATAACACTTCTCAAATTGAATAAGTTTCTGAAACAACCATGGGTTTTTAATTCAATTGTAGCTTCTATCACATTTCAGTAGTATAACTCTGCTCATGGTTATACAAAGAACAATATTGATTATTTATGACCTGCTGACAGAATTAAAATTAATTAATGCCAACTTTTGAAAACCCTAAAAAGGAAAAAACAAGATTTTCTCATCCCTTGGGAAAGGTGAGGGAAAAGAATTTTTTGGTGTGTAGGGACAAAATTGTGATTTTACTTTGTGAATATAGACATTTAAAGCATACTGAAAAACTGTTTTGACAGAAAGAGTCAGTGAATCTATATAAATTTACAGAGGTTGGAAGGAGGCAAACAGTAATTTTACTCTTTCTGTATTGAGCCTAAAGTGTAAAAAAGTTAAAACTGTAGAACTGAAAGAAATGCTGTGTATGCTGGGCTGTCATGTTAATTAAATAAACAACCAGAACAGTGACTCTGTGTATGAAATACATTTTGAAAAGCCTGGAGGGGAGGGGCGCAGGCAGGCAAGGGTGAGTGACACTGGCATGAAAAAACATTCATTATATCTGTAGTGACATTTGTGTGAATTTGTTGTAGCCTGTTAGGAAATACAGCTCTGAGAAGAATCTCTTCAGGATTCTACGTGAATAAAGGCCTCACCAAATTTAATTTAACTTCCCTTTTCAATAAATTCTCATTTATTATGTTGAAGTAGGATGTTTATGAGCCTCAAAATTAGAAACATGCCTATATATTACATTTTAAGATTTTCAATTAATATGGTTTGTGCCAGTAACAGCCCAGTAGAGTCTATGTAGACTTCCTTGAAAACTTGGCATATTTAATCTAGCAAAAGAATGAGTTTATTTGGGGTTTAGGGGTGGGAATTGGATTTTTCAGAAAACCTGGTTTGCATAGGGCAAGTTTCTTGAGCTTTGCGAAATTAGACATAATCCTACGTGTTTCTGGTGAATTGTTTTCATTGGCCATGTGTCTCCTATTCCATGGAGTCTCTGCCTCCCTTTTCTCTTCTGAGTGTGATATTTATAATTGTGTCTTTAAAAAAAAAACCTCAAATATATTAGATTGAAAACTCAATTTGCGTTTATTTTCTACATTCACGTTTTCAGCGAAGCTCTATCAAATAATTCAGAATGAGCCAGAAGAGTCAGACACCTCCATATTCTTGCACCTAAATCTGTGCTCTGTTAATATTCAAATGACCGTTAGATCCTTTACATAGAAATTTAAATCCTTATAGGAATTAGCTATCAGTATATACTTTTACTATTGGTAGTATTTTTTAAAGGAGTATTTTTTGTTTGCTTTTGTTTTCCGTAAGGCTTTCCTGGGGAATGGTGTTAACTTTGCACTTGAGAGTGTACATTTGCACTGTTGTCAGCGTAAGATACACAGGTTTGATCTCTGGGGGGAAAAATCTTAAAGATGTGTAGAAGTTATAGTTCAGAGAGAGATCTGTCAGATAGCAGTTGTTGAAAATATTAGTCGTACGTGTTCACCCAAAATGTACACTATTTTAAAAGATGCTATCCTTAGCTAATGTTATTCATAAAAGTTTTTGGTCGGTGAACCTATAAAAAGTCATATCAACATATCTTTGTCTATGTGTTAAGCCTTGTGCTAGAAAGCATACAGATTGCACACAGGTATGATGTAGCACCTTAGCTCTGCAGAGCTTAGAACCTAGTTAGGGTAATGAGACATCAACGTAAGAAAAGGGGAAATCACAGTAAAATATCTAAATGACCTCCTAGATAATTGTTGAAGGAATGCATACAATAGCTTAGAGCAGGTTTTAAATCTAGATCCAGATCTGTTCATCGCTTCTCTGAAATTTTATGTAAAACTTCATCTGTTCATTTTTTCTGGGGAAAAAGTTGATATTTTCACAAGGTCCTCAATACATAATGGTTAAATATAAATGTTTTATTTAGATTTTGAGCAGGTTTAGGTTTTGAAGACAAGGGAAAATTGTTTCTTTGAAGTGGAAATTATTTAGTATACACTAATAGGACTTCTGAAATACAGGTAAAACTATTATAGGATTTAGGACATGTTATACCTCAAGGTACCACAACGATGGTTCTCCTATCCTGAGGTAGTCTATGGCTGTAAGGAACTTGTAATGCGATCTTAAAATGCTTAATTCTTTGCAGGCTGTAGTTAGGAGACTAGAATTAGTCTGATTTTAGAGAAAAGGAAACTGAGGGAGAGTCCGTTAAAAGTATGTAGCAGCCCGCAGCAAAATGTTGGCTTTTATCCAATTCTCTCTTGGACTTGAATCTGCCGCTGGGGGAACAGAGTAGGAAAGGAGTAAGGCAGATCATTTTAAGCCTACATTTCATTTGTAATTTTCAACTCTAAATTCTCATTCAGAATTAGAAGATTGAGTAAAACCCATTGAGAGGACACATATCACAAAACTCTTTGGAGCCCTTACAATGAATTTTCTTGTCACCTGCCAGGCAGCCTTTAGAATGTATTATTCAGGACTTTGTCCCAGAAATGAATGCCAGTTGCATTGCAGAGTCCTACTTTGTAGACTCTTTATCTCATCAAAGAAGAGTGTGTGATGGTGGTGTAAATATTGATTTCGGTTTTCATTTTAGTTTTTCAATAAATTGATTTAAAAATGTTCAGGATTTCAGACTTCGGTTTGAAAAGTCATCTGCACATGGGTAAAGCATTTCTTTGTTAGCAAAAACAGCTGGTAGTTTTTGTTCACCTAAATTATTTTGCATGGTTTCTGTAGGAATCTGTTAAAATGTAAGTAAATAGGATGTAATATTAGAGGAAGTCATGAAGAACATTACCATTTAGAAGATGGAAAGCTATTTGGGAAAAGTCACAAATGAAACAGCTTCTGTCTGTTTGATTTGATTAGAGCTGTCATTTATTATTGAGGAATCTGAATGATTATTACAGATTTTAAGTACTGCCAGTCCTGCTAAGATAGCGATGAAGTTACTTACATGTATTCATGTTTTTTCATCCTAAGAATATGAATAGTTATAAGGCGCACACGATGTCCGTTGGTGTGTGTGTACGTGTATGTGCAAGACTTTTTCCTCTGCCAGGAAATTGCTTTGGTTGCATCAATTTAGTGGAGAAACAGTGTCACCCAGTGGCTTTGATGAAAACAGTCCTGTAAACATTATAGATAAGCGCTGTCCAATAGAAATATAACAAAGTACTGAATTTTCTATTTTCTAGTAGCCTTATAAAAAAGTAAAAAAAAAAAAAAAAAACCGAACAGGTGAAATCCATGATAATACTGTTTAATTTAATCCATTATACCCTGTCAACAGAAAATCCACATAAAAAAGCGAGGTATTTTGCTTTCTGCTTTTTGTGCTAAAGTCTAAATATGTGGTGTGTGTTTTCCACTTACAGCACCTCTCAATCTGGTGCAGCCACATTTCAAGTACTTGGTAGACACATGTGGCTAATGGCTACCTTTTGGGACATTTTTAAAGAGGTGAAGTACTTGAATACTAATGTCACCTCTACTGTTATAATGGAAAATCCATGTAGATTTAATGACATCACTTAATATACAACTGTTCACATTTGTATGTGTAGTCTTGATAGCTCATTTTTGTACCACTTACCACTCTAATAGTTGGCACGTCAGTCTGTTTTCCCTCTTTTCTTCATTTCTCATTATTGCACATATTTTAAAATATGTTGATTTTAATTGGAGCGGGAGTTTAACAGAGCCCTTAAATAAGGAAGCCTTTTGTTAACTTGATTTGTAACACAGAATCAGGATTTCCAGCTAATTATGAATTTGCCTTTGGAAGTGTGGTTAGTTAACAGGGATGGCTTATATATACAGTGTGAGCACGTGATCAGCCGTGTTCATGGTGATTAGTCTGTAATTGGGTTATCTAATGTCTCTTTAGAAATGAAAGTGCTTATGTTTGTAATGCAGGTCGTTATCTTGGTAACTTAGGAAACTAAAGCCGCAAACCGGCTAGTAGCTTTAATGGATGAAAATTCTAACAGTGTCTGTAAAGGGCTGATGATTCTTCACTATTGCTTATGTAAACACCACTCTCATGGATATACAAAAGGAAAATGCTTCCATTTTGTGTACAGAGAGGACTGGAGATTTTGATAGTGTGGAATTTCTAAACTAGGAATTGAGATTAGGTGGCTTTTGAAGCTCTGTGTGATTTCAAACTGCCAGGTAAACTCAAAAAAATGTACAGATGGAAAGGAAGAACTTTTAAATGTCACCTTCCTTCCATCTCCTTTCCCCAAGCTCTATGAATTCATAACTGTAGTCATAGTTCCAATATTGCATCGAGAAGTGATCAGAAAACAACTTTTAAATATAGCATGTTCCTTTATATACACAGATGTATAGAATTATTTTTTAAAGTATGCATTCATTTTGCGTATATTGGTTTATATCTGTGTGATGTTTATCATGACTCTTGATTTATAAATCAAAACTTATAAATGACTTTATGATGACTTTTGATTCATAAATTTCTCCCTTTTAAAGCAAGATCTATTATTTATCTTTGCATTAGAGAATCAAAATAGTGAGATACATAGGTTTTTACATATCATTTAGGAAATAATCTAGAAAGAGCAAAGGTAATAGAATCTAGATATACAAAGAAGCACATTTGTCTAAAATGAAATAATGTGGACTCAATCTCACTCCTGGTGAAGCTGGATTAATTTAGACTTCTTGAAGTAGCTGGCGGGAGAATAAAATGCCATAGTAATCATAACTGTTACTTGAAAGAGTTTGTATTTGAATGTAACTAGTCATTTGCCCTGGCTAATTTTGAAATTGCTTTAAATTAATGTAGAGGTTGGTCTTGTAATTTTTTTTTTGGCCAGTCTTCTCTTCTGACAATGTACTGTATGTGTGTGTATGTATATATTTTTTTCCAAGAAACGCATTTTATTTCATGTTTTTTTTTAACATAATAGATTCTTCTCAGTCAGAGTGTGTTTAAAAATGTAAGGAATGCCTTCCTATCCCCTACACCCCGCAGTACCTTGTCAGAATATTGAAATAATTTTATGCAAGAAGCTTGTGGTTTTGATTTAATAGGATTTTTTTAAAATTTATTTAATTTATTTTTTTATTTTTGGCTGTGTTGGGTCTTCGTTGTGGTGAGCGGGCTTCTCGTTGCAGTGGCTTCTCCTATTGCGGAGCACGGCGCGGGGGCTTCGGTAGTTGTGGCGCATGGGCCTAGTTGCTCCGCGGCATGCGGGACCTGCCCGGGCCAGGGCTCGAACTCGTGTCCCCTGCATTGGCAGGCGGATTCCTAACCACTGCGCCACCAGGGACGCCCCTTAATTGGATTTTAATAGAAATTTTCCACCTTCTGAAGTAAGTTGAAATAACTGAATATTTATGCTATGTCTGTGGCAGGTGTTTCCTCCTCTTCAGGTATAATCCACTTAAATAAACCTAATGGAAGTTGGAAGTCATAGCAGTATTATTTGGGGGGGAATGTTTTATTTTGTGGTGAGTCCTGTGAAGTCAGCCTCCTTTGGACATTGTTAAACTAGCTTGAGCACAGAGAAAGGAAATCGTTCTTATTTTTAAACCAAGTATTTTAGAGGATGGAATTAACAGGTCCACTTAGGAAATGGTCTTCAGGAGGCAGTGCTTGTCCTTGTGATATGAAACATCCCCTTGTTTGGGAGTCAGTATTTTGGGGTCCCGACTCAGCAACAGTCTCCCAGGAAGTTGGGAGAGGCACCCTGAGTTGCCTAGGCTTCCTTGAACATTTGCTTTCTAGGCTCAAGAACTGAAGAAGTCAGATTCACATCACAACGGTTCTCATTATAAAAGGAATCAACCTTTTTGGCCTCCTTGTGTCAGCCATAAGTATTTGCTTTAGAAAATTTCAGCCCAGTGCCTTGCTTGTGGTAGGCGCTAACTGGCGGAATAAATGGATAGAAAAGAAAGAAATGATTTTAATCTGAAATATTTATCCCCCTAATCTCCTGAGATTGAGCTAGTGATTAAACCCATTGAAGTAAACTTCTATAGAGAGAAGAAAAGAAATAGCCTATTCACTAGTCTGTGAACTTACATTTTTAATGTTTGTACTTTTATTACTTTAAAAATATTCTCTGCCATGTGTCAGATAAGGGGCTGAATTTGCCTGTGCCTTTCATGGTAGGAAATCCCACGTTCAGCATGAGTCCTAGATATTTATTTTTAGCTCACTTCCAACTGAAAATAACCAAAGCCACCACCAAGATCACTAGGGTGTGAACTTTAGAAAGATCTCTGAAATTAGGGCACATTTTTCAGAAAAATAAAAATTCAAGTCTTTTTCATGTGCAACTAATACATTAATTGAGAAAGAATCAACTTTGACGTTATTTGTTCCCGTCTGTCACTTTCTACAAAGTGTTGGCAGGTGTTCAGCTACATCTTTTTACAGTCAGTCTGTGTCCTTATTAGAGGTTCTTACTGAATTGCTGCGTTTTCTGAAAAGTCTAATGTAAAGTAAATACTATCTCTTTTTTTAATCTTTTAATTTGCCGTTACAAGATATAATTTGAGCCTGTTGCTTCCAGAGATGACTCTGTGAAATTAGCTTATTTCACATGTCATCCAACTGTAGCACTAGTCCAATTGTGCTGAATAATCTAGAAGTTTGGTAGCATAATTTCAGAGTCCAGAGGAATTTAAAAGTCAACAGTTCACAAGGTTTTATTGAAGTGACAGGTTTAAGTTTATCCAGTCAATTTTTTTTTGGGGGGGGGGGTCCATCTAGTTTTTAATAGAACTTGACTTGTTAAAATAGAAAGTTTTAAGTCAAATAAGAATATTTTGTTGCTGTAGTTATAATTCTTAATAGAGATATTGTCATCTCCTCTCACTGAAATCAGACATCTCTCTTCTGAGTATGTTAGGCAGATTATCATGCCTTTAAATAAACTAGGAGTACAGTTTAGAAATAAAAGTTATTTCCAACTTTGTTTTCTGGGAATAAGTTTCTTTTAGTTTGTGGATGTCAAATGATCTCATAGATAGATCTTTTAGAAAGGCTGCCATTACTGAATACTTTGAGAGTTTGAGATATCTTTGAATATATTATTTTTAAAAAATCTGAATGTTGTTTCTCTTTGAAAACATAAATTACAAACTGAGAATTTAGTTATAAATTAATTCACCTTTTGAAATAAGCAAGGTATATTCTTTTGGTAAAGGAGCCATTACTAAATTTATTTGATATCTTTGTCAAATGTAAAATTAAAAAATTTAGGAGCAAAACCTTCCGCTCTATTCTCATTTTGAGACAGGAAGCTAACTGTATGTCTTTACCATTTGAAGAGTGTCTGTTTTTCCTCTTAATGACTTGTTTTGGCTACATTGAAATTGTTTTTGCTAGATAAACAGGACCTAAATTATAGCACAGTTATTAAGGCAGTAGCCTCATTTTGTCCACTTCTCATTCCTTTTTACTTGAATAATAATGGGATTAGCTCTTCTTCACCCCTTCGGAGAATGACAACGAGAGCTTTTAAATCTTTTCAGTGGAACTTCTGTAAGCCATTAACTAGTCCTCAATGAAAAGTGTGAGAATTCGGTTGGGAATGTTGGATCCAGATATAACTGAACACTGATAAAGTAAATTATCTAAAAAATAAAGTGGCATTCAGAAATGGAAACTGCCCACAATAAATAAGTGAAAGAAATGAATGCTAGTATTTTGCTTGTGCAGAAAGAAGACTAGATCAAAATCAAAAGAATTCTTCAGTTTAAAAAACATATACTTATTGTATGGTCTTTGGGGGACATAATGTTGGTGCCCTTAAAATCTAGAACTCCTTATGATTTGGAAAGAGGAGACCCTGCGGGCATCACTCCTGGACTCTGGGCGGGAAGTCCAGCCGTGCGTTGGCTTAGGATCTGTGCTTAGACCAAAAACACTTCGATCATTTTTCAGAGGTCATAATGCTATTCCTGAACTTTCCTGACATTCATTACTTTCCAAGTCGTCGATTCTTACTTTTTAGTTCTTTAGTGCATTTATCACTTTGACTTGTAAATGTACCGTTAGGGCAGTCTTGTGTGAACTTTTACCTCTTATGTGACCTGGTTGATGAAAAATGCCAGCAAGTAAATATATCTTATTTAAGATCGACTCTCTCTATTTCACATTGATTCTTTGTTACCTTCTAAGTTTTTCAATATGCCTGGATTCTTATCTTCTTTTTCCCTGGGGCTAATTAATCTTATGTAATTATTATAATGCCATATTAATCAAACTCTTGTTTATGAATTCTAACAGTAAATGCCTCTGATTAGTAGATTAATAGACTTCCTTCAGATGCTTTCAGAATTTGTAGACGGCCTGACCTCACCTACTTATCATTACACATTATCTGGCCCTTTCTAAATAGAGCTGCTATATGTCTTCAATGCTACAGTTCTCGAATTTTAGTGTGAACAAAAGTGATCTGGGAAGCCTATTAAAATGCAAATTCCTAGGTCCTAAGGTCAGATACTCTGATTTAGTTATGAGCAGGGTCCAGAAATCGAGTTTTAGAGCGTTTTGGTTGCCTCAGAGAAGAAACACAGGACTATAAACTTCTGTCTACTAAAACTAGACAGAAAGTTGGGACTTTTGCAATCTGATTAAGCAAATAGTTAAAAAGTACTTGGCTTGGTATCATGGGGAAAACTTGTTTATTTATGTAAACACACACGTATATGTACATACGTAGACACACAGATTATTGTTAATCAACCTACGACATTCATAAAATTTTCACTTTGATTTCCCCATTGAGGATACCTCAGAGAAGTTATTTGACACTCTGCAGATCAACTTCTTCTTCTGTGAGAAAGGAGTAACAATTTCTTCACTTATCTCATGCTGTTACAAAGCTTAAATAAAAATATATTGCCCTACAAATGTTAAGTAGAAAGAGTATGTGCAATGGACAGACAGGCTGAGGCTTTATAATGTAAAGTTCCTTCAACTTTCTGAACTTGTATAATCCTATCTGTAACATAGGAATACTACAGCCTATTTCTTAAAGTGTGAAGATTAAATTAATAGAAATAATGGACATTGGTTCTTGTCAAACATTCTGCCCACCCCCGCCCCGCCCCGCCCCGCCCCGTGACTGAACAAGAATATTCCTACCCATTAGGGCCATGTCATTGAAGGCTGTTGGTAAATGTCAGAAAGTATAATGCAAAACAATGCAAACAATTTTGCATTTGATAAAAAAAATAGACTTGCAGGTCTACAAAAGATGCAGGTTTTCTTAAATGATATTAGACGGTTGCTTAAATTACAGTTAAATTACAGAAGAGCCTGGAGATTCGGACAAGCTAACAGTGGAAAAAGATTTGACAAAGATGGTGACAGGTGCTTCAGAAGAAAAAGATGTGAGTGACAAAGGATGAAGGGGGATATTTAGGAAAATTGATGGATTTGAACGTGTTTGTAAAAATAGCTGATGACTCCTTCGAGTCAGTTGTGCAATCATGTATCGTATAACCCCATTGGCAACTTGCTTTGTGCTCTTGCTGCCATTATACGCCATATTTTGTTTTGAGAAACAAAGTTATTTCTCAAAATTTTTAGCTTAAATTTTTGTGGTGACTTTCTAGTCATACCCTTCTTTTTTGCTCGTTACTTGCCAATGAGACCATTATTCTCAAATAACAGGGACTTCCTGCTTATAATCTATGGAAAGCAGCTAGTTCAGTGCTAGTTCAGCAGTGGCCCTCAGTGAGTGTTGATTTCACCACATTAGAATATTCCTGTAGCTACTCCCTCTTTTTACCAGCTTCCACAGGGCCTCAACACTCAGACCACTTTTCTTCCAGATTTTCCCACCCATTGAATGATTTTTGAGTCTTGAGTGAGGTGGTTGTTTTGGATTGACCTCCACAGGAGCAGGAATCCTGTATCATCTCACTCTACCACCATTGGTTTCAATTTAGAAATTCTGCTTGGGGTAATCATGTTATTCTCCAACTTGATCAAAGGAAGTTTTTTGGTTTTCACTTCTGTGATACAGGAGGAGATGTCAGAAAGGTGATGAGGAGGGCCAGTAGATCAATAGGCTGTGGGGGTAATTGCAAGACTGGTGCTCCAAGCAGAATGGGAAGCCATTCATTGAAGGGTTAAGTGAAGAAAGGATGTGATCAAACTTACATTCAGTAGGATCTCTGAAGCAATCTGTGCTGAGTGAAAATAGGTGGTAGGATGGAAGAAGGGAGATCAGTTAGAAGACTATTGCAGTAATCCAGGGAGGATTGGGAATGATACCAGGAGGTAGTGTTAGACAGAAGATTGTAAATATCTATTGAAGGCAATGCCACCAAGATTGGTATTGACTGGCTGATCTCTTGGAAGGTAGGGAGAGAGTTCCTTTAATGTTTTCTCTTTTATTTAGGGGCCTAATATTAAGCATTTCTTGCTTTAAAAAAATCTGATTGGGTTGACCTTTTTTTTTTTCTTCTCCTTTTCAATTTTACCTTCTGTCTTTGCCTTTCAGAGGATGTTCAAATGGTGAGCGTTTCCAGAAAACCATCAGATCTCCTTATGTTGAAACTCTAATCAAGTATCTTAAACTCTTCATAAAGTATTAGTTTGCTAGGTTTTATAACATTTGGTCTGATAAAAGTTAGTTTTGAAATTTTATTCTCATATAAATATCTTTTAAAGTTTAAAATAAATTTGTATAAAATATAATTTTAACACATTTAAGTGTCATCCTCACGCTCTCTCTTTTAAACAGATACCTTTATAACTCATGCTATGATATCCTAAGGTTTAATATGGCAAACAATTAGACCTTTCAAAGAAAATGCAAGGCTTTCTCTTTTTATTAGTCTTTCAATAGTCTGACAAACCCCATTTTTATCTAGCCATGTTGACAGTATTTCCCAGACCTTCCTATAGAGGAAATGCTTCTATTTTGTTTTCATATTAACTCAGACCATTTGTCAACCTACAGAGCACTTCAGTGATAGGTGCTATATAAATATTTAAATTACGATAGCTTGATTGCACCGTAACTTTTCAGAGTTTGCTTAACTCTACACTGTGGCTAGTATCTGATTATGAAATATTTTCCATGCTGCTTGGAAGCCACAAAAGATAAGGAATTTTCAAGCCTGTGGAATGAAGAGTTTTTAATCACATGGGAAAATATTTTGATGAATTGAGAGGGAAATCGGGAAATAAAATGGAGTATATGGCATGCTTTCACTTCAACAATCAAATGCATAGCAGAAAGGAAAGCAGTCAAAATGTTTGTTGTTGTTTGGTTGAGGGTATCGTGGGTGAGTTTTGTTTATTTTTCTATTCTGTGGAGTCTACGTTTTCAACCCTGCATACTTCTTTTATAATCAGAAAAACAAAACTTTATAAAGAAATGTAGTCATTTGACATTGTTCCCCTGCGTATGTTCACAGAGTGCTTTGAGGGCCACTTACCCAGTACTAGTTGTTGGACTTGCAGACATGGAAATAGGAACTCCAGGTGGTTTTATGATTATGACTGGTAATGTGATGTTCAGTACTGGGTAAAACATGTTCAGAAGTATAGTCCATGTGCATTCCCAATTCTTCACCCAGGTGGCTGGAAAGGTGTAAGTTTCTTATAAGATTGGAGGTTCAATTGGTATGTGATCCTGCAAAATGGGTCCCTGTAATTATAGATGGGCATACACACAATTTTTGCAACTTTACCTGAAAGTAAGGTTTTATGAAAAAATACACACACATGTGTGCTGAAATATGTACACATGTACTGAAACATGCTTCAATTTTCACAAAGGATTTTGGGCCTATTTTTGTCTAAAAGGTGGAAACAAAACTAATCATGACTGTGATATGTTGAGATGAACATGAAAATGAATTGGGTTCTATAAGGAGGGAAAATTCTTTTTTTTTTTTTTTAATTAATTAATTAATTAATTTATTTTTGGCTGCCTTGGGTCTTTGTTGCTGCGCGCGGGCTTTTCTCTAGTTGCGGCGAGCAGGGGCTACACTTCGTTGCAGTGCGCAGGCTTCTCATTATGGTGGCTTCTCTTGTTGTCCCCTGCATTGGCAGGCAGATTCTTAACCACTGCGCCACCAGGGAAGCCCAAGGAGGGGAAATTCTTTATAAAACATATATAAGCAGAGTATTGAGCCTACCTTGCTGATTATTAGACCAGTAAAGTTGCAAATAAAAACCAACTTCATAATGATTGTTTTTCAAAGTAATAAATATTAAAAAGTTTTTTTTTTGGCTTGAAAGAAGTCTGTGTGCCAAAATACTTGTTAATGTATAGTATGATTTTTCTAATAGTTTATGCATAGTCTATAAATAAAGTATAAGCATTTTAATTTTAGGATAGTTTAAAATTTTATCCATAACTCATATGCAGACATATAATGAGTTGCTTCTGTATTTTGCTTTTTCTGCATCTGAGCTACTCTGTGTATGATATTGATTAATTTCAGTCTTGCTTGTCAGGATTTGTTGATTATTCTTTGCATTTCCTGTCTAAGACTGAGGAACTTTGTGTGTTTCCATTTGTTTTTGCTTGTTTAAATAAATGAGTAGGAAAAGAAAGCAGTGTGTAACAAATCACAAATCACTTCCACATCTAGGATTATTAACATGTCTTCTCGTTTGAAGAACTATACATTTCTGTGGAAATAAATTTGAGAATATCAAACAGTTTCTATAATTACCTAAAAAAATAAAGAGACTGTGGGTCTCACTTAACCCCTCCAAAAAAAAAGTTTCCAGGAATAAATACGATAGAATCAGAGAAAGTAGTTAAACAGAACGAAATAACCTTTACTCAAGCATTGTACCCTGTCCTTACTGTTCAAAGAGAGTTGGCAGATTAGCACTAGCAGATTCTGTTTGAGATGGTTGAGTTAAGGCGACAGACTGGTACGCATTTCTCTGCTGAGTGTCTGTGGGTTGGTGGATGCTGGCGGGGCAGGGGGTGAGGTGGGACCGTGGAGAGGGCATTTGGCACTGAAGTTTGCATTTGGCTGCAGTTCATCTCTCAGCCCTGCAGGTCAGAGATGCACTTTTTCCATAGAACCAGGGGTTATCCATTGCTGAGAAACACTAATAATAAAACTATAACTCATCAATCAGAATGTCAGGTTATTAATTTACACTGGGGAACTTAGCTCTAAGGGAGACCAGAGTGCCAATAGTTACTGGTAAATGCTTCTTGTTCCTAGTGGGAAAGTCACCTTTAGCATGGTTATTTCCTAGGACGGGACTGTGGATCTCTGGTTTATGAGAATTCCCCTTGGAAACATTACACAGTTCATGTTTTTTATTCTAGAATGTTTGAAGAGTGCCCATAACATGCTGAAGAGGGTGGGGTTATTGGGGGAGGGTTCAAAAGGGACTGCCCTTGCATCCCCTCCCTGAGCTTATAATAACGATACCACATTAACAAATGATTCCAGTGGCAAGTGATAAATGCTTTAAAACACAGAAAGTCCTGAGAACTTTGCCCTCCAGAAAGGTCATAGCTAAATTTATTGCTCAAATACCATCACCCTCTTCACATGGATTTCTGGTAATATTCTGTCTTCCTTTTCTTCCTGACTTCCCTTTTTGATTTACGTTTAACTTTTTTCGTGTGTTTATGTTGATAGTAGGCTAACTATAATGAACTTTAGTGCAATATAAAAAATATATCTAGAAAAGAAAATAAGAACGGATCTTTAAAAGAATGTTTTGCTATCTTTCTCCTGTGGGCGTGACTTCCAGAGGGAAGGAGGGAGGGAGGGATAGGATAAAGCCTGTTTTGGAGCTGGATGCCAGGTGTGGAGCAATGTTGTGTTCTGGAAACAACACGTGGAACAGATAGCCTAGCCTTTGTGGTGGGAAGAGGGAAGGGGGTGGTGGGACGTTTTTAAGAGATAAGACAGACAAGGTTGGGCGTGGGGAATGAAAAACGGAAATGTCTTCAGAATTAGGCTGGGGAAGATGAACATTATTTGTCGGCACCGAAAGTTATTAAAAGGGTTTTAGCCGGAGACTACTGTGAACAGATTAAACATGATTTTGATAACAGTGGATCAG
Source organism: Eschrichtius robustus (assembly GCF_028021215.1). Classification (NCBI taxonomy): domain Eukaryota; kingdom Metazoa; phylum Chordata; class Mammalia; order Artiodactyla; family Eschrichtiidae; genus Eschrichtius; species Eschrichtius robustus. Next base: position 17,289,294 of record NC_090836.1, read on the forward strand.
ATGGGGGCAAACTGGACACAGGAGACATTTAAGAGGCTGTTGGAAAAGTCCTGGTTACAGACGTTGAAGATTTCTTAGGACAGTGGTGGTGGAAAGGAAAGGTGATTGAAGAGAAAATGAAGAGCTGTAATCGGCAGGATTAGTCAGTGACTGGTGGTGGCAGGTGTGAACAAAGGGCATGAATAGTCCTTAACGTTGTGAATCCGGGAAACTGGAGAGATTGTGAATGCTGTTCTTTTTTGTTTTTTTAAAAATTTTTTTGGAGTATAGTTGATTTACGGTGTTAGGTTAGTTTCAGGTGTACAGCAAAGTGAATCAGTTATATATATATAGGTTATTACAGAATATTGAGTAGAGTTCCCTGTGCTATACAGTAGGTCCTTATTATCTATTTTATATATAGTGTGTATATGTTAATCCCAATCCCCTAATTTATCACTTCCCCCCCACGTTTCCCCTTTGGTAACCATAAATTTGATTTCGAGATATGTGAGTCTGTTTCTGTTTTGTAAATAAGTTCATTTGTATCATTCTTTTAATTAGATTCCACATATAAGTGATATCATATGATATTTGTCTTTCTCTGATTTACTTCACTTACTGTGATAATCTCTAGGTCCATCATGTTGCTGCAAATGGCATTATTTTGTTCTTTTTTTGTGGCTGAGTAATGTTCCATTGTTTATGTGTACAACATCTTCTTCATCCATTCCTCTGTTGATGGACACTTAGGTTGCTTCCATGTCTTGGCTATTGTAAATAGTGCTGCAATGAACATTGGGGTGCATGTATCTTTTTGAATTATGGTTTTCTCTGGATATTTGCCCAGGGGTGGGATTGCTGGATCACATGGTCATTCTATATTTAGTTTTTTAAGGAACCTCCATACTGTTCTCCATAATGGCTGTACCAATTTACATTCCCACCAACAGTGTAGGAGGGTTCCCTTTTCTCCACACTCTCAACAGCATTTATGGTTTGTAGATTTTTTTGATGATGGCCATTCTGACCGGTGTGAGGTGATACCTCATGGTAGTTTTGATTTGCATTTCTCTAATAATTAGTGATGTTGAGCATCTTTTCATATGCTTTTTGGCCATCTATGTCTTCTTTGGAGAAATGTCTATTTAGATCTTCCACCCGTTTTTTGATTAGGTTGTTTGTTTTTTTGATATTAAGCTGCATGAGTTGTTTGTATATTTTGGAGGTTAATCCCTTGTCTGTTCTTCGAGAGAAAAAGCATCAGAAGAGCAGTTTTTGTTTGTTTTAGGTTCTGAGTGAGGAAGGGAGGATGAAGTGTGGGTTTGATTTGGACACATTTATGTGTGTTACTTTCACAACCTCATGTGATTTTTGTTTGCTTGAAGGCACCCAATTTCATTCGTTCACAAAAATATTAGTATCAGAGTTAGATTTGCTCGCCATGTTCCCTTGCTCTGTATGTACGTGGCTTTTTAGAATCAGAAGCCTCCTGTGTTCAGTCTACAACTGCAAACACAGAAAGGTTGTAACCTTGACCATTTTAATAAGCACAAAGGCTGTCACCCTATTTCAGATTAGACTTTAAATAGGGTCCTCAGTCTTACAGGGCAGACAACTTTGTACTCCTGGTGCTGATCTTACCAAGGAAATAGACCGATTAGAGTCAGCACAGACCGCAGCTTCTGGGTGACCCTCTGAGAATCCCTGCCATGATAGACTGTCATCACCCCATCACATTTTAAAACTACAAGGGCAAGATTCTTTTCCTTGAAACAAGTGACCGCTGGATCATTATGACTAGTTAAAAATTATTTTATCAGTTGAGACAATCTAGATAGTCTAGAGCAGTTAATCTTGTGAAATTATCAGGTTGGGTTCCACTTTGATGTTTTTCTTGGGTTATTCCAGATGCTTATAATGATTTTATATATATATAAATGGTTTGTCTCTGTATATAATATATAACATATATAATTTATACATTATATTTATATAATATATAATTACATGTAATTTATATATATAAGCATATATTTCTATATAATATAATTTATAGATAATTAACACATACATAAATTAGGCTACACACTCTAGGTCAAGTTTCTATAACTGCAGTGTGATTTCTAGTCTTTGCCCACTTGGTGGAGATTCCCACCTGGTAAAATCTTCATCACTCTCAGTATTCTTCTAAACTTGTCCTTATATATCATAGTGGGTTTTTGGAGGAATTCTTTTGTTTCTGTATGTGTTCCTTTTCCTAGAAAGCATTGCTGCTGTTACGGGGTTGGAGGGAAATTGAAGGTAGAGCCAAATTTATGAAATCCCTAACAAATGGTCCTCATTATGCTTTTGCTTAGTCTCTACCCTGATGGGGAGCTAAGTTCCCTTCCATGCCATTTCACCTCTCCCTCCCTCCCCTCTGCTCCTCTCTTTTTGGAGAAGTCCAGAACCTTGTACAGTAGTTTAGATGTGGTCTAACTGGAACAAAGCAGAGTGTGACTGTCACCTTTTCTGTACCAAAATAATTTATGCATCTTTTTTTTTCTTTTGCAGCATATACTTGCCCAAACACCAGTCCTAAACCTAAACCTTATCAAAATGTGGGTGATAGGAGGAAGCTGTGTGATTCTGTCACAGACCTACCTACACACCACTCATCTTGATAGGAAGACCCTTAACACATACTAAGACTGAACTTGTTTTTCTTTGTCAGTAAAATAATCTATATATTTAATTTTTGGTCAGCTAAAACTTTGAAGACCGTCACATGAGTTAACATGAAGCTCTATCTGTATTGTATGTTTGATACTTTGAACCCTCTCCTCTTGTTCGATTCAGATGAAAACAAGGAAAAAAGCCAACATTTTTGCTGTATTAAATATCTTCTGGTGATTTATGTATGGCTAGAATAGTGGAAAGTGGGAGGAAGAAACACTGTATATAAAACTTGGTCAGTTTTTAGGGAATTAAGTAGTTCCATTAACCTACATGGTCTTCATTCAAAATAGATCTTTAACACAATAGAAATCTGAAGCAAGTTTAATAATGCCGAAGGTTCTCCTTAGTACAAAACCATAGCTAGAATCACTTTTGTTGTATACCTGAAACTAACACAACATTGTAAATCAGTTATACTCCAATATAAAATAAAAATTAAAAAAAACTAACTTGTGTAGCTAAAAAAGGAAAAAAAACACATAGGTAGGAAAAGAACCAGTACGGCAATATGACATGATTTTGTACATAATACTTAATACAAATATTAAAACAATTTGACAGATTTATAACTATCAACCCATATAGGTCTAAAATATAGCTGGCAAAGGAAGGCTGGAGATTTGATGCACCAAATTGTGGGTGCTTTTGGAAATATTATCCACATAAGATGGTACTGTCAATGGTGAAATGAGCTTTTCATCCTAAGGGGGCTCTTTGAGATGGCAGAAACAATGGCCCTTTGTCTTCTACAAAGGTGATTATCACAGGGTAGGTTTTTTCAAACTCTAAGCTGCCCTTGATTCTGATACGTTCTCTCTAGGGAGACCTCCCCACATCCTGAATCAATGCTGTAGTGAGCCACAGTTACTGATGTGTGTGTCACATCCATCAGGTATGTTGAAGTGAGAAAAAAAAAAGGTTTGCAAATCACAGCTCTATAGACTTAATCCAAGAAGGGCATGAACCTAATTTGTGGACCAAGTGAGCATTTACTTTCCTGTACAAAGTTCCTGTTAGGAGAGATTTAAATAAATACAGTTTAGAGGAAGGGCCTTTTTCAGGAGTTTCATTTGACATCAGTGAAATATTCTTGCAAGAGGCAATGTTTGCCTTGATTTTTACAGGTCGTTTGGTTTTACTTTTGACTTTAATTACTGGTTTTCTAACCTTGAACGGCAGACTATTTTCATAATTTTTTTCCCATAAAGTTATGCTTCATTATTTATTTTCTATAGTTTACGAGTTCATGCTTGTAACTTACAGGGAAATCATAAAAAATGGGGCAGAGAGTAGCTAGAACATTGAATGTTCTAAAAGGATATCTCTTCATTAGAGATGGTATGAATTACTTTTTCATGAGTTGGAATAAATAATAAACCTCTTTGTGCCACTTTGGGCAATAAATGAAGGTTTACTTTATTTACCATTGGAATGAAATGGACCGCTAAAGAGTTGCGCCTGAAATATTTTTACCTAATTTAGTTAAATATTGATTTGTGTAATATATGAGCTCTCAGAAAAGCACTTTGATTGTGTAGAACTCTACATATTCCTCCAGAAGTGCCGAATTCTATAATTATAATCTTCGTGGAAGAAATACTTTAAAATGTAAATATATCAGAACTTGAGTCAGTTATTCTGCTTACTCTGGGTTTCCAAAGTTTTAAATAGAGTATTGCATTGGTTATCAACGGGGGCTAATTTTGCCCCCAGGGGATATTTGGCCAAATCTGAAGGTATTTTTAGTTTTCAGGACTTTGAGGAGGGTGGTGCTACCAAGGTGCACGTAGTAGGCAGAGTCCAAGAATGTTGTTAAACATCCTACAATACACAAGACAGTCCCCCAAACAAAGAATTATCTAACCCAAAATGTCAATAGTGCCCAGATTGAGAAAAACTTTAGAGTATTGTGCATTTATTTTTATTAATACTCCATATGGACAGGTGGATGAAATAAATGGAAGTTGAATTTTAATTTTTTTTATTCTAAGCGTGAAAATAGCCAGATAGCAAGATCTATTGATGGAGGGATTCAAGTACAGTACAGTGATTAAGATGCAGGATTTGTTGTCATATTTGTGTTCCACTATTTACTTCAGCCACTTATTAGCTGTCTGACCTTAAATATTTATAAGCAATCATAAGATGATTAATCCCTCTGAGACTGAATATATTCATTTGTAAAATATGGATAATAAAATCTACCTTACAGGCTTGATCTGGTAAATGAAATGCTATTTGTAACCTGCAAGATATGACACATTTAATAAATGGTAGCCACTGTTATGTTTAGAAAGTAATTTGGGATTGGTAGTGTAGTATTTATATGGTTTTATAGGGAATGAGATAGTAGAGATATTATCAATAGAGATGAATTTTTGGGAATGAATCATAAGGATTTCTCTTCAATTTAATGAAGCAGTGTAGTCTTTAAATATATGAATCCCTGTCTGTATATCCCTATCTCTGTGTTTCTGAAGAACTAGAAAAGAATATTTGACAACCTGAAAGATCTATAATAACGCAATCTTCAAGGCAAGAAACAAACATTTAAAAATGCCAAATTAATAACACAAATTACCAGTGGGATTTATTAAAAAGAAAAAAGGATCTTTTCTCTTTTTTAAAAAAAATTTACATTCTTCTATTAAATAGTTTTTTCAAAAAACCTATACTCTTTTTGTAATTAAGAAAGCAAGCATTGCAAACATTACAACAAAACCCTCAGAGTTTCCCAATATAAACGTTGAAAAATATACTTGTTAAAACATACCTCTTCTAATTTACAGAGTTTCCCATTTTGCTAATTTATCTCTGTTAGTTGGTTTTCCCCTGTAGTCACCTTTCTAAAAGTGGTGAAGCTGTAGGACCCATTAACATTTTACTGGCGTGATAAAGCTGGTCATATTGATGCCTTTATCTTCTGTTTTGGCATGTGGTGCTGTCAGTGAAGCCAGTGAAATTTGGTCTGGGTGGTGAGTAAAAAAGAGGACAGGAGAATTTATAACTTGAATCTCTAAAGCCAGGATGCTTTCCTTTCCTGATCTTCTTCAGCAGTTTATTAAGGTCTTGAATAAAAAACATAGGAAGCGTATTTATTAAATTTCTAGTTGTCCGAAACTGGAAGGTATAGATCATAGTTTGGGTGATTGGATATAAATTTCAAACTGTGCTAGATTTAGACAGTGGGAAAAAAAATAAGAATATTAAATTTAACAGGAGAAATTATAAGTTCCTATAAATTTGGTTTAGAAATAATTATATAATTTTGTGATGAGGGAGTTTAGACCATTATCTAATTCCTGTTTAAATAAAGAATAAATACTAAGGGTTGAGTGGCTCTAAGTTCAGTGAGTTGTCTGCCTCTTATGAGCTGTCTTGTGAGATGTGGTTTTGGTAGCATGATTTCCAGAATTCTCCTCCTGCATTTGTAGCATTTTGACCAGTTCTCCTTGCTGTAGTTTAAAAGGAATATTGACTACTATAAAGTGGTCAGAAAGCCTAGAATTATTCAAATCCCTGCTCTGCCATGTATTAACTGTCTGGCTTTGGGTAAATTATAATGCTTAATCTCTAAAATTTAGGTTTTGTTATATAAAAATAATGTAAAAAGAAACTACCCTGTAGAGGTGTTTTAGGAATTGACTGAGAGATAATTGCGTACTGGGTATTTATTTTAAAGATGGCCTGTAAACTGTACTCATTAATTCAAAATGATTAAAATAGGCAATTCACTGAAAAGGAGAATCAGCCCATCTTCTTAAATGCCAAGAAAGCTAATTTTAATAGTTCTGGAAAAGGTGAGGTTTCAGATGAATGCCAGTGAAGGAATGTTGTTCACAAGCGTATTGATTAAATATGGGGAGGTCTAGAACAAGTAGAGGATTTGGTGAATACTTATTGAACTTTAATCGAATCTTTAATTCATTCTATAGAAACTTACTGATATCCATTTGTCTGTGAGAATGCCCATTTTTTCAGGAGTGCCGGCCATCTCTATCCAATTCTAACAACTTTTTTTTTTTTTTTTTTTTTTTTGACCAGAGCAGAAACTCTGACTTCTCTTTCTAAATGAGTAATTACTAAGGCTAAACCAACTTAGAAGGAAGTAGGAAAATACCTGGTAGCCTATGGGTAAAGAAGGAGGAGGGGGAGCCTGGGAGGAGGAACTTGCTATTATTCTGGAGGAGCCCACTTGCAAAACCTTTACTGTTATTTCAGTTTTTTTTTTTTTATCGTTAGTGATACTATGGTAATAAAAATACCTTATTTTATTTTCTTAATTTAGACATCTCAGGTGCCTGACTCTGTGTCATCAGTTGATTAGTTTATGTCTACCTCCAAAATTTTTATTCTGATAATCCTGCCAATACTGTTTTGAAAATCTGTACTGAGTCTCTGAGTTCTAAAAAGCCTAATGTTTTTGTAAAAGAAGAAAGAGGGCCATCTAAAGAACTGTACCTACTTTGTACTCTAGGTTTCTCTGCATTCCCTAAAATGATGTAGGCTGCTAAAAGCCTTTTCTTTTAGTGGTCTTCATTCCAAGTCTATGAGAGAACAATGATTCTTACATGCATCCATTAAGGGAATGAAAGTAGACACGTGGACAAGTTTGTTTCACATCGATGATTGGACATACTATTCTGGAACCCAAACTTTTCTTTACTCATTCATTCCTAGAGCTCCAATATCTCTAAGAAGTTTCAGTGCTAGCTAGAGGAAGATTTTATTGTATTTTCAAAAATTTTGGTGACATAGACATCACATAAATTTACCATTTTAAACATATTTAATTGAACAGTCAGTGGCATTAAGTATATTCACGTTGTTGTGCAACCATCACCGCCATCCATCTCCAGACTTTTTTATCTTCCCAAACTGAAACTCTCTATGCATTAAATAATAACTCTTCCCCATTCCCATCTCTCCCTAGCCCCCGTGGTAACCGCCATTTTTCTTTCTGTGTCTACGAATTTGACTACTCTAGGTACCTCATATAAGTGGAATCATAGAGTATTTGTGTGTGTGTGTGTGTGTGTGTGTGTGTGTGTTTTGGATTGGCCTATCCCACTGAGCCTATAGTCTTCAATATTCATCTAGTGTTGTAGCATGTGTCAGAATTTCATTCTTTTTTAAGGCTAAATAATATTTCATTTCATGTGTAGATAGCATTTTGTTTATCCATTGCTAGATAGGTGGACTGCTTCCACTTTTTGGCTATTATGAATAATGCTGCTATGAACATGGGGGTACAAATAAGAAGATTTTTATGTTACTTAAAAAATGGTAGTAACATAAACCTTTTATGTAAAACCATCAAGCTGACAAAGGAGCTACAGCAAATGTGGGTGACCTAACTGCATTTATTTAACGAGGACACTTTTCCCAAACTGATCCTAACCAGTCATCTCCTCATGGAAAGATGAAACATTACAGGAAGAGAATAAAATGCATACATGAGACAGTTTTAGCACAGTAATTAGAACCTGTAAACTTGGGGTTAAAATTGAAATTTTATTGCTTGGCTGGTCATTACATACAGGATTCAGACTATTTTAATAGTTGATTCAAAAAGCTGCAAAATACTATGATTTTAGTTGTTTTCTACTAGAGAAGCAAAGAAACCTCTCTGTTAATAAAGAAAACTATGGACAGAAATAGCACATTTGTTTCAAGAGCATTCAATGCTTCGCTTTTCTCTATTTTTTTTCCAACAGGAGGAGATAAATTAAATTTTTCATCTATAAAACCAGTATACCAGTATTCTGAGTTCATAACTGTTGTAAAGATGGCTTCACCATATTTGGCAGACCGTTTACAAATATTCTTTGAAGGCTGCTTTAAACACTCAATGGTGTATTCATCTTAATTTTCAGTCTTGTCATTCCAAATGAGGCACAATTTTTGTTTAAGAATGATTGAATTGGACAAAGGGAAGAGCACATTCATTGTCTAGTTTAAAAGCTTTGTCAGAATTCCACTTGCATTGTCTGCAGAGTTCTCCCTGAGTCCCATCATGTTCACTTCTGCTTTGAGACATTCATCAGTAGATACTTTGAACACTGATCCTTTCTCTGTCCCAAACACAAGTGATATCAAGAGCTGGCTTGTAGGTATCATTTTACCTTCTGGAGAACTGTTTCTGTGTTCTGTCATGTGTCTGCCTGAACTCTGTTTTTAAAATAAGGAGTTGGTACCTGGAACCAGGGAGATACTGGAGAATGTCTCCTGCTATCTGAAGGAGAGGGACAGCCAGATGCTAATGAATGTAGAGGATGGTAGCTGAGTTCTGGTATGAAAGCTCATTGACTCCTTAAAATTGTTAATATCTTAATCCACATTTTTGTTTCTTTTACTGGTTTGCTGTCTTCCCTATTGTTAATTTTCCCCCAATATGCTAATCATTTTTCAGATATCACAACTCATTCTCATTACAGCATTAGAGATACGTATTATTGTTCCTGTCTGAAGCTCATGGAGGTTAAGTAACTTACCCAAGATTTTACCGTTTATCAGATGCAGAGCCTGGATTTGAGTCCAGTTCTGTCTGGCTCTGAAGGCTTCCTGTTTCCATTGCGCTAGACAGCAAAGGCATCACCGGAATTTCCAGGGTATAACTTTCTTCAAAGTGATAATCAGTATGTCAAGCCCTTCCCTTCCTTTTCTACTCTTGCTGTCCTAGTTTATGGGCACAACATACTTGAATGGACTATTGCGGGAGCTTCTGAACTGACCTTCCCGCCCCCTTGCTTTCTGAATATTAATTCATCCCTTGCACTGTTGCACTGTATCTTCCCCATGGTCAACTCTACTCACGACAGTAGTTTTGTTGCATGCTAGTGTAAAAATCACATCAATCCTTTGAGAAAAAGCAGTTTGTAATTCTTAGTTGCCTTTCAAATAAAGTGAACACCTCTAAATTTGGCATTCATGACCCTCCTTCATCTGCCCTTCCTACCCTTCAGCCTTTTCAAACTGCTTGCTTCCTTTGTCACATCAATTTTCTAGCTTATTTGAATTGCCTACAGTGTGATCTTGCATGCTCTCACTCCCTCTCCCGCCCTGCCACCTTCTCTCTCCCTCTCTCCCCATAGGTATATAGATCTCTATTCTTTCTTTTTTCTTTAGAGACATCAGTGGTTCAATGGATAGGGGGAATCTCTATTTTTTGATTCTATTCCTGTTATCACATTATGCCCATCTCTCTAACCTGATCTTCAACCAATGTAAATAAAAAATTTACCCATCTTCTACCTGCTTCCTGATGCATTTTCTGATAATCCCAGTTGAAAGTTCTTTCTCCTTCCTGAGTCTCCATAGCACTGTACCAATTACTTCCTAATGGCACATATATTTTCCACCTTGGATTGTAAATATTTTTATAAGTGAGATTGAGGTCCTTGGCATGGGGGGGATGTCGGTGTATAATTGAGCCCGCTTGTCCTGTGCGCCACAGTGTTTATCGTAGAGCCATGGAGAGGGTCAACAAATGAGGTAGTATCATATGTTACATGTAGGCAGTGCTTGGAAATTTAGAGAAGTGTACATTTTCCTTATTAAATTTGACAACAGTAGGGTGGAACTTGGTGGTTATCTGCATTTTATGGATGGCATTTGGAAGTTTACAGAGATAGGCTCAGGAAGTGTCTATGGAGCTTTGTGTCAGTTCTACTCTTGGGAGAGTGGCAAGATGGGATTCTGAGTTAAGCAGTTTGGAGCTAAAAGGACCTCCAGGGCAACTGAATTCAGGGTTTCTGGACCCTGTTTGTGCCTTGGACTCACCTTCAGGAAATTAAAGATAAGTCATTTACCAAGCAAGCCCCATCCCCAAAGATTCTGATCTGATGGTCTGAGTTGGTACCCAGACATTGGTATTTTTATTTTTAAATGTGATGATTTTGAAAAATATTTCATCATTCCAAATTTATGGAAGAAATTTATGATAGAGATTAATAATTTCTATTATAAACACATTAAAAATTTTTGACCCAATCATTCATAGTTGGCCTGTTTTTCTTTTTATAAAATGGACATTCCATTTTCCCTTTATTTCTACAGTATTATCAAAAATTAAGTATTTTCTTTTTTTATTGAAGTATAGTTGATTTACAATATTGTGTTAGTTTCAGGTGTACAGCAAAAAGTGATTCAGTTATGTATATGTATGTATATTTTTTCTGATTATATTCTATTGTAGGTTATTATAAGACATTGAATATAGTTCCCTGTGCTATACAGTAAATCCTTATTGCTTATCTGTTTTATGTATAGTAGTTTGTATCTGTTAATCCCACATTCCTAATTTGTCTCTCCCTTCCTTTCCCCTTTGATAACCGTAAGTTTGTTTTCTATGTCTGAGTCTATTTCTGTCTTGTATATAGATTCATTTGTATTATTTTTTAGATTCTACATGTAAATGATATCATATAGTATTTGTCTTTGTCTGACTTACTTCACTAAGTATAATATTCTCTAGGTCCATCCATGTTGTTGCAAATGGCATTATTTCTTCTTTTTATGGTTGAGTAATATTCCCCTGTATTTCTATAACACATCTTCTTAAACCAGTTGTCTGTCTGTGATGGGCGCTTGGGTTATTTCCATGTCTTGACTATTGTAAATAGTGCTGCTGTGAACATTGGGGTGCATGTATCTTTTCGAATTAGAGGTTTTGTTTTTTCTGGATATAAAAATTAAAGTATTTTCTGATGCTGACTTGAAAAATAGGTCTATGTCCTAGTTGTAAGAGAATAACTCTTCAGAGGCACAGATTTACGTTGATATGATCCTAACTGAGCTATCAGAGTTAAGCACTTTATAATGTGACACTCTGGGTCAGCACATTTTTGGGGAAATACAAGCTTTAAATATTATATTTAAAACTCCAAAAAGGAAAAAAGTTTTATATATTAATGCAAATTATTTGTTGAAAGAAAGTTATATAGGAATAGAGAGATAACATGTAACTCCTACTCATTGTAGAGTAATGGCTTATTTTTCTCTCTTCTTAAGGAATGCCATCACATGGATTTTTATTGTTGTTGTAAATTGGGAACCACATTTATTTATTTCATTTTCTTAGTGTGTGGTGTGTACATAGCACGGACTGACTTTAATTAAAATTTTTCTTGCAAGCTCAAGGTCTTCATTATCAACTTGAATTATTTTAAAATGCAGCAGTACAATAACATCCTCAGAGACCATTAAAATGTTTATAGAGATATTTTCTTGATGGTGAATGGCTTAACCTGACATGCTTCCATATTGTTATGGGTGCCTCTTTAAACTTTTATTCCCTCCCTGATAGTTAGCTATCCTAAGTGTTTAGCGGATATCTTTGATTCTGCTGCAAGGAAGAATTGTAAGTTTGCAGGGAGAGCACTTAACCACGCTTGTTAACTTGATGGCCTTATTGATTCACAATTGTAGTCAGTGAGCTCTAGATGGAGGCCTGAGGGTGACCATACATCTTTCCCATGTAGGACAGAGTTTAGGATCTGTGACCACAGTTGTACTTACCATTCAGAGGCCTTTTCTCCATTACAGCTGGATTTACAACTGTGTTATGAGTGGAAGAGTTTGTTGGAGTTGCTTCCTTAAGGAAATGAAGACACAACATCAGAATGCTCAAAATGATAATTCTGTGATAAAGAAGGAAATTAGAAGTATGACAACCTAAATTTTGTCTTTTTTTATAAGACAAAAAAATATCACTTGTCATTTTTATTTCAGGGCTATTTCAAATCTGAGCTTTAAATAACAACAAAAAAAGTGAGGACTATCAATTCTAATAATTTTTTATTTACACTTTTTGGGATAATCAGAAATTTAGTCTCAATTATATAAATAAGTAACTGTTTTTAGATATATCTATTTCAAGAGAGAGACCGGATACATGGTAGGCACTCTAATTTTTATTTTCATTTTCTAACTCTGAAATTTAATAATTTAGTCAAAGTTCAATATTTAGCTTTCTACTTGAACTCCCTAATGAATTATTTCCTTTCAAAGGCTTTTCCTGGAATTTCTCCCTTTTTGGCAGGTACGTTTGCATACCTAACATGACATCATTTGGCTGGATTCCTGCAAAAGAATAATTTAAGAGACAGAAAAGCGTAAGGTGGCTGAGCGTTCTAGTGGTAGAATTTTGGGAGAAACTAAAATAGAGAAATCGTTTGCCATATTAATAGGAATACGTGTTATTTTCTTAAACTCCAGTGATAATTTAATAACATTTTTTTGTTTCTTTTAATAAGTTCATTAGGTTTATTACTTTGTTTCAGAGGGGAAGTATTTTCTCCCCCTCTTTTACTGAGTTAACTTTTGGCAAAAGTGACTTAATTATACTTTTGGAGCTTCATCCTGCTTAACACTAATTGGGTCCTGGACTTAATCAAATCACACTTATCTAGGAAGCCATATAATTGTACGTAAAGAACAGGAATGAGACAACTTGGGTGATTTCCAAGTTAAAAATATAATACTCTAGGTTCGTTGAGGTAGGAACCACATCTCTTAATTTTTTCTTTATCCTGAATTGAACCTAATAAAGTACTACATACATGATAGACACTCATTACATAGTTTTTATTGATTTATTGGTTACAAGATAAATGTATTGAAATGTACTGTTTGCCTTATGGAGAAATACTAATTTGGCTTGACTAGTATTTCTTTAATGGAAATCGCCATGCTTAAAGGTTTAACTCTCTGACCTGTCAACCTCAGATCACCTTATTTGTGTATATCTAAATTATTTTCCTTAAGAGGCATGGTTCATATTCCTTGAGCTGTTGGCTACCTGCCAAACACCACGGCTCATCCACATCCGTGCAGCCTATACATTTTTTTGCAGGGGAGGGTGGGTGTTGGGAACTAGCACAGACATCCTTTCTGAAGAATATGTATTTGTCTACTGTCAGGTTAATGCCTGACAAAGAATTGCTAATGGTCTCCTACTGCTTGCTGATTCACAGACAAAGTGTTCTGCTGGCTTCCTTCATCTCTTTCCCCAACACTTCTTCTTATTCTGATAAACCTGTATTCAGAGGATGAATATACCATTAGGTTTTCAGTGTAAAGCTTTGAATTTGGAGCGAAGGAGAGAGAAGTGATAGAGGAAATGGGAGAGGAGAAATAAGAAGTATGATCTGGGCTCCTTAAACCACGACTTCTTATTAATCCTTCCTTGTTTCTGCAGGAATTTTCTCTCCATCTTTGTTACCTCATTTTTTTGTCGATTCTCTCACGGGAGGGTCTACTTCTGGGGCTGTTCAGGCGTCGCTCGTTCTCTTTGTGTGCACTGTGGTCTGTGTCCACGCCGTTTCCTGGGAGCCCGCCAGCTTCCTTCCCACCTTTATCCTCTGCCAGCCCTCAGGATGACCTAATTTCTAGCCTGCACTTCCTAAAAGCCTGTTCATCCTTCATGCCCTATTTCCAGACCCACCTCTTTCCCAAAACCTCCCGAACCTATGCAGCTCGTTCTCACTTACTGGAACTCGCCTTCCTAGCCCCTCCCACTTTAGCGTTTCCTTGCTCTGTTGTGTGGTCTTATTTCCCTGACCACGTCACAGACATCCTGTCTTAAGCATCTTCTCTGCCTTACTGGTGTCAGGAGTTACGCTGTTATAATACAAGGTTTGGGGTCAAGGCAGTTGCTGATCGCCGTCTGTGTGATTTAGGGGAAGTGGATTAGCAACTCTGAAACTTTTTCTTCATCTGTGGAGTGGGGATAGCAGGTCCTACTTCATAAGGTTATTATTTAGTTTTAAGATAATTTGCTTACATTATCTACCAAAGTGCCAAGTGTCTAGCAGACACTTAATCTTGTTTCCTTTTTTTTTATTCGTACATGGCTGGGCTCAGAATACGTATTCACTGACAGCTTTTTTTGGGCAACTAAGTAATTATACTCCAATTAAGTGGCTGAATTTTCAGAAAGGCAATAGGGGCAGGAGATAGGATTAGTTGGTATTCTTAATCTGCAAAGGTAGTAGGTATTCTTAGTCTATAAATGTAGTAGCTCTAAATCTAGCACGATGAGGTCTGTTGTTATGTCCTGTACCTGGTTGCCAAGGTTTCCAGATAAAGAAAGGGGTTGGCAGTGTTATTGGGCCTAATTTGTTAGATTGTATACATGCAGGAAGATATTCCTGCACTCCCCCGTTCCTTACAACTCAAAGACTCTGTTGCTCGGAATTAAATTTTTAATTGCTTTTGGAATACTTAAGTTTAGAGTTTTAGTTTTTGTAAAATTACAGTTGTTTAAAAATTGCTTCCACGTGATTTCCATGTGTCTAGCATTATATCTATATTCTTAGTAACTGTTCAATACATGAAGAAAAGCAAATAGTAAATATAAAAAATATTTTAATTTTTTGTGGAATTTCAGTATGTTTCTGACTCCTCTGGTACCGAAGTACAGTAAAATGTATTTTCTTACGAGTAAAACTTGATTAGAAAAATCACATGTATAACTTAATACTTTAGAAATCTATAAAACAGTAGGGATGACATTTAAAAAATTAAACATGTATATCTGTCTCCCTTTATAAAATACTGGTATAGCACCTATATACCTTAAGTGAAAACTGATATTATAGTTAAAAAATTGATATTCTTAATGATGTTGTATTACTGTGGTATTTATACTGTTGTTTGGCTTTATAGATGTGAGAAAACTCTCATTATTAATAATAATTACTAATTATTTCCACATTTTTCTTTGTGGAAAATTGGCTCAAGCTGATTTTAATTTGCAGATAGCTTTTGTTAAAGGGTTGCTTTTCATGAGGGTCATTTTTCTTATTTCAAAGATTAAATGGATTTATAAATAACTATTTTAAAGTAGCATCTGTTCTTATTTTTCCCCTATTTAGAATTTTCTTCTGAAATATGCCATGTTTTTATTCTGTAAGCTATACAAATAAGTTTTAAAGGAAAATACATAATCCTGAATGATTATATAATTTATTAGCATTCTTTTTCTTACCACAGTATTAATTTCATTAAATACATTTCTCATTGTACATTTAGAAAAGAGTTTTCTAAATGTCACAAAAAATTTAAAATCTGTGATAATGTTAATTATGTGTACATATCTAATTTCTGCTGCATAATTTCTCAAAGTGGAGTGATGAATCCATTGAGAGTGAGGACCCTGGAAAGTTCTAAAAATGTGACATATATTTTCCTTCTTCCTTTCTCCCTTCCCTCTCTCCCTTCTTCCTTGTCCCCTCTCCCTCCCCCACCCCCCGCTTCCTCCCTCCCTTTCTCCTTCTGGAAATGGAACATTTGTTTCCTATGAAATCCTATGTAAATCCAATGAGTGATAGATTAAAACAAACCAACCAGATCCAACCACTGAAGGATGCGGGGACCCAGAGCACCAGCCTTTTTCTCATCATTTGAAGTCTAAATGGTGGTTACGTTTATAAGTCAATTACCCAGCTTGAAGCCACAAGCAACATTCTACCTTGAATAATTTGTACTTTTTAAAAATTGATTTACAGTGTTAAGTTCTGCTGAACAGCAAAGTGATTCAATTATACATATAAATATATATACATTAAAAAAATATTCTTTTCCATTATGGTTTATCGCAGGATACTGAATATAGTTCCCTGTAGGACCTTGTTGCTTATCCATTCTATATGTAATAGTTTGCATCTGCTAACCGCAAACTCCCAGTCCATCCCTGCCTCCGGCAATCACAAGTCTATGTCTGTGAATCTGTTTCTATTTCGTAGATAGGTTCATTTGTGTCATATTTTAGATTCTACTTAAAAGTGATATCATGTGGTATTTGTTTTTTTCTTTCTGACTTACTTCACTTAATATTGATAATCTCGAGGTCCATCCATGTTGCTGCAAATGGCAATATTCTATATATACAATGGAATATTACTCAGTAATATTCCATTGTGTATATGTGCCATATCATCTTTATCCATTCATCTGTCATAGACATTTAGGTTGTTTCCATATCTTGGCTATTGTGAATACTGCTGCAGTGAGCATTGGGGAGCATGTATCTTTTCGAATTATTGCTTTGTCCGGATATATGCCCAGGAGTGGGATTGCTGGATCATGTGGTAAATCTATTTTTAGTTTTTTGAGGAGCCTCCATACTGTTTTCCATAGTGGCTGTACCAATGTACCTTCCCACCAACAGTGTAGGAGGGCTCCCTTTTCTCTACACCCGCTCCAGTATGTTATTTGTAGGCTTTTTGATGATGGCCATTCTGACCGGTGTGAGGTGGTACTTCATTGTAGTTTTGATTTTCATTTCTCTAATAATTAGTAATGTTAAGCGTCTTTTCATGTGCCTATTGGCCATCTCTATGTTGTCTTTTCAGAAATGTCTATTTAGGTCTTCTGCCCATCTTTCCAATTGGGTTGTTTGTTTTTTACTGTTGAGTTGTATGAGCTGTTTGTATATTTGGGAAATTAAGCCCTCGTCAGTCACTTCGTTTGCAGATATTTTCTCCCATTCTGTAGGTTGTCTTTTCTTTTCTTTCTTTTTTTTTTTTTTTTTTTTTTTTGATTTCCTTTACTGTGTAAAAGCTTGTAAGTTTGATTAGGTCCCATTTGTTTATTTTTAATTTTATTTCTATTGCCTTGAGAGACTGACCTAAGAAAACATTGGTACCATTTATGTCAGAGAATGTTTTGCCTATGATCTCTTCTAGGAGTTTTATGGTGTCATATCTTATATTTAAGTCTTTAAGCCACTTTGAGTTTATTTTTGTGTATGGTGTGAGGATGTCTTCTAACTTCATTGAT
Organism: Eschrichtius robustus; assembly: GCF_028021215.1. Lineage (NCBI taxonomy): Eukaryota > Metazoa > Chordata > Mammalia > Artiodactyla > Eschrichtiidae > Eschrichtius > Eschrichtius robustus. Next base: position 17,306,778 of record NC_090836.1, read on the forward strand.
TTACATGCGGCTGTCCAGTTCTCCCAGCACCACTTGCTGAAGACTGTCCTGTTTCCATTGTATTTTCTTACCTATTGTCAAAGGTTAATTGACCATAGGTGTGGGGGTTTATTTCTGGGCTCTCTATTCTGTTCCATTGATCCATATGTCTGTTTTTCTGCCAGTACAACACTGTTTTGATTACTGTAGCTTTGTATTATTGTCTGAAGTCTGGGAGGGTTATGCCTCCTGTTTTATTCTTTTTCCTCAGGATTGCTTTGGCAGTTTTGGGTCTTTTATGGTTCCATGTATATGTGAGGATTATTTGTTCTAGTTCTGTGAAAAATAGTTGATAATTTAAAAAAAATTCTCTATTTCACCACCTGTGGTCACTTCTACAGCTCTTCCTAGAAAATGTTGTTTGTCAGATTTGAATATATTTACTATTACTAGCTTTCTTACTTAAAGATGAACCAGATCTCTTTTCCTTAAAAAATGCTTACCAACAGTTTTAATGCAATAGATGGAATATGTTTTCTTTTGGAAATTATCAAGATTGCAAAACCTTTAATAGATGGGAAAAGTGTTCATATTTGCTTATAATGAATGCTTTCAAAATGAGGTCACTGAATCCAAAATAGTAAACTTATGAATTATTATAGTTGGAAATCATCAGAGAGGCCAGATAAATTTCTTACCCAAAACAATGATTATTCCTATAGTAGTTTTGTGACAAATGTTTATTTAGCCACTACTTGAATACCTTGAATGAAAGAAAGCACACCACATTCAAATCAATACAAAGAGATGGGTGTAATAGAAAGAGAAGGGAAAAAAAATGGTAGGTGATAGATATTTAATTAGTTTGGTTATGGTAGTCATTTCACAATGTATATATATATCAAGACATCGCGTTGTGTACCTTAAATATATACAGTTTGTATTACTCAATCATACGTTCGTAAAGCTGGGGAAGAAAAAAAAGAAAGAGAAGGGCTTTGAATGCAAAGGAACATTGGTGCAAATTGTGGGCAAATTAGTGAATTTCTTAGTTTTGGTTTTCCATCTATTAAATGAACAATTAAATCCCAGCTCTGCAGGTTTGTTGAGTGATAACGTAAATTGATTATGTCTAATACAAAACATTTAATAAAACATTGCTATAGGATGGTTATTTTGAGTCAAAAACTGCCTTGTTGTAACTTTGACCCCTTTTTCTTAATATTTATTTACTATTTTATGTGATAAAGTTAAATAGTGAAAGACCATTGTCATTTGCCTCTTAGGACTCTCAAGTCTTCTCCCCTGACTAAAGATGTCCATATAATTCAATTGTCCTGTTACCATCTTTCCTCTTCCCTGAGATGCAGTGGTACTTGATGCCTACTGGGGTATCAGGCTACACTTACAGTAGCCATCCTCTGGAAGCCACACTTGTTTGGCATGACCCTGTTATCTTGACTGTACTCGATTGGCCTCAAGCTGGGCAATGAAATTCTGATCCAGTAATTTGGTATTGGGACCAAGTGTAAGTTAAGTCAGTCTTTTCCAAAATGCAAAAGCCCCTTTCCAAAACCCCTATGGGCTAAGGAGCAGAGAAAAATCAGTTTGCGGAAAGAATGAAGCAGATACAGAGAGTACGGGAAAGGGAGAGAGATCTGAATCTCCTCGGGTCTTTCTTGACTCTGATTCTCCTTCTTCCCTGAGGCTGCACTATGTTCCTGCCCCCCATTCTGTGAATAACCCTGACCTAAGCTATATCGAGTTAGCTTCTGTTACTGCATCCCATCCATGGTTTCTCATCAAAAGACACTGTTCTCTATGTCTGAGTCTTTATTCCTGTCCTGCACCTAGGTTCTTCAGAACCATTTTTTGTTTTTAGATTCCATATATATGTGTTAGCATACGGTATTTGTTTTTCTCTTTCTGACTTACTTCACTCTGTATGACAGACTCTGGGTCCATCCACCTCATTATAAATAACTCAATTTCAAGAATAGACTGGAGGACACAGGGAGGGGGAAGGGTAAGCTGGGACGAAGTGAGAGAGTGGCATGGACGTATATACACTACCAAATGTAAAATAGATAGCTAGTGGGAAGCAGCTGCATAGCACAGGGAGATCAGCTCGGTGCTTTGTGACCATGTAGATGGGTGGGATAAGGAGGGTGGGAGGGAGACGCAAGAGGGAGGAGATATGGGGATATATGTATATGTATAGCTGATTCACTTTGTTATAAAGCAGAAACTAACACACCACTGTAAAGCAATTATATTCCAATAAAGATGTTAAAAAAAGAAAAAGACACTGTTCATTGTAAGACCACCCTAATTCAAAGGTATCAAAATGTGAAAAAATATAACGTAACAGTATATTTTAAAAACATCTCTGTTAAATTCTAGGGCTCCGAATTGAACCTGATGATTGATTCCAAGCCCTTCCTCCCCTCCCCCAGCAACATGGTGACACGAAAATAAAAACCAGCATATTTCCTGTTCCATCCACAGAGCCTTATCTATTGTCTGCAGCTGCCTGTGTAGCATTTCCATTTAGATGGTCCTATCAAACATATTTGACAATTATGACTCTCTTCCCCTCTGTCAGCCTGGGTCCCCTTATTTTATTTCAATTTTCCTCCCTCTTCTAAGTTAGTGATCTAAGAGTAATTTGGAATTCTTTGCTCCTTCTTCCCTTAATCTCAATCTGACACAAAATTTTGGAATTTCTTTTTCTTTTAATTATTACTTTAAATTGTGGTATGATACACATAATATAAAATTTACCATCTTGACCATTTTTAAACGTGCAGTTTAATGACATTAAGCGTATTCACATTGTTGCACAACCATCACCACTATCCAGTCTCCAGAACTGTTTTCATTTGAAAAACTGAAACAGTACCCGTTAAACAATAACTCCTCGTTTTCTCCTCCACCAACCCCTGATAACCACCATCTACTAGCTGTGTCTATGAATCTGACTACTCTAGGTTACCTCATATAAATGGAACCATACAGTATTTGTATTTGCCTTTTTTGTGATTGGCTTATTTCATTTAGCATAATGTCCTCAAGGTTCATCCATGTTGTAGCATGTGTCAGAAATTGGCATTTGTCATGCCGATGTTATTCTTTGGCTTAACCTTTGTCTTCTTTCCTCTTTGACAAGCGGGGGTCTAAGCCTTTATCACTTTGCCCCTGAGTTCCTGAAACAATGTCTTAACAAGTCTCTGGTATCCTCCCCCTGTTTACAGCCATAAGCTATGATGTCTGAGTCATAGCTTTGAAAGAGTGGTTTTCATCTGGTCGTTGACCACAGGGTCACCATGAATGGAGCCCCATGGATGGGTTGGTGCGACACAGAGGCTCTGAATAGCCCCTTCTTGCTAAAAGCACTACAGTTTCTCTCCTGCTACTCCCCGTCTAGTGTAGCCCCTTCTACTTAATTTTTGAGTCCTTCATAATCTAGCCAGATTCTGTTCTTTTAATGATCTCTTTACCCTGTGTTTTAATTTAGGTATCACTGTTATTCGCCAAGGACCTTCATTTCTGTCGGGTCGTCATTTAACTTCCTCTACAGAATTCAGTGCTTATACTTGTCTCTTCCTCTTTTTGCCTTTTATTCCTTTCATATGAAAATTTCAATTTACTTTCATGACCTATCCAAATACCATATACTCTGTGTAGCTCACATTCTTCATGAAAACTTCACAACTGCTACAGCCCTATTTATAGTTCGCTTAGTTACAGTCTTACCCTTAAATACATTACTATAGATTGTGCTGTACCAGTTAGTAGTTTCCTAAGTAGATTTCAGTTTCTTGAAGCCTGATGCTTGTTTTTCCTAGCTCCACTTTAGCAAGCAGAGTGCAAATATGCATTAAGTGGGCAATAAGTATTTGTTGTGTTAGTGGCATTTTCATGTTAATAGTACAATAATAGAATACATTATAGGCGTGCTATAAAAGCTTTCACTTTCTATTTCACTCTTGTTTCTAAACCACCCACGCTTAATTTACTTGCAAGCGCTTTTAAGTTTGAAAACATTTAAGACAATTATTAATGTTCCTTTTTTCCACAGGCGACTTATTTGATTTAATTGATGTTTAGCCCAGCATCGTTCCAAAATGAGAAGTATTTGATACATCTGTAGGTGATTATCATTAGATACATATCCAAGAGAGGGAAAGAACAAACAAAAACCCACCTGAACAATAATGTTGGCACTAGGAAATGGACTGCTATTAGAGCATTTAATGCTGGACCTCCTATGTAGGTGGAAAATGGGGTTTTGTATAAAGAATCTTGTTTAGTCCTTTTGTTTTTTGTTTCTTTTGACTATTCTGTCTTCCTTAACTCTCATATTCCTTTTCTGAAGCTTAAACTCAAGGTCATTGTTGAGTGAGAAGGAGTATTACCCATCCTATTCCTACAACTCAGGTGATTAGGATTTATCATTTTGGCCTTGATTTCCCTTCTTTCTGTTAATATTAAACAACATCATCATAGCTGTAAAGATCAAATGCTGTAATTTGAGGGAATACCTGTTTAAAGTCTATAAATATATTAACTCTTACTACCTATGTGGCATCAAGCAGATATGACACAATTCAGTTCAGTAATAATGCATTGAATCACCAGTTGCATCTCACGCTAGGAATACAATGATGAACAAAATAACACCATGTTGCCCTGGTGGATTTTATAGTTTAGTAGGAATATCTTAAGTAATTACAAGTATGTGAATGTGATTAAAGGTATGTAGAATACTGATTGCTGTGGGAGAGAATAGCAAGAGATTTATACCTTGTTTATGGGGTTGGTGCAGGCCTTTGAGAAAGAGTTTTTTATTTTATAAATACATATATTTATCTTTTACAAATATAGGGGTCCTTTATTTCATTTCAGTTTGGTTCACATTAAACACTTACTACAAGCTTTTTTAATGTCTTATCCATAAAATAATAATCAGGGAAATAATCAGAAAATAATACTAGGTCATCTGGGTTGCATGGCAAAGTGTTACAGTGAGAGGAAGACACCATGGCTGTGTAGAGAATGTGGGTCTGAAAGTCACAAAGCAAACCAAGCTGAACCCTTGGGCAGTTTCTTAAATTCTCTTGACCTTGGTTTCGTGATCTGTCTAGCGGGGACAGTAATTCCTGCCTTGCCCAGCGTAGTACGTAAGATACTCTGCCGTGTGTAAAAATGACAATGGAACCAGAGCATTGAAAATCCACTTTATTACAGATGAACGTGCATTTCCTGTACCTCTTGCCCAAAGGGAATATATTTCAGAATTCATGGTCCAAGGCATTGGTCTCATTCCTGATGTGAAGAAAACAAGACATAAAATAAGGCCCAGAAGTGCAGTCCAGGAGTATGGAGTAGGTCAGAAATCGTAAGCCCAATATACTGCTTCTGTTTTGAATTTGGTTTCGTTTTCACACCTGCCCCAGGCTTCCTCATTTGTAGAAGCTTTATTAACAGGAACGCAGGAGGAGTCAATGACAGCTGATTTGTTCCTCTTGTAGAACAAACTACAGTCCAACTCCAGCACGGTCGTTACGGTAACTGTATCTTGTGCAAGTAGCCTTCTGACCTGATGGAGCTACCAGTTTCAAAGTGATGGGTGGGGAAACCTGGGCTGATAGCAGAAATCCCTAAGTCAGAATAATGAGCACTGCTTGAGCACCTGCTAAACTACTGAAAGTACTGAAGGTAAATACAGTTGACCCTTGAACAACACGGGTTTGAACTGTGCAGGTCCACTTATACTTGGATTTAAAAACAAATAAATACAGTACCTGTGTTTTCGGTTTACAGATCTCTAAGTTAATTAAGTGTGGGGAAAAGTTTGTGTTTTATTAGAGATCACACTATGTAGAATCAAAAGAAATAATGCTATCCAAACTGAGCTTCCTGCCTTTGGGTGGTGAGTCATTTATCAATTCCTTTGTTTTTCGAGGTAGGGATAGCCCATTTTCGACTGCATGGGGACAATACCCCTAGCTCCCTACATTGTTCAGTGGTCAACTATATACATGGAACTCTATGCCTATCATACTGAGTAAGGGTTCAGAAAATAACTGGGATATGGGCTGTAGATGAGACACCAAACTGAAGCTAGAGTACAGATTTTGGAATCATCCTTCTACAGATGGCCATGGAACTGGACACAGTTTCTTGGGGATTTGTAGAAAAGAAGTACTCTTGAAAACACAAATATCTAGAAAGAGGGTAGAGGTATGTTTGGGGGGATAAGTATAGATTTAAAATCACATAACTGGAAATATCTTGTACATCTTCTGATCTGATGTAGTCAAAATAAAGATGAATTGGGACTTCCCTGGTGGTCCAGTGATTAAGACCCTCTGCTTCCACTGCAGGGGGCACGGGTTCGATCCCTGGTCCAGGAACTAAGATCCTGCCTGCCGCGCACCACGCCAAAATAAAAAAATAAATAAATAAAATAAATAAGTAAAGATGAGTCAAAGAGGTCCTGTTAGCCTCAGTGATACAGTTTCTGTAAGTCATGGCATAAAAGTCTCAAGTTTGCCTTTCTAGTGTAGGTTTTTAAAATCCACCTCAGCCTCATACTGGCATTTTGTCTGCATTGAATTATAAATTGTGAGAGTGTATCAATTTCTTCCGTATGTTTCTACTTGACACCCTTTAGTGGTAGCAGAATTTAAGATCTCTCTCAATCAAATTTAAGTATATACATTGTCCCTGCTTATAAAAAAATTATCAAATAAAATAATTCCCTGGACATCTTTTCTAGATTGTTTTCCCTGGTTGCTCAGCCCGGTTCTTCTGTGAGCTTAGAAGTGTATCAGGTACTTGCTTTCGTAAGCCTTATTTGTTTGGACTCTAGGTGGACCTTCTCTTTTATTCACTGAATACGGAGAAACACAGTGCCTGGCAAAATATAGGTAATATTTGCTGAATGAATGAACCATGCAGATTTCAGAGACTATACATTTTTAAAAGATAGAGATTCACTTATTAATCATTTTTCTTTTGGATCAAGTATAGATATTTGTAGGTAGTAGAGACACAATTAAGCTAATGTTCTTTTTTTCCAGTAGCTATCTTTTCTCATGGTTTGAATTGAGGGCAGCAGGTGTTCTTTTTAAGAGCAAAAGGTTGGCTTAAAAAAAAATGAGTCTCATAAGCAAATATAAACCATATATAAAAGTATGTCAAACATAATAAAATTCTGATTATAAAATACTCATTACTCTTTAATCCTGAAGATCAAACATTACAGGATTGCCGATAAGGTTAATAGCATATTTTTTTAACCCTCCAAAATATCTTTTCTTGAAAGACCTTCTCTTTAAACCACAGAATGTAGAGATAGTTATGTTCTATTTATTGCTAATTTCTCTCTTGCTATTTTTCCCCTTTTTTTTTTGTATCATGCCCATAGCAGCTGTTTCCCTAACCCTTAACCCAACCCACAGGCTTTCCCACGCTCCTTTTTTGGCTCTTGTTTGGCATTGATCCTTAGTTTGACAGGTAAAACACGTGTTTGAATAGTAGTTACGGCCAAGCTACAATCCATCAGGTTTCCCATAGGGGTGATTATGCTTATTTTACCCCCAAACCAGGTGATTCTTTTATGATAAAGTATTGAGTTCACTCTGAATAAGCCTTCAGCTTCCTCACTGAATTCCTCGTTCCTTGGTGACATGGTGACAGATGACTCTGAGATTCTGTAAACTCAGTGTGAATGAAGCTCGTGACATGGGAAGAGAGTTGGGGACACAGAGAGGCAACATGGGCTTCAGCGTTAGACAAAGTGAGGTTTAGTTCAAACTCGGACACATACTAGCTTGTGGATATGATATTCAATATCTGTGGGTTTTAACCTCCTCATGTATTACTCCTCAAGGAAGTAATAACTACCTGCCTTTGGAAACTCTGATCCAGAAGGAGTCGTTTGGGTAGATTTCAAACCAATATGCAATGGGCCCCATCACTATTTCGTTTATAAATGTAAAATCACAGTTGCTCATCTAAGGTATACATCCATGGCTCAACCATACCCATAGCACAGTCTGAATTTTAGTTGCAGAAACATTTCCCAAGGTGACGTGTGAATGTATGTGAAATCGTGGGTGGACACAGAAGGAATGAGGGACTTAAAAAATGAGGGATTGAAAGTCTTGTGAACATCAGCCCCTTTGAATTTCAGGATCTGATAGTAAGTGGTCTAAATTATATTAAAAAAACAACAACAACCCTCTCATTAAGTTTGTTTTCCTTTGCAGAATAATTGATACTAGATTGAATTGCTTTCTTGTGAGCTGTCTTTATTGTCCTTATTCCCAAGAGCTACTTAATACATTTTAAGTGTTCAGGGAAGAATCAATAGTGGTTCAATCAATAAATGAAATAATAAATGAATTTAAGACAAATTCAGAAATTTAAGAATAAATGCATACAACCCCCTTTTGTGTGTGTTGAGCGTGTGGGTGTGTGTATGATTAAATGGTTATGATTTAAAATAAGGCCAGAATTAAACATTCAAAAAGCATTTATTAAGCAGCCATTATGTACCAGGAATAGTAGACTAAATAACATTTTCTAAAGTTACAGGTTTTCCTCCAAATTTAGGGGTATTCTTGTACATGCTGTTTAAAACAACTTAATTCTTTATCGGTGTGTGTTTCAGGTGCATCTGAAACTGAAAATTGATTCTAAAATGTTCATTACTATTTGATCCTAAAGATCAAGCCTTACAGGACTGCTGATAAGGTTAATAGCGTATTTTTTTTTAACCCTTCAAAATATCTCCTTCTGCACAGTGGGGTTGATAATAATGCCAATTAGAGAGGTACTGGGAGAATTAACTGAGATAATGCATGTAAATTGCTGAGCACAAAGCTTGTCACATAATAGGCACCCACTAAAGGTTAAGTGTTCTTGATGCTTTGAGGAGTGGGCATCGTGTAACTGATTGCATTGGCTGTTAGTGCTCAGCTGTGGTCTCCCTGGGTCCTGGGCACCAAACTTGAGCGGTACACTTTTGTGAACTAACTTCACCCCTGGCAGCACTTTGGCGTTCCTCTGCTTGTTTTCTGGTCATCCGCTTTCCTGATACATTTTGTCTACGTTTTATTTAATGCAGTTACATTTGAAAAAGGTTCATTAGCTTAAATCCTTTCTGAAATAGACAACCACAAAATGAAAATGACCATCACTAATATTTATCAGTTCTGCCGATTCCTTTTTTCAGTCTTTTCGTAGTTTATATAATTAGGATTGTATGGTTTTTTTGGCTGCGTCGAGTCTTAGTTGGGGCACTTGGGTTCTTTGTTGAGGCATGTGGGATCTTTTGTTGTGGCGCACAGGCTCTTCGTTGTAGTACGCAGGCTTCTTCCTAGTTGCGGCGCGTGGGCTCCAGGGCACGTGGGCCCTGTAGTTTGTGGCATGCGGGCTCTCTCATTGAGGTGCGTGAGCTCAGTAGTTGTGGTGCGCTGGCTTAGTTGCCCCACAGGCATGTGGGATCTTAGTTCCCGGACCAGGGATTGAATCAGCATCCCCTGCAGTGGAAGGCGGATTCTTAACCACTGGACCACCAGGAAGTCCCTGTAATGTTTTTATTGATTGGTTTTCTATATGTTTAAATTAATGGTATTTTCTGACCATCTTCTACAACGTTAAAAGTATGAAAACTTTATCACTTTTATACTTGTATCAATTTGCATCACTTTTATCACTTGTTCACTTCTTAATAGTCACTGTGTGAATGTGTCATTTTATTTAAGGATTTCTCTCTTGTTGGACTGGTCGATTATCTCTAGATTTTGTCAGGGTAAATAATACTGAAGTAAATATTTTTATAAACCCTGGTTTGCTTTTCTGATTATTTCTTCCAGGTACATTTCTGTATACGGGATTATGGATTAAAGAAACTAAGTATTCTGTATTTTAAAGTAATGGTTTACAGTATATAATTAAAATTGGAAGAAATTTTCTTTCAAAAATCCGAGATCAGTGGTTTTTAAAGTACTCTGTGACATCTCCTTTGGGGTTGCTATTGAGAGGGAAGAGCTATACCCTGAAGGTAACTTTTTTCATGTCTCTTTCTTTCTTTTTTTTTTTTTTTAAATTAATTAATTAATTAATTAATTTGGCTGCGCCGGGTCTTAGTTGCGTCACACGGGATCTTTTAGTTGCGGCATGCGGGATCTTTAGTTGTGGCATGTGGGATCTTAGTTGCGGCATGTGAGATCTAGTACCCTGACCAGGGATTGAACCCGGGCCCGCTGCATTGGGAGCGTGGAGTCTTAACCACTGGACCAGCAGGGAAATCCCTCATGTCTCTTTCTTATAGCAAGTGAAGCGGATGCACTTTCAAATTGTCAGAGTTGACAAAAATTAAAGTCACGTGTTTTTCATTTTTATGATGAAATATGAAAGGTTTATTTATTTTGAACACTATTATATCCTAAATACCATATTTAATAAATAATTTCTTTGAAATTAAATTTCAGCCATCTGGTTAATATTAATGAAGAAAGATAGTGGCATGAGGGTAGTTTTAGGAACTTTTTAAAATCAGGTGAAGAATATTTTACCAACTTGACAACTGTCACCAAAATTTCTCTTACAAAAAAGTATGGAAAAATATTTAGATACTGTTGCAAGTATGGAGAAAATATCACTCTATTCTCATTCCACCCGTCGCCAAAGGGCTTGGATGTCAGAGGGAGCTAGGGCTTCAGAGAAGAGAGAAAAAACTGTGTGATAGAGAGAGAATATTTTGGAGTCTTCTTGGCAACTTGCAAAAGAGTAAGAGAAGGAGAAAGGACAGGATCAGGAGTTGGCAGTAAACTGCAGTGTGTAAATCCCTCAGAGCTCCATTCTCTAAGCTCAATCAAGTCTCATAAATTCATGCATGCTTGCTTGCAAGTCTTACAGTATTTTTAACACGCAAGCATGGTCTGAGCTTCATGCTGAGGTTGACATGATGTGGGATAGAGGCCACCCTGGAATAAACTAATGTCCAAGAAGATTGAAAACTCAACTGATAATTATAAGTAACTGGAATCTTAGTCAAGCGTAAAGGTCTGACTCGAATTTGGGGGCATCCAAGGCAATTTTTCTTGTATCCCAGGGGCCTGGGAGATGCCAGGTGAAGGCTCAGTTACCGAAGTTTTCATAAGCACTGCTGAGGTCAGAGCACAAGCTCTGCTTTTCACTGTTATGTGGAGCAGAGTCCCTGAAGATTGGCTGCCCTGGTGCTAAAGCAAGTCCCCATGCTGGATGCGCCTCAGGTTTATCTTTAGAAATATAAGCTTCTGGATACTTCTGGGTTAAGGTTTAGTCATTCCACTTTGCTATCAGATTCCAGATAAGTTATCAGGCAATAGAAGCATGACTGTCTCACCCTTCATTCATATGTCCTAAATCTGACAGGCATTTGGACTCTCCTTTAATAGGAATAGGGGAAGGGCAGGTATATGAGTGATAGACTTGTTTAATTTTGTCGCAAGCTAGGGACAAAAATAAATGCCCTTCTGATCATGGGAGGTGTTCAAGCATAAGTGGAAACTGGGTTTGGTCAGGATAAAATAGAGGATGTTGAAATGGTAAAACCATAATAGTAATGATATGTTCAGTAGAATAGTTATATTAGATGAACTTATGTGCTCCACTGGTTGAGAAGTTGTCAAAGTGTTAAATTACCCACCTTAAAATATTATGGTGTTGACTTTTAGACACATATATGCGTATTTTTTTTTTTTCAAAAGTTGACCTTTCCACCATTTATTTTGCCTTTGTGTAAATATAATTTTCATGTTTCGTTGTTCAGGAAACATTTTCTACTAACAGTAGCTCTAATGTTGGTGATCAAATTAGTTAATGTTTTTATACATGTCACTATCAGATGTAAATCTGTGTTCACACCAGGTATAACAACTGAAGACTGAGAATATTCTATTGGCTGTGAGGTTTGTTGCTTTAATTGCGGCCAGGTTACTCTGTAGAATTTAACAACTATACTGCCATCTGTCTTAAGGGTTTATAACTCTGGTAGAGAATAAGCAAATAGCATAAAACACTTGTACCTGTGTGTGCTGCTCAGTTTTATTGGTAATAAAAAAAAAAAAAAAAAAAGACATGCTGACTTTTGTGCTTGGGAACAGAATCTGTTTCTAACCTTTGCTATTAACAGGAAGTGGGAGAGGTGAAATGAGGCTTGGTTTTGTGGCTGGGCCAGAGCACTCTGTGTTCCTAAGCGTGGCATCCAAGTTTCATGTCTGTCTAGCTTCTTGCTCCTTGGAATAGTTGGCCTTTGAAGTCCTAAAAACATAGATTGGTAATGAGCAACATAAAATCAAGAGTGGGCAAATATTTGGAAAATCCAAGCTCTGAGAATAGCCAGTCTAGGATAATTTGGCTCAGATTGTGTCATAGCTGGGTTTTCCTTTCCCACCTAAATTATAAAGTTTTACTAATATAATAGCATATGTTTCCCAAGTAACAATCATTGAAAAGTCTCGACTTCACTTGTGTTTTTAGATAGAGCTATTGCTGTATTTATTTTTAGATTTTAGGGCAGCAATAATTTTTTGGCCAGTGTATTAAAATGACAGTCCAGCCCCTGAGTGCCTTTTTTGGTAATTAGACATAGTATTAGAAGAAAGAATTCTAATGTACATTTTAGGTTAAATACTGAACTAATACATTTAATAAAGATAAACCTTTTGTCCTACTGCATATTATCGATGAGGGTACCCATTATAATATGTACTATGTCCTGTTTTAGAAAATATTTTCTGTCAGGAAAAACCCCACATAATTTAATAAAGACTATTTTCACCAAGGTCATGTTGTACAACATATATGTGTATAGAAGGACATGACAGTAGCTCCAGCTAGACTTTTGTGAATACTTAGAGAATATCCCATTTACCAATGCTATTATCTCCTCCTCCCTCTAAGAAAAACAGGCCCATTTTGCTAAGTTGTCCCAAAGGGAAGACATATATGAATATTTTTATATGTCTAGGAGTATATGAATTTTAAACGCCAGTCTGAGTTACTAGCATATTTATCTCCTGCCTTGGAGACAATTCTTAAAACTGTAAAGATGATTAAGTTTAAATTACTATAGACTTTTGAAATCTGATTTAATAGTCTAGTGTTTACCTTTTAAAAATTTCCTGTCTTTTACGGTTATGACTGTCAGAATATAACACACATTTTTTAGAGATCGTAATTTTGCAATACCGATACCTTTATCTAATTTGTTATATAATTAACAGTAATAGTTTAAAATTTTTGTTGCATGATAATTAGTCTTGGAATGCTAGAAATCACTGGAATATACAGCCAGTGAAGCCTGGGTTGATTTTAGTTATGTTTGGTTTCATACAGTACCAAATTATAATGCCACTCTCTATATTCAGGTTTCTGAAAAAAAAAAAAAAGTGGCCTTTTTATTTACCAAAATGTATTTATACATATTTATCAAATTTTTAGTAAAGTATACATACATATGAAATATACACATATTTAAAATAGAGCCCTGAGACTCCCCTGCCCTTCCGGTTAGGGCTCGGAGCTTCCACTGCAGGGGGCAAGTGTTCGATCCCTGATTGGGGAACTCAGATTCTGCATGCTGCGTGGTGCAGCCAGAAAAAAAGATAGAGCCCTATAAATTTTTGTATTATCATAGATATGAAAGTTACAGAAAATAATGATGATTAGATGTTACACCTCTGTCAGGAACTCCATTCCCCCCCACCCCAAATACCCCTCCTTCCCTCCCTCCCATAGACACAGTGTACACGCTCATATGCCCATATCTTCCTTGATTGACTTCTTTCTTGAGACTTTAATCCTGAAATGTTTCCTAGCACACAGACAGCTGAGATGAAAGTGTTCTTTTTAAGTGCGCACTTTTCATAATGCCTTGAACTTGTTTTTCTGTGGCAGAGGGAAACAACCTCATGCACCTGGACAAACAAAGGTGTTCCTTCCAAAACAGACTTTCGGAATCATTAATTCTGGTTTAGAAATAATTATAAAGGTTAAGTGGACTCTCATGCGTAAGGTTTTAGTGCCGGTGAGTGGCTGATCTGTGTTTTGCCTCTCCCTTGCTTTCATATTCCCTGTGACACCTGCAGGCATGTGTCTTCTGTTACAAATCTGATTCCATTTGTAGCAAGTGGGCCAAAGACAGCCCTCCAGCTTTTCGTAACCTCCTGGAGATATGCTGGGCCCACTGGCTGAGATAATAAGCACTTCTGCCCGAACACAGGCTGAGGTAAGGCTAGTGCTGGTAAAGGTGGGGGAAGAAGGTGGGTTTTTGGTTCCTTTGGGTGCTAACCATGTAGAAAGAGCAGACAGTACCTAACATGATAACCTAGTAAGAAATAACTAAGATGTGAGTGGAGACATTGTGTTCGTTTTAAGGGTGAAGTGGCAGTGTCTTTCAGTGAGGGGGAAGCTGGTGAGAGATGAAACAAATTAGCAGTAGAAAATGTTGGATTCTTGCATTTTTTAGCGTAATTGTAAACACAGAATTCAGAGACAATAGGTATTACCAAAGTAAAACTTTGAAAGGATAATTTTTTTTTTGCTTGAAGTTCTTTTTTTTTTAAGTTTTGAATTTTATTTTATTTTTTTATACAGCAGGTTCTTATTAGTTATCTATTTTATACATATCCCAATCTCCCACTTCATCCCACCACCACCCCCGCCGCTTTTCCCCCTTGGTGTCCATACGTTTGTTCTCTACAGCTGTGTCTCTATTTCTGCCCTGCAAACTGGTTCATCTGTACCACTTTTCTAGGTTCCACATACATGCGTTAATATGCGATGTTTGTTTTTCTCTTTCTGACTGACTTCACTCTGTACGCTTGAAATTCTTAAGAGTGTTACAGTAACCATATTAGTTCTTGCTGTATTACAGAATGACTGTAAAACAAGGTGGTCCATTCTTAGTTATTAGGAAGGGCAAGGGCGGAGACGAGAAAGGAACAGGTAGGTAGTGATCAGTGGACAGGAGTGGAGCAAAGCATCTTGTCCCTTTTGTATTTGGGGGGATAATTTACATAAGTAGACCTCTCGCTTTTTCTGTCTCTTTTTCTCCCTCTTTTCCCCTTTTAATTGATTTGCCTGATCACAAGTTTCTATCTCCCTAGGAAAATAATTCGATAAGTACAAATAGATGTGGAGGAGCATATGTAAATTGCTGACTTTCTAAGCTAAGAATTTGAACGTATGCTTAGGAGTTTGTTTTATTAAAAAAATCCTACCGTTGTCAATTACTAACATAAACTCGCGGATGAATCAACAATGACGTTCTCCTACCTATGCCAAAATAAAAATTTCTTGTGGGGTGATGTGGAATAATGTTTACAGCTGCTTTATGGATGATTTACATTGAAACTGCTATGCATAGACTATCTATTAATTGGAACATCATAGAAAAAATAAGCAGGTTTTCATCTACCAAACAGCCAGCAACAAACTTTGATAAATATTAACAATGATTATAACTAAAAAAAAACCCCAGAATACCAACAGCAGAATAGCCGTATCAAGACAGTGGATAATGGTGTGATGACGGTAGAATTCCATCCTGAATCCTGTGCATCGTGGCCTGCATGTTCTGCTCCGACTCCTTACACAGTACAGCAACCACACTTCAAAGCCGGATGAGGACTAATTTGCTCAGGAAATTCTAGTGATGAGATACTTCAAGTTTCACTAATATGTAGCCCTTAGTCCTAACCAAAAATGACAGTCTATAGGGGATCCTGTGTCCATCATTCGAAAGCACTAGCAAAAGAACATGTTTTAGGGACTTCCCTGGTGGCCCAGTGGTAAAGGGTCTGCCTTCCAATGCAGGGGATGCGGGTTTGATCCCTGGTCCGGGAACTAGGAGCCCGCATGCGTGCCGCGGGGCAACTAGGCCTGCGTGCCGCAAACTACAGAGCCCACGCGCCCTGGAGCCCGCAGGCCACAACTAGAGAGAAGCCGGCACACCGCAACAAAGAACCCACGCCACAACAAAAGATCCTGCATGCCTCAACGAAGATCCCGCATGCTGCAACTAAGACTCGATGCAGCCGAAAGAAAGAAAATAAATTTTTAAAAAACCACGTTTTAGATAACCTTGGATTAGCAGGAACGTACATGAGTTGCCAAAAAATATCAACTTAGAATACTTAAAGAGGTAAGCTCCTAGATTGGTTTAGGTGACCCATAATGTCTGGTGGTAATGCATGTTTTTAGAGTAGTTTTATCTTTAAACCTCAAACAAGTTGGTGACATACATAATGCTAGTGGAGTTCTTTCCACCAGAGGATGGGTGCTAAAGAAATTGATTTTTTTTTTTTTAATCAGTGTTTCTGATAGCCTGCCTGCTTTAATTTTCACCATACTTCTCTTCCTTATTTAAGAGAATATTTCACTTTTTAAAATAAAGTCTCATTATGATTTAATTAAAAATTTGTTTTTTCCTTGCCCTAAGGAAGTTTGTAATTTATAAATATGAGTTTATATATGTATATTTGTATTAAAATACATTTATAAAATTGACATTTATTAATAAAACAATATAAATATAATATAATTGCTAACAATCAGGTTGGGCCAGATATTACTCTAAATGCTTTATAGATATTAATTTATGTAAACCTTTCAACAGCCCTAAAAGAGACCTTTATATTTTGGATTCATTGTAAAGTTATGCTCAGAATGTCTATGACCTATTTCTATGTTGCTTATTGTAGTTCTATCTGTCTGTCTATTTATCTATCTATTATCTATTTAATGGAGATAAAGACACACATAGAAATATGATGATATATTATTTTGTTTGCTTCCCAAGTGTCTGACGCAGTGCCTGCTTTTCTAAGCATGTATGGAGGGTCAAGAGGCAGCATAATATAATGATTATGAGCCCCAGTCTGGTTCTAGACTACCTGGTTTTGAATCCCAGCTCTGCTTCTTACTGGCTTTGTGATTTGGGGCAAGTTACTTCAATTGTCTGCCCTTCAGTTTCTTCCTTTGTTAAATGTGTATAATAATGGTACCAACTTGAGAGAGTTGTTATCCAGATGAAATGAGTTAAAATTTTTAAAGCACTTAGAACAGTGACCAGCACATATTAAATACGACATAAGTAATAATATACGTAAATATGTATTTGAATACTCAAGACATTCCCAAAGGGAAGATACTTAATTCAGTTGATAAAAACTTAAGCAATGAGAATGGCAACTGGAAGAGGTTTTATAACAAAATACAGTGGATTATCCAGCTATTGATCCCTCTGTCAGACAGCTATACCTATGAATTCTCTGCTTGTTACTGGAGTAAGTGGTTGCTGGCTGCAAGTGAGAACAGAACATGAAAATTTCCAGCTTGTGAAAAACATCTGGAGCTTTTACTTGACTACAAATTTAATATGAGCCAACTGTATGATGCAGTTGTTTAAAAGAAAAAAAGAAGGAAAAGAAAAAAACCCTTAAGCCTTCCTTAGGCAGTATAAATAGAAGTGCCTACATCATGGGAAGTCATATCTTTGATGTACTTAACACTGGCCAGATCACAGTTGGAATACTGTTTTCTGTCCAAGACACCATAATTTTACGAAAGGCATTGACAAACTGGAGAGACAGAAGTCTGGAAATCATATAGAAAACAGAGGAAGTGGGACTGTGTAGCCTAGAAAAGAGAAGACTAAGGGAACTAAAACACCTGTCTTCAATTATTTACAAGGTTGCCATTAAAAAAAAAAAGGACACATTTGTATATTGCTCTAGAATGCAAAAATGGAACCAATAGAATGAAAGTCGCATGCATATTTTAACTCTATGTTAAGGGAGAAAACTTTATAACAACTAGAGAGTCCAATAATGGGAGTACAGTTGACCCTTGAACAACACAGGTTTGAAGTGCTTGTGTCCCACTTATACGCAGATTTTTAAAACAGTAAATACTCCAGTATCACATGATCAGCGGTTGGTTGAATCTGCAGAGGGCTGGCTCTAAGTTATACACAGACTTCCAGCTGTGCGGAGCGTCTGTACCCCTAACCCCTGTGTTCAAGGGTCTACGGTAGTTTGCTCCCCTTAATGATGGGTACTGGTGCTGGGTCTTGCAGGAGTGCTGTACGAAGAATTACTGTATGTGGTCAAAGATTAGATTCCATTACTCACATTCACTAAAATCAAATTTCTGCATTCATATCCTGACAGGGATTGGGCAGTGACAATCCCTGGAAATTTCATTAAGATTTTTAAGGCTGTTATTTGACTGCATGGTGTAAAAAAAATCTGTATAATTGGTTTACTTTTATTCAGGCTGGTTTCGAAATCTTATTTTAAGTAAGGGATCAAGGAACGCTGGGTGATATGGTATTTTCCCAAATTTGACAAATTCCTTTAACTTAGGTTTAGTAACTTATTAAGAATTCTTTATATGTAGGCCAACAAAAATAGTTGATAAAGACTGGTTGAGTATTGTATGGTTTTGGGATCTGATCAGAGAAAACCTATAGTTCTTTCTGATCAGAGAAAACCTAAAGAACACCTATAGAGAAAATCTGTAGAGTTCCCTGATCTCTAGCTGGGTGGAAATATTAAGAAGGGTGGAAATGTTGTGTACCTTTGAATTTCATATACGAACAGTATTTGAGGTTCATATCAGTACACTAAAGGTTCTCTTTAAGGATGAGTGAAGTGAATATTACTGGAAAATATAATAGAAGATAGCTATGGTGTAGCCTTGGGAACTTACTTTATATTTTACAGGCATATTTCTCTTGTGATATCTCATTCTTGTGACTTCAGACATATGCTTTTCTTCTGGTTAGGTATGTCCTAGATGTTAGCCTTCCTTTCAACTCGTTTTGTCACAATGTTTGCCTTTGTTGTATTTATACTACCAAGTTTCAGACATTAGATTGTTTGGTTTGAGCAATTTTGTTATAATTTTTTTGAAAAAACAATAAAATAGTTTTAGTAATTTTACATTTTTCTCATAGAAGACAGGTATTTAAAAATTTCATTTAATAAATTTAACCATCTAATGTATATATTTCCACATTGGGTAGGATAACTAAAAAGTAAAGAAAGATTATCTAAATAGAAAATTTAAAAGTCCCGTTCATATGTTTTTCTTTTGCCGTATTAGATAACATGAGTTTTTTATAATCTAGAATATTCTGTAATCCTCCCAAACTCTTCAGAGAAAGAATTTCTTCATCTTCTTGAAACAGAAATGGATACATCTGAGGAACTGTTTCCACGTCCTATCAGTGGTCTCGGTCTCATCTACTTATATCCTTAACTCTGAATTACTAAGCACTTGGTGAGGGACTGTGTCCTCCCCATAGAATTTTGGCTTCTGGTTGTAATCTGTTCAATTGTGAAGAAACATCACAAATCAAACCATCTTGTTTGAATGTTTATTATTTAACTTTTGATGCATATTTTGCTTTTTAATACAGATGAGAAGATGAAAGGTGGATATAATTGATGTGTATATTAATTACAATCCGTACATTTTTGGAGGTGTTTTTTTTTTTTTTTTTAAATGTTCCAAAGCATGGGACCAGATATGTGCAAAAGGAGTGAGGTCATTGTGCATTTAAGAGTTCAGATTGCAAATTGCTTCCTCTGTTCCTCTGCTTCAAAAGTAGTTGAATGAGCATCATCAAAAGGGGTTTAATTACTGGAATATTAAAAAAAAATTTTTTTAAAAATGTAATCTCATCTATAAAATGAAAAGATTAATAGGCAAATGTTGTAACTGGGATTTGTGGTATTGGTTGACTCTAAATAACATTGATGCTAGAACCCTTTTCTTTCTTCTCCTCTGGTTATAATTCTGCCAGTTGAATCCTCCATTAGGACCTTTGAGAAAAATGCATATTGGTTGATAGTACAAATAAGCATTTCATTAAGTAATGGTTTTGAGTATAATTAAGTTCTATTTCTTAATATTGCCTTCGACGAATATAGGTCAGAAAAATAGCATACGGGAGTTTGACTTCCGATTTCTTTCTTTTTTCTTTAAATGGTTACTTTTTGGGCTGTTCTATCTTACTTTTAACCATTGTCTCAAATTATTCCTTGGCAGAGTGCTGCAACGTAACAGCCCTTTTTAAAAATCGGTTAAAAATTTGAGAGAATAGAAGTATGGGCCTTCTGAGATGAAGAGCATTTTGAGTGTAAGACGGTTTAGTTGTAAACATTGTATTGGTCATGTCTGTGTTTGAGAAGCGCTCTTCTAAGCCACCTAACCGTGTGGGGTGGAAAGACTATCCTGAGTAATGTAATAGGCTCACTTTAAATGAGAAAATAGAGAACGCTTTGCTGAGCACCTACTACATGCAAGATGCTTTGGTAGGGAGGGATTGTAAAAGAGGAAGTTGATATATTTGGCCAGTAGAGTTTGAGAAGGATCAGTGTGAGTTCTTCTTTGTACATTTGGTAGGATTCCCCAGTGAAGCTATCGGGTCCTGAACTTTTGTTTGCAGGGAGTTTTTAAAATTACAGACTCTATTTCACTTCCAGCGATTGGTCTATTCATATTCTCATTTCTTCTTGATTCAGTTTTGGCAGGTTATATGTTTCTAAAAACATATAGGTTGTCCATTTTGTTGGCATATAACTGTTCATAATATTTTCTCATGGTATCTGTACTTCTGTGGTATAGGCTGTTATTTCTCTTGTGTTTACTTTTTTTGTGAGTGTCATTGTTGATGTTTTGTTTTTTGATTTTTATCTCTATCACTTCAATTTCTCATTTTGTTTCAAATACTGAAGCATCCAATCCGTGTTCCATATTTCCTAGACGCTGATTCTCTTAATGTTAGTCCAGCAACCACTCAGCATCCAAATGCCAGCTCTGCTGCATCTTGGCCTATGGTTATAGGCTTGAACTCCAAAATGCCCCCAAATGTTTTAAAAATTTATTTGTGTACATTTTCAAAATAACCTTCCTTTGAGGTCTCAGTTTTATGTGAACTATAGTTAAACTCTTTCTTTCCATGACTTGTAGCATATGGTATTTAACTGTTTGCTAAGGTGGCTTTCCTCAAGTAAACATATTTGTACAAAAGCATTTCAAGAGGGCATTACAGTTAAAAAGAGGAACTCCTCTAAGGTGACTTGACTGCTTAAACATGGGTTTGAAAATTAAAGTATTTATGGCTTAGCATGCTGTTTCATTGTCTTTCAAGATTCATTAAAATATCTGACCTTTGGGAAGGAATAAGCATTTACAGTTTTTGCAACCAGAATAACCTTTCTGACATTTCATCTTGAAGTATTTGCCTCTAACAGAAGAGAAGCAAATCAGTTGACACTGCAGCCAACCAGTACTGACCCTGCACTTTGAAAAAACATCTATCGCATGCAATTTGAAAATATAATCAAACATAAATCTAGGATTGGAATCTTCTGACCTAATAGACTATGATTGCTTTCCATAAATTGTGCCCCTGGTGTCATTTTTCCTTGTTTTTAAATAACCCACTGAATTCTCACATCTTTTACCTGTCGCGTTATCACAAAGAAAGGGCCTCTAGCATTTTTCTATACTGTTAGCCCTGCAACAACAAATCATGTTAATATTGGAATGCATATTCGCTATTCTAAGTGCGGCTTCTGGGAGGGCTTTTGTGTGAAGTGTTAGGCTTGCTAGCTGAATCATAAACACAGCTGCAAACATCTAGAGGGTGATTATGGATGTCACTTGTAAATCAGAGATACTCGTCACAGGGTAATTTGGAGACTTGCTCCAAAACATACACATAATCAATGGGCAGGTCATGATCATGGCCCGGCTTTTCTAGGACAGTGGTCTTAGTGCTTTTCCCAGGAAATCAGGTGATCGTACCCCATGTGCAATAATCAAACAGATGGGCAAACTCTGATCTTTTCAGCCGTAAAAAAATCTATACAACGAAAATTTCAAAACCTGATGAAGGATATATCATTGTTAGTAGTATCTGTGACTCCAGTTTAGTGGTTAAAATGATCAAGGGTAACGTGCATGTTTGTGCTTATGTGACGAGTAGCAAAATGGTAGTATGGCTAGAGTGTGGGTTCTCATGTGGTCTTGGATTGAAACGGACTTAATCTTGGCTCTGCGAGTTACTAGAATTGTGGCCTTGGGACAAATCATTTAAACTCCCAAAGCCCTGATTTCTTCATCTATAAGATGCAAAATGGTTTTGGTGTCTTTAATGTTTTGGGAAGAGTTTGAGATGCTGTATGTAAAGTATCTAGCACCGGGCTTGGTGCTGCATCAATTTTTTAAAAAAGTGATACCAACCACAACTTCTCCTGAAAGGGGAAAGGAAGTGATGATTTAAATCATCTCAATATGTGAAGTCATTTGTTAAAATTCTGCTAGAATCATGAGGTAGCTTTAGCATATGCGATAATGACAACTCCATAGACAATTTATTAACCTTACAGTGACTTATCTTTAAATGGGGCAACTTTCACCATCAAGAAAATCAAAGAAACAGAAAACTAAAGCGTACTAAAACATTTGGAGAAGTGATAGTGTGATTCACTTTGAAATTTTTTTTTTTAACATCTTTATTGGAGTATAATTGCTTTTTACAATGGTGTGTTAGTTTCTGCTTTATAACAAAGTGAATCCGTTATACATATACATATGTTCCCATATCTCTTCCCTCTTGCATCTCCCTCCCTCCCACCCTCCCTATCCCACCCCTCTAGGTGGTCACAAAGCACCGAGCTGATCTCCCTGTGCTATGCGGCTGCTTCCCACTAGCTATCTATTTTACGTTTGGTAGTGTATATATGTCCATGCCACTCTCTCACTTTGTCACAGCTTTGAAATTTTTAATACAATTCCTTGGCTATTATCAAGAATGGATTTTTTTTTCCCCTAAATGGAAAAGTTTATGTAATGTTCAGGAAGATGTTATTTTGCTTCAACATCAGTTAACTGTCTTCAGTAAAAGGCAGAATCTGATTTCTTTGCAAGACGATGTGAGCATTTGTTTGATGTTTAACACGAGGTTGATTTCAAGGTTTGGAAAGGAGAACGTGATTAAATCATTTCAAGTATGGAAACTAAACAAAAAAAGCTACTAGTTTAAGAAATTGGTTTTCTAGATGTTTAAGCATTTCACACAGGATGAAGTACTTACTAATATAGGAGAAATTATTAATAACAATTCTTGTATGTCAAGATTTCGGTTAGTGATGCCACCCATTCCCACATCGTTCTGGATTTCTTCTGTGTACACTTGGTGGCATCATCTCGCATAGTTTGAAAGGCAGCAAAAGCTGTCAGGAAACTGTCAGGGAATATCCAGGTGTTCCAAATCCTGGTAAGCAATTTACATCGCTGCTTTCAGAAGAACAGATGCCCCAATAGTCTCCCATGTTTAAGCTCTACCACAAATGGGCACAGATGAGCACAAATGGGTCTTGGCCATGCAGGGATATGGTGATCTATGGGTGTCTTGGAGTCAAGATCCCAGAGGCTTGAGGTTTCCATACCCTACGTTAGTATTCTTGGGGCACTTGCATTTTCTGTTAATGGTTCATCTGAATACCAAGTCCTGAAGCTAATGTTCCTTGTAGCTCCCTCTAATGGGCCTGGCTGATGTTACAGTCTTGGAAATTTCCATGTCTGACTCGGACATAACAGTAACAGGGCCTGTTAATTGAATGTGTGGTTAACTGCCAAGCTACTCTTCCCGCCTGCTTTTATTCCTTCTTTATGAAAAGAGCAAATTATCTGAAAAGGAACAGAAAACACATACGTATTTTCGTTTAAGGGACTGTAAAAAATACAGTGAGGAATTTTGGACCCTTTATTGTCCTGATGCTGGGGAAAAATGGGCTGAAGGTAAACCTTACACTGATATAATTTAGTTACTCGATTACCTTTGGGCAAAGGTTCTAACGAAAACCTTTTTTTTTTTTTTTTTTAAATTAATTAATTAATTAATTAATTAATTAATTTTTGGCTGTGTTGGGTCTTCGTTTCTGTGCAAGGGTTTTCTCTAGTTGTGGCAAGTGGGGGCCCCTCTTCATCGCAGTGCGCGGGCCTCTCACTATCGCGGCCTCTCTTGTCGCGGAGCACAGGCTCCAGACGCACAGGCTCAGTAGTTGTGGCTCACGGGCTTAGTTGCTCCGCGGCATGTGGGATCTTCCCAGACCAGGGCTCGAACCTGTGTCCCCTGCATTGGCAGGCAGATTCTCAACCACTGCGCCACCGGGGAAGCCCCCGAAAACCTTCTTTAAAAGATAGAAGAGGGAGATCTTGCTGAAAATTTAGGAGATGGTATTCATACCAATGATGAGTGAATAAAGAGAATACAATTGGGAACTTTTACTGCTAACATTTAAATGTTATACTAGGAAGATCCTTTTATGGTTTGTGTTTTTACTGCCTCTCCTAATGCATCAGAGTTTATGCCCACATACACTGAGACACCAGCAAAGATGTCTTTATTCAAGAACACTTTGAATGTATCAAATGAATGCTCATCTTGTTCTCTTCTGTGCCATGGAGGTACCTTTTCTAGGAGGAAGGAAGCACTCATGGTTCCTTTGTGTAGCAGATTCACAGACTAGATCATTTAGGCAGATATTTTTTGAATCAAGGGACTTTTTGGTAATAATCACTTGATGTAATCCCCTAGTTCTTGATACACACCGTGCCTTAAATGAGCTTCTGCCTTTTTACAGGATTTTCTTTTGTTTGAAAGAAAATTGTCCATTTTGTTTTGGAGAAATATCACTCCAATGTTTCATCCTTTGTTTTGGGGTCAGGGTGTGTTACTTTACTACATGAGCGCAAAAGTCAAAAAGCACTGTGCTGCCAGACCATGGAAGTGAACACAGTTGAAATGGGCTACTCATAGAAACTCAACATTTTATTCTAAAATATGGTATTTTGAAAAACAATAAGTCCCTGTTGTATATATATAAGCATTGGCTGCTGCTGAGCCCCTAGGCACCTCTGTTCCCTACTTTTCATATGTATATTAAGCACAAGTCTTGAAAGAATTGTGTTGTAGCAAAGTTAATATTTATGGCCTTTTTCTGTTGTTGCTCTGTGGGCGGGGATAATTATAGTGGGAAAACTACCTTATATCTGTGTTCTTGTCCAGGACTGAAACAGATTTACTCCTTGATGCTAGGCAAGTCATGCTTTCTGTGCTGTCCTTGTTGCCACAATACTTAAAATATTCTGGATTCATCGGAAGTTTTTATTTTACCTCTCTATTCTATCCTTTTAATTCTCAGTAATAATATCTCCCTCAGATTGTCTCATTTGTGGAAGGAAACATCATCTACCCGTCCACATTACCACCCTAATAGAAAAGTTGGCATATGGGTTTGCTTGCCATTCTGTAATTCTGTCTAAACCGGGTAGATTGATTTTACGTTTTGAAAACAGAGGATACAGAAGGAAATGAGGCTGCATGGAGATTCTCTCTATAGCTAAGCCTGGCCCTTCACACATAATATATAAGGCACTAGGCTCACAGAAGCAAAATCAGTGAACCAAAAAAAAAAGTTTTGTTTACTTTATTTTCCGAAAATAGTTTCTCCATAAAAGTTTTTAAGATGATATTTTTGTGGTTGTTCACTGAAATCTTGTTCTGCCGGGTAGGTTCGTGTGGGGTTAGAAAAAAGTTCTTAGCATTTGAGAGGATGAGGATGCCCTATATAATGGTGGAGATGAAAGATTTTTCTATATCCATGACTGTAAAGTAATTTACTTAGTCTTTCTGAGACTATTTCTTTTTGTTTAAGATGGGGACACTTGAGTTGTGAGGATTAATTAATTAATTAATTAATTGTTTTTAAAGAGCATTCTACTAACTTTTTTAAAAAAAAATTTATTTACTTGTCTGTGCCAGGTCTTAGTTGCAGCAGGCGGGATCTTTTAGTTGCGGCATGAGGGATCTAGTTCCCAGACCAGGGATCGAACCCGGGCCCCCTGCATTCGGAGCGTGGAGTCTTAACCACTGGACCACCAGGGAAGTCCCGAGGATTAATTTAAATCAGATAAACTCAGTGTTAGGACACTGTGCCTGTCAGATAGTGACTGGGCAGGGAAAAACAAAACAAAACACCACCACTATTTGGACATATAAGTAGCTATAATAGGTCTAAATTTTCCATGATATTAGATTATGTTTTCAGGTCTTTGAAATTCACTTGAAGAGCATAAAGTAAACGAAGAGAAATCATGAAATCTAAGATCATCTATGTGCCTTACCTTTTCAGTTGTAGATAAACCTTTTGAAAGAAAGTGTTTCCATTTTATACATTAGTTTAATAACACATTATGCGACTGCTATAAGGTTCATAAGTTGCTGTTTGCTGAGAAGTAAAGCAAACTTTTAAGACACATGAAATTATGTGGCCTGGTGATCTGACTTCAAGTATTAATCTGCAAGCACTTTTAACATGCAGTCACCTATGAGCTCAGTGTCTTTTTTCTTGGCAATTTTTTTCCCCCAAAAGCAGTGATAGTGTGCCAATGTTGATGAAACATGTGAACTTAGAAAAGATGTTTTTATTTACAGATGAACAAGCTAAGGCCTAGGTGGTTGAATGATTTGCCCAAAGTCACACAGAGGCGGATCTGTCCAATTTCCCAGCTCACCAGATACTTAGGTACTCTTTTCTGTGACAAAAATCTAAGAATTTACTCTCCAAACAGCTGTCGAAGTCTCACCATGGTTTTGGAATTATATGAGATGCTGGGAAATTTCTTAAAGAAAAGAAAAAGGAAGAGCTTCAATTATTTTTCTCTTCCTCCCCTTTTCCATGTTATCATAAAAATTCAGACGGCTAATTCCTTGGTTTATTTAACCTACTTTCTAAACCACACTTCTTATAAAAAAAAAAAACCCCACATTATATTCCAAAAGCCATATTCAATTTGGTACTCTGCCATTTGCTAGTGAAAATTGTTTTTGAAATTTAGTTGAATGGTTATTAAATAATTAAAATGTATCTTTTAGTATGCTTTTGTGTACAGGAAGTAGAAAACCCCAAAATGATACATGTGATAATAACAAAAGTATACTGTCTCACAAATGGAAGCCTAGAAGGTGTCAGGGTTGACTTCATCAACGAGTTCTGGTTCCATTTTCCCTGGGATTCTCTAACTTTGCCCACCTCTGGTGGGCAGCAATGGAGCTGATGTGTTTCTGGGGCCTCATATCCAAGCACAAGGAGGATGAGGTGTGGATGAGGCAGAACTTTCCCAGCTACCCCCGAAAAGCATCCTCTTAGCGTATTAGTTGGAATAACCTCTTTTGAACCATTCCCTGCAAAGGGCAATGGAATCACTCGCTGACCAACCTGACCTTTGGTGGGACAGAGCAGACTTGGGACACTTGGGTTACGTGAGAAAGTGGTAGATGCCTCAACCAATTGGGACTCTATGAAGGAGGAGGAAGTGGGTGGGGGCCGTGATGGACAGACAAGAAACCTTGCACCTTAGAAACATTGGAGATTTTGCATTCCTAATATTAAAAGAGGCAAGTGTGCAAGTCTGAGCATCCGTTATGAAGCAGGAAAAAGAAGGTTGGAATATATAGGGTACATCAGTGGCATACAGTCTTAGAAACTATATCAGTTGTGGTGATATGTTATTACCTTCTGGTTCTGCTTGAAGAGGGTCTCTATATGCAGGATGACTTTAGAAAAATAGTATTATGAAACTTTTGGTAAACAACACTGCTTTCTCAGGATAACTGTTTATTTCCAATGTGTTTAGCCTGGAATTCGGTTTTTAATAAATCTAAAACCCAATTAAGTAAACTTTTAATAACTATTGTACCATATTTCAATGTCAGAATTCTAAGAACAGCATAAAAAGTTTTAAAGAATAAGTACACAAAATGTAATTTTAGTAAGGTTGAGGAAAGTATGGGCTACTGGAAAGACAGATTTACGTGAATGGCTGCTGGAAAGAAAGATTTCTGTATCTACCTAGATAAAATATATGTCTTCTCTGTTACAGTTTTGCCTTCAAATTCATTGTTCATGAAAACAATGTTTTCTATTTAATGACTTAACAGATAATGGAATTTTTCATAGATGGGTTGTGTACAG
This sequence comes from Eschrichtius robustus, assembly GCF_028021215.1. Classification (NCBI taxonomy): domain Eukaryota; kingdom Metazoa; phylum Chordata; class Mammalia; order Artiodactyla; family Eschrichtiidae; genus Eschrichtius; species Eschrichtius robustus. The sequence goes on from NC_090836.1 coordinate 17,334,878, forward strand.
ATGAAATTCCTAGACAGTCGCAGTGCTTTAAGTATGGTTGTCTCCTCCACTCTGACCTCCACTCTATAAGCAATTCTTGCATAAGAATTGCTTATAGAAAAATTGGGTGATCAATTATTTTTTTCACCCTGAGCTCTGTTCTCATTTAACTTGAATTTGATTTGTTCTTCCTTAAACTCAGTATGTCTCACGTAGGAAGTTCGAGATTCCTACATTGTTAAAAGAATGTAGAGCATTGATGTTCTTGTGAAATGTCAATAAAGTACCTAATCTCTGTTGATTTGTTAACTCAGCAAAGGAATATTGAATATTGACGTGACCTTTTCCTTTTCTGCATTTCAGCTGAGTTTCTGTCTCATACTCCAGCCTTCACTATCTGTTACCCATTCTTGTTCATGACTAGGGCATGTGCCCCAAATCGTCCATGGACCAGGTGGGGAACATGCATTTGTGATGTTGTAAGTTTATAATGTGTTTCCATCAAACTTCCCTAGAGGCTTTGAATTTGTGTGGTCCTATTGAAACTATTGAAGAAACCTCTATACTCATCTTTATGTGAGGGAAGGGCCAGAGAGGCTGTTGAGAATTGTTTATAGAGGATATTTGCTAGTTTTTAGTCTGGTAAGGCTCACGAGCAGGCAGAGGCGATGGATACAGTTGTGAGCAAAGCCAGACACAATCCCTGTCCTCAGAGAGAGGGTAGCCCAGTGGCAAACACAGGTAAAGTAAATACATGTAAAATGTGATGTTTAAGAAAGGGAGGTACATCATGCTCTGCAGAGCCTATGATAGATTTCTTTCATGAAATGCTGATTGAGCCAAGATCTAAAGGAAAATCAGAAATTAAATTCCCACCATAACCTGAAGAGTAGGCTTGAAATAAATATAAGTCATTTGCTATCTTTCTCTTACTTGATTAGATACAGTATTTATGTGGTGCGGGATATATTGCATTGAGATTACATCTTTTAGATATTAAAGAGTACTTTTTCATCAGGTGATGAAGAACAGAGTGTCTCTAGTTGTCCAAAGGCTTAAAATATGTAAAACAACTTTTAGTTCACATTAATATGGAAGAAAGAAACGAGTAGCATTTTGAAACACGTTTTAATATTTATTACATTGTGTATTGTTATCATAAGACTTCAGTTCTTCATTTGATTTAAAGAACGTTTATAGAGCATCTTCTATATACCAGGCGCTGTTCTGGGTGCTGGGGTCCAGCAGCTAACACAGCAGAAACGGCCCGGGCTATTCAACTTACACTCCGGAGGGAACGTCCCTCTGAGAGTTGCCTGGGCAGGCAGGCGGTACTGTTCATTTCTCATTCTTTCAGAGCGAATCCCAGTTGCATTCTCTATTACTGGGGAGTCACTGTGAGATTCTTGATTGTGGAGCATTTTTGCTCAGTTACTAACGTTGATGATCTGTGACTGGCATTTGTATTCAGCTTGATCAAAAATATCACTCTGCTGTTAAATCACATCTTGAGAATCCTAATTCTTTTTGTCTCTTCAGCTGTATTGTCCAGCAGAATCCAGGCTTCTTTTCCAGATTAAAAAAAAAAAGTCATGTAGGCTGCAGATTGTTCTGAAATAGTGAACCCCAAACAACCCCATACAACACTGATACAACTTTTTTGTTTGTTCTACAGCTAGGGGAACAATAGTGTAATAAACATCAAAGCAAACTTGGCTGGGACGTAGGGAGGACTGGCGATGTGAAAGGCAATGTTAAATTGGTTAGACTCTAGACTTGGGGGAGGGTCACAAAATCTGAGTATGATTCCGGGATCTGACTCATACTAGTTATGAGTTGTCATGAGTCAGTTGCTCAACTTGACCAATCTATTTTCTCCTTTTCTGAAATAGTGGTTACATATATCTCCTCTGCTCAGCTTGTAGCTGTTGTAAGGATCCCGTGAGAACTGCACAGATGCTTTTCTATTGTAGTGTAGGTGCAAAGCTAGAAAGGGGCAGATTTCAGGACACAAGTATGGTGTAACCACTTTTTTTTTTTTGAACTTTTTATTTTATATCGGAGTATAGTTGGTTAACAATGTTGTGTTAGTTTCAGGTGTACAACAAAGTGATTCAGTTATGAATATACAGGTATCTATTCTTTTTCAAATTCTTTTCCCAATTAGGTTGTTACAGAATTTTGAGCAGAGTTCCCTGTGCTATACAGTAGGTCCTTGTGGGTTATTCATTTTAAACATAGCCGTGTGTACATGTCAATCCCAAACTCCCTGTGACCACTCTTGATATAATGCGGTGTTGGATCTGGACCAATAACTTAAATAAGGGAAACTGGAATTTGTTTTCTCTCACCTTGTGAGAGTGTGTGTGTGTGTGTGTGTGTTTGTGTGTGTGTGTTTATTTCTGGTATTGGGCAAGATTGAGATTTTTTGGCGCGGAGGGATTTTTGTGGTGTCCCTCAAATTCCATGATGTGGGTAAAGGTGGGTTAGATCCTGGCTCCTCAAAGGTAGGTTCCTGGGTCAGCAGCATCGACGTTACCTGGGAGCTGCTAAAAATGCGGACTCCCAGTCCCTGCCCTCCCTCACTGAATCAAACTCTGCATTTTAAACAAATCTCCAGGTGATTATATGCAAATTTTCTCAAGCACTGGGGTGGACAGATTTCTTTCTTAGTCTATCCTGATCATTCAAAAGACTCTTCAGGACGATGGAGCGACACTGACGGCCAGCAGCTGCTGGATGCTTTAGCACCACCTGGGAGAATGGGGGGCGCAGGGAGGGTTATTACAGGAAAAATATGCTGCTTTCTGTTCCCAAGAAACCATTTTAGGGGTGAAAGGTTCATGTTCCATTATCAGTCCCTTGAGCCCACCAGTGTTCAAAAATGTTTTTTTCCCAAGACTTTTATGGTGCTTAAGTCAGATTTTTCATATTGGAATAACAGACCCAAAATGACTGGCAGTTATAGTGGCTGGGATTAAGGAGGGAAATATTTAGTCAGAGGAACTGGGCATTTATCAGCAGAGCCGTATGATTTCATCACTAGGATTTGGTCTCTAGTCACCTTTGCTCCCTGAGGACGGTGAGTAAGTGCTGCTTTACTCTGCCTGGTCTAAGTTCCATGAGGCACACATTCTCAGCGACTCGGCATTTTGCAGAAAAAAAATATATCTTATTCTATTATAAAGGGAAGAATGAAATTGATTGAGACCAAGAGTGGCTTAAATTCTCGATAAAGATCACATGCATGTTTGTAAACAGGAACTAGTTCTTCAGAGTCTATATGTAACATTCGGACTTTTTCTATATAATTGCAAATTAATCTTCACTTGCAGTCTTACCAAGGTTTAGGATGAAATAGAATTGAATAAGTTCTTCCCTTAGAACAGCACTTTTCTTTGCAGGATAGATGAAATGATTTTTAATCTTTCCCCTTCTGTAATTACAGTGTTGCAACTTTGCTCTTTTCTTCCCCTTTTTCTTTCTTTTCTGCCTGGGGCCCCGGGTGAAATTTATGACATTTTTTTTGAGCTAGATGCTGTGTGATTCCTTTGTGTGTTGATTCCAGGTCTGGACTTTGAAAACAAAAATTGAGAGTGTTGGGTGAGGCGAGGTAAATCAGCTTTAATATTGGAGATGGATAGATGCCTGATGACAAAATTTCAGGCCTTATTTTTCCAATTTTGCTACACGTGAGTGAAATTTTGTCATGGCCAGCATTTGGGAACCAGTCCTGTACCTCACTCAGCCTTCACTCATTTATTCAACATATACTGATTGTGTCCTTACTCTATGCTAGTAAGATTACAGGCGGTAGGCTAAGTGTAGAAACTGGAGATTTACACTCAGTCCCACAGCTTACATTTTATCATGGTGGATACCCTTTTGAAAGAGCCCACAACTCAAAAGTTTGAAGTGAACTGAATTAAGGGTTAGCACTGTGTTTCTTATATTAAAGCTTTTTGTTTCAGTTTTAGCTAACCCTCCTTTATATAAAGAAGAAGGATTGTTTTCCCCCAATAAGACTACCGGTCAAACGGGTCATTATTTTACTATACTTGTCTTCCAAAGCAGACCCATGCAAGAGTATTGCTCCCATGAAGACTTTTCTTAACTTCTCCTATAGCTGATTCCACGTAGTAATGAAGGCGTCCTATTATTGGATGTAGAGAACGTTGCTAGAAAGAATTAGTTTCATTTTTTCCAGAGTTCACCAAGTTACTCCTGTTTCTCTTTTAAGGGAGCGCCTAACTCTCCACAGGTGTTGAGCCTTCCTAAAATTTCAGTTTATCTTTAGCACAACCTGGTCTTGAGTGTTTACTATAAAGGTTTTAACCATGTAATAATTCTCCCTTAAAGAAGTCTGCTGTATATATTGTTAAGGCGGAGATGTCATGGCTGTTGTGCTGTGTTTGAAGCCAAATACATTTCTCAACATTCCAAGGTTATGTGAAGACACAGAAATAATTATCTTCAGATGTTGACATTGCACTTAGTGTGTTAGTAATAGAAGAAAATACGGTTCCAAAGTCGTTCATCTCAAAGGCAATGCAGAATTCAGTACGGATAAATATGGTGTGCATTCAGACACGTACTATGGTGTAGAAATGGCAGAGTGATTTAGCTTTCTGTCATATCTTCTTAACATAGGATATGAACTGAGTTAGCATGTTTCCTGTTAACGCAACTACAGTCCAGACATGATGTGCTTTGCTTGCAGCTGAGTTACTGCTTTTAATCACTGAGCCAGATCCCGATTCTTGTATTCTCTCTTGTCACTTAATATGTTTTGCCTTTACGTCAGCTTCAAAAGTTAAAAAATTAAAATCTCCCCTTAGTTTGAAAATGTAATTTTTCTATAATCGTCCATAAAATGACGATATGACTTTAAAAGCTTTATCCGTCTCGGGTAGTTTTGGAAGGAAAGGGTTAAGAGCAGTAAGATTTAATTGTTGGAGAGACTAAGATCAAATTGGAAAAATACTCGGAACTTATTTTTGTCCTAACATTCATATATGACATCCAATATGAGTTTCATCTATTTATGTCAGCTTATCTTCTGGTCAATAGCAAGAGGTGAAGCATGAATGAACTTTTATTATACCCACAGTAGTGAGTCCTTACATTAATGAAAAGGCAAATTCTTTTCATCTCTTAATAATCATTAATTTCTTACAGTAACATTGGGAGAAAACCAAAGAAGAACTCTATTGGATGTATAAAGTATTACACTTAAAAAATATTCAGATCACTGAGTATTGTTGATTGCTTATCTTGCAAAGCAAAATATTTTGATATTACAGTATTGTAAATGCTGTGGGCAAAAAGGAACATCTGCTGAGTTTTTACTTTCAAATGCATATTACTGTCTTTACCTTGTAGTCTTTTTTAAAATTTTTTGTTTTATACTGGAGTTTAGTTGATTAAAAACGTTGTGTTAGTTTCAGGTCTACAGCAAAGTGATTCAGTTATACATGTGTGTAGATGTATCTATTCTTTTTCAAATTCTTTTCCCATTTAGGTTATTACGGAATATTGAGCAGAGTTCCCTGTGCTATACAGTAGGACCTTGTTGGTTATCTATTTTAAATAACTGCAGTATGTATTGCAGTGCATAATTTAAAGTGTTTGCAAAGTACAAGAAGTTTATTATATTGTTTAACTATCTGTTTCGAATTATAACTTTAAAAAGAAAATGGGACTCCCTTCCTCTCTGCCCCGCACCCCTGAGACAGATTTTCCATGACAGGATAGCTTTAAACATCAGGATGTTGCATAAGTCAGCCTGGAAAAAATCGGGACAGACAGCTAGCACTATCTAATAGAACTCTGCTTCGTGACAACATTTGTTTTGCTAAATTAACTATACATAAAATATAATTTTCCTAGTTATTTGGATGTGCTTTCAAAATCAATTTTTTCTGGCTTAGTTGTTTTTGATTATTTTTATTTGGGCATTCTATAAAAATAACAAAAATTTACAAATCATAGTATAGTGTAAGATCCAAAGAAATCTAATTAAGCTTTGACTCTCATGAATATGAGAGTACCTACACAAGGGACATTTGAAAGAGTTAACATGTGTGGTGAGGTATGAAAAGTTAAAGTGATGTATGTGTCTATGATACTGCCCGGTTTTTATGTTTTACAAGGAGTATTTAGGACTTCATTTTTAAGCTTTACTTTCCAAAAGACTTAAATTCCAAAGTCATTTGTAATGGAAAAGAAATTGGTGAGATGGCTCTATAATCCCACAGGTTACTCGGCTGGCTCTAAACAAAAGTTCATGGGATGGAGATTAAAGGTCAAAGTCTATTTTAGAAAATTTGCAATCAGGATGGTAAGCAGGAACTGTTCCCTAAATCCCTTTGGATTTTATTTGATCACTTAACCAAAGAGGCCTGGGCCAGGCCGTATATTTTTCAGGATGCAATGATCAAACTATTGGACTGGTTGCTTTTCAAGTGCAAATCTATTTCTCAATAAGTCCCATCACTTACACAACACCTCTTGAATGCTTGTTTATCACAGCAGACACAAAGGGTATCAAGGGTTTATTTGTTGGTGGAATCTGGGGGAAAAACAAACTGTTTTTCAATGGCTAGCTGTTTATGAAGATCCCTCTCTGCCATATGACATCTTGAGGGCTATGGGAGTGAAGAATGCTATTTGTACAGTTGTGGAAGATTAGCTTTCTTCCTTTGCTGCTCCTGGAATATAGGAATTAGGGGTTTTCCATCAGAGATTGTGAATTTTCCTTTAGGATTTATCATCAACATGCCACGGGATTTTAGAACAGTCACCCTATCTAATCTTTGATTATTTATAGATAAAAGGAAGGAGAAAATTACCAGTTTTGTGAAATAGTTGTTGTTTCTGAACTTTGTGAATAAAAATATTATATATTGTTCTATTAAACTTAATCGGGTTATGTTAGAATTGGATCTAATTCCTTAAATTATTCAACAGTGAAGAGCAGTACATTCAAGGCATTACAACTAAGTACCTTTGGAAATATACCTGGATAGATAAGAAGTAATACTAGCTAAAGAAAAATATAATATACCTGAGAAAAATAAGTTTTATTTTATGTATCTTTTATCCAGCAGATAGGTTACAATTAAGTGCCATGAAGCAGTTAGAAAATATGTTCTAGTTCAGAATTGGAAACTTTTATTTCCTAGAGGTGGGGAGCATTCATTCAGAAAAATCCTTGTGGAGCAGATGGTATTTGAGTTGGATCCTGAAGGGTGAGTGGAATTTGGCAGGTGGAGACTGGGGAAAGACACAGTCAAAGGCAAGATCATTAGTAGAGGAAGAATGAAAAAATATGGTATCAGGCAATAATGGCTTACTTATGTTATGGTCATAAAACGGACTAGATTAACCTGTTAATCCTTACTAAGAACCAGGTACTTTGCTAAAATAAGTATTTACATATATTATTATTTTGTTTAAGTCTTCATGATAAGCCCAAGAAGTAGAATTTTATGGGGAGAGAAACTACGACACCGTACAGCTGGTATTTGGCAGAAGTTGAACTTGAAGCTGGAGACTGGGGCCTTGACCACTGCCCTCTGTTTCCTGATGTTGGAGGATGTTTGGTACCACATGAGGAGTGTGGTCACTCACGGGATATTTTTGAGCAGGTTGAATAATGTGTTCTTCTCAATTATTCTTTTTGCCTCTTCTCATCCTCCTATTGCCACCCACTCCTCTCTTCAAACCCTGCTTTCAAACTACAGAGAGAAACCTTTGAGAATTATAGATCTGATCATCTAGTGCATTTTCTTACAAGCTTACAGTGTTTGCAGGTCTACAGCATATGTTTTCCTGCTCCTTCCCGTGGTGTACAAGGCCCTGCCAATCTGCATAGCTTCATTTGGAACTATTTTCCATTCTCTGAAATCTCCTTGTCTTCTCATTTCTTTACTTTTCCTAGGTTAGCACCTCCATCTGGATGCTTTTCTCACCTCTGGATCCTCCATCCCCTCCCACTCTTCTCATTTATTATTAAATATTGAACTGCTTGTTAACTTTCTAGTTGATATAACATTTGAAAATTTCTAGACATGCATTTCTACATCAAAATGGAATTTAACTGTCGACACTCCATATTCCATATTAAAATGGCTTTTACAGTTGTTTAATGTAGATTGCTTTTCTTTTTAATTTTTTTCGAACTTCCAGTGTGTGCGATATCATCACAACAAGGTATGTGTAGTAGTCAGGATAGGCTACGTTAGGTTGTGGTAACAACAATCACCAAAATTGTAATGACTAATAACAAAAGAGACTTTCCTCTTTATTTTCATGTGTCTTGGCAGGAAGACTGTGCTTATTACAGTTACTTCCAAAGGAAGCTCCCCCTGACATGTGCTTCCCCAATCACAGGGCAAGAGAACATGGTAAATCACATAATGGCTGTTAGCACTTCATCCTGGGAGTGATTCATGCCACTTGCGAATACATTTCCCTGACCTCACAGGGCCTCACTGAACACCAAGCAGATAGGGAAGTACAGTCCTGCCATATGGTGGAAAAGTTGGAGGACAAATGGAAATATTTAGTCAACAGCACTGCAAAGTGTTAACAATTAGAAATTGTAGGCCAATTCTATGTTAATTAGCAGTTATGTTTTGTTAATTAGCAGTTTGAAAACATGTAGTCAAACCTAGCACTTTGGAAATTAAAACTAAAAAATCCTAAGATGTGTGATTATGCATCTTTCGAAATCATTATTTCAGTTGGAAACATTGAATTTGACGTATATGCTTATACTTAATAAATGTAAGCACTTAATGTCTGGGAAACAAAAACACATGCTAAAACCATCTTGCCCACTGATAATGTCAAAGAAAAAGGCAGTGTCACAGCAAATAGGTTGAGTTATCCTCGGTTATATATCATGCTTGAAGGATCCTCTTTTCCGTGATCATCATTTAGAATTCATCAAAGACAATGAGCCGAGTTTGAATGAGTCAAAATTCCACATTGAAGTACTCCTGTAGAGATTTGTTGAATTTACAAAAACATAATGTTTTTCTTAATATTCATTCTCCTTTGGTTTGTTTTCAGTTGTCAGCACTAACTGACGACCAGCAATTGTCAACATTAATTGCTGTTTATTTCCTTTTGCAAGAAGAAGTTATATAGAAATTGATTTGAGGGGCGTTTAACATGGAGAGAAATCTTACTCTATCCTATGTACGGATATTGTTAAAGTATATCACTGAAGTCCTCACCCCTACCTTGACTATCTTCATATGTATGTGAGAGGACTTGGGTGAAAAGAGAAATTAAGAATATAGTTATACCAGAATTATTTGTGAATATTAGCTTCTTAGGAAATACCTCATTATTTTCTGGGATGAATAATGACTGTCAGTGTGATCAAGGATACAAACATAAAATGAGGAAATCCAAAAGCAGTATCTGTGTGATCCACAAAATTTGGCCAGTAATTGCTTTTTCCTGTGTTTTGTTTTTATTGTGCAACAAGAATATCTCCTTCCATTTCTTGTGTGTAAGTTAAATATGTCTGAGTAGATCCCTTAGCTGTCTTTTTCTCACAGTAATTGGTCACCATTATCAAGAGATACTTTAGCATAAATTAAGGATTCATGTGGAAATCATAAAATACACTATTCTGTGAAAACAAAATTTTTTTTTTTTTTAAAGGAGAAGTGGGCATTAATTGTTGGTCTGCTTTTCTCACCTAGCCCATTTCCTTATGGAACATTCTTCTGCCTCACAGAAAATTTGCCAAATTATTCAGTGCTCCCCCGAAGGTCTGCATTTCCATAACCTCCCAAAAGAAGAACTGATCTTGGATGTACCATGTTCATCTCCATTTAAAGGCAGGATCTTGGTGGCAGTGTGGGAGAAGAAAAAGATGGAGGGGAGAACCTGGCAGTATTGGCTTATGTGGTGGAAAGTTAAAGGACAAGAAAACTTGAAAATTATTGAGTGCATGAAAATTAAGTTCTTATTCTTGGTAGTGGGATGCAAGTAGAGGAGATTTCAAAGATGATACATCCCGTAATTCCTTTCGTCTCTATTGTGTAATTGACCAGCAAATATTTATCAAGTACCTCTTTGTTTAAGGTCCCTATGGCTGGGTTTTCATTTCTGCCCAGCTTTCCCTGTTCTCTTCTCCCCCAGCAGCTCCCAACCTCTGCGTCATAAATATCAGTTTTCCATGTGCATTGAGTATGTTTCTCTAATAGGCCTCACACCAGTCACTTTTCTGGCACCAGATACATGTGAACAATAAATAAGCAATACCTCTTAAACTTGCAAGCTCATGCAAACAGCAAAAGAAACACACACAAAAAACAAAACCAGTTGGTTGTATTGGTTTTTATCAGCCCACTTACATTCTGAGGAATCTAGTCAGTCAGGGAAGTTTATTATTCTAGCTAAATTCACTGACTCTATCCATCAGTCACTGCGTTTCCCGTATGTAGCAGCGGGTGTAAGAATATCATTGACTCGGCAACAAATGATTGACATTTACCAGCTCAAAAGTCGCCTCGTGAGTTTTTGAAATTACAGAATGAAAGCATTAATTCTCTTTGATCTGAACAATTCAAGCCTCACCCCCTTTACTGGTCAGGCTGTGGAAGACATGATTGTAATGAAATGACAGCGTGCCCTCAGTGAATTAAAAACCAAACGTGATTTCGGCAAATGAAGGGAAAGGGTGAAGCCTGCCTTAAATTGTCTGCCTCAGAGATGGTGAGAAGACTTGGATAGTAAAAGAAACAGGAAGTGTTTTATTATGAACCTTGAGTGTATTCAAAGTAAATCAGTTCATGTTCTACGAAGCAATTTAGGCTCCAGGTTTGAGCCCATGTGGATCAATAAATTTCACACTAAGAAGTACCTAATCTCCAGCCTTAGAAAACATCTCATGCTCTCACCAGTTGTCAGCAAACCCATCACCACAGCTAGTAAAATAACTCCCAAAGCAAATCCAGGTGGCAGAAATTGCACGATTAAATGGGTGACAAAAGAGCAAAATGGGTAAGTTATACAACATCGTTTCCATTGGACCCCACAGTACACTGCTTCCTTTAGAAACAACTAGAAATCTAGAGGTAAAGCCTGGCATTAAATTCTCCAGTTGTTGCAGGAGTAAAGTGTTAACAGCTGTGCCTGGGTGCTTTTCCCCTGCTTTGTCCGGGAAATACTTAACCACTTCAGAGGAACTGATGACATACCTTGGGAAAAAAATTTCTCTACCATATTGTGCAAATCCGTGTAAATCTTTCCATTTTTTCCCCCTTTTCACAGTTAAGTCACACAAGTATCTGTACGGCTTTTCCAAATACTTTGTTAAGCCTGAAAAACATTTCCCCCAAACTGACAGCATTTCCAAGTGGCTGCTGATTATAGCCAAATGTGAGCATGTATGCACATATGGAGTGAAGCCAGTTTTTAAAACGTGGGTGGTAGTGTCTTTCCCTAAGACTCAGGATGCTTTCCACAGTAGTGGGGAACGTCAGGGATCAACTTGAAATTCTTTAGACGCAACAAGTTTTGGAAAGACCAAGGAAGATGTGAATATGGCCACACCTTTTATTTCTCACTGACGGCATAAATGCCTTCCTTGCTGCGTTGTTTATTGTTTCTTCCAGATGATCTTCGCCTACTCAGTCCATGGAGTATAGAGTCATTGGCCTGTACTCATTTTTTCCTTCCTGGAGGTATAAATAGACTGATGACGCCCAATGCTCTCTGCTGTCTGTGCATCATTCATACCGTCCATCTCCTTTCTAGGTCACAAAGCTTTTTAAAAAAATCAGCAGCAGTAGCAACATGTGAGAAGATGAGCATATGACCCCTTCCTCTCACTCCAAGCAGTGCCTCTGATAGCATCCAGACAGCAGTGCGTGGAAACATGCCATATGGGTGGCTCAAGAGTATCAGAGGGAAAAACAGCCATTCTTACCAAAGAGCTTAAAAATAGCACTTTCCTCTCCACCCCTTCTCCCCGACATGCCTGAAATGAAGCCCTTCCCATCCAAAGCATAACAAGGGATTTGTACTTTGTGAGAATTTGAAGAGCCTGCCCTTCCCCCTACTACAATACATATCTGCTTTCTTCCTTTGTCCAATCACATAAGCTCACATCATGAGAAAATGTCCCTTATTCCTCTTTCCTCTCCAGTAACATAAAAATGGTCATCCATCCAGACAGTCATTTATTATGGAGTGCCTCCCAAGTGGGGAATAGTGTATTGACTGTTTTAAGATGGGGCGTGGGAGGAACATTATTCTGTGCTCTCCTTCAACTTCTTTGCTTTGCTTATAAACTGTGATCTCGAATCCAACCCTTCCCAGGAGGGTTAATTGCTGGAGATCATCTCATTTTTTGGGTAAGTCTGGGAACAGGATTGGCAAGTAGCTGGGGCAGTGCCCTTAAGTTTGTGTCCCAGACTCCAATTATTTATCCCTTGATTCTCGGTCTGTCAAAACTTTTTAGTGACCATTAATTCTCTCTTTGAGTAAACATTTATTGAGTGCCTACTATGTGCCAGACTATTCTAAGCATTTCAAAAACCAGTTAACAAATAGGTAAATCCTCTGTTTACTTTCAGTTTCATTCCAGTAGATCATGTCTCAGGGGGAATCAGTGCTGTGAGGGAAAATCAAGCTGGCTGAGTTGTTTTTTGCTAGGTAGGGATGGAGCACGTGTACTGTTTTTTATAGGATGTTCAAGAAAGATCAAACTGATATGGCGACCGCTGCTTCTCTCAGGGGGACAAGCCATGTGCACATCTGGGGGAGGGTAATGCGTTCCAGGCAGAGAAAATGGCAAGTGTAAATGTCACAGGTGAGGGTGCAGCCTAGGAGCAAAGGCAAGAATGGTGTGACAAGTGGTCATAGACGAAGCAGTGGGACATCCGTGGAGGCCCTTGGAGGCCATGTTGAGGCCTTTGGATTTTATTCTGATCTCAGAGGAGTGGCATGATCTGACTTGCTTTTCAGAAGAGTAACGTGAAACATAGACTGTAGCTGGGCAAGGGTGGGCAGGTGCTCATAGTTTGGTGAATACATCAAATGTATTTCTATTTCAAAGGGAGATGCATGTCAAAATTTTGAGCTGATCAGGTCTTGCTAGGGGGTAAGAAGTATAGCATAACAGCAAAGTGGTGCCTAGAAAAAGATTGAATGTTTACTTGGGTACATGAGTATCCGCCTTGGACTTTGAGAACATGTTTAAGGCAGGATACAGTTTTTAATTCAAGCTGAGTCAGAGTATGAAGGTGGAGAGCCCAATTACCTGCAGAGAGGTGTGTCATTTTTACAGAGCTCGCCGTTTAAATCTAGAATTTAAATCGAACCTTTTTATCCCTTCCAATATGTCAGCAAAAATTCTAGTATTAGGAAGTATGCCTTGATCACTTGAAAAAGGCTGTAGAGGGCAGAAGTAATTGTAAAATATCAGGTATTTAAGAACATGGTTCAAACTTCCAGTCTGCAGGAAGTTTGCAGACCTCAGTGTATTCACAGCTTTCCTAGGCATTCTTCAGGGGTCTATAGTTCACCTATGGCTGGCTTTTAATTTCTTTTCTAGAAGAAAGGACCAGTGACCTTTCTGAATGTCAGTAGTACCCAAAGCAAAAGGGGATTCATTTCTTTCTCTTTAATTTCACCACTTACATGGCCCCCTGGTGTCTAGAAGACTTTTCTCACATACAAAACTAGAGTGTTGAAGAATATATATATATAAATATACATATATATATATATATATATATATATATATATAAAACTGAATCACTTTGCCGTACATCTGAAACTAACACAACATTTAAGTCAATTATACTTCGATAAAAAAAGAAAAAAACCCCTAGAGTGTTGGACTTCATTTGGAAATGTTCATATTTTATATTTTTTGGGAAAATTTGTGCCTATAATACATTAGCAGTTGAACATAATACAGAGACTATTTAATTCTGTGTTTCTTCCCTTCCTCTTGTGTGCTACACTCACGTGTATTCGATTTCTTGTTACCTTGCTCTGACCTGCCTGACAGGGCCCTTCCCCTGCTGAATCTGCCTTGTCCTTCCCTGTGTGTGAACAAACTTCTCTCTTATTACCTGTGAACAATGCTCCTTCAAGGCTCAGCTGAGATACTACTTCCTCTTGGAGTGCTTCCCACATTCCCAGCCTCAAGTTGAATGTTATTGCTCCTGAATCATGGGCGTCCTCCTTACTTATCAGATGAGTTCTCATACGGAGCTGGAATGGTTCACATGGCCTAAGTTGTGCAAAGGCAAGAACGGTCTCTATCTTGTTCATCATTCTTATTCTTGGTGCGTGCTTTCGTGTATGGAACGCAGCAATCCATAAATGCCCGTGTATAATTGAATCAAAATAATTTTTTAAAATTTGGAAGTCAATTGTTTTACTATATACGTCCCTCCCTTACCTGGTCATCAATTTGATGGTATTAGAATTGAAGTCAACTTTGATATCTGCCTCTCCCGTCACCCATTCATTAAATCATTCACCAAGTTTTGACAGTTTTCCTGTGCAGTATGTTACTGAATGGCCATCCTCTTCTCACTGTCCTAATTAAGGTCCTTGTTTTCTTGGCCCTTGGGTAAAATAAGTTGGGTAAATGCTGGTTAAGAAGTTCATGGTTTGATTACCATGGGACTTGACAGTACCTTTAATGAAGGAGCATTGTGAATATCTACAGGAGGACTATGGGACAGAGCATTTCCTACATATATTTGATCAGAGAATCGTTTTTAGTCTCAGAGCATCTGATGTGGTAATGATCTGCAGAGCTTACCAGGGGAAATGCTGGCAGAGACTGGGAAGAAGCAAACTACTCATCAAGGGCTCAGGGTCGTTTGGCTTTAACTTAATGACGGTCATCAGCCATCGACAGCAAACACATGGAAAGGAAGCACGCCTGACCTCTGCCACTGATGACCTCTGACCTTACACTCCCTCGGTAGCTCATACCAGTTTACCTTGTTTAGGTGATGAGCTCCAAACAGGGAAGCACGCACCTTATTCACCAGCTAAAGAGACTGTTGTTTCTTCTCACAGTGCTGTGGACTGCCTGCTTTCCTTGGTGCTGTCTTGGTAAGATTTTAAAGGGTTGACAGCCTCTGTCTTCAGGCGCCTTTAGAAAAAATACTGTGGTCCTTTTATTCGGTGCCTGCCCGCATCATTGGTTTGAATCAGCAGATGAAAGGGATTTAAAAGCCAGCCTGAAGAACGTTGGGTGGAAGGCTTATGGACTTTTGTTTCCCAAATTTGTAACTATAGATAGATCTCTCTCTATGTCTGTCTGTCTGTCTGTCTATCTCTCCATCCCTCCATCCATCCATCCTTTCACTTAGAGTAAAGATATATAGGGAACAGAAACTATGGAAAGAGGGAATCATGAATTGTCAGAGTATCTAAGAACTAAGTAAATTAGAAAATTCAACTTTTTTGGTTAAAGAGGCCAGAGAGGAAAGCCTGTAAAATGTTAGATACTTTTTGCTCTTGTTTGGAATTTAAATTGGGATCATATTCAGGAAACGCTGTTGCTGATACATTGATTATCCAGTTGCACTTGTCCAGTTGCTCCGGGTACCTCTTTTGGCATCATCCTTCCCACCTCTGTTACTCCTAACATCCCACATGTGACCTATCTGCAAATCCTATTCCACCCAACTTCAAAGTAGAGCTAGAATCTCACCACTTCTTACCACTTACACAGTTACCCTCCTGGTCTCAATCACTAGCATCTGTTACCTGTGTTATTGCAATAGCCTTCTAAAAGGTTTCTGCTTCCGCCCTTGCCTCCTTATAGTTTATTCATCACACGGCACCAGAACTAATCCTTTGAAAGGTGAGTCAGATCATGTCATTTCTGTGCAATCTTGTGATTGCCTCACCTCTCATTCAGAATAAAATTCAGTGTTCTTCATGCAGCCAATGAGCTCAGCTGTGACCTGCCTACCTGCTGTGTGCTTGACCTCCTCTCCTAGCACTTTCCTCATTTCTCCTCTCCTCACATCAGCTCTTTGCCCTTGTTGGAACTTGCTGAGCCTGTCCTTGCCTCAGGGTTTTTGCACTTAACCGTTTCTTCCACCTGGACTGTTCTTCCTTTCAGTATTCACATGGTTTATTCTTTTATTTCCTTGAGGTCTCTGCTCCAATTTTCCTCGTCAGTGGGGTCTGCCCCAGATTGTCTTATTTAAAGCCATTAATTCACACTGACCCTCATTACTCTGTCTTTACCTGACTCTGTTTTCTGAATTGTTCATATTACCACTTGTCGTATGTTATTTTCTTATTGTCTGTCCGCTCCAACTCCTCCACCCTCAATAAGAGGAAGACTTGGTTTATCGTATTCGTGCCTAAGAACAGTGCTTAACAGGGTTCCCAGCACATAGTAGGCAAGTGGCAGATGCTTGCCAGATAAATGAAGATGAAAGAATGCATGGGTGAGCCATCCTGCATGTTCTGGCACTCAACATTTACTAAGAAGTGGTAAGCTGCTTTTAAATAAACCCCTGTCATTGCTGTATGTTTATGCTAAAACTGGTAAGCTTTCTAATTATAAACATAGGTAAACATCTTATGACTTGTTGCTCTCCTGTTTCTTCTGTGGCATAAGGGGTGAGCAAGTGTTTTAAAATGCTGAAAATGTTGGAAGAAAGAAATAGAAAGTAGAATAATCCATTCAGATGTTACCTCTTGAATCTGCCTGACCACATTTTAGAAACTCTTACTGTGTGATTTATCTAAAGCTTTCCTCAGTCAAAGCATCATAGACCCCTGTAACATTTCTATCAGTGTAACGTTTTCAATGATAAAGAAATTGGCAGTTGACCACAAGAGATGATTTTTGTTTTCCTGTGATGAAGAACACTTGGAGGAAAATATGAAAAATTACGGGTTGACTAAAATTTAACTGCCGCTTTAAACAGTATGTTCAGGACACCTTGACAAACTCTTTGTAGGTGATTATCTTCTCCAACAGGCAGAGAGAGAGTCTACACTTCTGACCAGACAGAAGTGGAGACATTTACTATGTTTCGCCCCATATAAATTTGCTAAGTGACAAGAGTAAGTCATGTAAGTAAAATACAGAAGCAGGTAGAATTTTAAAACACTGAATTTAGTAGTGTTATTTCTAAATTTGGTAGTCTGTTCTCTTGGAGTTTGTTTGCTTATGTAATATATCACATCATCAAAGAAGAGATATTTTGCAAACAAATTTGGGGAGGATTTAATACAATATGCATATTTAACATTTGAACCGTGATGTCTATACCTTAAAGTTAATTTCTTAGGAAATTATATTTCCAAAATGTTTTTGAAAACATGCATTTCTCTGTGCTGTAAGGTGAAACAAACCTTACGTAACCTCAGTTGAAAGCTGTAAAGCTAAGCCAATTTATAAGTAACAGGTCAGACTTGGAGCAATTAAAAACATGACAAGTTTAGGACCATACTGTTGATATATTGGTAATAAAGAATCCTTACCAAAAATTTAACTGGAAATTCAATTAGCCATATGTGTGTGTCCATGGGTAGAGTTGGTAAGCATTGCATGGTAGTTGAGCAACTAGTGTATTGGTTATTTCAGTTTATTAATATAAAATTTTAATGGTCCTTTATAATTCCCTTCTTTACAGAATCACACTTAGTCACAGGTATGGATTTGCCAGCTAGAATCAAACAAAGGATTTATACTTTTGGATGAGATTTCCAGCTGAAGACCATTCTGGAAATGTTCTCCCTCCCTGACTGGGCATGGAGATGCTTTTGTCAATTAAACTTAGTTTTTGCTTTGTCCTCCCTTGGCCTGAGTTATGGATGCCATAGCCTGCTTCCCAGGACATCC
The DNA here is from genome assembly GCF_028021215.1 of Eschrichtius robustus. Lineage (NCBI taxonomy): Eukaryota > Metazoa > Chordata > Mammalia > Artiodactyla > Eschrichtiidae > Eschrichtius > Eschrichtius robustus. The sequence goes on from NC_090836.1 coordinate 17,352,729, forward strand.
TTTTAATCCCTTTTATAGAAGCTACTCAATCACTTCATTCCTAGAGAGGCATCTACTTTCAACAAAAAAAACAAACAACAAAAGAAAAGCAAAAAACAAACCAGAAATTCACATAGGGATAAAATCTCAAGTAAATTCTGATAAAGGACTTGAGTGAAGAAGGAATCCTCCTCCTAATATGGAGAGCACTACAAGGAAAGGATTCTGTTTTCTAATTCTGAGGAGGGAATGTTTTTATATCTTTTCTTTTGTTTTTAATAATAATAATTCTATATTTAGACCTTAGATTTATATTGGCAGCCTAGATTTCTTTAGGACTCCCAATAGTATTATACTTACAGTATTTCACTTATGAATTGAAATAAAGTGTACATGAACTAAGGGAATGTATGTATATATGTATGAGTTTGTGTGTGTATGTACATGCATACATATAACACACATGTTACATATATATACACACCTTAATTCATATATGTTTTGTTTTATGCATTTAGGAGATACTATAATTTTCTATACATATGCTTTATATATAAATTATTATATAATTATATATAAGTTATAATATTGTCCTCTATAATACCTAAGTGCTAGGTCCAGAATGGAATACTGGTTTCATAAACTCTCAACACACCTGGAAGAAAAGGGTGTAATGTCTCTATTCCAAGGTATTCTAAGGGTTAATCTACTTTTGGCAGGTTAAAGGTTAGGACATTTTATTATCTGAGTTCTTATATCTGTTAAAAAATAACTTACAATGTCATTAAATTTGTCATAGTTGGTTTATGGCAATGCTGTAAAATTTTTAAAAAAAGAACTTCTAAACTATGCCCTGACTAAATGAGTAAACATGTCAGATAAATTACCATTTAGAAGAGCTATTCTCATTTCCCTAAAATTGCTGCTTCCTGACCCCATCTTCTCCACAAGTTTTCACAGTGTTCTTCATCTATACAGTTGTGTATTATGATTATTCTGGTGATTCCGTTGGAGATTAACTTTACTAACTCACAGATGTGATCTTTGACATCTTTTTCTTCAAAAATATTTCCAGATATTTTTTTCCTTCTGGATTTCAGGAACTTGGATATTTTAATCTGTTAGTGAATTTTCGTCTTCCTGTATGTGCTCATCTTCACATGGATGGATTTATGATTTATAAACCAGTTAGCTGTGCTGTTGCAGAATTCCGAAGGGCAATGCCTGCTGATTTTGTAGCTTTGTTTGAAGGTTGTTAATATTTCCTGAAGCCCTTCTATGGGTGGCCTTTTATATAGAGATCCCACCTGGTATTTCCATTTCTGTTCAATGTAGTACTGAATTTGTTGCCACTGTTTTAATTTTTTTCAAAAATAGTCCTTTGATTTATCTGGAATTTCATCAATTGTTATAAACATTAACTTCAAAGCATATTTGGGGATGAATATGTGATGTTGGGAGAATCTGTTTATATAGACATGAGTGAACTGAGTTATAGTTTAGAAATGGCACCTGGCCCGTATCTTTCTCCCACTTTCCTACTAATGCCCCCTGAGAAACAAAGGAAAATATATACGCAGAAAACTGTGATTGACATTCAACCTATTGCCTGAATCTGGGAGGATTTTTTACTAGCTATAAGGAAGACAGAACTGGAATGAAACTCATAGTACCTCCCCCAATTTTGCTATACTTGTCTGAAAGTAAATAAGGAAACAATCTGTCTTTACTAAGATTCAGAAACATACAGCTCTTTTTTTTCCTTTAAATTCTTTTGTATTATTTATTTTTAATTTAATTTTTATTTTATATTGGAGTATAGTTGATTTACAGTGAAGTTTTAGTTTCAGGTGTACAACAAAGTGATTCAATTATACATGTGTCTATTATATTTCAGATTCTTTTCCCATGTAGGTTATTACAGAGTATTGCATAGTTCCCTGTGCTCTACAGTAGGTCCTTGTTGATTATCTATTTTATATATAGTAGTGTGTATTTGTTAATCCCAAACTCCCAATCTATCCCTCCCCCACCACCTTTCCCCTTTAGTAACCATTAGTTTGTCTTCTGAGTCTATTTCTGTTTTGTAAATAAGTTCATTTGTATCATTTTTTTAGATTCTACGTTTAAGTGAGATCGTATGATACTTGTCTTTCTCTGACTTCACTTAGTGTGATAATCTCTAGGTCCATCCATGTTGCTGCAAATGGCATTATTTCATTCTTTTTTATGGCTGAGTAGTACTCTGTTGTGTATCTGTACCACATCTTCTTTATCCATTCCTCTGTGGATGGACACTTAGGTTGTTTCTATGTCCTGGCTGTTGTAAATACTGCTGCTATGAACATTGGGGTGTATGTATCTTTTCGAATTATAGTTTTATCTGGATATATGCCCAGGAGTGGGATTGCTGGATCATATAGCAATTCTCCCTTTAATATTTTCTTATTAGTGAAATAATATATAAAGAAAAGATCATGTATCAATATAATTTGACCATAAATAGATTGTTTTACATTTTAGAGTTTGTTCTTCATATTTGTGTTAAATGTGGTTTGTGTGTATATTCATATATAAATATATACTGTTTCCAAGATTTGGTAGCATTAACCAAAATATATACATCACAACTTTCCAATTTAATGCCAGTCATGATAGGAAGAGAATATCTCTTTGAATTACAGTGGTTTGATTGTGTATTAGTAGTGCCCATTCAGAAAGTCAGAACCCACTTTAATATAAGTAGCAAGAGACTGAATGAAAGGAGTCAATTACCTTGATGCCAAAGGGAGAAAAGGGTTGCTGCCCCCAAATCAGAAAGCTGTTACCACTCAGGGCTAGAGGCCAGGAAAGTGCATTTGATACTGAGTTGCTGGAGGGAGGGGCCGCTGCTTTTGCTGCCACTGTTGGAACAGTACTGATGCCACCTACTAGACTCTAAGGAGCCAAAACTCTGCTAAAATTTCTGCCACAAGGAGGTTGGATGCCAATCACCTGCAGTGGTTCTCAGGAGCGCTCTGCCGCTGTTTCCTCACTTAGAAATAGAAAAAAAAAAAATAACTCTTCCTTCCTTCCACCTTCAAATTCCTAACCATGCCTCGTTTGGCAGAATCATTTATTAAAGCAGAATATTGTGAGGAAATGAATGGTTGGAGAAATAGGAAGCTAGCAAGAAAGAGAAATGTACTTCTCTGAAGCACCTCATGCGTAGTTTATAAGAAGAATGCGATACAGAAAAATTTAAATCCTGGTAATGAGAGAGCTCTTCAAGCTTTTGGAGGAACGCGAACATTTTTACTGTTAGGGTAGAAGTCACGTAACAATGCTCTTTTCATATTTCGATATGGAAAATAATTTTAGTAGTTTTCTCAGGATTGTTACCAACACCCTTTAAAACATCTGCTACTTGAAAAGATGACTTCGGCCGAATTAACTTCGAGACTGTATCATTCATCAGTTTAAGTAGGGTCGTGGGAGTTGACCTCAGAGGTGTTCTCTAGTTTCCATACCTGTTTTTGACTCACTGCTCCCATTCACATCTAGCACTGTCCTTTCTCAGACACTCAGATCGCAGATGAATGCCAGTGTGTTACTAGTTTAACCATCATCATTCTTGATAAACTATAACTTTAACTTTTATCTCAGTAATTCGTGTCTCGTGTAATATACTATGGTATTTCTTGAAATGTAGAGTCCTTATCAGCGGTCGTATAAAAGATTGTTTTAGATGCAACTAGAAATCCGTATAGATACTATGTGTTTAATAAGTTATTTGCTTTTCAATTCTTGTCAAATATTTCTGATTAAAGAAAGGGAGCAGATCTCAGTTTGGTGCTAGTATGCCTTCAGAACCCCTCCAACACTTAACTGATCTCCCTTTGTAAACAGGCCTTGAGAGTGTTTTTCAGGGAATAGCATCTTGCTGGAATGTAACGGCCTGGCATTGTTTCTCATTGAATTTAGTTTTATGGCACCTTTCTACTTACATAAAATGTTACTGAGTCTCCATTTAAGTAGTGATATAAAGTTTTAAAAAATAAATTCAATTGAAGAAAATTCCAACTTAAGTGTACTATATTATGGGTGGTTGGTCCATAATATGGTAGAATCAGGAAGGTGATTACTATGTGAATAACTTAAATTTTGCAAACAGTGATAACATAGTACATTTACTTCCATCTTTTCCTTCTTTCTAGTTACTTTTATGTAAAGATACAAAGCATAAGAGGATAGACTTATCTTGAAAAGTAAGATTACTACAGCACACTAAAACCTTATAACTGGTAGGCTTCTCTTTTAGACATCCACGTACTTTTTCAGTTCCCACTAGTTGAACTGTATATTTACCAAGCATTAAATGTATTTGTTCCCAAACTTGCTTTAAAAAAAAAGATTGCAGCTTTGAAGGTCAAACCATCATTTTTACCTAATTTCTTCCATAAGTAATCTATTAAAAGGGTTTAACCCAGTAATTAAAAGGGATGACGATGATTATTGATTAATGATTTTTTAAAACCACAATTCCTATTCAGATACCCTTGTAGCAAATTTAAACTGACTTTGACCAGTTGGTCCACCAAATGAACAAAAGGCAGGTATGTGTCAAAATGTCAGTTTACAAGTTTTTAATACTCTGTCTTATTCCAAAAATGATTTATTATTATTTATCTACAGTATAATATATCAATAATATATCAAAATATAGATAGTATCAGAAGATTTTTAAAATAGCAATTAGAGTAGGAATAAAAGGAATGTTAAAGGCAGGAAAAGAGATGAAGTACTTTTGCCTTCTCCCTGCTGCATTTCTCTGCTTTGGGTGCTATGTATATAATATAAGATATAGCCTAAACAAGAGTTATCACCACTAAACAAGAGTTATCACCAGTCCTGGATCTCACCTATGGCTTGTAATTTTGGGTAGAAAAAATATTAAAAGTATTACTTGACAAGTACTTAACTCCAGAATTTCCAAATCAATTTTGAACATCGGAAAGATTGAAAACTAAACTACTCTTTGGTTGTTTGTGAAGATTAGAGTTAAGATCAGTTCTCTTATCAGAAGTGTATCCTTCTCCTCAAGGTTGCCCTACACAACATTCTGATTTCTTTGGTTTATTATTAATTTTAGTTTGGGTTAAAATTTTTTTAGTTTTTAAAAATTATTTGAAAAATTTTCAACATTCAACATTTCCTCTTATTCTCAATTTACATTAGTTAAACATTTATGTCAGGCTTTCTTACAATTCGGTATTCATTTAGTTAAAAAGCTCTGGTAAAACATCAACACATTGTAGGAGAGTAAAATTTGTATTCTTATTATACTCAAGATAAATTTTCTCGGCTATAGTACATTATCTATGTCCATCTGAAAATAAGAATGAGAAGAGCTGCTGTTGCCTCCAATCAGACCTTTCGAGAAGAAATATGTAAGAAGTTTACAGGTAGTGTAAGTTCCAGGCATCAAAATTGTTATAGTATACAGAGCAATAGAATAGGAGTCAGAAGACTTTTTAGCTTATTGATGGCAGAGGTGGAGAGGAATAATGTCATCTTTCTCAATCTCCATTCCCGCATCTGTGAAATGAAAAAAATTATCTTTTCCTTTTCTACCTCAGTGTGCTATTTGCAGTATTAAGTATGTTGGTTAGTAATTTATATATGTTTTTAAAACTCCACATAAATATGTTAAATTTTTATCTGTTGCTCAAATTTTGGCTCAAAGCTCTATGCCTTATATCTAAGCCTATTGTAATTTATTCCCAGATGAAGAATCAGCTATGCCTATGATAAATAAATCAAGAGGTAGCAGTTCATGTATATCAGTGAACAATCTCTAGAGCTACAAATATGTGGAATTAGGAAATGGGAAACATCAAATATTCTCAAAGATTAATGGCTTTACTCTTGTTTTTAATTTTTACATTTGTTTCAGTACTTGCCCAGAGTATTTTGAAATATTATATTTTCTAATTATAAAAGTAGCGTTTATTCACTGAGGAAAATGTAGAAAGGCATCAGGAAGGGGACAAAACATCACACTTATTCCCACTAGCCCGGGCCTAGACACTGTTAATATTCTACCATAATTCCTTCCATTGTGTGTGTGTCTGTGTGTATTGTTTATGTGTGAGCATGTGTATGTAGTTCTTGTTTTAGTCTTTTTAATTTTACAAATAAGGACCTTATTAAAGAGTATATACATTTTTATAGCTGGGTTTTTCACTTAATTTTCTTTTCTGAAAAGCAGAACGATTTTATATTTATTTCTGCCTAGTTTAGGTTGTTAATGATGATATTTACTCATGCTTTTATGTTCATTGGTAATTTGATGTAATAATCACGGTTCTGCACTTGCCACTAGATGGCTCTGTTCTTGGAGTGACTGTTTCTAAAAGTGCGCCCTGTGTTAATTACTTTGAAATGATGAGAACTTTCATTGGTCTTAGCATTATATTGAACATACACAAATGTAATTGCATTGATGTAGGCCTGTGTTATTTTAAATGGTATTTCAGTAGACCCACAAATTTAATATACCCCCTTCAAAATGGGAATTTATGTACTTAGAAAACAATGTATTCACCTAACAAAGTCCACTGCCAATTAGTAAACCGATACCTGAAATATTTTTTCAGGGTTCGCTTTTTAAATCTATAAGTGTAATATTGAGTTTATTGAGTATAATGAAATATTTGTCCATTAATCAGATAATTTTCATCATAATTTTCCCTTCTGTACTTCATTATGGTGACAGTGTAATTTGGTAGGCCCATGAGATACATATATGTAAGATTTTATTCTGGATGTTTATAATTGTAAGATGTTTACTATGGGTTAAATCATAATTACTTGCAAAACCTATTTGTTTTTGTATAGGCCCTAAGCTCATACCAGAATAGTGTGCAATGCAGAGTTTCTTTGTTCTTCAAGACTGGACTGTAGGACTATAAATGGCTGATCTGCCATTGAATGAAATGAAACATAAGGGCACAGACCTTAGTATCTCATGTGTGAATAAGTTCTGGTCTTTAAAATGGGTTGTTCAAAAGTCTCCAGACATGCCTGACTAATTACTATCAAACCTTGTCTCATAGGGAGTAAATCAAGTATTTTCAGACAAGTGCTGTCACCACATTATGAACCTATTAAGTATCATACTCCATTTATACCATTAAGCAAATATCAGTATTATTAAGAAGCGGTTAATAACATATGATAATATAAAAGAACCTTAAAAGAAATTAAAAGCTTTGCCATGACATATAGGTTCTTTGTGTGTTACTGTTTACTTCTGTGTTTTTAGGTTCATGATGCCCTCTTTAATTTTTTTTAGAAATTTGAAACAGCATATAGCTTATAAAAATTCTGGGTGTTTTTCTTAGTTCATCAAACCTTCCTTTATGGACATAGAAGTGAATAAAATTGGAGGCTGCTCTCCAGTTTCTTCTCTTCATTAATATTTCATTTTCCATTTCTACAGTGTACATATTGATATTTCAAGCATAGAGTAGCCTTTACACTAGTTCATATTAAGTTGTAACATTACACATGCCTACAACTCTGATATGATTCCCTTTCTACTAACCCCCCAAGCTAAGTCCTTACATGTTCTAGAATGTTAAATATCTTTACTACTTTTATTTATTAAAAAATGGCCGCATGTCCTGAATAAAATAGTCAATAAAGTTGAAAGTCCTGGAGATGGATAAAATGAGAAAGCAGATAGGACAAGTGGTTCCTACTTCTTAGAACTTGAGAGACTATATTGAAAGGAATGTTCCAGAAGAAGAAAGCATGATAAATAATACAGATATAAGCCAAAAATATTACTCATCTGAGATCTCCCTTTTTGAGATTTTAAATCATTAAGAAACCATGATTAAATGGAAGTTGTATAGAGGCCATTGCTGTGTGTAAAGAGCCAATGAACTAAGTCAGCAGGTTAAAACCTGACCTTCTGGCCCATTTATTTTTCTCTCTTCTGCCTCTTGAAAAGCATGTTCCCTAGAGATCCATCCAAATAGTCACTAGGAGTCCTGAGGCCCCACCCTCTGTCCAGGACACTGAACTGTGTTACGCAATAGGGAAATTGCTCCCAGTTCAATCTTTGACAGCCAAACTCTTGGAAGTCAAGCAAAGCAACAGGATGTTTCTGTGAAGCCCAAACACTTTACCCTGACAGTTATGATCTGTGAATGAAACTCCTTTTGTAAATGAACAAATAAGCGAGGTTTTAAATTTTTTTTATTTTATAAAGCGTACCAGCCAAAATAAAAAGCTCTGTAATTAAGAATTCTTGTTTAGTAGGAAGTAATAATTCTCACATGATCCAATAAGAGGAAGAGGTACTGTTTGGTGAACCATCTAATAAAGGGTGCTGAGTTGTGTTTAGGTGACTATAATGTGATATAATGATTGGCCATAATTAATGCTTTGAATCTGAATGCTTTTTTTTTTTTTTACTTTAAGTGTCACTTTAAAGAAATTATTATAAGACTAAATTATGACTAGTACATTATTTTAAAATGTCTCATAGTAAGAGGCCGTTTTGTTTATTTTTGTATTTCTGGCTCCATTTTTGTGTAATAGATGCTCTAGACAAATCCAATCTGAATATAGAAATCAGTCTATTAACGATTACCTGATTGTGGCTTTGTGTGTGAGAGATAAAGTTTGAATTTTAGGATAAAATGTTTCTTCCTCTTTCTCCTCCTTAATGGTCACCACCTGCTCTAGTTACTAACGGGATCTGTCTTTCTCCATCAGTCATTTTAGTTTGAATGGTGGAATGAGAACTTCAGTGTGTGCTTCTCATCCTGTGGTTATGAGGGTAAAAAAATAACTGGTCATTTGAACTCCAGAGTTGAGTTCAAAATTTGCTGAAATAGGCACACATTTCATTCGCTTTTTGGAGGCTTCTTTGTTTTTCTCGTTATTGAGTGGACAGCTTTTGTTAAATGTGCCTTCCAAAGTTTTTTCTTCATTGTTGAACTACTTGACCTGTGTGTTATTTTAATAAGTATACTCAATTTTTATCTAATTGGGAGTAAAAGAAGACAGCTGGTAAACATAAATTCTAAGTTGTTGGTTGTGTTCATCTTTCAGAAAATTCTGATTGGAGAAATAGCAGATAGACTTGGCTAAAATGATTATGTGAGATCTCTGGAAGAGATTCTTTAAGGAAGCAGATAAGAGAGATCGGTGGTCCTTTCACTCTTGTTTGTGTATCTAGGAATCTTTAATTCTGAAATGAATTATAAAGATAGTTTAGCCCAACCCCTTTTTATTTTATTTTTTGAAGTATAGTTGATGTACAATATTATATAGCCCACCCACTCATTACCACAAAGCTTTGTATAATGATTTCCTATGCCTGGCACTTTTCCCGGTACCCTATAGTCCTAGATATTTCCACAGATATTTCCTAGATATTTTTTTTCTAAAAATGGATTATTACTCTTGATTATATAAAAGAGAATTTTTGAAAATCTCTTTTTCAATTTACTTTTTCTAAGTGTGTGATTGTCTCTTAAGAGCATTGAAAATATATCTTCTGACATCTTTTACTAGGTTTTAAACTTTTCTTATGCATTGTTGGGACATCCACTTTAATCTGAATATTTGAGCTAATTGAACAGTGGAATGTTGGTCAACAGATAAGAACATTTCTTGAAACACTCATTTAACTTAATAGCAAGTCTGCCTTTTGTAGCCAGCTTTGTGATTTTGTCCTTTAAGCTCAAGCAAAGTAATCTGTGTTATTTAGGTTTTAAAATAGCAACATTGTTCTACTAGGATCTACTCATAAATTCATTATGGTACTTATTTTTCATTTGCAACTGATTTCTGAGTATTCCCTTTTATACTCAGAGCTGTCTCAGAATCTTGTCTTCTTGAATTTTAATTACATTTTGCATTTACATATATATTTTGCATTTGTATCTGTTGCTTATTCTCATTAGCCTTTTGTCTGGAAATTAAAAAGGCAGGTGATCAAGTTCAGTACTAGCATGTGGTCTGGGGCAAGTTATTTAATTTCTCTGGATCGTATTTTGTCATCTGTAAAATTGCCTCGATCATATGGATCTATAAGATTGATTGTAAAGATTAAATGAAGTGATAAAGATAAATTACCTGGCGTGGAATCAGAAACCTAGTAAGTTCCGGCTAATTGTTGTTACGTAAAGATGTGAGAGGTAAGTCACCTGACACTGACATGAGGCAAAGGTCTGCCTAACATCTCAGGTTGCACTGATAGTCTTGCCCTGTACTTCCCGTTTCACTATTAGACAGCTTCCAGCATGCCAGATTTATGAGAATTATTTCACTGTTGTTGTTTTTATGACTTTTAACCTAGCTACTGTTGAGAGGAGTTAGAAACCAGTACTTAAGAAGTGTTTGTTCGCCGCGTGTTAGTGGTGGATTGACAAGCACTGTAATTGGATTTTGTAGGATTTCTCTACACAAAGGATGGAAGGACCACTAAATACCCTTTCAAAGTTTCAAACATCTTTTCTGGCAGGAGTTATTTTGTTAAATGACCCTAGAGGAGAGGTTACTAAATAGCTTATTTTGCACACCTTGAGGCTGCCGCTTTGTCACTAAGTGTGTCATTAATGTGGTCTAAGGATCTGAGCCCTCACTTCCACACTGAACTGGGAAGTCAGTCCAAACCCTTGGTGCTCAGGGGCTGTAAACCTCAGAACCCAGTGACGGTGTGCTTAAAAGCTGTTAATCATAAAGTATGAGAAAGCAGCGATCACTCCACACCATTCTCATGGTTATTGTTCATTTTTATCTGTTGCGCAGATTTTGAGACATATGTCCGTGTTTAACCCTAAACGACTTCTAAGTCGTTCTTTAAGCCTGGGAGTGACTGAAGTGTTCAGATTTTCCTAGTAGCCAGGAGGTCAGTAATCTAACAGTTAGTGTCCTGCTACTTACCTGGGTGTGACGTCCAAGATCCATTTTTGCCTGTCCTCTGAACTACACTCCTCACTTTTCCTATGTTGTAACATCTTGTCCGTTTTATATCTGTCATCTCCTCTCTATTCCCTCAGCCTTAGCCCATCTTAGTCACCTCCCACCTAGATGGTGGTCACGGGCTTCTGTTTGTAGCTTCTGACTCCCCCCACCCCAACCCCGTTCAGCCTTTGACATTGCCTCCATGGTCACCTGCCTAAAATACAAATCTGCAGGGTACTTATTCAGCATAGACACTGACTGACTCTTTCTGAACTTGATAAACTAATTCAAACACTGTGTTGTTGATAATAATGATTTAGGAACTGTTAGAGTTTAAAAACAACTAAAATTCCTTTCCAATAAAAGCAGGTGCTTTTATATATTTTTAAAAGACATTACATACTGGATAATGTCTAGAGAAGCATAATATTTTTCGGCACAGTATATATTTTTGATGACATCTGAAAGGAAATATTTTGTGGGAGAAGTAGGGAAATAGTAAGTTATTTAGGAAGTCAAAACAGAGGAAATTATTTAAAACCACTTAGCAGTGCTGTGATTGTAAATATTGCCCCAAATTTGAAGTTGAAGCTCAGTTTGAAGAATGAAGGCAGACAAAATAGATATTCCCATGGCAGAACTGTTCTTTTATGGGCTTTCAGGGAGCTCTAAATGACATTTCCTGCCAAAAATGACTCTGGAAAGTTGTGTCTTCTTCTTTTCTAAATATGCTTCCATCTCCACCTCTTCTTGGAAATCATATCTTAAATTTAATCTCTTTGTCTTGGCAACGCTTTTTTTTGGATATGGTCCTAAAAGCACAAGCAACAAAAGCAAAAATAAAAAAGTGGGACTGCATTAAATTAAAAAGCTTCTGCACAGCAAAATAAACCATCAACAAAATGAAAAGGCATCCTATGAAATGGGAGAAAATATTTACAAGTCATATATCTGATAAAGGGTTATATCCGAAATACATGAACTCATACAGCTCAATAGCAAAGCAAACAAACAATACAATTAAAAAATGAACAGAGGGACTGAACAAACATTTTTTCCAAAGAAGATATGCAAATGGTGGACAGATAGATGAAAAGACGCTCCGCATCACTAATCGTGAGGGAAATGCAAATTAAAACCACAATGAGCTATCAACTCACACCTGTCAGAATGGCTGTCATCAAAAAGGAAAAGAGATAACAAATGTTAGCAAGGATGTGGAGAAAGGGGAATTCCCAGGCACTGTTGGTGGGACTGTAAATTGGTGTAGCCACTATGGAAAACAGTATTGGCGGTTCCTCAAGAAATTAAACATAGAACTACCATATGATCTAGCAATCTCATTTCTGGGTATATATCCAAAGGAGATAAAGTCAGGATCTTGAAGAGATATCTGCACTCTCATGTTTATTGCAGCATTACTCACAATATTCCAGATATGGAAACAACCTAAATGTCTGTGAATGAATGTATAAAGAAGACGTGGTGTATATACAATGGAATATTATTCAGCCATGAGAAAGAAGGAAATTCTACCATTACCAACAACATGGATGGACCTTGAGGGCATTATGCGAAGTGAAATAAGTCAGGCAGAGAAAGACAAATACTGTATGATCTTACTTACATGTGGGATCTAAAAAAGTCAAACTCAGAGAGAGTAGAATGAATGGCGGTTGCCAAGTAGTAGTGGGGGAAGTAGGAGATGTTGGTCAAAGGGTACAAAGTTACAAGATGAATAGGTTCTGGAGATCTAATGTACAGCCTGATGATTCTAATTAATTATACTGTGTCATATACTTGAAAATTGCCAAGAGAGTAAATCTTAAATGTTCTCACTACAAAAAAGAATGGTAATTTTCTGAGGTGATGGAGGTGTTAACCAATGCTACTATGGTAGACAGTTCACAATATATAAATGTATCAAATCAACGTGTTGTACACCTTACACTTACACAATGTTATGTGTCAATTGTATCTCAATAAAGCTAGAAAAAATTAATCTCTTTCCTGGTTTATTCTATGCCCGCTGCATGTGTTAACAAAACTCAGGTTGTTTTTTCCGACTTGCATAACAGCAATCATTCAGTATCATCCATTATTTTTCTTAACTTTTAGGTAGTATTTAAAAAAAAAAAAAAAAAAATATATATATATATATATATATATATATATATATATATACCAAAGGATTATCTAATGAATGAAATAGATTTCTTGATGGACTTCATGGCATAAAACAGGAGTTTTTAGAGTAGGCATGGAAAATAGGTTTCATCTTGAGTATTGTTTCTACTTGAGTTGGAATGCTGTGTTAAGAAGGGCTCTGAGGCTCAGTGGGAAAGAGGGAGGTAAGAAACAAAATGATGTCTGAGCTGGCAGACATTAAGGAAGAGGATGGTGTCCCAGGGGCCTTCCTGCTTTCAAGTATGATCACTGTTATTAGGAGATGAACCTGGAACCATCTGATTACAAAGCTCAAATTATTAAATAGCTAATCTGTATTGTCTCATAACAATATATAAATGGGCAGGGAAGCATGTCATAGTTTACAATATTTTTTTTCACTTAAAAGCATTTTAGACAGTAGTGGGGGACAATTTAGGGATGTGAGTGTGGAAGTGGTAGAAAGGTTCTTCTTCTTTCTCCTTAAATCAAATGATAATCTCTGATTTCTGAATCTGCAAATTCAACCTAGGCTAGATATCACAGTAATTCTGAAAACTAAGAAAGCAGTGCTATAGACTGAATTGCGTCCCCCCTCCTCAATTAGTATGTTGAAGCCATAACCCCCAATGTGATGGTATTTGGAGATGGGGACTTCAGGAGGTAATTAGAGTTAGATGAGGGTAGAGTCCTTATGATGGGATTAGTACCCTTATAAGAAGAGACACCAGAGAGCTCTCTCCCGACCAGCCATGTGAGGTCACAGCCATGTGGCTGTCTGCAGCCCAAGGAAAGAGCTCTCACCAGAAACTGACCATGCTAACACCTTGATCTTGGATTTCTAGTCTCCAGAACTGTGAAGCAATGAATATCTGTTGTTTTGGCCACCAGTGTATGGTATTTTGTTATGGCAGCCTGAGCAGACTAATATGTGCAGATTCCCTGGCTTTATCCTGGAGATTGAGTCAACAGGTCTGGAGAGCAGTGTAGCATTTGAACTCTTTAAAGTCTCCGTAGAATTTTGTAGTGTGCATTTCGGGTAGAGAACAATCTATTTTTTAATTTGCCTACAAGTGGTTTTCAACCATTCAGCCTAAAGATTAAAATCTCCTTTGGAGCTTTTAAAATATGACTGATGCAAGCTTCCCTCCCAGATCAGTTAGCACCAAGGTAGGGCCAGGGGTTGGTGCTTCTAAAGAGCTTCCCAGATGGGTCTACCATGCAGCCAGACAGAACCACTGGGTTAAATTAACCCCCTTTCCTCTGTGCTTCTGCTCTACAAATCCCAGTTTCTGGAGGTCATGTCCGATCATACCCCGTCTTCTCTCCGAGTACCCCCTTTCTACATCTCAGAGCCAACATTGCTGTTATTTTCTGAGCGGCAAATCCACAGTTTCAGAAACCATCATTTTTTTATTGCCTCAAGTTCTTCGGTACTTAAAATCCCAGAGTCAGGACTAAAAGTAAAAACATGTGCATTTTCTACATTTTTGGATTCTATGTAAATTGGTATTATTTACTTAAAGCTGCACAGTTCAAAGAAGTAATGCACTTTAGATTTTATATTGAAATAATATTTAACATGTGATATGTGTCCTCTTAAGACTATTTTTCTTCTCTTCTCATTCAAAAAATATTTATTGAATATCTTTTATATGTCTCCTAGCTACTATGTTTGGCACTCAGTAAGTGAGAAGGTAACATTTAGAATGTATATATTTTTTACCAGTATGACACTGACATGGTTAGTCAGAAAGCACACAGACCATAAACAGCCCTTATGTTCCTCCTGGTGAATACTGGCCCCAAATTTAACACCAAAAGAGACAGAAACGTCTAACTCCCCCTTTTTTTTCCCAGAAAGATGTTAAAGTTTATTAGTATCTTAAAAAAAAGAACAGTAAACAGTTACTGGATGTAGTATGGTTCCATATTTACCAGTTTTACTGCAGGAGGCATGTTTTAATCAGCAGTTCAAATAATCAAAGGAGTATAAATTTTTTTTAAGAAAGATCGGTATCTCATTCTCTAGGTAGATTATTGAAAACATTAAGTGACTGCCTCAATTAGAAACAGATAAAGGAATACCTTGGAAACATACCAAAAAAGGGTAACTGCTGCTTAAACATGGATTTTCACAAAATTATTCTTGTGCCTAATTGACACAAATGTGCTTAAAAGAGCTGGCATAAATAAATAAATAAGTAAGTAAATAGAAAAGCAACACATGAATACGTCTTCATTTAAATACATGTTCTCAAACTACTTTAAAAAGAAAAGACCCTTGCAGAGCCTTACCTTTTAATATGTGTCAGCATAATTTAGGCAATTCTTGGGGAAAACTTCAAAGATTCTGATTCAGGAGATCAGAATTGGGGTTTAGGAATCTGATTTTTTTAAAACATATTTCCTGGAAGAGTGGATGACAACTAGAAAGGAATTCCTTCCTAGTTGCATAAGGCAATTCAAAGTGTCTTTACCAAACTCTAGTCAATGTCATGTATTTTTCACCTATTTCAGGGTCTTTAGTGTAAAATCTTTGCTGCCTGATCGTTGGCATCTTTGATGTCAGTTTTATGGAGGGTTAGCTTTTGTACATTCCAGCCACTTCAGCTCCTCCCTTCACTCCTAATGCAAACCCTGATCAGTAGGAAATCTGGAAACTTGAAGAGAGATATCGCTTTTTTTCTTCTTTCTCCTAAAGGTAAAACTATTCAGTTACATATGAAATCCTCCTCTCTGCAGCTGTTAAATCTCTCTGAATCTAGTCATCCTTCAGGGGTTTTATTAATCTAAATGACCACGTTATCACAGCTGCAACTCATCTTAAGAACTATGTCTCAGAAAAACAGTAAGTAGCTAGTGACTCTCTGTACCCTGAACAAAAAATAAAGAACGGTTTAAAGCCTAATTCTTATCAGGGCTTCCTCTGAAATTTTTAAGATGTTGGAATGTTAGCTTTTAATCTTGTTTGGGGGAATTGGCTTGGATTTCGGGGCAAAGTATTTGGGCACATAAGCTGCTTACTATTCAGAGATACTAAAGACTGTATACTTTCGGATTCACAGTTCACATTTTAAATAAATGATTATTTACCAACATGTGTTTGTTAACATAGTTTAAGTGATACTAAGTGCAAGCTTGTTGTATATGAGCTTACATGTAGTTGTAAAACCTATATCTGTTTCAACAGTCAATAATGTACAATTCAAATAGGGAGGTAGATCTTAGAAATGGTATCTAATTGGCTGTTATAACAGTTCTGGTGAGTTGTATCCTTGACTTCTTGTAGATAAAAACTTTTAATTGTGAACACCACACACCTGAAAGAGTATACGTGTTCAGTTTGAAGACTAGCACTCGTATTCCACTGTTCAACTTAAGAAATTCAACGTTACCAGTGGTTTTATAGCTCCCTGGGGGTTCTACCCTGAGCCTTCCTCCTCTCCCCCTTGCACAGTTAATCCATATCCTGAGCCTTGTAAAGATAGTTATCTTGCTTTTCTTTATGGTATAAATTCCTTAAAAACGTTTAGTTCTAAATGCTGGAGAGGGTGTGGAGGAAAGGGAACACTCTTGCACTGTTGGTGGGAATGTAAATTGATACAGCCACTATGGAGAACAGTATGGAGGTTCCTTAAAAAACTACAAATAGAACTACCATACGACCCAGCAATCCCAATACTGGGCATATACCCTGAGAAAACCATAGGTCAAAAAGAGTCATGTACCAAAATGTTCATTGCAGCTCTATTTACAATAGCCAGGACATGGAAGCAACCCAAATGTCCATCGACAGATGAATGGATAAAGAAGATGTGGCACATATATACAATGGAATATTACTCAGCCATAAAAAGAAATGAAATGGAGGTATTTGTAATGAGGTGGATGGAGTTAGAGTCTGTCATACAGAGTGAAGTAAGTCAGAAAGAGAAAAACAAATACAGTATGCTAACACATATATACGGAATCTAAGGAAAAAAAGAAAAAAAAAAAAGGCCATGAAGAACCTAGTGGCAAGACGGGAATAAAGACACAGACCTACTAGAGAATGGACTTGAGGATATGGGGAGGGGGTGGGGTGAGATGTGACAGGGTAAGAAAGTGTCATGGACATATATACACTACCAAATGTAAAATAGATAACTAGTGGGAAGCAGCCGCATAGCACAGGGAGATCAGCTCGGTGCTTTGTGACCACCTAGAGGGGTGGGATGGGGAGGGTGGGAGGGAGGGAGATGCAAGAGGGAAGAGAAATGGGAACATATTGTATATGTATAACTGATTCACTTTGTTATAAAGCAGAAGCTAACACACCATTGTAAGGCAATTATACTTCAATAAAGATGTTTAAAAAAATTAAAAAAAAAAAAACAAAAAACGTTTAGTTCTGCTTTTGAATATTATAATATTGAAATACTGTGTGTGTGTTCCTATGACTTTTTTCACCCAGGGTTGTTGCTGAGATTCAGGTACATTGATATCTATCACTATAATTCACTCATTTTCCCACTATATATTAATTCATTGTGTGAAGGTAATTAGCACAGCATATTTATCCATTGTCGTATTGATGGGCTTTTCTTTTTTCTTTTTTCTTTTGGGCTGCACCTTGAGGCATGCGGGATCTTAGTTCCCCGACCAGGGATCGAACCCATGCCCCCTACAGTGGAAGCACGGAATCCTAACCACTGGACAGCCAGGGAATTCCCTTGATCGGCTTTTAGATTGTTCCCAATGTGCTTAGAATATTACTCTCTATCAATAAGAGTAAAATGTATGTGGCTTCTGGTGCGTATGTACAAGTATTTCTTCTAGGTGTACACCTTGGAGTGAATTGCCAGTTGTGTTGTATGTGCTTGCTCAGCTTTCCATGATAGAACCAAACCACACTCCGAAGTGGGTGTAACGATGTACATTTTCCCTAGCAGATTGTATGAATTCTAGTTGTTCTGAATACCGACAAACATGATGGGTGTAAAATGAAATTTACTTTGGTTTTAATTATAACGTTATGGTCATGATTTTTAGTGAGTTTGAACCTCTTTTCATATATTTAGAGGTATTCCTGAAACGCCTCTGTTTTTTTTTTTTTTGCCTACTTTATTATGTGGTTTGTCTTATTATTTCATAAGATTTAAAAAATATATTTTAGATGCATATCTTGTGTTAATTATACATATTGAGAGCACTTTTTCTTAGTATTTTCTTGAATTTTCATTCTCTTTAAGTTGATTTTGATGACAAATATGATTTTTGTATTTTACTGTAGTTGTGTTAGTTTCCTATGGCTTCTAGAACAAATGATCACAAACCCAGTGGCTTAAAACAATACATACATTTATTCTCTTACAATTCTGGAGGTCAGAAGTATGACATTGGTTTCACTGGTGCAAAATCAAGGGTTCAGCAGGCCTTGCTCCCTCCGGAGATTCTAGGGGAAAATTGCTTTCTCTTCCTCTTCCAGCTTCTAGAGTTGCATTTCTTGGCTCCTGGCCTCTTCCTCCATGTGCAAAGCCGGCAGCTTAGCATCTTGTTTCTGCCCTCGCGTTGCCTTCTGCTTCTGTTCTTAGATTTCCCTCTGCCTCCCTCTTATAAGGAAACTTGTGATGACATTTAGGGCCACCCAGATAATCCAGGATAATCTCACCATCTGAAGATCCTTAATTTAATCACATCTGCAAAGTCCCTTTTGCCATATCAGATAACATTCACAGGTTCCAGGGATTAGGATGTAATATCTTTGGGGCCCTTATTCAGCTTACTACAGCAGATAAACTTATGTTTTGCTTTGTGTGTGTGTGTGTGTGTGTAGATGGGAGTGTGCGATGATGGTTGGATCTTCACAGGCCAGATTAGCTGAATGATTTGTTAATTAAGCTCTTTGGATCACTATTGATCAGAAATGAGTGACAAAACAGTTCTGTCCTTTAATGATGAGGGCAGGTTCCCCTTTTCCTATCATCTACTTTTGTGCTAAATGTAGGGAAATATATGTGTATATTATATATCTTTTACAATTTCTGGGCTCCTCTCCTTTCTCCTACATTGAAATCAGTGAAGTGTCCAAATTCTTGGGCTTAGTGTCCTCAGTGAGCTCACGCTTAGTTTTCCATGTGAGTTTTGTTCTATGGCAAAATCTAAGTAAAGAGTGAGAAAAGTGATGCAAAGATGTTTTGCAACCCCTTTGGCTAATGATTCATTAATTTTAAACATGCTTGGTATATAGTGGACAAAAGAAATGCTTTTGGTTTTGTGTGTCTGAAGATAAATTAGGATTTAAATGGGCTAAAGCACAGGCTACACAGGCTCTACTGCTAATAAAGGAAGAAACAGAAAAGCAGACGTTCTTTGAACCATTGGTGGGGAATGCAAGAGACCGGTGCTAGATAAGCATGGAAATAGAAACAGGAGCGGAGTGAGTCGGAGACAAGAAACCATAAGCACAAGAATTGTTTAACTGCTTCAGTTTGCATTTTGGTTCATGCTAGGAGTTATAGAGTTTCAAAAAATCAGGTGGTTTTCTTAACTTAAATCTCTTTGCTTTAATCACTTGCATTTTATATAACTTATTCTTTCTTTCGAGATATAAAAGAAAGATTTTGTTCTTCTGGCTTTTATTCTTATTTTGAAGATTGTGAGAATACTTAGAAAAATACCAGCACAGCATTGCTGTAATTGACAAGCAAAATACTAATGTCACAAACTTCTAATTGATCTCTAATGTCCTTAGATAGGGCAAAATCTGTGTCTTGATAATAGCTGTGCAAGGTGGTAAAGGGGACACAAGTACGATACGTACTCTGTGCTATTTAATATTTGATTTTATGATATTTGAGTTTTGTGGAATGAATTTTATGGGTGTTGTGATCCTAATAAGTGGAGATTGTCAACTCTTCTGTGATTGGAATATAAAAATAATACAAGGGTGGAAGGATGGTTCAACATCCACAAATCAGTCAGTGTGATACACCACATTAACAAAATGAAGGGTAAAAATCATCATCATATCAATAGATATGGAAAGAGCATTTGAAAAAATTCAACATCCATTTATGATAAAAACTCTCAAAGAGGGTATTGAGGGAACATATCTCAATGTAATAAAGGCCAAATATGACAAGCCCATGTCATATTCAGTGGTGGAAAGCTGAAAGTCTTTCCTCTAAGATCAGGAACAAGACAAGAATGCCCACTCTCACAACACTTATTGAACATGGTATTAAAAGTTCTAGCCAGATAAATTAAGCAAGAAAAATAAAAGGCATCCAGATTGAAAAGGAAGAAGTAAAACTGGCACTATTTGCAGATACCATGATATTTTACATAGAAAATCCTAAAGACGTCATCAAAAAACTGTTAGAACTAATACATGAGTTCAGTAAAGTTGCAGGACAGAAAATCAGTGTGAAGAAATCTGTTACATTTCTATACACTAATAATGAACTATCAGAAAGAGAAATAAAGAAAGCAATCCCATTTATAGGGGCATCAAAAAGAATAAATTACCTAGGAATAAATTTAACCAAGGAGGTAGAATACCTATATACTGAAAATTACAAGATAGTAATAAAAGAAATTGAGGACACAAAGAAATGGAAAGATGTTTTGTGCTCACAGATTGGACAAATCAATATTGTTAAAATGTCTGTACTACCCAGAGTGATATACAGATTCAGTGCAATCCCTATCAAAATACCAAAGATATTTTTCAAAGAAATAGGACAAATAATCCTAAAACTTGTATGGAATCACAGAAGACTCCAAATAGCCAATGAAATCTTGAGAAAGAAGAACAAAGCTGGGCTTCCCGGAAGGTGGCGCAGTGGTTGAGAATCTGCCTGCCAATGCAGGGGACACGGGTTCGAGCCCTGGTCTGGGAAGATCCCACATGCCGCGGAGCGACTAGGCCCGTGAGCCACAATTGCTGAGCCTGCGCGTCTGGAGCCTGTGCTCCGCAACAAGAGGGGCCGCGATAGTGAGAGGCCCGCGCACCGCGATGAAGAGTGGCCCCCACTTGCTGCAAGTAGAGAAAGCCCTCGCACAGAAACCAAGACCCAACACAGCCATAAATAAATAAATAAATAAATAAATAAAATTTTAAAAAAAAAAAAAAAAAAAAAGAAGAACAAAGCTTGAGGCATCACCCTCCCTGATTTCAAACTATATGACAAAGCTCTAGTAATCAAAACAGTATGGTATTAGCATACAAAAACAAAACAAAACAAAACCAGACACATAGATCAATAGAACAGAATACAGAGCTCAGAAATAAACCCACGCCATATATGATCAATTAATTTATGAAAAAATAGCCAAGAGTATACAATGATGAAAGGGCAGTCTCTTCAACAAATGGTGTTGGGGAAAACTAGGCAGCCAAGAATAAAATATGTAAATGAATGAAACTCGACTACTATCTTACACCATACACAAAAATTAGCTCAAAATGGATTAAAGATGTAAACATAAGACCTGAAATCATTGAACTCCTAAAAGAAAACATAGGTGGTAAGCTCCTTGACATAGGTCTTTGCAATGATTTTTTAAAATCTGACACGAAAAGAAAAAGCAACAAAAGTAAAAATAAACAAGTGGGGCTACATTAAACTATCAATAAAAAGCTTCTGCACAGCAAAAAAAAAAAAAAAAACCATCAACAATCGAAACACAACCTACTGAATGAGAGAAAATATTGGCAAATCATATATCTGATAAAGGGCTAATATCCAAAATATATAAAAAACTCATACAATTCAATAGACAAAAAACTTCTGATTAAAAAATGGGCAGATCTGAATAGACATTTTTTTCAAAGACATACAGATGGCCAACAGGTACATGAAAAGATTCTCAACATCATTAATCACCAGGGAGATACAAATCAAAACCACAATGAGATATCACCTCACACCTGTTAGAATGACTACTCTCAGAAAAGATAGGAAATAATAAGTGTTGGTGAGGATGTAGAGAAAAGGGAAACTCTGTGCACTATTGGTGGGAATATAAATCAGTACAGACACAACAGAAAACAGTAGGGAGTTTCCTCAAAAAATTAAAAACAGAACTATGTAATTCAGCAATTCTACTTCTGGGTACATATCTTAAGGAAACAAAATCACTTTCTTGAAGAGATATCGGCACCCCTATGTTCATTTCAGCATTATTTGCAATAGCCAAGATATAGGTGCAACCTAAGTGTCCATCTATGGATGAATAGATAAAGAAGATGTGGCATATATATACACAGTGGAATATTACTCAGCCATGAAAAGGAAAGAAATCTTACCATTTATGACAACCTGGGTGGACCTTCAGGGCATTATACTAAGTGAAAGAACTCAGAGAAAGACAAATACTACATAATCTCTCTTATATACAGAATCTTAAAAAAAACCACAAAAAACAAAACATTCAAACATACAGAGAACAGACTGGTGATTATCAGAGGCAGGGGATGGGGCATGGGAGAAGTAAAAAAATTTTTAAATGCCATCTATTTTTAATCCAGCATATATATGTGTATATGTGTATCTATAACTATATAAATCCTGGATTCAGTCTTTTACTTATTCATTATAATTTTTGAAGATCTGCCTCAGAGTTTCCAACAGTGAGCTAAGTAAGTACCATACAGTACTGAAAGAGAATGAACATGGCTGTATCTTACAGTATTGAACTAGGGAAGATGCACGCTAATAAAAAATTAAATTTAAAAAGAAAAGGACAAATGCAACCGTAGGTGGCTAAGGATACAGAGGTTAGGAAAAAATTAACAAAACTATTCTCTGAGAATCAAGTGACTATATGAAATCTACAGTAAAAAGTATGGTATACATATTATTACTTATAAAATATGTGCTATACATCCTTATATCAGTGTTATACTACACACACACACACACACACACACACACACCTTCCTTCTGGAGAATCCATTGTTAAAACATTTACAACTGGACTTTCTTGGTGGCACAGTGGTTAAGAATCCGCCTGCCAGTGCAGGGGACATGGGTTCGAGCCCTGGTCCGGGAAAATCCCACATGCCTCAGAGCAACTAAGCCCGTGCACCACAACTGCTGAGCCTGCGCTCTAGAGCCCACGAGCCACAACTACTGAGCCCGCATGCCACAACTACTGAAGCCCGTGCGCCTAGAGCTCGTGCTCCACAACAAGAGAAGCCACCGCAATGAGAAGCCTGGGCACGGCAACAAAGAGTAGCCCCTGCTTGCCGCAATTAGAGGAAGCCAGCGTGCAGCATCGAAGACCCAACGCAGCCAAAAATAAAATAAATTAATTAAAAAAAGTTTCTTTAAAAAAAATTTACAACCATTCCATTGTTTATATGAAATATAAAATAAAACAAGGAAGTATATAAATTAAAAGTATGTGCTAAAGTAAAACAAAAGAACAGGCATAAAAATGGAGCCAGAAGTGAGATTTGTAACAAGAACAAGAACTTAAAAATTATCAGAGCCTACTTAGTTTCTGTGGGTAGCCTAAATTTGCTCTAAACTTCTTAGTAGCAACTGTGAAAAACAAGACCCAATCAATTAGTAATTCATAATTGTTTATTAGATGAAAGCATGTCAGTTACTTAGTAGAAATTATTTTTGATCCTACCTGTGTTTGTCGGGGCTTGGGTAAAAAAAATTAAAATTTCAAGAGGCATTCAAAGAAACTTGACTAAGTATAATGAGTAATTCAATGATATTCCTGCCCTAAAGATGGGAACTTAAAGGCAAGTTTCATATCACTAGTCTGTTTTGATCATTGCCTATCCTGTTCCATCTTGTGGCATCATATATCTTGTGAACCTAATGCAGGAGAATAAAGTTGACATGAAGGGGAATTCATTTCATATGATTATCTAAATTATCCAGGAAGGATAGACTATGAGTCTCTTGAACATATGCTTGCGTCCACCGGGATTCAAACCACTGCCTTGGGGTTTGGATGAAAAGTTCTTCCCCAAAGAGCAAAAAGGTATGTCAACAAGATTATGACCCCTGGCAAATTCCATCAAATTGTTTTGAATCTGTGAGCTGAAAATGTCAGTACTTATTAAATTATACATTGAAATTTCTTAAGAATATAATTGCTGAATGTCCTGTATTCTTTTCTGCCATTAGCAGTGGCGTGGCAGCTGAGCATTCCTTTCTTTGGTGTAACAGGGTCATTGTTGGCTATGAGGTAAACAAACAAACAAACAAACAAACAGAACATGGAGAAATTGCCGTGTCTCCTAGTACTACTGTCCAGGAGTTTAGTGCAGGTGGGTCAGCCCTTCAACCCTTCATTCCATCCATAGCCTCTCTGCTGAGTTACATTTTGAGAATATTCCTTTCTCCAGGAAACACTTAGCACTTCCTCATCAGTAGCGTACAAAAAAGGAAAAATATCTTCCTGACATTTGCAAGAATTTCAAACTCCATTGGATACTTTTTTGGAGCAAAAAAAGTACTATACATCTGATTAGGGATTGCCTGGGAAATTTGGAGCTGCCACAAGAAAAGCATGAGTTAAATATCTCACCATGAATATCTCTTTTCCATAATTTTAAAAATACCACAGCAAAAAAATACTATGTGCCAGCAGATTTATACCCCTAATTGTCATGATAATTATCATGCAGTTTGCAAGTGAGGGATTCCAGCCTTCCAATTTCTGATCAGAAATAACACACTCTTTGTTAAACACGTAATTTATTTTTACCAAGTCATAAAGAACAGCACTTCTAGCTGATAGGCGAACCATTAAGGCCACAAGTCAAAAGAAATAATCCAACATCTAGCTAGATATACAGAAGGTGAAAAAAAGGAACCCTGAGTTTCTGCTAGAATCTTCTCTTTGTTTTATCTTTTTTTTTTTTTTATTGAAGTGTAGTTTATTTACAGTGTTGTACCAATCTCTGCTGTACAGCAAAGTGACTCTCTTTTAAACATAAAACAAGTGATGGTGTCCACCTGCTGATCTGGGCTTAGAGGGAGGGAAGTGGGGCAGAAGGCAGTGGAGACATGATTTTGAGAGTTACAGACCCGTAACCTGGTTCCTAAAAGTTAATTTAGAAAATGCAAAGACTCACTTTTCTGCAGCACATGCTCTCTAGTGCCATCAAGTATTTGTATGTTCTTTAACAGTGTCAGTTTAAGATAGAGGAAATCTCATGACCAGCTGACATGATATTTTACATCATGAGAAAAAGGAAAATAATCATTGATTTCATGCATATGGTTCATACATCAGCCAGACAACTCAGGCTTCCTGTGTTTTGTGTAAAATTCTAAATATATTGATAACAACTTCTAAGGATTATTTATGACTTGAAAGAAGAAGGCAGTAAATTACTCCCCACCATTCCTTTATGTGGAATGGAACCTTGGAATTTCTCAAGATTCAAAGGTTTCAGTGAGATGTGATGGGTAATTATTTTTCCCCCCAACTTTGTGTATGGAAAATGTCTAACATGCTGAAAAGCTGTAAGAACTTTATGTTGAACGCCTGTGTACATATCAGCTAGATTCTGCCATTAACATTTTATAGTGTTTGCTTAATCACATACCCATCCGTCTCTCTTTATCAGTACACTAATGCATCTGCATTTTTGGATGCATTTCAAAGTAAGTTGCAGATATGGGTACACTTCCCTGAAATCTATCAGCATGCATATTATTAAGTACAATTCAGTATGTATTTACAACTAGTTATGTTTTAAACAACCAGTCTAGAGGTGCTTGGCTGACTAAAGTACTCGTGGGGAGAAAAAGGTGCCAAAAATACGAGTGGTTGAGATTTGACCAGAAAAGAACAGTTTTATTGAATTAATAATAGCTTTCAATTATTCTTACCATGCAAAGAACTTTATGGATACTATTTGATCTGATCCTTACAACAACTCTATAAATTTGTTTTATTACCTTCACATTCTTCATAAGAAAATGGAGGTTTATAGAGGTTAATCACTTGTCCATGGTATAGAGCAAGGCTGGAATTTAGTACATCCACATGTGTTGGCCTTTACTTGTGTTTCTTTTTTCTAAACCAGCATCTTGATAATGAAAAAAAAAATTGAGGTATTTCCCCTGTTTGTTTAAAAATATACTTAAAATAGATATCATACTTTCAAAATTACCCAAGGAGAACATCTATTTATTTCCAGTTGTGGATATGACACTTAGAAAAGGGTTTCTACAAGCTCCTCCTTCATCTTGCAGTAGGTAGAAATAATAGCACTCTCAGTTAATTTGTGCATCCTATTTTTTCCTGTTGTTTATTGACTGATACCAAAGTATTTGATATTAAATATTTAAAAACTAGTTTCTTTTTTTTATTGGAGTATAGTTGATATTCAATGTTGTGTTAATTTCTGGTGTACAGCGAAGTGATTTGTTTATACATATATACATATTCTTTTCCATTATGGTTTATTACCGGATATTGAAGATAGTTCCATGTGCTATACAGTAGGACCTTGTTGTTTTAAGAAAAGCTAGTTTCTACTATTAGTGTTGAAATCTGACAATTATATCTTAAAGGGATTATTTCTAGTATAAACTTCATTGTTCAGAATTTCTATCTTAATTTTTCCCTCTTGATTATACACAGACACACACACACACACACAGTAGTTACACCTGTTTATAAAAGCTGTTCAAAACCTGTTGTTAGGATTGATGAGTTAAATTATTATTAAAACATTAATATTCGTTTTTTAGCTGTAAATATTCCTAAGAGAAACACTGCTTATATTAAATTGGGAAAAAATGCTTTTTATTTTAAGGTCATTAAATTTTGGTACTAGCATTTCCTTTCATTGACTCTGAGGTTCAAGACGAGGAGAAACAATGTCATTTCCACTGAGGGAATTCATTTCAGATGTAAGCTTCCATTCATTGAATTCTAGCAAAGAGGCTTCTAACACAGCTTGAAGGCTTTTTTTTTTTTTTTTGCCAGGGGTTGGGGGCGGAGGATGGCTAGTTCTTAACACATTAATATATAATTATGGTTATTGAGCTAATGTCTTTGAACATGTTTTGAATTAAGGTGCCACGTAGAGTTATGTCACTGAATCCTACCTGAAGAGATGCCATATATGATTGAGTAATCCAGGAACCTCACTTTTTAATATTTTGCCAAGAATAAATGAGCATGTGTTTTTGTTGCATATTTAGAGAATGCATATTCCTTCATTTTCAAGTCTGCCCTACCTTATAGCTTATACACACATGATTTACAATCCTGTGCAGATTTATGTATCATTCCATATGTAATTCAATATGCTAGGGAGTTTTTGTTTTTGTTTTTTTAAATTTATGTATTTATTATTTATTTGGCTGCATTGGGTCTTCGTTGCTGCGCACGGGCTTTCTCTAGCTGCGGCGAGCAGGGGCTACTCTTCGTTGCGGTGCACGAGCTTCTCATTGTGGTTGCTTCTCTTGTTGTGGAGCACGGGCTCTAGGTGTGCGGGCTCAGTAGTTGTGGTGTGCGGGCTTAGTTGCTCCGTGGCATGTGGGATCTTCCCGGACCCAGGGATTGAAACC
Source organism: Eschrichtius robustus (assembly GCF_028021215.1). Taxonomy (NCBI): domain Eukaryota; kingdom Metazoa; phylum Chordata; class Mammalia; order Artiodactyla; family Eschrichtiidae; genus Eschrichtius; species Eschrichtius robustus. Next base: position 17,380,388 of record NC_090836.1, read on the forward strand.
CTGTCCCTGCACTGGCAGGCGGATTCTTAACCACTGCACCACCAGGGAAGTCCAATACGCTAGGGAGTTTTAAAGCGAGTGAAAGAGTTGTATAGTTTATTTATTTATTTTTTTTGTATATTTTAAAGTAATTAAAATATTTTTGATTTAAAGAAACACTCTTAAGTCTAAGGGGACAAAACCTAGAAAGATTTCCTTTCCTCTGTCATTGAGTATGTTAGCCTTGGGAAGGAGACCATTAAACAGCAATCAAATCCTTTCTGAGAAACTTCTTAGTGCCCCCCTACCCCCGCCCTCCCTTTATAACAACCAAAAATGGAGCTTGAAAAGGCTTCTCATGATTCATCTCTCCAACAGCTTGCCTTTCTCCTTTGTCACCAGAGTAAGCAGTTCTTTCCAGATCTAATCTTCCACCAGAAACCACAAAGTTGGCTTCTTGAAATCTCTCAAGTGCTCGTTTCTCAAATAATTAATTAAAAACAAATAAATAAAATGTGTAAGCCTTTAAGGTTCTGCAGATGACTCACATTCTTCCAAAACAGTCTGTCAACAGTTGCAATGTCCATAATGATAATTGTGAGAGAGGGATAATTACCTTTAGGAATTATGCTTCATGTAAATTTTTATTTTAAAGTGCTCTTAGGAATAAGGATGGTTTATTGCTTTTGACAGCTTGGTCTGTGTGAATAAACAGGGGAGCTATGTTTAGAGGCAGCCTGCTAAGTTGGAAGGAGCAATGATTCCGAAGAAGATACTAAGAAGATATAGTGATAGTTATAATCAGACCTAAACACCCTAGGTAGCTATTTGCATTTTATACACCTCCATCAGATCAAGCTTCTGGAAACACTTAGGTTATGTCACATAATTAATAAATATTGGGTCTAGAGCCCATAACTCTACCCACTACACATACTGCCTCCTGTGAGCCCCTGATGACTTTTTCCTCCTTTCCCTTCTTCCTTCCTTCCTTCCTCCCCTCCCTTCCCTTCCTTTTCCTTCCCTTCCTTTTCCTTCCCTTTCTTTCTTTCTTGCTTTTTTTTTTTGTATTTTTAGTACGTATCACAGTGCTTGACAGTCAAGAGCTCAGTAAATATTGGATGTAGTCCACAAAATTAAAAATTGCCTGTGAATGTATTACATAAGTGTTTATCGTAACTGTAAAAATTTACAGGAAAGAATACTTTTAATCTAAATATACTACCTATTTTGAAATATAATTTGAATGACATTTCTTCTTCTTGGTAATCAGAACAAAATTTAATGGAATAATTATATATTCCAATATCCTTATAAACACCAGGGAAATGCCAATATTTTATGGGGCTGTATTTCAATATTATTAATACTAGTGTAAAAAGTTTCTCTTTTTATGAATCTCAAGTCATTTCCAGGTCAAAATTTTGGCATATGCATTTTTGCCTAGGTTTTTGGTTAGTTGAAAAGTCAGCCTTCTGAGTTTCTCATGCATTTTTCCTCATTATCTTGAGAAAAGAGCTGAAAGTAATTACACTCATTTAAGAATGTTTACTTGTGAATTTTCGACATTTACTAACACTGTCAGTTTCTTACGGCCAGGTTTCTTACCTGTACTTTTGTTGTACAAATGGCATTAGCTGAGGTTGACCTATGACTTTTCAGGTTATGCTGCCATACTTCTTAGGAAAAACCGTTGAGGTATGGTTTCTCTTCCAAGTATTCTTCCCTCTTAAAAAGTTTTTAGTCATTCTCTTAAGATAGCTGACACAGTTAATAGAAGTTGAAAAACACTGAAAACACATTTTTCCTTTATGAGAAGTGTATCGAATGCAGTGCGCTCTAAAAGGTTCATTGCGAGGGATACTGATGGACTCCTCTCTTTTCCTGGATATGATGTGATCATACTGCCACCATCCTCCTCCTTGATCAGTGCCGAAGTTCATATATCTTTCTACTTAAATTCCTCAGTTTGTTCTCCTGAGATATACCATGACACAGCTCATGTCTCTGGTGTTGAGAGCCAGAATTGAAAAATTACCCTGGGTTGGGAGTTAAAAAGAAGTTAAGGAAAAGGAGTCTCATTGCAGAAAAATATTTTGGTTCCTCATCATATTATCCAGATCTTGGTCTTTTGATATGATCAAACATGAGCACATGTATAAAATGCTTTCCTGGGGCCAGCATGGCAAAAACTGTGGTTGGAAAGTGATTCAAATTACACTGAGGACACTTGGATCAGTGATTTCTGCAGCTGGGATTGCTTAGAAGATTTTCGCCATTACTTGAAACCTTTTTCCGTGTTAATAGTTGGATCTTGTATAATAAGTCTTCAAATGATTTTAAGTTGACTAGTGTTAGTGCAGCAAAGAGGTTGGGAGTTTACAAGAGTGCAAAATCAAGAAGGTAGACTCTCTAAACCTGAAGTCCCTGGATGATTAAAGGGCTTGGTTTCTCAAGATTTCATCATCATTTTCTGAGTCCTTTTCATTAATGTTGACAAAAGCAAGTATCTGAGGAAAGTTTTACTTTTGGCAACAGGGCTGGCAATAGAGATGAGTTCATCTGTCCATGAAGTGCTTGCTCTTGCTTTCTGGCCTCATTTATTTTAATAGCTGTGGGGCCAAATCCCCTACTATCTTTGAAGAGAACGTGCAGTTTGGGTCTTCTTGGAGATGTGTCAGTGGCCAAACAATAAGATGGATTTGACAATTAGTGTCACTGCTATAAAATGACACAGTTAGTTGTAGAAAACCACAGGGTAGAATGCCAAGTCAAAGTAATAGAACATCTCCTTGCTTGAATGATATTCGTTAGCTATGTAACAGGGGCCCTCTGACTTCAAGTCTTTTATAATTATTTCCTTAACTTCTTTATCAGTCACATACCAGAGCATCCAGGATTGAAAAGTATTCTGCTTATAAATGAGCTGCTGTTTGTACTAGGCATTGTATAATTTAATACAATCAAGTATGTCTTCTAAAAGTGTTATTTCTCAAAGAAATAAAGCATTTGCAAATTTAACAGTTTATTAAAGAAATGCCTTGATTAATTGCAGGTCTATTAGGAATTAATTTCTGTAACTTGGTCTATTGACCATTTTTGTCTCATGGAAAGATGTTTTCCTCTAATATTCACTTTGGATTGCATAACTTCCTTTTTTTTTTTTTAAAGCAATGATTTGCCCAGAAGCTATTCCATTCAGCTTAAAAACCATAGGAGAACAGTAAAGAGAGGACTATTTGTGAATGACATTTCCCACCATCTTCTTACAAAGATAAATTCTGGGGGAAGAAGCTAACCAAGCAAAACTAGCACTGTCAGTGAAGACAGAATACAATTCGAGTTACTAAATGAAACCATAGGAGAAATTCTCTTCACTGACCTTCCCCCTGACCGGCTTACCTAACTAGCCTAACTAGCTAGCCTAACTAGCCTAACTAGCTAGCCTAACTAGCACTAGCCAGTGCTCTCCAGTCTCTGTTGAAAATAAAAACTGATGCCCATCAACTGTGTTTGTTCCCAAACTTAAACTTACTGCTCCAGCAATTGTGTTTGTTCCCACTTATACTTACTACTGTAATTACATAATTTAATTAAAATTATATTAACTATTGAAGTATAAGCAGAAAAAATATTGTTGCTGTTTTTATGAAAACTTGGTTAAATGGTTTCTTTGAAAGACTTGATGGAGGCCAAGTGGATATAACATACATGTTAAATTAGGTGTAGGTGATGTAATTGTGAAATATTTGGGGAGCTGTAAAGATCAAATAACCTTGTTGCATTACAGATGTTTAGGTTCTCTTCTTTTTAAAGGTGACATGCGATACCAAATAGGAAACCTATATCTTGTAGAGTCTTGTCCTTTATAAAAGATTGGTGAATGAATGTATGAATAATGAATATTTCAAGTTAAAACCGAATATTTATTATATGTACATTGAGTTTGGTTAAATGATTTTCTGCTCTACATGACTCAACTGCATGGCTGATTTTTCTTTGTTAACCAATTACCAGTCCTGGTCACCTGGATAAGAAGACTTTTGCCATATTAAATCTAAGCCTGACCAAATCTAACCCTGGGACCAGTCTTTGCAAGTTACATATAAAGTAACACAATGAAACAGCTTGAAAAAATAGATACATGAAGTATTTTAATCTTTATTTGTATCATTTTAAAACATTATATTAAGATGAATCCCATTTATTGCACACAGCATCTCTTCTCAAATCCCCCAAACTCTACCCAAATTCTTGGCTTAAACGATTGATTCAGAAACTCCAGGGAAGTGACCTGGTAAATATATATTTTTAACAAGCTCCCAAAAGGACTTCTTTTCTGGCAAGTGTGGAAAGCACTACATTACTTCTCCTTGTTGCTCTGACTCTTATGACTACATAATTGATCACTTAGCTGGAAACTGAAAAATATTTTGTTATTTTAATGACAAAAATCATGCATTGCACATGTGTTCTTTTTCCTGTGCTCTAAAAAACCTGATATAGAAGAATATTTCTAACCCATACAGAAACACAAATATTTTCGTTCCAAAATAACTGGCAAGACAGACATGGCATAGAGAAATTCCCTCTATTCCTATAGGTGTGTATTTCCCGAAATGAGCAGATAATGCTTTATTTTGGAGAATGTGGGAAAGGAAAAAATCAAGTACAAGTTGAGGATGAGAAAACTGAGTTTTAGATGAAGAGAAGCAGATTCTGGCACACAGAGTTGAAAAATGGAAAACATTAGAGCCCAGTTATACATACTCAAGCTGGCCTGGAGAGAATACACATTAAAATAAAATAATTGTTTCTCAAAGGACAAAATTGGAGCTAAGTAGGTCTGTTTCAGAGGTAAGCAGTTCTCAACTTCCAATGTAAAAGGAGAAGCTGGTGTTTACGTAGAAGAATCTATGTAAAAGCCATATGGAGCTGTCTCTAATAAATATCCATTTAATCAAATGCCACTATTTTTTTTTTAAATGTTTTGTAGTTTGATGCAGAGAATGTACTTTTATTTCTTCAACAGCTGCTCTTTTTAAATGGGTGCAGCTGTACTACAGATTTAATTGGCAACAATTGCTTAATTTTTAGTTGGTTGCTTCCAGTCTTCCAAAAGCAATGTTTCTATGGAAGGCAAAGGCTTGATTTCTTTTTCCTAGAAAGTGCAAAGTATGATATGAAGTAGGAATTAGGCAAATAAAAGTTTCTGGCTGACTTTTTTAAAACGTGAAAGCGGTACTTCCTATGTTTCTGGCACTACTTTTCTTAGCCATCCTTTTCATATCACATTGATATAGAGGTTTGATGCCCGGATATCAGTCTTTATCTCAGAACTCCTAAAACACTGTAAGCTAGAGCAGATTCTGAAAAATGACCTGAAAATGAGAAAAAAATGATACCCATTAATTTTTAAATATTATCTGCTTGAGAATTAACCAGCATCATATATTTATTGCTTGAATTAGAACTTTGACTTTTCAGTACATAGAGATACTTGTATCTTGATGTGTTTGATTAAATTAAAATGTAAAAATATATGTCGTCCTCTTGTATCTCCCTATATTACTCTGTTTCTCCTATAACATTTAAAAATCTACTTTCTGGCTTAGTTGCTATGGAGAATTCATCCTTTTGCATGCCTTAAAATTCAGTCTCTTTTAAACTGAAAAAAAAAATTGGGGGAAAGGTAAGCATTAATGTTATAGTATGTAAAATTTATCTCAGTTTCAACATCTTTTATTTCTCATAGCCTTTCATCCTCCAAATAGAACTACGAGTGCAGATGTATAGAATAATCTTGATTTCTTAAACCTTGATTTAAAAAGTATGTAACACTCTTAATCTTTCATGTAAGTCTTGTCTAGAGAGCGCTGAATGTTTAGGTTTGCTGAATAAAACCTCCTAGACTATCTGTTTCTTTACTGTTCACATACCCACTTGACTCATGGTTTAGCTATGAGGGTTTTTTTTGTTAAAGTTATGCCTTCCTTATGAAGTATTTTCAAAGATCTCCTTCTGTGTATTAGAGTCTTGTTAAATGTTACCTAGGGATTTCTTAATTTCTTTATTTAGTAGGTAATGCAGACAGAATTCTATAATGGATGTGAATTTGTATTTCCCCATTCCAAATCCTAGTCCCTTTTAGTTACCTAGTTGTTACCCAGATTTAAAACTAACAAGGAACTAGTTACTGTGATTACCTTGAAGCTTTCCACTTCTCAGAAGTATTTTATGCTTGCTTAATGGTAGTTGTGTAGTATATAACTCAGTAGCAAAGTCTGTTCTTATTTTTAAATGATATTTTACTTAACATTTTAATTTTTGCTTATTAAACAGTAAGCCATTCATAGGAAACTGAGGTAGATATAGCTCTATATATTCTCCCAAATCAATGACACTTTTATTTATAGTTTCCAATCTTTGGGGGTAAGGGAAAATGTGATTTTTAGCTTACCTTTGATCTCTGCGAGAAAGGGGTTTCTCTATAGAACTCAGTGTGCTCGTTCTTTCTCAGTTTAATATTGGTATCTATTAATGAGCTCCATTAAGTTTAATAAACATTTCAGAAAACTTTTGATTTACTTTTAACTGTCTGCCTTGTCTTTAACCTTTTGTTCTTTATTCCACTGTCCCAATTGTATTTTTTATGATGTCTAAGCTAAAACATAAATTTTGAAATGTTCTTAATATTTAAAAGTATGGCAATAAAATGAGAGACAACTGGTGTTAATGGAACATCATTAATAATAATAATTGATGTTACAATGACCAGTGAGTTGTAAGTTGTGTTTAAAAAAATACTGTTCTTTCAAAGATTTCTTTATTTTTGCTCTTTTTTCCTGGTGTGTGTGTGTGTGTGTGTTTGTTGATGGAGGGTGATTTGGGAAGAAGGAATGAGTCTTCAGAAAATCTATTGGTCAATCATTATTAATGTGCCTAAGCAATAGCAAAGATTCAGCGCATTCTATTGAGATCATAAGTAGCAGGTGAAATTAGACAATGAAATGTCAATTCTTGTATTCGTTTCCTGGGGCTGTTGTAACAAAGCACCACAGACTGAATGGCTTAAACAACAGAAATATATTGTCTCACGGTTTTGGAGGATAGAATTTTGAGATCGAAGTGTCGGCAGGGTTGGTCCCTTCAGAGAGGGCAGGGTCTGTTCTGTGTCTGTCTCCTAGGTTTTGATGGTCTTAGGTGTTCCTTGGCTTGAAGGCGGTGTTCTCCCTGTGTCTTCACATTGTCTTCACTCTGTGTGTGTCTTTCCCTGAGTCCAATTTTTTTCTATTTATAAGGATGCAGTCATATTGGATGAGGGCCCACCCTAACGATCGCATCTTGACTAGATCATCTGCAAAGACCCTATTTCCAAAGAAGGCCCCATTCACAGGCACTGGGGTTAGGACTTCAATATCTTATTTTTGTGACAGGGTGCAGGAGAGACACAACCCATAACAGTACTTGAACCATCGCTTTGCTCCTTTGTGATTAATTTTTAATTAGTTTTCAGAATGCATTCTATTTCTATTCTGAGTGCTCAGAATAAGACAAAAAGTCCATTCGGGTATATTGATTTATTTAGTGGGAAAATGGGTTGAAGTTTCATAATGATACAAAATGAAGTTACCGATTTTCTGTCACCTCTGTGCTGATATTGGTATTTTATGAAAATTAATAAACTATAAGGATTTACCTATCTACCTTTGCTATGGAATCAGTGTCCTCAGAACCTGTGATCTTTATTTTCCTTTGTACACTTACTTATTAACTTTACCTTTAAGTGTTATTACTATACTAATTTCAGTACATTTGTTTTCTTTTATAATATGGCAGGCTATGGAGTGCAAAGATTCATTTTTTCTAGGTTAACAAAAAGTAAATAACCTGAGAAATTTCGATGAGTACTTTGAAACAACTGAGGGGACTGTGTCCTGAACACCTAGATTAAGGACTTTACCCCACTAATGCCTGAATACTGCTGCTTGTGGTTCTATTGGTATTTCATTGTTTATCCAAATAAAATCCAAGGTATAGTTGTTCTTTTTTAAATACCACAGTCTCAATTCTTATTGTAGCCTATTTCTGACAGGCCTTTAAAAATACAGTGCCTTGACATTTATATTGATATAGTGATACTCAGTCACTGCTATTAGCAATTCTTAGTTCCTGGTACATATGTATCTCATGTTTTTAAAAATGAAAATGATCGGTTCAGTGTTTTAGAACCTGGCTGCTTTTGAGTGGGTCACCTAATCACAGATATTAAAAGCATACGTTTGTTTGAGAGCTAGCTCTAAGTGTAGAAACTGTCAGAGGATTACTTTAGGTTTTTGGGGTTTTTTTTTAACAATATTTTTTCTAATTATTGAAGTAATCCATGATTTTTAAACAAATTTTGGAAAATGCAGAAAGGTATACTGGGAAAAGTACTTGCAATTCACCCATAATGTAGATACTCTTAAATCTTACTGGTGTACATGTCTATGAATGTGAGCACACATGCCTATGTGTAGAGCTGAAGGATAATTTTTTTTAAAAAAGTAAATCATGACTAACACAAATATAAAATGAATACATGCCAAATATTTCACTTAACTGATTAATGAGGGAACAGATAAGATATGAGAGCTGATTCAGAGGAGAAGTCAAAGTATCCCACATTTATAGTCAGATAAAGAATGATGGAATCAATTTTTTTTAAATGCAAAACTGATCAGTATCTGTAGGGCAAGAATCAACTGCGTTCCAATGGGCAGAGCATGCATTTCTACTCGGATCAGTGTTTGGACAGTAATTTGTGTTGCTATCTGTTTTCTGTTAGGAGTTGTAAAGTGGCTCAAAGACAGTGAAAGCCAGAGCTATCCAGATCACCAATTGGAATTATTGTTTTTACATTTTTTCCACCTAAAACTAATTGAAAATCAACCATGTGTATTTCTTCCCGCGGACATCACGACTGTCCACATAGTTACCAATGAGCATTATGAAATGCACAGACTAACACAAAAACAAGGAAACAAAAGTAAAACAAAGACAGTCCGACCTTTCCCTCCCTTTCTTTACTCTGGGACAGGCAGTATCACACCCCTTCACTGTCCTGTCTCCCAGTCACCCTTGTGCTTTTTTATGCACTTTTCCCCCACTCCCCAAACACACAGCCAACCTGATCAGTCCAATCCTGATTCTGAAGTTTTGAGTTTTTCTTGCTTCAGTTGATGAAGCCAGCCACAACATCTGAGCCATATATGCAAGAGTGTTGTTCGTTGTCTGCGAATAAGAATTCTTAACATTTACCTTTAAAGCGTCTATTGCACTGCAGTTACAGAGCTTTGCCAAAGTAGCCTAATCTTTACTCATCTTTTCAAAAATTCATCTTTGTTGTTATTCCCATGAGGCAAATATCTCTTTTAAAGGAACAAGCTTTTAAGACAATTAGCTTCTTTAGCATTGAATGCAAGCAATGTCATTCTCAGTGTTTAATCACGTTATTTTGTCTGAAATATCCAGGGTCAAGGAGATATTTTATATTTTAGTAGCTATTTTTTTAACTAATAATTCTTCAGGAGCTAATAAATTCTTTGGGAATTTCTTACAAATATAGTGTTCCAAATTCACTTATACAATCTGAATTTGAATATGGCTATCTAAAAATGAACTCATTTTTAGGAGGGAGAACTCATTTAGAAGAGGGAGAGGGATGAACTGGGAGTTTGGGGTTAGTAGATGCAAACTATTACATTTAGAATAGATAAGCCACAAGGTCCTACGCTATAGTGCAGTGAACTATATCCAGCCTCCTGAGATAAATGGAAAAGAATATATAAAAAGAATGTATATACGTGTATAACTGAGTCACTTTGCTGTACAGCAGAAATTAGCACAACCTTACAAATCAACTGTAGTTCAATTAAAAATGAACTTATTTTCTGTTTCCTTTCAAGTATAGATTTTTATTAACAATTATTTCTCTTGGTCATTTTTTTCCTTCATTAATGACTTGTGTATTTCATTTTCATTTTATTGCATGGGCAAGAGAAGAGAAAAATGCATTCATTTTTGTCTTTTCTAGCAATTAATACTAAATTATTAATAGGAAACTCCTACTGAAGATTTCATCTGGCTGTAATCTATAGTCAGAGTAACATAGCTAGCGAGCTTGGCAGTCAGCTCCTAACAATATGAGCAAACCTTGAGGTGGGCATGAAGAATGATGGCCATCCTTGTGCCAGGGCCTTATTACCATTTTAATTCAAAAATGTTGTTTTGGGTATAAGTAAACTACGGTAGCCATGAAAATAAGCGAGACTAACCATTTGTTTTAACTTATATGTTGATATATTCCATATAATTCAAAGAATGGAAAGTTAATGTGTAGCTTTCCACCAGTCTCTGTAGAGGAAGGGAAATAATTCATGCCTAAATATGTTAATGTTTAACTGAACTATTTTACGTACAGTTGTATTTGATCGCAAGATACAGCATTTACTTAAGATTTATCGTTTTAATTCTAAGTCTTGCCTCACCTATAACCTACATAGATTTTATTCTAGTAAAAACAAGTCTGAAAGTAATGTTCACTGATTTAGATGTTGATGACAGATGCGTCTTACGGCAGGATAGCGTCTATGGCTTGGAGACATGGCCAACATTTACTCTCTAATAATGAATGACCTGGATTTTTCCCACATGTTTGAGGTCTTGACGTCACAGAGACCAAAGGATTTGGGGCTCTGGTATATTCCCTGCTGGCAGTCATTCATAAGCAAATTCCTGGTAGGAGAGTTGGATTTGAGTGACATCTGGAGGCTTTCTGTACCTAGATGTGGGGGAATTCTGGGTTTGCATTTTTTCTGGTAAGCTAGATTTGGCTTTTAGGAAATATCACAAGTGCAATTGACGGACTTCACATTTCACATTGAGAGGGACTGAAAGATTGGAAGAATTGAAGGAGAAATATTGGTCTTTTATGATGTCTTCCATTGAATAGAATTAGTTAATTTGATGTTAGGTGCTCATATAAAGCATTGCTTGAGCTCCGTAGACGTCAGGAAGATATATCTGTTATTAATTATGATTTAAAAGTGAAGATTGAATTTTTTAACTTATCACAAAATTACAACAGTTATCCTTGAATGTTCAGAAAGGAAGCATTCTGAAGTATCTAGCTATGGGGCAAAATTGTTAGTAATTGAATTCCATTTTCTCCCTAAAGCCCTCTGCACTGTGGGAAACTCTCCATGAGTGTTGAAGAAGTGGTGTGAGAGTGTTGTATTTGCAGCATGGAAGAGGGAAATAGAAGGCTCCTTTGCATTGTGTCTAAGCAGAGCAGTGCTTGCAGAATGAGCTTGGAATGTGACTTACTCTCCAGTTCCCTATAAAATATTGCTTATATAGTCTGATCATGCAGATGTGGTGAAATCTGAGGCAAACTCTATTGTACATTAATAATGCCCCACAGGAAGCTATAAGATTCCATCATTATTAAATTCTGGAGTATAATGTTAAAAGTATAATATTAAATGTTTCTCTCCTTTGGTTCTCATCTTATCAGAAGAGCCAGTATCCAGTGTCTCTTTGGCACATTATCAACAGGAGAAATAGCAAGGTACTATTTTCCTATTCACGGATTTTTTTGCAACCCAAGAGTATCAATATATAGCACATTGTCTAGATTTCTATGCTAGAGAATTATTTTCCATGCTTTATAAAAAAAACCCTGTAGTCAAAATCGTAAAAAAAAAAATTTAACTACAAAGTGGGTATCTGTCCTAAAAGGGCTACTGTACAAGTATACCAAATTTCTTTAAAGGAGAAGTCAGTAGTGGTAAGTGGTATCAAATCCCATTGTTGTAATTTCATTAATGGTTAGTATGTAACTCTTTATTGCATTTTTACTGGAAAAATATAAAATAAAATGTAAATGTTATAGAACTATAAAATATAGAAGTTTATGTTCTCTTGTAATCCTGCTTCCCAGATGAAATTCCTATCGGTAATTTAATGTGTAGTCTTTTAATACTACACAAGGCATAGTGAGGAAGCAGTCGTGCCCGGTAGGTAGAGATGGAGCACAGATTCTGGAACCACATTGCCTGAATTTGAATCCTGTCTCTGCTACTGTATGAGCCAGGGTCCTGGCAGGAAATCAAAGGGTCTGGAGACTTTGAGGAAGGGACAAGTTACGGAGGTATTAAGGGAAACACCAAGGAATGGTGAGGCAACCTGGGTTAGCGAGAGGGGAAAGATCTTCCCACCCCAATGAGAGTAGTAGCTGTAGGAAAGGGGTTACTGAGCAGAAGCTATGGTCAGGAGGAGAGGAAAACAGCCCCTGTTGGATGTGAGCAGGGGAGGGGAGGGCAGTGGGGATGGGTATAAAGCCCCCACTTCTACCACCTTGCCCTACCCTCACCTTTGAGGGTCACTCCCATCGGCTAAATCCGCGCAGAATCTGTGGACTCGGGAATCCCGGTGTTGTCATGCATAGAAATCAGCCTCTTTAGGGCAGAGGAGGAAGGTTAGATGTGGTGAGGGGCAAATGGAGAATTACAAGCAAAAATACTAGCTGTATGACCTAAGAAACAGTATTGACAATTTACTCTGTGCTTCAGTTTCCTCATCAGTTTAATGGGTAGAATAATAGAACCAATAACACAGGGTTATTATGAGGCTCAAATGAGTTACTATGTACAAAGTGTGTGAGTGCCACCTGGATAGACATGGGTCAGCAAGTATTATTAATGTATTACTTTAATAACTTTATTAATTAATTATGACTTTATGAATTAATTTTACATGAAATTCAGAAAAATGTGTGATTTTTACTTTAACAGTGTATCTTGATCATCCCTCTCTCTCGGTATATGTATATAAATATATATATATACACAAACACAATACATATACATTATACATACATATACATACGTGAATATACACAAATGTACACCCACTTCTTTCTCTGCACACACACACACACACACACACACACACACACTCTCTCTCTCTCTCTCTCTCTCTCACTCACTCTCACTGTCTCACATCCTGAACTCTGTCTACTTTTTATTGGCTTCCAAGTATTCCACTGTATGGCTGTACCATGATATGTTTAAACTTTGCTGTTTAGATGGATATTTGGACAATTTCATTATTTCACTCTTATGCACAATGCTGTAGGAACATTTCACCTTTTAACTGCTCATTTTGGATTTGAGAGAAGCAAGTATGTTATGTGCACTTGAGCCATCTAGATTAAATCATCTTCAGGCTACTCTCTGATGAGAAGGAATGTAAATGAGTGACATTAGTACAGCTGCTCTGGAAGTGGCTGAAGCCTTTTATTTTTCTCAGTCCTCACCCCATTCAAATTTATAGGGAAAGAAAAGCTTTATAGATTTTTTTCATGACCTTTAACTTTATTGAAGGACAACTTTTTAAATATTATTTTCTTGATACTGTAATACTCTGTACACTCAAGTTTCATGTATTTTATGAAAATGTTGATAATCATGTAAACAGATTCACAGCCAAATTTTTGATCTAGTTGATTTCACTGTAATGAGGTCATAGAAGCACAATTATGGGTGATTGACTGAAATCTCATGCTGTGTATGTAAACTTTTTAATGTGATAATATATCTTATGACTGTGTCTGTCTTATGACTGACTATATATACATATATATATATATATAGTTTGGGTCTAGAACTTTTTTATCCTTACACGACAAATAAACTTTCCCTTTACTGTGGAGTACATTTTCTAAAATTCAGTTGACCAAGTATGGAAAAAAGTGACATTTATTTACTTCTCTACTTCAGGTGGATAGCACTACATATCATTCTGCATTGAAATAGTTAAGAATATTTTGTCCTATTGTGGAGAATTTAGACTGAGAAAAAAAATACTGTCCACTTAGTGTTTATGAAGGATGAACTGAAGAGAATTGGAACAAATGAGATTTTAAACAATACTGCAGAAAAACTCTGTTTTGGTGGCACTGGTGACAAGCTGTCCTCAATACAGTGCCACTCAGTTTCATCACCTAAGTGATTTAGCACGCATGAGATTGTTGTAAAGAAACAAATTCTGCAATATTTATTTATTTAAATATACATTCTGTCTAAAATCATTCAATTTGAGAATTCTCTTAAACGGACAGCAGAAAAGAGACCGTTTCATGAATTTCCATGTGGTATCTTCTGCCCTAACTCGGCCTGTCAAAAATGTGTTTACTCCGTGCCTGCTTGGGATTCTGCTGTCTTCTCCCTGCCTTTCCTGCCCATTTTGCTGCTCTTCTGTGGTCTTTAACACATACTCTGATAATCTTTATCTCTGGGCTCAGGCTTGAACCTTTATCCCTAGAACCTAGCATAACATGCAGCCAAACTTGAAATGCTTTCAGATTTTGGATTTCTTTGTAACCTCAAGCTCAATGTTTAGAAAGTTAGGATAATGGAAAGAAGAAAAGGAAAAAAAACATTATAATCGTATGACTCTGAGATAAACAGTTAATGTTTTTATGTATCTTCATGATTTTGTATATTTTACATAGGTGCAGCAATTCAGTATGTTTAATTTTGAGTATTCCTTTTAAACTTAAGTCTATTTCACAAGCATTTTTTTTCTGGTATTAAGTGTTCAGAAACATCTTTGATGGTTATGTGCCAATTTACTTTATGGCTATGATATAACTTACTCTCTTATTAGACATTTTGTGTTACCTAATTTTCCCTATTACAACTAATAATGAGAGTTTTAAAACTGTTAAAAAAATCTCAAGTTGTAGATCTTTTTACAAATATTCCTAGAAGTGGAATTACTAGGCCAAGTGGTAGGAATACTTTAAAACTTCCCGTACATATTGCCAAGTTGCTTTCCAAGAAGGTTGTACCAATTTACACTCCCACCCGCAGTGTAGGAGAGTGCCTGTTAAATTTTTAATTGGATTTCTTTGCTAAGAAACCAAATGGTCAACATTTAACTGATCATTAAAACAAAGATGAGAGCATAACTCTTCAGGCATTTTGCTATCAAGATGAAAATTTGAGTCTGTTGGATTTCTGTAATGCACTGAAGAAATTCTGCATGTTAAAATAAATTGTATCATTTTTAGCCTCATTAGATCATTGGACTACAAGAATACCTTGAATTTGATTCATACTTCTCCAGCAGAGGTTAAAAAATACTGTGCCAGGGTTCTGACCCCTTTCCTTTGGACTGGAGTCGGTGGTGAGAGGTGGAGACTGATTCTGAGTTAATGAAGACAGCTTTGCTGGGCTGGTCCACATGCCTGCCTTGTCTGAAGGAGGGAAGCAGGAGCTGAATGTCTGACACTGGCTACTCGATACACTTAATAGGTGGATGGATGCATAATGGAGGGATAACTGAAGTGATGAAGTGATAAACTCATAAACCTGCTGAAGTTCAAAGCCCAAAGCCATCCTTTGTCATTTGTGGCATAGATGGGCAACCCTCTTTACCATGGATGAAGGCGTATTTGACTAATCAGAATTCTGCTTATTAGAATGTCTTGGCCTTCCAGGTCACTATAATATATAATTTTTCTTTATCTTTTGGACTTAGAACCAATAGAACTAAACTTTGTATATTTGTATATCTGATATAGAATATCATGGTGGAAAACAATGTTTCTTTTCCTCTGTCTCTCCTTGTCTCTCTGTCGCTGTCTCTCCCTCTTTCTCTCTCCATTCCCTTTTCCCTCTCTTCCTTTTAAATATAGACACAAAAAAGCAACAGCAGTAAAAAACAGGAATCTAAAGTAACTGGTTTCCCCCTTGTGCTGACACGCGCAAGAGATGGATCAAAGATCACACTTGTGTTAGATGTATAGGCAGAAAATTGGCACATGGTGTGTTTTTTGCACTTCCGGCCCTGTGGAAAGTAGTGATCAAAATCCCAGCCTGTGGAGGTGGACATAGGTTCTAATCCATGCTCTGACACCAGAAAACCTGGGACATTTTACTTAGCCTAACTGTTCCACAGTTTCATATTTGTTGGTAGCTTGCAGAATCTACTTCTGTAGAGTTTTTGGTAAGATTATATGAGAAAATGCATGTCAAATGCCAGCACTGTGCTTGATGTGCAGTAGCTTCTCATTGGCTGCCATGCACTTGTTTGAGATTATTAATTCTTAGTGATCTTCGCTAATATATCATTCAACGGACCCTTACAAAATGGTTGGTGGTAAGCAATAAAGATAGAGACTTTGATAGGCAATTACCAATTGACTGTGGAATGTTCCTGAAATTGTTCCTATGTCTGTTTCAGAATTTATAATGATGAAAAATGAGATTAACAAACTGATTTTTTTGTATATATAAAACAGATTTAAGAGTCAATGCTAGTATTCGTATAACTAGATTAATAATGCAAAGACAAACATTTTCATACAAATCATTCTAGTTAGGCTTGTTCAGTTTAATAGAATCAAAGTAGTCTATATCTTTTCTCTCTCCCTGTTTTCCTACCTTTATGTGTGTTCTTTCTTTCTTTAGTCATTTTACTGAGATACGATTTATGTGCAGTAAGATGTGCAGATCCTAATTGTACATTTCAGTGAGTGTGACAAATGCATACAGCCTGCATATATTCTTTCTGTTTATACCATCATTCCCTTTACCATCATTAATAACATGCAACACTTACTGAGTGATAACCATTGTCAAGTATCTACGGGACTTTTTATCCATGTGTTCATCAGTCCTCCCAATAATCCTCCCTATTTCGAACTACTGTTATTCCCATTTTACAGATGAGAACTGAGCTTAGAAAGATGAAGTGACTTGCCTAAGTCACTTGCTGTGCCTGTCACAGAGCCTGCCTTAGAACGTAAGCTAGTGTCCCTGACCACCATCTCTCCATCACTACTATGGAAGCCAGACCACAATTTCTTTTCACGCTAATGAAATTGACACAAATTCTCATAATCAAACGATTCTTAGTCATTCTGTTTTGTGAATATATTTTAATCAAAATGGGATCCAATATATAGAGAGAAATTGAAAAGTTTTCCTGTAAGTGAAGGGACCTCTTTAAAACAGAAACCGTATTTTTTTGTATATGTATTATATAGCAGAATGCATCATGAGCAAAATATTCTAGTTAACATTTAGTTCAATTCACTTCATTTGGCATATGTATTGTCTGTTATTTTTGACTGATGGCAAGCTACCATTGACCGGTGGCAATATGTTTTGATGCCCAAATAATAAAAAGCAATCTTTAATACATTGTTTAAAAGAAGAAAATGATTAATCTTTATACTCTGAAGACAGTGCTTGCCTGTATAGCTAAAAAAATAAGGAAATGGTCCATAATCTAAACTTGGTCCCCTAACCATTTTTCATTCCGACCCTGAATATTTTTCTGTTTGGTATGGTCTAAAATTCTTTTTTCCTTTCTTCTTTCAGGATTTTCTTTTTCTATATTTGTTATTTGGACTGTTCTTCAGCCAGTTTGCTAAGCAGAAGAGTATAACAAGTTATTTGTTCATATGGGTTTCTTCAAAGTCCTTAAAAAATATGCATATTGTATCTTACTTGCAGGGCTTTGCTTCTCTAATTTTTTTTTTTTTTAAGTCCGATTAAAGTGAAAAAAGGCTTTAATTCTTTCACTGTAGAGAATGTACAAGTGTTACAGGTACAAGAGAAAAATAATATTAGCATGGGATTATGGTCAAGCTTAGGCATTTTCTCCTTAAATTCTCTGAGCACGGAGTTAACAATACTTTTCTCCGCCTTGGGGTGTACGAACATCCTGAAACAGTAAGGTAGATTAATTAAATCAGAAATGAGAAAATATTCATTAAGCCAAAGTTGCTTTTGTAAAAGGTAACACCTTCAGATCTTCTGGAGATTAGGGTGTGAACATCTTTGGGGGTCATTATTCTGTTCTGCCTAGTACACTGAGCGTATGCCAGTAGCGGAAGCACCAGAGTTCTTTTCCTTGTAACTACACAGGGAAATTGCTTCTTGGTTAACAAATGCAAGAGCTTTGGCCAAGCCTGTCTGAGGTTTTAGCTCAAAAAGAAGAGCTCCATTCTTCAGGTTTAGATTTCATTTCAAGTGTATAATCACCAATTATGTTCTATAGCCCTATGTTTATGGACTATCACTTGAGTTCAAAATACAGTAAATTTGTAACACATTAATTAGTTCCTCATAGTGACAGGGTTCTATGTGGTATGTGGCCAGTTTTGTGGATCTGGACCTAGGAGGTGCTAGGAGATAGGAGACTCCACTGCTAACTTTGCAATCCTTTGTGGATAATTTTTTGTCACTGAACTTCATTTGCTCATGTATAAACTACATATGATAACCAAATCTCTCTTACTCAGCTTCCAGAACCAATGAGATCTTAATGAAGAATGTTCTATAAATTACAGAGCTCTCTTTCTATATATAGTATTTCTCTAAGGCCTTATTAAAGGGCCCTTTTGTACTCAGTGTTTTATTTATATTGATGTAAACAAACACAATGGTGAATCTTATAGCACATTACTGAAAATAATTCAGCGTTTTGTAAAATCAATACTTAGTACCGCTTCAAATGGTAAACTTTCTGTCAGATTATACAAAGCAGGTTTATTTTGCCCTGTTCTTTTGGAAAAGTAATGTGAATCTGTTGATGGTCCCACTTTTCTTTCTGTAGTTCTGTTACATAAATATGAAACGTTAATGCCTCAATAGTTCTAAATATACTTTAATTAAGACATCTCTAGGACAGTGGTTTTCCAAGTTGTAAGTAACAGAAGTCTTTTTGCAACAAAATATTACATGGAGCGGCCATATGCAAAAAAAAGGTATGTGGAGCTGCTCTGGTTGAATGGGAACATGGGAGGCATCAAGTCCATGAGTTGGTGCCCTCACAAATACACATTCCAGTGTCTGCTAAGGCACCCCCAGTGGGTTTCAGTGACCCACGGTTATTTATTTGTAAAGTGTTTAGTATGTTCTGAACTGTACGAGATAATATATAGTAGGTACAGGTCAAGAAGCTATGGGGACTATAAATGTGCGTGTGTGTGTGTGTGTGTGTGTGTGTGTGTGTGTGTGTGTGTGTGTGTGTGTATGGAGCAGGTTAAATAAATATGAGTTCTCCACAAGTTTATTTTGTAAATGCTAATGCTAAGTCAATGTTTGTTCTCCGAGTTCACCTCTCCTATAAAACCATAACCCATGTGAGTATTTATATTTAAAATTATTTTCTTGAAAGTTATATTGTAAGTTCATAAACTATGCATTTATATGTAGTTTATGTTATAGTATGCCTACTATGTATGCATATATACATATATATATAATTTTTAAAAATATCTGTATGTAAATTTGAAAATTCTGTTTGTGCATCTGGCCACCATGAACAGAAGGAATAGAGGTTACGATGTTACAGCCCTTGGTCTTGGATAGTTAATGTATACATGAGTACATGAAACATCTTTACTAATCATCTCATCAGTGGAAAATTTGGAAACAGTTTTTGTCAGAGTACCATATCTAGTTTGTAATAAAGAATCTCGTAGTTTCGTTTTTCTCAAATTTTGTTTTCTGTGGTCATAATTTTACAGTAGAATTTATAATTTGGCTCCTAATCATCTTCAGAAATGACATTTGATACTCTTACCTGGTTCATTGGTCTAAGAGGATCTATATCTTGGGTAACTGAATATACTTAAAAAGTACAAGAGAAGTAACATACGAAACTTTTAAAGCCAAGTGATTTGGAAGAGAGAGAATTTTACAATTAAAAAAATATGGTATCAAATGAATAAGCCATTTTTATATTCTGTTTTGAAGAAATAGGTTGCTTATTGTTCCCTATATGTGTACACAGTTTGGACTTATGTTGGCATATCAAAATAGAGTGACTTGTGAGGAACAGGTGATTTTTCAAGAAGACAGTTTACTTATTTAAGAAACAAAACTGTAAAATATTTTAAACATTTTGATTCACATCCTGAAAGACTTTGTGTATTTTTAGTCTTTCTTTATAAAGGATTATTAAACTTAATTTTAAACTTAATTCACACTATTAAGGGCATTTATATTATGACACTAGGGTGTATCTGTACACAGTTCTGCATTTGCTTTTTGGATTCCTTTTTTCCTTTATCACAGCTAGAATGTAAGATACGTTTCTATTCGTATTGGGCCTTTAAGAGGTTATATAGCTAATGGAAACACGTATATATGAGTCCAAGTTCTGCCTCTTCCAAGATTCATTGCCATAAGGAAAGTTGGTTAGTCTCAGAGAGTTACTTAGACTTTCTCAATTTAACTTACTAGCCTGTAAAATGGTCTAGTCTGAAAACCAGGGGAGTTACAAGAATTCAATGACATAAGGAATGTGAAAGTTTATGGTGTAGTGCCTGGCATATGTTAAGTGACCAATGAGTACTTTGCTTTTCTTATTCTGTTAACTAGAAATTAAGTTTCAGATTTACAACTTCTAAATCTATATCTCCAGCTTGGATGCCTCTCTTGAATTCCAGACTCATACATTCAGCAGCAGTAAATGACCTCTTGCTTAGATATCTAAACACATCTCAAATTCCATGTATCCCAAATAAAACTTCCAGTAGTCCCCTGTAGACCTGCTCCATCTGCAGCCTTCCTAATCTCAGTTGGTGGCAACTCCAGCCTTCCAGGTGCTCTGTTAAAGATCCGGGGGGTGGGGGGCCTCTTTGACTCGTCTTCTTCTCTTACACATCAGTCCCAGTCTACTAGCAAGTCCAGTTCAGTTCTACTTGCCAAATACTCCAGAATCTGACTACTTCTCACCACCTTTACTGCTACAATGATAGTCAAGCTAATATCATTCCTAGCCCTAATTACTACAGAAACCTCTCAGCACTGCTCTCTGCTTCCTTACTTATCATGGATTCACAGTAAAGTAGCCATCAGTCAATGTCACGCCTCTGCTTGAAGCCCTCTAATGACTCCTCATGTCAGAGTAAACGCTTAAGACCTTACAACCACCGGCAGGGTCCTATGCAGTTGGTCTTCTTTATCTTTGTCATTACCTCATCTCTTATTACCTTTCTCCCCACTTACTCTGCTTCAGCTACACTTGTTCGTACTATTGTTTATGCATCCCCACTGAGGGTATTTGCACAGGCTCTTCTGTCAGCCTGGAGCACTTGCTTTTTAGATATCCTCAAAGCTCATTTCCTCCATGCCTGTGTCTTCAAGTCTTTAATCCAGTGTTGCCTTTCCAGTATGGTTTAGCCTGATCAGTCCCTCCCTTTCAGACTGAAGCCCCTACCACCTATACTACCAATCCTCTTTAGCCTGCTCTCTCTTCCTCCAAGGGCACTTAATCACCTTCTAATTCGTGGTAGAATTTCGTTATTACATTCATTCTCTACTTTTTGTCTCTTTCACTAGAAAGCACCATTGTGGAGTTACTTTTTTTTGGTTTTGTTCACTATTTCCCAAGCATCTAGAACAGTGTCTGGCACATAATAGATGCTCAATAAATATTGGTGGAATGAATTGGGGAAACAATAATTAGATCAGAAAAAATGCATGCCTAGAGTTCTTTACATTTTATCCCATACTATTTATTTAAAAGGAACTCATTTAGACAGAACAGCAATGAGAGTAGCCAATTCGCAATTTGGAAAACACCTGGAAAGCAACATAGGTTAAGTATTTAAGATGTGGTAGCTTTGGAATTGGACTACCTCGGATTGATTGCTGTTTCTGCCACATAAAAACTCATTGGGATCATCAGCTTTCTGATTCTTTCATCAACCTGAATACCTTAAAATAATTAGCCATGTAGTTGATACCCCGCCAAAATCTTGATTTTAAAAATATTTTTACCCTGTACTTGTTTTTTGTAAGCATCCAAAATCCATAAATGTGGACATTCATTTTATTCTTTGAAGATGCCATCCTCTCAAGATAAGGAAGTATTGATATAGCTCCAAATCAAAACATAAAATTCCATCATGATTTATCTACATATGTCTTTCTCACAGAGACCCAGCATTTTTTTAATTCATTTCATGTTAGTACACATGCATTCTGTCACCAGATCTTAAATTGCCATTCTTATGCTGGATTTGTGACATCGTGCGTCATCAAGAGCTGTTCTCAAAAACGCAGATTCAATTACGTCTTAACAAACGGGCCAAATATCTAATCTGCCACCATTAAAGCTATATTAACCTGCTTTTATCCAGTGGGGGCTTGAATAACAGAGTAAGACCACATCTGTGTCCACAGCTGCTTCCTTTTAGGCAAGAACCATAGCATAATATTCAGGACAAGGGCCTTTGAAAGAGTCTGTGCATAAAGCATAATTTTAGGTATTGGGCAAAGCCTGTGTTTAGTGTTCTGGGCCTCTAGTTAACCATCTGTTTCCCCCCCCCCCCCAACAGAGAGTCCACTTTATCTGTCATTTTTGGGTTCCTACTGCATTCCCTTCTGTTTCTGTCATTAAAAACCTCTTTTCCAGAGGTTTTCATTTATGTCTTAGTGTGAACTATTTATCCTGGAAGTATTTGCTTTTATAGCTCAATTTTCAACTAAATAGTCTTTTTTCCGTTAAAAAGTTGGATATGAATAAGTTGGTAGGAGAACTATTTTGAGAGGGCTGTGTTGGCTCTATGACAATTCCAATAGGTATTTCAGCCCACTCCATTGTTTTATAATGTCTGATCCTGATGATTTTGTATCTTCTGGTTATTTTGTTACTAGATGGCATTTAATGTTTTCCTTTTGATTGTTAAATGTCTTTTCTTTCCTTTTTTTTTTAGTGCAGCTTCAACAATCTAGAAATGAATAGAGCAAGTAAAAATTATATATACTAATGGCTTTTCTAGAAGCCATTAGTATAATGCTGATCTTAAGCAACAGTTACCAGAATTGGGAGCTGTATTTGAATTACAACTTTGATAGGTGAAGAAAGAATAGTTCATTTGTTGAATTCATACTTATTATATAGCTGAACATTTTATGTTTATTAGCCATTTTGTGTTTTCTTGTGAATTGTCTTCTCATTAACATTTTAAATATTGATATTTACTTATTCCATGGGATAATAGAGCGGTGCTTGCCTTATAATTTACTTAATATATTTTTGAAATGCAATTTTTTTACCATATATTTATTTATTTATATTTATTTATTTTTGGCTGCGTTGGGTCTCCGTTGCTGCGCGCACGGGCTTTCTCTAGTTGCGGTGAGCGGGGGCTGGCTACTCTTCGTTGCGGTGCCCGGGCTTTTCGTTGCGGTGGCTTCTCTTATTGCGGAGCACGGGCTCTAGGTGTGCATGCTTCAGGAGTTGTGGCTTGAGGGCTCTAGAGCGCAGGCTCAGTAGTTGTGGCGCACGGGCTTAGTTGCTCCGCAGCATGTGGGATCTTCCTGGATCAGGACTCGAACCCATGTCCCCTGCATTGGCAGGTGGATTCTTAAGCACTGTGCCACCAGGAAAGCCCTACCATATTCTATTTAGACATTATTCTTGTATTTTAAAAATTCTTAAATAGCCCTCTGCATTCAGATAGGAAAAAATTTAATTATCATTTTTTGGTAAGTTTTGGGGTTTGATTTGACATGGAGTTTTTGAATACTTTTGGGATTCAGTTATATGAATGGTAATTTGCATGTAAATAAGCAAATTGTGGGATTTTGTAAGTTGCTACACAGAATTGTCAGCAAACTTAGTTGAATAATGGATATGCCTTTTCTGTTGGCTTACAAGATATTAGATCAATTAAAATGAATTATAAAGAAGAACTCACTGAAATTAGTAAATTAGGTAGAAATTATGTTGTATGAGTGATAGAAGCCAGGTAATAGTGAGTGGAGAAGTAGATGGGAGGTGAGGACATGGAGAAATCTAATTTAGACTATTTTTTCAAGGTGCTGGGTAATGAAGAGAAATATAAAAAGAGAAAAATAGCTAAGGAAGTGGTTTGGAGATAAAAATCTATATTTGTAAAAAGAAGGGAGAGACTTGAGTGTGTTTACCGAGGGGAGAGAAAATGGACATGGAAAGATTTACAGCACGGGATGGTTCAGGCAAAGCACTGGTGGAATTAGATACCTGAAGAGGCAGGAGGAGGGAATCTAACCCCCAGACCGATCTGTTAACATGGGCTGAAGACAGGCACTGTTTCCACTGAGTTAGGAAGTAGACAACAGAGATGGATATGGTGCGTATATATTTGTAGGGAGAAAGGCCTGAAGTTGAGTCAGTGCCCATAACATGACTTTTATATCGTCCATGAAATAAGAAGGAAAGCATGCTCAGAGAGTGAAGAGGAAGGTGATAGATGTTATTTATGTCTGGATTTCTTCATACATTTATTCAACAAATACTTATTGAATGTTGCCACATGTCAAGCCCTGTGCTAGGACCAGGAAATCCTCAATGAGTCTAATTACAGAATGCAATATCGGGGAGAATATAGCATATTTTAAGCCAAACAAAATGATTGTCCAGGAACTTCTGAGTATGTTAGGCCCACATCTACCATTATCAGTGCTTAGTAAATCGGAATATTACTTAATAAATTTCAATTCCAGCACGTTAGGTGGTGACCTGGCACCCTAAGAGTGAGTGATGGCAGATTCAGAAGTTCCAGGTTCCAAGGAAACAGTTTACTGAGAGAAAAAACTCAATGTAAAGCATATTATGTATCACTACTTTGAAAACATCTATCATGATATAAACATATCCATTCAATTATGTAGCATTATTCATAGTAAAAAGTCACCAGATTCTTAGTCTTTCAGGCTCTTTTTGAATAAATATGTTTTTTTTCCAGAATTAATTACATAGGGTCATTTCCACCTTACCAAAGGTTGTTGCTGAAGGCCTATTCCTCTCCTACTTATAATTTCTCTTTTAACATATATGCCCTTGAGCAGTGAATCTCAGTATTCCATGTTTTACATCTTACCTCTTAATTTATTGAAATATCTGGGTCCCACTATCATAAAATCAAACCGTGTTTATAGTCATCCAATGCATATATATTTATATTCATAACATAAATCTATGCAATTTTAGCAGTAAAATATGTTAACATAGTATGTTAGAAATACTTAAGGGAGGTAAAACCAGAGAAAATAGGGGATTTGGTGAAATATTTAATAATGTCTACCAACCAACATGAATAAAAATCACAGTTTAATATGTGATAGAAAGGATAGGCAAAAGAAAGTATAAAACATGTGAGGATTGAGAGAAAAATAACCTGAGTAATATTTATGACAATCCCTTGTATGTCACTTACACTACCTCTCTGCCCCTCCGATGGTGTGAATGTTACTGGGAAAGATTGTAGGATAACATCTCTTGTTTCGTATATCAATTTACTAGTTGTTTGGGGGAGTTACTTGATAATGACAACAGAAGAGCCTTTACACTAAGAATATTTGGCATGGTAAGTGATAAATACTTATATAATTTTTCTTTCTGATTTTTGATGTAAAATGTCTAGGCAGGAATCTAAAAGAGATGTAACCTTATATAGTGTTTGCACTGTTTAAATGTATTTTCTGTGCTTAAATATTTAGTTGAGCTGAACTCAAACATGTGTAACAGACTTAAAAAATTTGTAATAGGTTTTGAATTGTGTCCTCAAGAAGCTCACAGTTCCATAAGTAACTAGACACCTAAGCAGGTAATTACAATGGATTTTTTTAGTGCAATAATAAAAGTAAGTACATGGTGTTTGAATAGTTGTATCCTTGAAATAGGGGAGGGCCTAGAATACTGTTTATAGAAGTGGCAGTGATAATGCTTTGAATTGTGTTTTTAAAAAGATAGGGACTTCCCTGGTGGCGCAGTGGTTAAGAATCCGCCTGCCAATGCAGGGGACACGGGTTCAAGCCCTGGTCTGGGAAGATCCCACATGCCGTGGAGCCTGCGCTTATAGAGCCCTTGAGCCACAACTACTGAAGCCCACATGCCTAGAGCTCGTGCTCCACAACAAGAGAAGCCACTGCAAGGAGAAGCCCACGTGCCGCAGTGAAGAGTAGCCCCCGCTCACTGCAACTAGAGAAAGCCCGTGTGCAGCAGCAAAGACCCAACACAGCCAAAAATAAATAAATAAATTTATTTATTTATTAAAAAAAAAAAAAACAAAAAACTTGTATAAAAAGATAGCCAAAAAGGTGGAGGTTAGGGATAGGAGGAAGACAGCAAAAAATATTCACGGCAGCAAGAGCCAAGAAGCAAGAAATAATGAAAATGCAGGGAAGCTGCACCCTACTGTTTGTTGCTGGGGCATTCGTTGTTAAGGCTCATGAGATGGGAAGTGAGGCTGCAGAAGGAAACAAGGCCAGTTGTTGGAGGATCTTCCTTTCATGTTTGGGATCCTTTATCCTGTCATGGACAGACAACACACATAGCCAAAGTCATAGTTGTATTTCTAATCTAATAAATCATTCTGTCTCAGTGATCCACGGGGACCACACATGTGAGATGGAAAGATTGGAGGTGGAGAAATCTTTTGGAACATTATTGACGTAAACTGTGGGACTGATGGTGAGTCGTCAACTACTGGAGTGGGACTGGGAGTAGAGTTATAACCCTAGAAAAGGCGACTGGTAGTGGAGCTGCAGAAAGGACCCAGCTTGTATACTTAGAGATTGGATGGCTAGGAGGGAAGTACAAGAAATAATGCAGAAAAGAGACAAGTTCGACAGGAGTGATTAGGCGGCTTGAGGAGATGAATTCATTTGAATTTTAGCTTAAGGTTCTGAGGAACATTTGGATAGAGACATCCAACAAAAAGTATGAAGCTCGGAATAAAGCTTTTTCAGCTTTATAAAATCATTATAAATATGGAGGATAACATCAACATTCTCAAAAGAGTTTTGGATTTTTCTTTAACCCATCATTGTGTGATTTGTTCTAATAAATTACCAGGTGCTGCTATTAAGTTAGCCAGTGAAGGTCTAACAGGGTTCTTCCTGTTCGCTCAAAAAAAAAAAAAAGACTGAATCAGTAAAAATGTTTGAAGAGTTGGTGTTTGTAGATTAATTTCTATCAACTTGAAACCCAGAAGGAAAATCTGAAATAATACTTGACATTTTTTTTCTAGTAATCTTATAGCTAAAAGAAATGATCAAATATTCATGATATAATGCATTTTATTATTTATTCCGATTGAAACATAATTATGGACTCTAGAGACCATTTTTCCTATGTTAAAGTATAATTTTCACAACAGTGAAATCAAGGTTTATAGAAACATAAAATGAACATAAGTCAGAGATTTTATTTAGCTCATTGATCAATGAGGCAACCAGTAAGGCATTAAACCCAGTTCAAATGAGGATTTAACTTGCAGGAATTTATATTCTCAACCAGACAAAATTAATTTGCGTTGTTATGAACAGGAATCACTTACGTTGCTGTGGACAGAAAACTTTTGCATTGCTATCAGTTTCCTCTAACTTAAGGTCTATCCCTAGAGTTGTAAAATAGTCTAGTCCAAAGCAGTCAGAGATACATATGCACATTCTTATAGTTAATCCCTAGAGGAATCACTAGAAACCCCCCAGAATTCCACTGAAAAAACACTCAGTAGTCTCTTTTTGTCTATTTCCCCGACACTTGAAAAACTTGAGCAACCTTGAAAAACTTCTGAAATTTGCATATGATTTTGATCATGAGAAACCGCAGTCTTTTTTTTTTTTTTTTTTTTTTTTTGCTGTTTCTCCACATGTTCAATTTTATTTTTTATTTTTTAACATTTTATTGGGGTATAATTGCTTTACAATGTTGTGTTAGTTTCTGCTGTATAACAAAGTGAATCAGCTGTATGCATACATATATCCCTGTATCCCTTCCCTCTTGCGTCTCCCTCCCACCCTCCCTATCCCACCCCTCTAGGTGGTCACAAAACATAGAGCTGATCTATCTGTGCTATGTGGCTGCTTCCCACTAGCTATCTGTTTTACATTTGGTAGTGTATATATGTCAGTGCTACTCTCTCACTTCATCCCAGCTTACCCTTCCCCCTCCCCGTGTCCTCAAGTCCATTCTCTACATCTGTGTCTTTATTCCTGTCCAGCCCCTAGGTTCATCACAACCTTTTTTTTTTTTTTTTTTGGATTCCATATCTATGTGTTAGCATACGGTATTTGTTTTTCTCTTTCTGGTTTACTTCACTCTGTATGACAGACTCTAGGTCCATCCATCTCACTACAGAAAACTCAATTTCGTTTCTTTTTATGGCTGAGTAATATTCCATTGTATATATGTGCCACATCTTCTTTATCCACTCATCTGTCGATGGACACTTAGGTTGCTTGAGAAACCATAGTCTTTGAATGGTAGTCACTCTCTCGTCCTTTAAATATCAGTGTTGAAATTTTGCTAATGAGAACTTGTTTTTGAATGTCAGAAAATAAACTCTTTTATTGGTAACATCCTCTTAGAATTTTCTAATAGCTAAAAAGGTCATGAATGTCATTTACTTTCTCTGGATAAAGGTTTCAGTTCCTGGAACGGTTGCAAAATGGGTTTTGTATTATTTTCCTTAATTTGTAAACCACCAGATGTAGTTCTCCTGATTATGATTAGTTTCTTGTGAATTTGTGGAAATAGCCATTAAAAAATTACTTCAGAGTTTTTATGACCAGATTTTGATGACCTTCGTCTATGTCTCCTGTATTAGAGACTGTATTAATGTATTTATTATATTAAACCTTCTTAGGACGACAGGGAGCAGTTTTGACACATCAGGTACAGATTCCACTGAGATTTTATCGGGGCGATTTTAAACAATTTAGACCAATTTTGATCCATTAATCAGTCAATAGGACTTGAATGAATACGACTAAATTAAAGTATTTCTGAATTATAATACCATCAATTTCAAAGTATTGTTACTTTGTTTTACTTGAAAGAAGAGGTAATCATACAGCACACAACTAGGTCTGAATAAATTAGTTTGTAAGTCCCGTCTCTGCCACTAACCAACTGTAGGTCTCTACACTTGCAGAGGCTCTCAAACTTGCTGCATTCTATTGTATTGCTAGAATAACTTGGAGAGATGTAAAACTCCCAGTGCCCTCACTGCACTGTAAACTAATTAAACCCTGAATGGTGGGACCCAGGTACTAGTATTTTTAATGCTCTCCATTTGATGCCAGTGTGTGGCTAAGGTTGAGAATTACTGTCTCCCAGTAAGTTCTTTCACCTCTCTGACCATCAGTTTTCTCATCTATAAAAAGTTTGAGTTAGGCTTTGTGCTTTCTAATCTTTTTCTTTTATTTTCAGTACTCTCCTGAATATGGTGGTCAAGTTTTCTTTTTCATATGTTTATTTCTTGTGTTTGAATTTTTTCACAGAGGAGATCAGAAATTTCAGGGCATAATCAAATAAGTCAATAATATACTTTAGTCTATACCAAATATTTTGATTGTGTTTTAATTTTCAAATCATCCTACGGTGTTATCTTTGATTTCTGAACTAATTGGTATGGTTTGGGAAATAGCATACTTTGAAAGGAATAGTCTCCTTTATAAACCACATATGAATGTTCCAAATTGATTAAATTTCCTAAAAAGTCATTGGTCACAAGAAATCCACATGCCACATGTGTGAATTAAATTTTGTGTTGTGTTTAAAGTAGTTCGTAACAGTAGATGTGATGATAGTGTACGCAACGGCATTAAGTTTACTGTTACTACAAGAACACACCCTTGAAGTTGGAAGACCTGGATCTCAGTCCTGTTTCTGTCACCTTTACAGTTGTGTGAAAGTCGTTTAAAGTTTCTGATCTTCAGTTTCCAGGACTAAAATTGTTATTTTAGCTTTTCCATTATAGATTTATCAAGTGTGAACTTCACTTGGATAAATTAGAAACTTATTGAGAGTTAAGCATCCTGGCAAAGCTGGAGAGGCAGTGAAGCATTGTACTAAGAGTATGGATTTTGGAGGGAAATGTGGCTTCCAATGTTAGTTCAGTGTGTTACTGTAACAGAAAAGAGCCAAATCGGACTACATGTTGGATCTGTTTCTTTTACTTTAACCTTTGCTTCCCGCTGCTTTTGTTCATTAAGAGGATATTGTCTATATATAATGGCCTTCCTCGGGGAGCCCTTCCCCTCTGCCTGAATGTTAAACCAAAGTGCCTTTGTTCAGGGAAACATCCGGACCCTGTTCCACCTGTGGATGGCTACGAGAAAGAAGAAATTAACACATCCCCTCCCCGAGGCTGGCCATTCCAGGGGATATTTGCAAAACTTACGGCCTTTTTACTTTACTTCCTCATCTCCTCCCCCTCTCTGTGCTATAAAAGAAACTAGCATCCAAACCCCGATAAGGTTATTTTGAGACTTTAGTCTGCCATCTTCTGGTCTGCCAGCTTTCCGAATAAAGTCGTATTCCTTGCCTCAACACCTTGTCTCCAATTTATTGGCCTGTCGTGTGGCGAGCGGAGTGAGCTTGGACTCGGTAACATTACTAGCTGTGTGACTTTGGCAAGTGACTTAACTCGAGTTTCTATAAAATGGTTTCAGTAATACCTATCTTAGTGGCTCTTGTAAGGATTTAAAGAGATAATATGGAGGGTGTGTACACTGTCTGGCACATAGTAGATACACATGAAATGGTTGTTGATAATAACTGTGATATACCTATACCACTAACATGTTAAATGTGCTTCTGAATGCGTGACCTCAGAATATGTGTCAAATATGTGATATTTTGATTCCTTTTTTATGAAGCCAAGTGGTGATGGATGTCTAAGACTCCACCTTTAAAAAAAAAAAAAATACCTCTATAGGTGGTGATTTGAGAAGTTCTAGAGCTCAACCAGTATGCTGAGTTAGAGAACCACAGATGAGAAGTGCTAGCTCTCTGAACATCCCAGCTATAACTTTGGGAACTATTGGGCCACAGTGGAAATAATAAAATAAACTGACCTTCCATTGGATACTTGGAGTGTTCTAACTAACTCAGGGCTCGAGACCAGAGTACCCAATACTCCCTGATGGGGTACAGTCCCACCATTTGCTTCAGAATACATCTTGCCTATTGTTCACTGGGCAAGAGGCCATAAGGAAAGTTTTTGACCTGTGCTCAGCTAAGGTAGTGGTAGAAGAAATAGTAATAATTATCATGGAAATATTAGAAAAGACATTTTTCTCATAGATGTTTATTCAAACCCGGGGAAGGAATGTATACTGAGTATTTTGTTTAACATCAGTATCCATTTCAGTATAGTCTCTGCTTTTATAGATAGTAATACCCCCAGGTCTTGCTTGATATGAAGTCAATTAGTGAGCTATTGATGAAATTCATTTGTTTCCTGTTTAATAGAGTAGCACTTAAAATAAGTGGAAATGTAAAGGTAAACTGTGATTCACCGGATTTGTATTTTTCAAAGTGCTAATGAGATAATCATGTAATGTACTGGCTAGTTCTACTTCCAGTATATTTCAAATATACTATAATCAACATAGTTATTACCCAGAATATAGAATATCTATGTATGTACATATGTGAAAAATTAAACTTCAAATGTCTTTGGTTTATACTGAGTCAGTAATTTCAGCATATGGGATTTTCAAGTTATTTTTTAATGAGGTTTCTTCAAACTTTTCAAATTTTTTCCACTGTGATTAATTCAATAGTGAAGATGTTTACAGAATCAAGTGTTTTTATTTTCTAAGTTTTTGAGTTATATTTTGCTTTATGTAGTTAAGCTTGACTAGTTACAAAGACCTAGTAGGAATTTTAATAAATCACCAAGACAAATTACAAGATAAATTTTATTTGAAAGGATTTACCTAAAAGGAAAATGTATTTTATTCTGCAAAGCTGAAAGCTGTAGCTAGGATGAGGAACTCTTTTCTCCCAATACATATTATGGAATTTCAAAGCAAGAAGATCATCTTGTCTTGTCCCTCCCTTTACAGATGGGGAACAGACCCAGAGAGAATACAGGAGTTGCTCGGTGTCTCAGAGGCATTTAGTGAGTGGCAAGGTTGTGAGTTTGATTACATCAATGACAGGAGTTCTTTCTTCTATTTCATATGTTGTAATGCAGTACTAGGAATAACAAGTAATTTTGAAAGTTGTTTGATTTCTTTCAGAGCGTCAGGTGCCATTTATTGTTCCTGTTTGTCATTGATGCATCCATCCATCCATTCAACAGGTTTAATTTAATAACTAAAGTGATCCAGGAATAAAACAGAACTAACAAAATGAGACTTAGCCCCTGTTCTTGGCCATAGATACTGTGAAGGAGGGGTTGGAGGCTGGAGGTTACAGTGGCTCTTTGAATAGTGGGGCAGGAGGGTAAACTTGCACTCAAGAGTGTGTTTGGATTGCTTGGTTTTACAAATGTGTGACTCCAAGAGCTCATATGTGCAATGCTTTTCTCAATTATTGTCTCATTATGATGACATAAATAAGCTTCTTTACTGATTTTCTGCTCTTTTTCTTATAGCTCCTCACTGCAGCAAACTAAATATTGATTATGCCCTAATTCTACTGGATATCCTTGGGGGGGAAAAATATATATACATATATATATATGTAAAATACTTATTTACATATATATAGTCATTGGGGTGTGATCTGTGGGTCTGGTGTTGCAAACCTTTGCAATTGCCTTAAATATCAGGTTCTTCACTCTTCAAGCTCAGTAAGTCGGGAATACGTAGTGCAGGGTCCTTTTCTCTTCTCTCTATGACAATGGATGCCACACTGGAATGTGCACACAAGTCTCTTGCTAACTTGTCATATGCAGAATCCAGGCCCCAACCTAAGGATTATGACTTAATAAACCTGGATCCTAGGTAGTGGCCCACAGGTGTCTGTATTTAGTAACACCCTCCTGATAAAAGGACCCCTAACATGGGTGGTCCAAGACCACATTTTAAGAAACACCAACTCTCCTGCGTTCTTTTCTGAAGACAGATGAGAACTTCTCTGTCTCTCCTTGGCGTGGGCAATTCCTCTACATTACATGAATATCTAAATATTTACGTCTCCCTAAGAATTGAGAGATACAGTAAATTTGCCTCACAAGGGTAAATTGCAGGCAAAATTCTCCAGTGTTTCAATTCTCAGAAAGGACTGGTTGCTCTTTCATCAAAAGACTGCTTACAAAGAGAGATCTGTCTGGTCACTACTGAGATGTATTATAGGCACAGAAAATTTTATGGATAAAGACTAAGTTCATCTTTATAGGACACTTTTTGAAAGTTTTCTAATCCTTGTTATGACAATGACTGAACTTCTAGCGAGTTCAGACTTAAAGCTTCCAGGGATGTTTAACACTGAAAAAATTAGGATCCATTTGGGAGAAGATCTTGAAGTATAACCACCTTTAGCCTTTTTCTTATTCCTAAGAAAATGCCTAACTTTAAAAGAAAAACAAAAGCAACAGAGATCATGAATAGAGGACTGCTTTTTAAGATTTTAGCAAACCGCTACCATCAAAAAAAACCTAATAGTGGATTGGAGTGTTTCTCTGTAAATAAAGATGAACAGATGTTTTAGACCTGAAAATATTCCCATATTTTTTCCTTTTCCATGTAAAGGATAATAGTGACCAATTGCTTTTTTGGTAACAGATAGTCAGTATCTGACTGACAATCCAATTAATAATGGATTAAGTGAACAGAAGGGCATAATCAGAGTTTTAAGAAACATTTTCATTTTAATTCTCTAGATGCAGCACAGTTCTGCTGAACTTTCTGTGATGACGAAAATGTTGTATATCTATGTTGTTCAATCTGGAAACCACTGGTTACATGTGGCTATTGAAGACATGAAATGTAACTGAGAAGTTAAATTTTTTACTTTATTTCATTTTAATTAATTTAATATAAATTACCACATGTGGCAAGTACCTACTAAATTGGACTGTATTGCTCTAGAAGAAAGTGGAATAGGCACTTTTCATAGCTCTAGGAGTGCTCACTGACTTCTTTATGAGAATAGAAAGCTCTATGTATGTTTAGCATAGGAATTTCTAAAGTTAGCTTCTTAAGAGAGCAGTTCTTTGACTTTCTCATACTTAGGGAGACGGTTATTATTTCTCTCCCTGGTTTTATTTTGAAAGTCCCCCTCTTAAAGCAAGTTGATGTTATAGAGTGAGTCAGGAGATGAGTGTTAACACACCACCTGAAGTGACCAGATTCTGAATGATGCCCCTGGAATTGTGCACGCAGCGTCCCTAGCCACCCTACCTCATAAGCTGTGCCACAGCTGGAGGGAATGTCTCATTGACTTTGATATCTACAGTGCCTGGCATGCACTTGGTTCCTGGTAAATCTTTATTCAAGTAAAACAGGAATGCACACCCCAATTTTACATATGTACCATAATAAACAGCGATATACTATGGAAAACTCATCTTTTACTGTGTGCTAATAGAACCCATTGTATGAATTTTCCCTTTGATCTCTATAGTCATTGATTTGCTCTGCGTTTATGGAGAACTTACTTTGTAGCAAGTATTAATTTTGAGTATTTGGAACACAAAGATAATTTCGGCACACGTGTGCCTTTATGAATCTACTACTGATTAATGAAGATGAGAAAGAAAGAAAGGTGCTGCGTTGTCAAAAAGAAACTGGAGTAATTGAGGTGTATGTACAGTGTAGCTTTGAAAAGCAGAGGAAGAAGAAGTGACTTTTTTCTGGCTGAGGGCAGGATGGAGGGGACACAGGCAGAGAAGGCTT
The DNA here is from genome assembly GCF_028021215.1 of Eschrichtius robustus. Lineage (NCBI taxonomy): Eukaryota > Metazoa > Chordata > Mammalia > Artiodactyla > Eschrichtiidae > Eschrichtius > Eschrichtius robustus. The sequence continues at coordinate 17,415,067 of NC_090836.1, forward strand.
TACCAGGGAGATGACTTTTGAGGCAGACTTTGAAAGATGACCAGAAGCAGGCCTGCTGTGGTCCCGAGACTTTACTAAGAACTGTAGAGACATTATCTCACTTCAGTTCTCCCAGTGTGCCCTGAGGTAGGTGTCCTTATCCTCATTTGAGTGACAGTGCAACTGACACTCAGGGTTTTTTAAGAAACTTGCCCAAGATAATTTCATTATTCATTGAGGGAGCCAAGCTTTGAACCTAGGTCTGTTAAACACCAAATCCCATGCATTGCATCATATGTCATTGGTATCAGTAATGAACCACCCAGATCTTTGGAGAAATCAGGTAGTACAGGATCACTGAAGCACAGAATACAAGGAGAAGTGGCTGAAGAGGTAGAGTAGAGGCATAAGGTCATGAAAAGTCACGAGTGACATTTTAAATACATTGGAGTTTTTTCTGTAGGTAATGCGGAGGCTTGGAAGGGTTAGTTTTCGACGAGGCAATGACATCATGGCTCCCCTCAAAATTCAGGTGCTAAAATCAACATCAGATCTGGCTAATTGTTTGACTTGAATTTCTCTTCGAATTGGCTTTATTACTTCCCGACTGGACAGTTGTTAGGAAGTGGTTGACTTCTACTCTAGTGTGTGCTGGCTAACAGCTAACATAGAAGTAAAAATTCACCTTGAACAGTCAACCAAGAGAGACACGTGGATACTGGAGAAATAATTTTAATTGCTTTTCATATGTCTACCGATGGAATGGAAAGCTTTTGCTATACAGTATTGCGTTTTTGACTGTTGGTTTGTTTTAATCTATGTTTGTGAAAACATAAGGTAATAGGACAACCGGTATCTGATCAAGTTGCCAAGTCATTTCTAGGATTTGGCCAAAGGTTTGATGACCCCTCTGCTGCTTCCTGGCTTCCTGAACCCAAAAGCACCCCACTGTCAGCTCACAGCCCTGTGGCAAAATGAGCAACGTGATCAGAGTGAGGCAAACAGAAACCAGAGCCCAGTGTTGTCCTGAGAAGTTCTAGTGTGTGTTTTGTGGGGTGAGGAGTTCTCTGACTTGTTCTGGGCCACCCATGTGAGACTCATGCTACAAAGGGGGCCAATGATCCGAGATTGAGGGAGAGGAACCAGGGAGGGCAGGGAGGGAGGGGGTCTTGACTCATAGCGCATCCCCTTCCCCACCTCTCTGATGGAAAATTCTTCACGTCCACCCACAGCTGGGACTCAAGCAAGGCCCTTGCTCCTCGTGCAAGTGAGAACATACTTTGTTCCAAGTGTAGCTGCATGTTTTTCCTTTCCTTTTTTGTTTGGTATATTTCTTCTCCTTCTGCTTCAAATCCATTCCTTGACCAACTCCTGGCTGTCTCTCTAGGACCTTTCTTCTTATCTTGGGCTCATAAGCATCAGATTAACCTGCAGGTTTCTAGAAACAGATTGACTGGATGGGAAGAAAACAGGCAACATGGTTTTTTAACTTTGTACATGTCTTTTGGAGCCAGGAGCTACTGTACAATCCAGCTGCTATGGGATGAGAATTTATGTTAGGAAAGAGGAACGATGACATGAGTAATAGGGAAATTATTTTAAAAAGTCTGGAAAACCATAGATGTTAGGAAGCAATCAGACATCTTAGCTAATCATTTTGAGAAGGTAGTGAGTTTAAGTAAATTTGAGTACTCAGGTGGGAATTAGTGATTATTGTATGTGTGTCACTGTCTTGATTATCAGTGTGATTAATAATGATTGGTAATACCCAGATTTCCAATTTGATGAATAGGTTATTTTAAAAAGATGCACATGGGTATTTATACTACATTTTGTTTTAGGAATGTTTTGGTATAAATTATTTAGGATCTGATGTCCATGGAAATGTCTGTTACATTAAAACAGGTTTATTCTAGAATTAATCATTCATTTTTCAACCAATGCTATTGGGCATCACCCATATGTACTAGGCCAGATGCTTTCCCACGTGCTGGGGATACAGTGTTGATTCCTTTTACGAAATGTCATGGCGCCATTTTGAATTTTGGTTTGTTCTTCCAACTGGTGTACACAACTTTCAGAACTCTTATGTTTGGAAGGCTGGAAGGGCCCAGACTTTGAAAGTATCTGTTTTCGCTGTTTTTTTGTTTTGCTTTGTTTTCTTTTATTTTAATAAGCTACATAAAGTTTGTGAATTAAATAGAATAAATTTCTTAAAAAAAATCCCAAAACATAATGGCCCTGCTCTCAAGGAGCTTATACTCTGTAAGGCAGTGTTTTTCAAAGTGTCATCTCTGGACCAGTAGTATCAGCATTTCCTGGGAATTGTTAGCAGTAGAGATTCTCAGGCCCCACCCAGACCTCCTGAATCTGAAACTCTGTGCGGGGTGAGGCCCAGTCATTTGTCTTTTCATAAACCTTCCCGGTGCTTGTGAGAGTTTGAGAACTTCAGCAGAAGACAGATAAGAAACATGATTAAGTACACCAGGAAGTGCTGAGTTCTAGGAAGAAAAGAAAGCAGGGAAAGAAGATAGAGTATAAAAGTGTGAAAGGGTGCAGTCTTACATGGTGTGGTCAGGGGAAGGGTTCTTTGAGTTGTTGTTGTCTGAGCACTGGAATGATGTGCGGAAGCAAACCGTGAGAGTATCTGGGTGCAGGCTTTGCAGTCATCTAGGTTAGAGTCTTTTTAGTGCTTTGAGGTGTGGCTGAAATTGTGATGTATGTTGAAGGTTGAGACTCTGGAATTTACTGTTGCATTAGTTGGAAATGGGGCATGAGCCTTCAGGATGATGCTAAAGTTGTTGGCCTAAGCAGCTGATGATTGGCTGGCAGCACCTCATAGTAAGATGGGAGACAAGGAAATGGGGAGGGGCAGGGAGAAGCAGACTCTGGGGGAGGGATAACACATTTGATTTCCGAAATGTTGAGTTTCAAAGGCGCATTGACGATCTTTGAAGCTATATATGACCTTACCATTCAGGGGGGAGGTTGGGGCTAGAAATACTAACTGGAGAGTCATTACCGTATGAATGGTAGTTAAAGGAATGTGCTACCATGAGATCTGCAAGGGAATGAACGTACATGACGAAGGAGACTGTCTGAAGACCAAGTCCTGGGGTACAAGCAACACTGGGGAAGAGGGTTAGGCAAAAGATAGTGAACATTTAATGAATGAAAAATAGTAATTTGCTGTACTTATTTTGAGACCAGTACTTTAAAGTGGCAGCATTCTTCCTCACTCCCGAGTTCAACATCTTTCTTAAATTTGCCACTTTTCTCCCTGTGACTTTGGTGCCCACAGGATCCGTCTCGAGTATCACAAGCCACGGCTTCTTGTGCTACAGGCAGGTGGTCAACCATCTTCTAGGATCAGGCCTGGTTCCCTCAGCTGTCTGCTGTAGGCTCCCCTTGAAACTAGGGGACCATGCATACAACATACAAAATTGTGCTTAGGAGAAGAGAATGCTCGTTTCCTCTTGTCTCAGTTGCCATCTTTAATCTTCTTTCTTTCTGTTTCACTTTCTTAGATGCTCATCAGGAAAATATTTTGGTCCACAGAGCTTAATGAAAAATTAAATTTTGTTCTTTTAAAGAACCTAGATCATTTTATCAATTGGCTTATTTAGTCCACCCTGATAAGATGTCTTTCTTAACATTGCATTAAAATGTTGATTTTTGGTGTCTAGAACTTGATGGTTTTCGATGTGGTCATTTGAATGTCCTGAGCTACTGACCAAAGCAACAATGAAATTTATAAATTTCCAACTGGGCGTATGATGCTTGGGATTTCCTTCAGAAAACAGTACCTCTGCAGTGCAGGAGTATATCACTTAAAGTGAAAAATGTCTTTAAAACCTGAATTATGAAAGAAAATAATCAGCGGATGATTCATTTCATAGAAAAGTTCTTTGCCTTAAAATGACTCACCAAGTTCTCTTGGGCAGACTTAAAATGTTATTTGAATTGCATACCCCTCTTTAGGAAGACACACGGTATATATAGTAGGGTTATTACTTTCCGTGTATATGTCATTGATACAAGGTCTTTCATATATGTAATAAAACAAATTAGTAAAGAGAAGAGAGATTCTATGACTTATCTAAGGTCTCAAGCCTATTTAAGTGGGGAACCATGTCTTGAACCCAGGTCTCCTGGTGGCAGATTCACTTGTGGAACTACCCATTGCAATCCCAGGGGATTGCCTTAGAAAGGATGGCGAGGCAGGGGGACCAAGAGAAAACATACTCAGTGGAATGAGGCTTCATCAGCACTCCTGATTTGACAAATTCTGGTGCTATTCACAGTGTTTAGATTTGAGTGGCAAGTTTTTTTTTTGTTCAGCAGTTACAGCTTTGTTCAGGTCTTCAGCGCCCTAGAATTCTAAAGCTGTAAGGTACTTTAATGATCATTTGTTTAACTTTCTTGTTTTTGAATGAGGAAAACATAGCCTAGAGAGGTCGTTACTTGCCAAAGTTTATTTCTTAGAAGAGCAGGAGGTCTTCAGGTATCTTTCAGAATGTGACCAAAAAATTACTAAAATCATGATATATATTCACTAAAAGATGATAAAGTTCGTTTTCTACATCTCAAATTCAGTCAGGATGCCCTTATGCCAACTTCTAAAATTTGTATAATAAGCTATTTTCTTACATTAAATTTTTAAGTTTAAAATATATATTAAAAAGAGTACATGTAACAAATGTAATACTATATATATACTGTATATAGTACTATATATACTTATTATTCTTAACAAGTTTTATTTTGACTATATATCAACCTATGTATACTATTTAGTGTACATAGGTTTATATATACTAAGTATATATATATATACAGTAAGTATATATATACTATTTAAAATAAGAAGAACAATAATTAAATATAAAACAGAGACACATATACCAACCACTGGACATAAAAAATAAACATTTCAGAATCTTAGAAGGCCCCTACGGAGTGCTAATTTTTCTTACCCCTTCCTTGTTCTCAGAACCTCTATGCAGTGTGCTCTGGTGGGTAGGAGGATGAAGCTACATAGCTGTCCCGGACCTTTTGGCAAGTTATTAACCTCTGTGTCTCAGCTTCCTCATCTGTATAAAGGGAATCGTGCTATACTGACCTCACAGGGTTGTTGTGAGGACTAAATGAGTCACCTATATACGTGCTTAGAAAAGTATGTTGTGTAGCAACCATTATTTAAGAGTTTACTGTTTTTGCTATTACCATCATGTTGACTTCTTTTTTTTATTGAAGTACAGTTGATTTACAAGGTTGTGTTAATTACTGCTGTGCAGCAAAGTGATTCAGCTATATATATATACACACACACATTCTTTTTTCTTTTTTCCATTATGGTTTATCACAGGATATTGAATATAGTTCCCTGTGCCATATAGTAGGACCTTGCTGCTTATCCATTCCTTATATAAAAGCCCACATCTACTAACCCCAAACTCCCACACCTTCCCTCCCCCACCCCCCTCCCCCTTGGCCACCACCAGTCTGTTCTCTATGTTTGTGATTCTGTTTCTGATTGATAAATAGGTTCGTTTGTGTCATATTTTAGATTCTACATATAAGTGATATCATATGGTGTTTGTCTTTCTCTTTTTGACTTACTTCACTTAGCATGATAATCTCTAGTTGCATCCATGTTGCTGCAAGTGGCATTATTTTGTTCTTTTTTATGGCTGAGTAGTATTCCATTGTATATACGTATCACATCTTTATTCATTTCTCTGTCGATGGACATTTAAGTTGTTTCCACGTCTTGGCTATTGTGAATAGTGCTGCTGTGAACACAGGGGAGCATGTATCTTTTTGAATTACAGTTTTGTCCAGATATATGCCCAGGAGTGGGATTGCTGGATCATGTTTAATTTTATATTTAAGAGACTTTCATTGTTGCCAACCCGATGGAGTTTGAAGGACTAAAAGTTGATTTCTAGAGTAATCATTTTATTATTCCTTTTTCAACTCATTCAGAGTGGAAACATCCTGATTTCTCTGGGGCCTTTTTGATATCATCCATTTCACTTTGTCACTGAGGACTTTAAAAATACCTTTCTGAGATGCTTCCATTGAAGCACCACGGAACATTTTTTTTAGAGCAAAGACTCTTCAGTGTCACAGTCACTATTACAAAATGTAACACCGGTCACTGGCCATATAAGATTTAGTCTTAACAGGATGTTGCTATTCAGTTATGTAACATTAGTGCTGACTGGCTGCATTTGAGTACAGTGAAGAGGGATATTAAAACGTGACAGACTTTGCAAAATATTACTTTGGTTTTTTTTGGGGGGGGTGGGGAGATTGGGTCCTCTGCTGAGCTCACTAAAGAGTACTTCTCAGAGTCCGAGAGAATAAATGATTGGAAGAGAGACAAGAGGAGATTTGGCAACATAAAAAGACTGTAAAACAAGAAAATGAGTTACTAAAAATTGCTATCTTATCAGTACCAAGAGCCAAAGAACAGTTTCCCACTTGGAGATTTTTGCTTTTTCTCTGAGTATTTATAAATAATAAGGATGAAAAATAATAAGAAGAAATTTTCCAAGTAAAAGAAAATGGCCTTCTACCGTAGGACTTTATTTTGAAGTCGTTGAGGCTGTGAATGCTAATATAAAATTCACCAATATGATATTAGAAACTCCTGATGCCACTTTTCCTTCTCCTCTCATTTCATTGTCTGAGGTCTTTCTTGTGAAATGAACATCACACTTGATGATTGATACATACCTTCACCGCCATGACACACTGCTTACGTACCTTGTAGAAATTTCTTATCTCCTATTTAGTTGATGCTATTTTTCTCCAGTAAAATTACTGTTCTCCCTAATGATATTTATTATTCTCAAGTTGACTTCTAGTCAGCAATGCTGTAGGCACCTGTCTGTTTGCTTTCAGATGCTGTGTTTTAATGAGCCAGCAGTATTTCCTTTTTATTGAGATTGCATTCCATCTTTTTTCAAAGATAGAATTTACTTGTGATTAAGTTTTAAAACTGTATCCAGGATCTAAGAGTTCAAAAAGATCTCGAAAAAGATCTCGAAAATTTGCTTTCCTATCAAACTTGCTAAGGAAAAAGGTATTACAATTAAAGCAAGTCAACATAAGAAAGTAATACGAGCGTGTGTCATGTGCCTTCTAAACCTCTCTCTGCATCTGGCAGAGGGATCTCTGTTTCATGAATGATCCCACAAATGTACTTAATGAGTTCACAACAAGGTGCTTGGTTCTTGGGGGTGGGGGGGGGCGGTGAACACTCAGTAAAAGCTATCGTCCATTTACTTTCTGAAAACATTTAGTGCCAGTCTTAAACTGATTTTTTTCACTTGTTGCATCTCATTTCATATCAACATGAGTTTATTAGATAATGTAGTATTTTTAATTAATGATGTATCCCAGTCCCTCAGTGAAGTAAATTATGAACCTAATAAGATCTCCATGTTTTAGGGCTATTAAGAAACATCTTTTTCTTTGTATTTTTTAACATGATAAATACAACAGCAGGAGCATAATTAAATAGCCACCCAAGATCTGAAACGACTAATGCATCTCCCCTTTCTAAATTAGATAGTCAGGAGGGAGGTAGTTAGGCATTCCTAATCTTATATTTGATGATAATGTTTATCCAACCTAATAGTTGCCCCCTTTCCTCTCTTTTTCTTCCCTAATAATAAAAACACTGCTTCTGGCATTAAATGAGGGCAAGATAAATAGAAAGGCTGTGAGCTTGATGCGCTGTTTCCTTTCTTTTTTCTGGATCCTCCCCTCCTCCCAACCTACATTTCTTGGCATCTTTCCCCTCTCTGTTTGTTAGAGCTGCGACTCTGACGTAAAGAACTCACAGCGAGTGACCCCCGTGGCAAACCTGTAAAACATTATACAACATGAATGAGAACTTTCTTATTAGATCTGCAGCTGGCCGGGTGCAGACATATGGCAGCAAGGATGTTTTGGAAGAAAGGCATTGCTTGACAAAGAAGCCAGTCTCTTGAATAAAGGTTTACACTGGCACTCCTTGATGTTTATAATACCTGATGCCAGGGGCAAGACTGCCCTCCCCCCTTATATTGTTATTTTACTGTTTAAACCCCATCGTTTCATATGTTGAGGTGACTAAAATGTTGAAGCAGACAATTTATGTGTGTCTGTATAACTTTGAAAGAAAAAAAAAGAGCCACCCCCAGAAAACTTTCTCAGGCTCTGCCTGCACAGCAGGAAGTACTCTGTTCTCTGAGGCCCAGGCTCTGATGGAAAGTGGGGAGTTTGTGAGAATGGACCAAATCCTTCTGAGCAGGATGAAACCCAATGATCAAAGGGTCTGTAGGCTTTGGAATGCTCTGACAACTTCAGGAGTTTCCTTTGGTCATAGTTGTTATTCTTTTTATTGGGAGTAGTAACTCTCAACTGCTAGAAATTGAGGTTGGGAATAGTTGGCAACCTAGGGGTTTGTCACATTGAGTTTCGTTTCATTTGCTCTATCTCGGTCTTTTCATTGCTGCCCTGCTTTCATTTCATTCCCTTTCTCAAACCCCAGCTACTAGCATGAAGAACACAGTCATGTTTTGTGATCTGCACGAGCACACTGGTGCTGAATAATATATTGTGAAATTTTCTCATGCTGGCTTCTGTGCAGTTGCCCCAGGAGGAGTGATGACACTTTGAATTACACGCATGGGAACAGGCAAGTTGTATCTAGTGGCTAGCCAAGGTAAATGAATGAAGCGGCTGCTGCTTCTGGGATGATCTATCTCCTTTTATTCTCGAGTCTTTGTAACCTTGATGATATTTATCATGTTCAAAATCTTTGGTATGGCTATTATCTTCCTAGTCCTTATTGCATCTGTAATACCTTAGTAGTAAGTTATTGCTAAGTAAGATATGCTCACTATACATACCTGATAGTGTTTTTGTTAACATCCCCATTTAACAGCTGGGAAAACTGAGGCAGGGAGAGGTCCTTGACCTTCCCAGAGCACACGTCACAGCAGAGGCAGGCTGAGCTGGGATCAGAAAACCTGGCGAATGGGTGTTCGCTGACACTTCTGATTTACCAAAGTGTGTGTACCCTGAGAAGGGTATATTTGTAGGAGAGACATAGTATATGCAGAGAATGAACTCAGGTTTTGAAAACTGAAGAACATTGGAAAAGGTGTTCATAAGAGTCATAGGAAAATTGTTCTGAATTATGAGAATGATTTTTTTTCTGATTTTTCAGTTTTCATGTTAAAATTTCTTGGGCAAGACATGTTTTTCTTTTTTTGTTCATTTCATCTGTGTAATAAGCATGCGAGTCTAAAAGCTGTTCTAGAATTGTAAAAGTCATGGCTAGAAAGGACTTGGAGATCATCTAATCCAGGCATCCTCTATCTCTAAGTCCACTGGAGGAATTAGAGGGTCAATCACTGAACATAATTGATCCTACTCAGGTTTTTCTAGAAAGCGCAGAAGGCAGCACAGCTCTTATCAAGATCTTTCATTCAGCACATGCTGTCAGTACCATTCATCAAGTATATATTTTATTTTGAGGAAATAAAAATTGCTTCATCCACAAATGGTTGAGAACCCCATTAGGTAATCTATCTTCCCAATTTTGTATTTGAGAAAACTAAGGTTCATATGTTATGAGTTGAACTGTGTCCCCCAACAAAGATAGGCTGACATCCTAACCCCCAGTACCTCAGAATGTGGCCTCATTTGGAAATTGTGTCTTTACAGAAGTGATCAAGTTAGTATGAGGTCGTTGGGAGGTTCTTACCCAGTACGACTGGTGTCCTTATAAAAAATAGGAATTTGGACACAGAGACAGACACACACAGAGGGAAGACAGCCATGTGAAGACAGAGGATTAGAATGATGCAGCTACAAGCCAAGGAACATAAGGGATTGCTAGTATACCAACAGAACTAGGAAGAGGCAAGGAAGGATTCTTGCCCTACGGATTTCAGAGGGTGGTGGCCCTCTGACACGTAGATTTCAGACTTCTAGCTTTCAGAAGTCTGGAGCCCATTCTGTCTGTGACCCAGGTTCAGTGCTCAGTGCCTGCCTCTAGAAATAATCCGTTTCATTTCTTTGCCTGTAAAGGTAAATGCATCAAATTTAACAGATTGTTAGGAGGGACTGTCATTTTACTATTGCCCATTTTGAGTTACTTTTGTACATGAATTATTTCATTTATAACAAGTTCCTGAAATCTAATAATTTCGGGCTCAGACCTCATCTTTGAAAATTGAAAAATTCAACTTGAGGAGGTACAAGTTTTTTAGTCATTCATTTCTCACAGTTAATCTGTGAAATTTAGAGAACACTATTACTACTGTATCTTTTCCTTTACTAAGTGTGAATATTGAAATCATGCTTTATGAAATATGTCACAATCCATAGTAGTCAAGGAATTAGGGAGTCAGCTAAACTTGACTGACCATATCTCATGGGCACACCCTTCTCCAGAAAGTGGACATAAGACTCAGAGTATACATTTCATGAGATAAATCTAATGTGAGTACCAAATAATAGATTCAAAAATAATTTTTCAAGGATTGAATGAGTCTACAAATCAAAATACGAATGCCTATAAAAATACATTTTATTAAGAATTGGCATGATGGAAAATCCCATTTAAAAAATCCCCCCTTTCAAGTTAAAATTAATTAGTAAATTAAAAAGAGAAGTGCACATGCCTCACTCACTAAGCTCAACAAATTAAAAAATGGAACGTGGATCAATCAAGTCCTCCCCCAGGCCTTTTCATCTTGTGTACATTAATTGGAATAATGCTCTGTTCATTTTGTAGAAAGTGACCACGTTTTTAAACACCTCCATTTGGTCTGACTGGGTTTAATTAAAACCTTATAGTATCAGAATCGGGATCCTGAGAATGAAGAGATTTATTATTGTCTGGTTCAGATTTCAGCCAAGAAAAGCACTCTCTCTTGTAATAATCCAAAGGTCTGATCCTTGGAAATGTCACCCAAACTAGGCCACTTGAAGTTCCCGAAGACTAACAGGGTTTTTCCTTATCAGGACATATTTCTGATCCCCTACACAATCTCCTCCTAGCTTCATCTGTTAGACCTGTTTCCATTTATTTTGACATTCCAAAACAGAAGTGCTCCAATATATTTGTTCTACTAATCTCAGCAAAATCAGTGCCCCTTGTGTTCAAAAACAGCATCTATGTGAACATATTTCCCATATTTGTTCCCGCAGGCTAGTTTGTAACAAGTCATAAACAATTATCTTTGTATTCCCTTATTATAGGGCAAACTAATGTTGATTTGATGTGAAGAGGAGTAATCTTAAAGATCAACCTGTATTTCTGATGCATGACCACATATTAAACTTAAAAAAACATGTAGTCAGTCGTTTTAGGAATTGCTTCACAATTTAGATGTTTTTGACTCACAATCATTATACTGTATGAGAAAGTGCTTTTGTGTTTCTTCTCTCATTTGCTCTGTCATAGAATCCCTATGAGATGGGTAAGTAGCAACCCCCCCTCCCCTGTTTACTTGGAAACTGAAGCTGAGAAAAATGGAATGAATTTCTGAAGGTCACTTATATCGTAAAGCTTAGAGTTAAAGGATAATGTGAAATTTGTCCTGTTGGAAAAAAAATCCACTATAACAATTTATTTGAAATCTGAATGGTATAACTTCAGTAGGGAATTATCGTCAGTTATGATATTGGGCCATTATTAAGTAAATGATACCACTATTTTGACAGGAATAGGACTTTCTAAAACACCTAAGAAGTTAATTGAACACTCAGAGAGATTACTATCAGAAGATTTGTTTTACGTGGAAAATGTTGAGTGATCTTTAAATTGTTTAGTCTATGTCTTAGGTTTCTATTTTTATTCAGTTTTAGAAACTATGAAATAAGAGCTTACTTAAAAAATATTTTATGTCCCATGCCCAAGTCTGATAGATTTGTATCCTGTGATTGCTAAATGGTTAGATTTTTACCTTAAAGTTCCAGCCTCTGCCCTCATCATAGATGCAGGTAGCAAACAACAAAATATCAATACGAAGCAAATACATTGAAAACTTTAAGGAACTTTATTTTTAACTAGTTTATGTTTATTTGCTAGTATATTCTCTGAATAACAATGTAATTATTCATCTAGGGTCATCAACAGTTATATGAAGTGCTATAAATGAAAGTAATGATAGATGATTTGAACAAGAAGGCAAACTCTGGCAAAATCTGTGATAAGGACTTTGCAGATATGAATGTCAGGCATTTGTCACATTCTCAATGAACACTGAGTAGATGTGCTGTATAGAGGTTTGAGAATTTTTGAATTTTATTTTGGAAGTTATTTTAAATGACCCTAATCAGCAGCATTTATTAAGAGCTAACAGTGCTTTTTTGTGTATAAAACAAGTTAGACAAAGTCTCTGATCTCTTGAGTTTACAAATTAAAATTGATGACACTGATGTGGTTAGAAATGACAGGCAAATGACTAGTATTCCATGTGAATATGAGCAGTACTGACATGAGAGACAAACATTGGGATTGAACAGGCACATTGATGTCAGGTTTCCGTGTATTAGTTTCTTCTTTATAGAAGCTTCCTCAGATCAACCTGTAAGACTGTATTAAGGGTCCCATGCTGTATTGAGGAAACTTCCAAACGTAACACAATTAGAGTATTCACTAGATATTAGAACTCAAACTGTACCACTGTTTTCACTAGATGATTACCCTTTTGTCCGTGTTCTATTATTACCTTGGTATTTCAGCATTTAAGTAATGAATTAATTTATTAGTTTAGGAGCATCTCCTAGGTGCCAGGCACAGTGTTAGGCTCAGTGGATGGCAGTTAGGCATGCCATCAAGGAGTTTGCATTTTTTTTAAGACAGATGTTTTGAGTACGGTATGGGAAGTGAATAGATTGTAACATATTCCTTTTTCTAACTCTGCCCTTATTCGTGTTCTTTAAGTAAATCAAATTCTACCCCATGAAGCTCTCTCCCTCTTCCCCATCTCCTCCATTCCTGTTGGCTAAGTCCTCCTTAGCTCTTGCCCAGATTATAAAATTATTTCTTAACTGGTCTTTATGCAGGCTCCCACCTTCACCTGACCCCAATCTGTTGTACACTTTCTTAGATGAGATCTTTCTCAAGAACAAATCTTTGTGTCCACCTAGAGGGGTGGGATAGGGAGGATGGGAGGGAGACACAAGAGGGAGGAGATATGGGGATATATGTATGCATATAGCTGATTCACTTTGTTATATAGCAGAAACTAACACAACATTGTAAAGCAATTATACTCCAATAAACATATTGTAAAAAAAAAAGAACAAATCTGAACAAAGCAGTGACTGTCTTAAACCCATAGTATAAATATTCCAAGTTCTTAGCCTGCCATTTCAGTCCCTTCACAATTTGACTGCCTCCCCCCACCTTTTTTTAGTGCGCCCTAAATACAGGCCATCAGTGGGTGATTCTTCTTTTCCTGAACAAATAATCCATGTACTGTCACATTTTGAGCATTTGCCAGTGGTGTTCCGTCCACCTGGGATGATCCTTCAGACACCTTGATCTCCCTCCATTGCTTTCTATCAAGACCCTCTTACACCTTCCAAACACATATTAAATGGTTTATACAGTCTTTCTTTGAGGAACAGATATTTTAAGGGTTATAATATTATATTTTAATTCTTTTTTTTTTCATAATGTTTTTATTATCTCTGGAAAATCAAGTCAGTTCACACAGCAAGGCGGCACTTTCACCCAGGACATATTTCACCCAGAACATATTTAAATTCTTTATTTACATCTTTCTTTCCCTCTAGTGAATGAGATTTCCTTTGAGATGGACACTCATTTGGTTTTTGTTTCTCTTCTATAACCCAGCATCTGGTAGTTAGTTAGTTAGTGCTTAATAATTGTGGAATTAGTGAGTAATACATACGTCATATAGGTCTGCTCATCAAAACATGTCTATCTTGAGCTTTAAAAGGCATTCATCCTTGGCTCTTCCCAGAGCTATCCAATTGATGGGCAGAGTATGATCCACCTCTAGTGGGTAATGCGTGTCATGAGATTAATTTTTTTTATCGTCTCATCCATATTCACATTCACACTTTAAGTGCAGTGTTCTGAGTGGGAAGAGCCCTTACGCTAATCTGTGTAATTGAAAACATGCAAATCTGAATGCCTGTCAACCACTCTAGACCTTGGGCACAATTTATGGCTCAAGGATCCTTTAAAGGTGTTCAAGCTGCAGTTGAGCTTTAAATTAACTATTTAAGGGAAGAAAAGAGCAAGATTCCCCCTTTTCCTTTTGTTCTCTATTTCCTTTTGTTGGGTTTCTAATTTATTAGGCTTTGACTTTCTTTGGTTAATAATACCTGTTGATAATATTGCAACCTCAGGTGAAAACACTGATGAGGTATTTTATGGTCTTCATCACTGAATGTGAAAGGGTGAGATGCTGTATCCCAATTCAGATGTATCTTCAATTGAAACATTTCCTTGGAGGATGAGACAGAAATGGGAATGGACTTTAAGTTGAAAATGTTATTTTAATTCTGTGTTTAGTAGGGGTCTTCTAAGTGATCTTGCCATTAATCTCCTTCCCACAAATTGCCCCATCACACAAACAATCTGCAACTATGTTTATAGACTTGGCTTTTTCTAAAGCACACGTACGTTCATATAATTTCTACTTTAAAGTGTCTGACGTCTCCTCTTGCCTTCAAAATATATTCTGAACCCTTTTACTTCATTTACAAAGATCTGAGTATCTTGACCACAGCCTACCTAGAATCCTTGGTAACTTCCTGTACACACCAAAAAACCCATCACAGCAATCGCATCCTGCCTTTAGTTCAGCTCTCACTATTGCCTCTACCTCTCAAGGAAGAATTCACTGCTTCCATATTTGTGATTCCATTAGCAACTTATTCATTCGTGATATGTGGGGAGTAAAATGTAGAGGATAAGAGCTAGTGTTTGACAGGCACACCTTGCTGTACGCATTCTTGCTGTGGGACCTTTGGCAGATGCCACATAGTAAGGAGCTCTCTGTATGTCTCAGTTCCATCATTTATACAGGAGGGGAAATGATATTACTCCAGGAGGATTATTTCGAGGATTTTCAAAATAATGCATAGAAAATATTTAATGCATGCCAGGCACACAGTGAAGACTGAGCCACTAGTAGGAGAAACAAATGTGTGCTCATATATTATTTTAATTTGCTTATGTGTCTTTCTCCTCTACTAAAATGAGATGGCCCGAACTCCATCTCTGTCTTCATTGTACGTAAAGCAGCCAACAGCTCTTCACATGCAATATTGGCTCATGTGGTTTTTGATGTTAATATATATGGAAGGTCACATACTGGTCCAAACATTAATTATTTGAAGAATTATTATTACAAGGAGATTATTAAAATAAGTTTTAAATACCCATATTAATGCTGTTATTGACCCTCAAGTATTTTGAAAGGCATTTTGCTCACAGAGAAAAGGAAATGAAAGGAACTGTGTGAAAGCAGTTTAAAATAACAAATCCCCAAATGTCAGATATTGTATCTCTTTACTGGAGAATTACCCCTGGAGCCAATTTAGAAATAAAAACAATGTCAGTACTTACGAAATCTCTCTTTGGTTCAGATTCTGCAGGTAGAACTAGTATAAGTGGAAAGTTTCCTAAATAATTCCAGAGTAGCTAGTAGCAGGAATAGCAATCACCAGGCACAGGCTTATCACTTGCTACTAGAAATGAGTCATGCTTAAATTTACTGTTTAATACAGTTAAAGTATCTTACACCTAAGGAAGTAATTATAATTCTCTATTCCGCAATATTTTCAATAATACACCTCAAATTTAAAAAGAGATGAATCTAATGCTTATGATTTTTCCTTAAGGAGTTCCTTAGTGTGGAATGGGTGTGTACATAGAGGTGTGTGTGCTTATTTTTTAAAAACAGATTTATTGAGATGTCATTCACATACCATGAAAATTATCCAGTTGAAGTATACAATTCATTGGTTTTTTGCATTTCACTGAGTTGTGCAGTCATTACCACTGTCTAATTCCAGAACATTTGCACGGTCTCCAGAAGAAACCTGCTCTCCATTAGCAGTCACTTCCCAGTCCTGATTGCCTCCCTACCACCTCCAGCCTCAGTTAACCAGTAGCCTATTTTGTCTCTATCGACTTGCCTGTCCTGGACTTTTCTCATAAAAGGAATCAACTATTTGTGGCCCTTTGTGATTGAGCTCCTTCACTTACCATAATGTTTTGAAGGTTCATCCATGTTGTAGCCTATATCAATACTTTATTCCTTTTTATTGCCAAATAAAATTGCATTGTATGAATAGACCACATTTTGTTTCTCCATTGATTAATTAATGGACATTTGAGTTGTTTCCACTTTTCAGCTATTATGAATAATGTTCCTGTGGACATTCTTGTTCAAATTTTTTGTGAACATAGATTTTCATTTCTCTCAGGTACATACCTAGGAGTGAAAAGGCTGGATCATATGGTAACTCCATGTTTAATATTTTGAGAAACTGCCAAATAGTTTTCAAAGTGGCTTTACCACTTTACCATGAGGGTTCCCATTTTTCTCCACATCCTCACCAATACTTGTTTTCTGTGTGTATGTGTATTTTAAATATTATTATAACTATCCTAGTGGGTATGAAGTGGTATCTCATTGTGGTTTTGATTTGCTTTTCCCCAGTAGCTAATGATGTTGAGCATCTTTTCATGTACTTGTTGGGTATTTGTATATCTTCTTTGAAGAAATGTCTATTCAACCTTTTGCGCACTTTTTAATTGGGTTAATTTCTTTGTATTATTTCAGGATTCTGTATTCTTTGTACAAGTATTCTACATACAAGCCCCCTATCAGATTTGTGATTTGCAAATATTTTCTGCAACCCTCTGGGTTGTCTTTTTACTTTCCTGATGCAATTATTGTGTGTGTCATGTTTATTTTTAAAACAAAAAGCAGACAAATTATTCTAAATGCTAGATTTTAAGGTCAATGTTCATTGTCTTGACTTATCTAGAAGTATAAATTTTTGTATTGTTCTTCTCTGAAATTCTGAGTTTTTTTGAATTGAAACATTTTGAAAAACAAAATTCTTCATTATTTCCCAAACTGTGCTCTGTGGTACACAGGTGCTCTATGAGAAATGAGTTCAGTTTCTGAGATAAACTATATTTGAGAAATTGAGGCTATTGAGAAATTCATTTGCTATATTTCTCACTCTGAGGTCATAATATTAAAGGACATGTGAAGTTCTGTGTTAAAAAGAACATGTGTCTAGCCCAATATTTCTAAAATCTTTTAAGATGAATTTCCCCCAAACAACTATTAACAACTAATGATTTTTTCCCTAAAACAACTAAACCAGGTTCTATAAAACATACTTCAGAAACATTGTTTTTTTTTTTTTCCCCAGAAACATTGTTTTAATCTGTTTTCCAAACTGGTTTTACCTGGTTCTCACCATTCTGGGCATTTGTCCTTTTTTAAAAAAATAAATAAATAAAATGGTGATGGTCACTTTTTATTCAAGACCCAGATGTATGGCAACAAAGGGAACTGAGATAGCCACAAATTATTTCTACCATCTCTGTTGAGTTCACAAGGCTGAATTTGATATAAGTATCACATACATAATGGGAATCAAACTAATGACATAAATGATTCCTCTGTGTACCAAACATATGGTTAGAATGTTATAATTTTGCTTTGGAACGAATCCAAATTCGGTTAATGTGTGGATCTGTTTCTCTTCGAAGGCCTTTCCTGGTCTATACTGGTTGCCTGGCATTATTGCTCCTCTTCCATAAGAGTATGTGCTTGCATGCACACGCGTGTGTGTGTGTTTGCATTTGTACATGTCTGCTCAAATTGATTTCAATGATGACATTTTCATGGCTTCAGGATGTTGGGGCAGAGGCGATTATCTCTTCCTCCTGGTTACTTTGGGTCAGATGATCATTGCTTCATCTCCAGAATCTTAAAGCACCTCCAGGCAGGAAGAATAGAAAGGAAGAAGGGCAAAAAGAGGCAAACTAGCCAAGTCTTTCCCCCTTTTAAAGTGCTTTCTTGGAAGTTTCCCATAGTGACTTCTGTTTACATCTGATGGGCCAAGATTGTGTCCCATAGCTTCCTGATCTATAAAGGAGGGGAGGTCAGGAAACGTTTTTAAGCTAGGCACATTGCCATCTCTGCAAAAATTGGGTTTGTGTGAAGAGTAAGAGTAGACGTATATGGTATGGGAAACTAGCAGTCTTTGGCCACATAAGGCAAGGGATGAAAGAAAATTATAAGTTAGAGAGTGAAGGGACAAAGTGTCTTTGCTACTTGTGTTCTCTTGTTTGCATCCTGATATACAGCAACTCAGAATGTCTCCATTTCCATCTAGGGGTACCACAGAATCTTAAAACTAAAATAGTAGGCATTTTATTCATTATAATTTGACAAACATATCACAAGATGCTTTTTTTTTTTTTAATAGCAAGAGAACTCTAGGGAGAATGAAATTGAAGACAAAGAAGTCTTTTCCCAGCTATAGAATTTTTGAATCAACTCCTCATTGTTCAAATTCCTAACTAGTGAACTTCTCTTACTTAATTTTCTTCTGGGCAAACTAATTAGTCATTCTGTAAACAAATGTTTATTGAGTCCCTTAACTGCTGCCAGGTACAGTGCATATAGAAAATAAGACCAAAAGATTTTTGGTCCTCAAACTCACTTTCTAGAATGGGAGATAGACAAGAAGCAAGTAATGAAATAAATAGGCAAGATAATTTCAGATTGCCGTTAAATACAGGAAACAGATGGTCATGCTGAAGAGAATTGGGGAAGATGAAGGTAAGGCTGGCCTCTTTTGTTTATTCCCTAACTCCAGTACCTAGTATCAAGCCTGGCTGAGGGTAGGTGCTCAGTATCTATTGGCTGATGCTGGATGGATGGAGGCATGGATGGATGGAAGGGTGGCTTATTCGTTAGTCTTGGAAAATACCTCTGAGGCAGTGCTATTCGAAATGATACCTGAAGGGTAAGGGTGAGCTAATAATGCTAAGAAATGGAAAAATTCATTCCGGGCACAGTAAACAGTATTCAAGCCTTGCAGGTCATAGCAGTGAGTTCAAATTTAATTCTAAATGAAATGAGAAGCCATTGAAGATCTCATCTTATCTTCATAAAAATTATGTCAACTTGGTAATCTTACTATTATCTCCATTTTACAATGTGGAAACTGGACCTAGAAATGATAAAAATAACTTACTCAGATTCATGGAGCTAGTAAGAGTAAAATTAGGGTTTGATTTCAAGAATTGGACTCCAGAGTCTATCTTAACCACAAAGCAATGTTATAAGGACTCAATAAATATACTGTAATATGTACAGTAACTTGAATAACAGCACCTGTATTGTTAAATCAGGAAGAAGGAGAGAGGCTGAAAATTAGGTCTCTGCCGATATTATGGATTCAATTTTTAAGCATTTTTAAAAACATTCCTTAGCCTGACTTACGAATTGAACGCATAGTGTAGTCCTCTCAGAGCCTCCTCTGATTGACTTTATCTTTTGAAGTCAAAATTGTGTTTTTGTAATATATTATAAATTAGATTATTCTAAGTGGTCTAGTTTATGGTTCTAATGAGCTCTTTGAATATATGGAACTTGCAAAAAAATTTTTTTTCTTTAAGTTTTGAATAACGGTAGCTTGAAAGAGGAAAAACATTACAGGCTAGAGGTTCAGTTTGGCTACACTTCTAAAGCTGTGACTGTACCTTGTGTAATTTATTGATTCTGAAAAATTGAATTTGTCATCTTCTAAGGATACTATCTTGGGCATTTTGTACATACCCTGCAGCCAGAAACCATATTAGAACAGTCATTCCCCCATGACCACTTCCAAAAAAGAAGAAATGTAGCCTAACAGGAAAATCGCCCTAATACTTCCAACAATGACAATAATTCTCAATTTTCAAATGTGACTTTGTGATCATTTTTGAATCCCACAATTCTAAGTCTTAAATTCCTCAACAAAAGATGAGAAACTAAAGTATTTTCTGTGGCAGTTTCATTAAAAACTTTGGCTGTGACACAGCAATAACTGTACAAATATCTTATTTGTCAAATTACATCCCTCCCTCTATTTCTAGATAACAATTTATGTTGAAACACGTGTCTTGGTGAAATATTTAATACTTCCGGTCATGGCTGGAAGCAAATAAAATGTGTTTAATAGAAAATAATGTTTTATTGTATACTTCCTTTAGGATACCCCCTTCCCACAAAAAACATTTCAGGGAGTTTTCAATTTAGGTAAATAATCAAAACAGGAATAGCATCCACTGTATATTATTGATTCAAATTGACAAAGACAGTGGTAAATTGATACATTAATCAACCTTCCTCTTCTGCAACCCAGAATCATGTTTTTGTTGTTGTTGTTGTTTTTAATTAATTAATTCATTCATTAATTTTATTTTTGGCTGTGTTG
Source organism: Eschrichtius robustus (assembly GCF_028021215.1). Lineage (NCBI taxonomy): Eukaryota > Metazoa > Chordata > Mammalia > Artiodactyla > Eschrichtiidae > Eschrichtius > Eschrichtius robustus. Next base: position 17,435,560 of record NC_090836.1, read on the forward strand.
GGTCTTCGTTGCTGCGCGCGGGCTTTCTCTAGGTGCGACGAGCGGGTATTGCTCTTTGTTGCGGTGCACGGGCTTCTCATTGCAGTGGCTTCTCTTGTTGCACAGCACGGGCTCTAGGCGTGCGGGCTTCAGTAGTTGTGGCTCGCGGGCTCTAGAGCGCAGGCTCAGTAGTTGTGGCGCACGGGCTTATTTGCTCCGGAGCATGTGAGATCTTCCTGGACCAGGACTCAAACCCGTGTCCCCTGCATTGGCAGGCGGATTCTTAAGCACTACGCCACCAGGGAAGTCCCTGTTTTTTTTGGCCATACCGCACAGCTTGTGGACTCTTAGTTCCCCGACCAGGCATGGAACCAGACCCCCGGCAGTGAGAGCACTGAGTCCTAACCACTGGACTGCCAAGGAATTACCCAGAATCATGTTTTTTAAAATAATTATCGTTAGGTAGCTATTTGTCTTTTTCCTCATGTTTTTTTTCTCACCAGATTCACTTTTCAAGTTCTTCTTCTTTCCTATGTTTTGCCTTTAATACAGGCTCTGGTACATAGTAGTTGCTTTAAAAAAAAAAAAAAAAAAGGAAAACGGTAAAAACAGAGTGAATTAGTCAGCTCTAGTACTTGAGGTAAGAACAAAGTAGAGAAGAACATATTAATCCTTTTTGAACTTGTAATTCTACCCACCCTCAGTTCATAAAGTACAAACAGTTTTACATCATGCTCTGATCTTCCTTTTTTTCTCCCCCCCCTTCCCTTTTCCTCACCATATCATCTTATATTCGAGTTTCTTTTTCTTCATCCCTAGGGACCTGCGTAATATGTCCCAAAAGGGAATAAATTTCCAAGGAAACCTTTTCTTTCTGCAAAAGAACATTGGTTGTGGTATAAACAAACCCATGAAATTACTTTCAATGTATCAAATGAGTCTTGGAGCCGTGAAGAATTGAGGGGCTATATCAAATTTGGGGATGTGGATATACTCTGCCATCACCTTGAGCTGAGAAACTGTCTTCAGGCTTTATCATAAATTATTTCCAGCCACATTTAGGGAGCTAAGGACAAGATGCACATGTTTTATTAAAACTTACATATCGTAGAAGTGGAACTAAAGTAGTTTTGGCAATATCAAGTTAAGTGGAAAAAGAAGAAACCCAAGGGACATATAATGGGGCTGGCATATACTGTTCACTTAGCCAATCTATCCTTTTCTCCACAACCCCCCAAAGTGAGGCTGTTTGGGGAAGAGAAGTAGCATGGAAAATGTGTGGAATTTTGTCATTTTGCTGAAGTTTTTTTGGCACTGATGAAAAACGTAGCTAAGCATTGAATAAAATAAGGCTTTATATTTTTTACAAAAAACATTTTTGGAAAAAAGTAACTTTTGCATTAAGAGGAAATCATATGAAAATGAATTCAGTACTTTATGTCATTTATCAGACTTAAATTGAGTTTAATTTTTTAAGTCGTGTATTATTGAGATTTATTTTTAAAACTCACGCTATTGATTTTTAAGACCATTTCTAAGAAAGATGGTTTAAGTGGAAATTTTTCTCTGATTTAGTTAGTTTTGTTGCTATACGTAACAGCTTAAAAACTAAGTAGTAACATATCTATATTTTTATAGGTCCAGAAAAGTAAGTGTTTTGGAGATCAAAGTACTTTTCCCATTTTCCAGCACACATTATTAATTTTAATGCTACAATTTAAGAAATTGTATGTTGTTTATACCACATGCAATATATGAGAATGTTTGATTAAGAAAAAGAAAAAAAACCTTAAAGCTATCCAAACGTAAGACCTCATGAATCTTGTTAATGTTTTTGCCACAACTGAGGCTATATCTAAATTTCATTATTTTTCCGTAGGATTTCCAAATTTTTCTTCTAAAGAAAGATCAGTTTTATAGGTTAGTCTCATGAAGTTGCCCTCATGTCATGAGGTTTGACTGAGTCTTAATAACTTCCCGGGGAAAAGAGCCTTGAATAAGGCATTGTATAAATGGGATCTGAGTATATAGGGAAACTGAGAAATATTAGGAAGAGCCATTCTAAAGACCACAGGTGAAGAGCTAGAAATAATGAATGAAACTCTTTTTTGTATGTGTGCTTTCTGCTCAATTACCCAAATTAGCAGAAATAATACAAGCGGTAGTTTAACAAACTGTAAAATGCAGATTTATAGCTGTGTTCAATGCTGCTCAGAGATTTGGGTTTCACCTGAAGTAAGTTTGATAGAGTTAATAAAGTATAGCCACGATGCCTTGTTTAATATTTCCTAAGAAAACTGCATTTGTTTTGCTGCTCAGAACTTAAAAACGTTTTATTGTGGTTATTTTAGAAACATTTGCGTGGATTTGAGGGGTGTACTTGTTTAGTTTTGTTTGCTTGTTTTTTCAGGCCTGTCACTTGCATTGGAAATTCCGTTGTGTTTCCAATTAATAGATCCACCTGAAGGTACAAGCCTTGTCCGTATTGAACAGACTCTCGAGTAGCTTTTTCCTCAGCTGATCTTTTCAAATGTTTATTTGCGACGCTCAGCCTTTTGCTATTCTATGTGCCTCATGAAAATTAAGCCACCCCAGATCTCATGTCTCCATGTCTCTTGTCACTAAGGGGACCTAGTGATGTTAAAATTTGGATTTTCCAATTATTACACAGAAAATCAATCTGAATCTGATTCAGTAGACTCAGTAGACCTCATGGACACGTTACGTGTTACATACTACTCTGAGAAATGATGCATGAAGTTTGTTTTACTTATAAATTTGATCAAATTTTGTAAATTGGATGTTGCCATGGTCAGGGAATGGGTTTTTCCCACTCTAGCTTAATAAAAAGTAATCACATATATGTCATTTGAATTATACTTTTCTTAAAGAATTAGAATATATTAACACCTAAATAAAATTATGTAATTATTAAAAATGATAAAAATAATAGCTAAGATTTAATGTGTACTTACTGTGTACCAGATACTATACTAAGCCTTCTTTATGTAATAACTCATTTAGAGTTAGATGCCATTATTATCTAAATGCTAGAAATACAGAAACTGAGGCACAGAAACATTAAGTAAATTGTCCAAGATTATGTATCTAGTAAGATTGAACATCATGTCAGATGTGGGATTTGAACCAACAAATCCAGCCTCTAGAACCCACATGCTTGACTACTGTGCTAGAGTTTATTAATGATTCAGAAGGTACTTCAAGATCCTGTGGTGCCTCAGGGTTGGGAATAGCAACATTTGCTATGTTTACATAGAACACTGGGCTAGATATCGTGGGTACCCAATAAATATTTGTTGAAAGGATGTATGAATGAAAGAGTGAGTGAGTGAATGCAGGAATGAATAATAGGTACTACTGAGATATGCTAATAGAGAATTTAGCATAACTTAAACTCTGACATATAATTTACTATACATTTTGAGGTAATTCCATAGCCAACATTGAAAAATATGATTAATTTATAGTATTTACATAGGATTTTCCAAGAAATTAAATTTTTCTCATATTCCTCAATTTTTAAAGGAGGTGGAGACTAGGAGTGGAAAATGGATTTTGCAGAAATAAATCTGTCACATTAACTACCACCATGAGTTCCATGAAGACAAATCAAATCCCATGTCTTTTTCTTTTTCCTTACCAATATACTTAGTTGACCAAGACCTGATACTTGGTTTGAACTCAATAATTATTTATTGTTAAAGTTTGTACAGTAGAAAAAGTATATGATTTGTAGTCAGCAGAACTGAATTTTAATCCATGTTTAACCACTGGCTAGTGGCTATGTTTCAAGTTCACTTCTCTTTACTCATTTCCATATTTATAAAGTAAGAATTATATGCCTCTATGATAATGAAAAAAAAATGTATAAGAAAAACATTTAGAAAACTGTAAGAAAAAAAAATCCTCGGAATGTGTTCCATGGAAAGCTGTTAATCTCTTTCGAAACAAAAGTGTTCTGTTCAAATGTGTTGAAAATGTTAGTTAAATGGAGTTCCTTTGTTTAATACTTCACCAAACTTTAATAACGCTAATATGAATTGGGACTATCCAAGTACTAATTATATTATGCAGAATTTCAAAAGCATGTTTTACTGTATTGTCATTTCTTTATAAAATATCTAATAGGGGAACACTGCTTAAGCACAATACTGTTGTGATTGCATTATTAGTAGCATAGTACCCAAAATGCAAATTAGCAATAAAAAGTACAAAAATTCCATGTAATCAAGATAGTCAAGATCTATTAAGTAAAAATAATGGAAGCTTTGTAGCCTCAATAGCCGCATATAGGTTTAGGGTAGTGATTGTTATTGTGATGACAGGGACAGAAATAGAATTATGGAAACATTCTAAACCAAAGTGTGGGAACATCATTATCGTCATTATCAGAAAAAGATACAGGACTGAACAGTAGAGAGGCTGGGATTTCGAAATCCAGAATATTTGAATTTCTTTCTATTTGAAGTTTTCTCATTCCCCCGTGTTTATGAAATTTACACTGGCTGCTGGGTTGGAACGCTGAGCTAGGATCAGGGATTTATTCTCTGCCAAGTGAATGGAATTTAGGTAGTTATCACCAACTGTGAAAGGAAAAAATATCCCTTGATTTCAGTCCTATGTAGTGCTTTACTGTTTTCAGGCTCTCAGTGCTTTCTAAGGAGGGTCAGTTCTAAAGAACCCTTTTTCTCCTGCTAATTTGTCTGAAGGTTCAAGATGGGGAGAATAGGAGAAAGCTAAATTATTTGGGGAATGATAAAAAACGAGATTTAGCTCCGGGGGAGGATCCTTGAGGCATGAAAGGTTGAGACCTTTAAGCTGAAAAAGACTCATTTCCCTCCCCGTGCCTCCCGCCCCCGCCAGGAGTAAAGGGCAAGGGGTAGTAACAGCTATAAAAAAATAAACAAAAATGCTCTGTGACACCCTCTGAGATACCTGGTGGATATTTGAGTGGCTTTTTGCAGTATTCTGTGTGGTGTAATCATCTCCGGTCTCCCCTTGGCTCTTCAATAACGCCCCCATCACTTGATAATGCCTTGTAGAGTGGAATGGATTTAGCATGTGGGGGGACGTGATGAAGTGGTGGTAGTGAAGCTAGGCTCTGGGTGAGAACTGAGGCTGCTGATGGTGTCTGGGTTACGCGAAGGAGGCTGATGGAATCTCCCAGGAAGTCTGTGTTTGATTTGGACCATAGGCCAAAGTTGTTAAGAAAATCCCTGAGGCTCCCACACATTGTCACCCAGCCCTCCAGGGTTCTTCGCTGGGGTTTGGGGCCTCAAAAGGCCCAATAGAGATGGTATTGAAAAAGATCTATCCTCCTTTATAATTAAATTTACAGATTTTCAGTTCCCTTTTCGGCGGAGCACAATATAGCCTTGACCCCCATTGATAACAAGAGGCAAAGGAAAGAAACATCAGGGATTAAGAGCAGTTCCCCTAAAAGGACTAGGTGGGAGCTGCACTGGTCTACACTGTCCATCACAGATCGTCCCAGGCCAGGGGACTGCCGTCTAGTGGGCCCTGCGGGCAGGGGAGCGGGCAGTCCAGGCCCATCTTCCTACATAGAATCCTAGAGAACAAAAACATAAGTACTAAGGAAATGATGAAAAGAGTATGCCAAGGGAAGAATCCAAAGGGAACATGCCCAGGGTAAAGAAGAGCTTTAATTTGCTTATGAAATGGAAAGTCCCAGGCTTCTCATAGTAACTGCAATTAAAAGGCAGCCCCTGCCCTTATGCATTTTATGACTCTTGAAAAACAAAACCCATGTGTAAAGAGACAACAAAATTGTACTATGACTAATACAAGGGTACCTTTGTGGCATATCGTATATGCTTCATAAATTCTTGTTGTATTGAATAAAACTGAGTAAGAGATTCGGGAAGGGAGAATCCCTGGTCCACGAGTATTTCTCTAGAGAATGTACTTTGTTATTTTTAATTAGTGGAGTTCATGACTAACTTTTTTTGGACAATTTCATACCAGAGGAAGGGAGTAAATACCAAATATAGATTTAAAAGATCCAACTGTTTTAAAATTTTAGGTGAAGGATGCTCTGCTGCTCCTCAATTGTACCACTTGTACTCCCATCTCAGGGCCTTTGCACCTCTGTGTCTTCTGTCTCGCGTGCCCATCCCCCAGATACCTGTGTGTCTGGCTCGCCCGCTTTATACAGGTCTCTGATAAATGTCACTTTTTCAGAAAGGACTTCCCTGATCTACTTAAATAAAATTAGCTCTGTTCCCAGCCCCGACCCACCATTTGCCTCTCGTTCTCTATCCTTTACGCTACTCTAGGCATCTTTATAGCTTTATCATCACCTGGTATATGTTTATTTGTATATGTTCTGTCTCCTTTCATTAGAATTTTAAGAGCCAGGAGAATAAAGATGCATCTTGGTCTGTTCACTAGTATATAGGTTATGTCTACAAGAGTTCCTTGCATATAATAGGCACACAATAAATATTTGTTTAATGAATAAATGATTACATAAAAAGAGGGTTTTATGTTATACTTCCATGTATGTACTATACAGAGTATATATTCATATATATATAATATATAAATTATAGTGTATATATGTTGTTTTATGTTTTCAAAAATATAGTAATTTTCTTTTTGTAATTTATTTTTTATTGAAGTATAGTTGATTTAAAATCTATTAGTTTCAGGTGTACAGCAAAGTGATTCATATATGTATTCATATATATATATGAGTATATATATATTTTCTTTTTCAGATTCTTTTCCTGTATAGGTTATTACAAAATATTGAGTATAGTTCCCTGTGCTATACAGTAGGTACTTGTTGTTTATCTATTTTCTATATAGTAGTGTGTGTCAGTTAACCCCCGACTCCTAATTTATCCCTCCCCCCACTTTTCCCTTTGGTAACCATAAGTTTGTTTTCTATGTCTGTGAGTCTATTTCTGTTTTGTAAATAAGTTCATTTGTATCATTTTTTTAGGTTCCACAAATAAGTGATGTAATATATTTGTCTTTCTCTGTCTGACTTACTTCATCTAGTATGATGATCTCATCCATGTCGCTGGAAAGAGCATTATTTCATTCTTTTTAATGGCTGAATAGTATTCCACTGTATATATACACCACATCTTCTTTACCCATTCATCTGTCATGGACATTTAGGTTGCTTCCATGTCTTGGCTGTTGTAAATAGTGCTGCAATGAACATTGGGGTGCATGTATCTTTTCACATTATGGTTTTATCTGGATATATGCCCAGGACTAGGATTGCTGGGTCATATATCCCAGGACTAGGATTGCTGGGTCATATGATAGCTCTATTTTAGTTTTTTAAGGAACCTCCATACTGTTCTCCACAGTGGCTGCACCAATTTACATTCCCACCAACAGTGTAGGAGGGTGCCCTTTTCTCCACATCCTCTCAAGCATTTATTATTTGTAGACTTTTTGATGATGGCCATTCTGACCGGTGTGAGGTGATACCTCATTGTAGTTTTAATTTTCATTTCTCTAATGATTAGAGACATTGAGCATCTTTTCATGTGCCTGTTGGCCATCTGTATGTCTTCTTTGGAGAAATGTCTATTTAGATCTTCTGCCCATTTTTTGATTAGGTTGTTTTCTTGCTATTGAGCTGCATGATCTGTTTGTATATTTTAGAGATTAATCCCTTGTCAGTTGTATTGTTTGCAAATGTTTTCTCCCATTCTGTAGGTTTTCAACAAATGAAGTAGAAGAATAGTTTACTTGAGAATAACTTGAGGATAACAGTGTGACTGTTAACTCTCCATCATTACATTTTTTCATATCTAAAACCGCTCGCCTCTTTAAATACATGCAAAGTATTTTTTTTTTTTTTAATTTTGCATCTAGTTGTGGTTTCCTGCAGCTTGCATCCCTTCAGTAATAAGTCTGGTGAGGTTTGTTTTTTGTTTTTTTTTTGCCCAAAAAGTCCCTAAAAAGGTATTCATGTTTATATTAACAAACAAACAAAAAATAATAGAACATAGCACAGGGAAAAATATAAAAAAGAAAGGGAACTATTTTACCTACAGAAACACACTTTCAACTCTCTGCATTTCTCATGCTATTATCAAAAATATCTTTGCTTGGACAGAACCATTTTGCTTCCATGCTAACTTCTCATTTGTTTCTCCTGTGAACTTTTTAAATTCGGTGTTTGGCAGCAGTTTTGTTTTCCTTGGAACTAAGTACTGTGTAACATACTGTTAGCTGAAGGCTGTGATGTAGACATTTATTATGAAAAATAAAAGGGAGAAGAATTTATTCCATAAGGATGAAAATGACTTAGTGTCAAGGAAGTTAGGATTTTCAAAATGCTTTACATAGCAAATTGTGTTTCTCTGAAAGGAAGTATATTTTATTTCCTAGGAATAAATTTAAGCATCTTCATTTTGCCCATCCTGATTAATGGGAGCTGAGAAAGAAGGAAAGATAGACAGTTTTACGGAGAATTCCTTCTCTTTGCCGTGTGTAGGCGTAACCTTGGTGACCTATATATCCTCAAACCTTCTGGTGAGATGTTTATTAAAGTGTTATTACCCATAGCAGTAATCATAGTTAAATAGCCAAGAAGGTATTTTTTATAGAAGGTGAGAGACAAACATTTTTTTCTTCCTGAATTAAGCCATGTACTCTTTATCAACCAGAACATATTTGAATTTCCTATTTATTATTCATTTTTTAGTTTCAATGTCTCTCCCTGTCTCTGTTTTACATTTCAATTGATCATAAAATCAGAAGCATTCCTCCTCCAAAAAGAGTATCATGTCGTGTTAATAAACTTTTTGTCTCTTTTCCCAGAATGGCCTGAGTATCATGCTGCTGTTCACTTATCTTGAAAGTGTAGTCCATTGGAATGACTTCAGTTGCAAAAAGAAAAAAATGATTCCACAAATTCTATTTCTGTTCCTCATTGGACATCTGTAACTTAACACTAATCCTACCTGTGGACTCAAAGGATGTTTCAACTTCCTCACTGATATAACATCAACATCAGTTTGCACTTAATTCTGTAATTCATTGACTTATTATGCAAGCTCTCCTCTTTACTATTTATTATAACTGACCAATTTTTTTCATTTGTCCTAATCGTTAGTTAAGAGAGTAGGGCTAGGGAGGTATCTCTGTACTTCTAAAACATTTAGCTCTATGGTTCTGCTTTAATAGGAATACTTACCAGCAGCCAAATGCTTCATTTTAATTTAAATAATCTGTAATATTAAATAAGTCAGGCAGTTTATCATACTATGGATAGTTTTTTTAAAAGGCTACTGAAAACATGATGCTTATTTTAGTCCTGGATCCATAATCTGAGGACAGTGCTCTTATGACAGTAAAATAAATTCTGTGTAAATAGGGTAAAAATTCAAATGCTGTCATGTACTAATATGAAGCTGATACTCACTCCCCTTTCTGTGCCAGGTATGCAATAATCACGGGAACAAGTAGAGTCCTGACACCCTATCCAGCCCTCCCCACCTTTCTCTGCATTTAAAAAACAAATGAGAGAAGATACTGTAACAAACCCCGTATAGTCAACACTGAAGTAATATTAAATTTTGGCTCAGATTTTTTAAATGAAAAGTATCAATAGATACTTTTTTAATGATAAAGCCCTTGTGTGATTTCCTCAAGTCCAAAGGGAATACAATCTTTGTTGATTTCCTTTGCCTTTCTTCTTATTGAATAGAGAACATTCCAGTATCTTATTCATCATTTCAGATTTTTTTTTATTCTTTGGATATTTCACAGAGCATGTAGATTTATGTAACTTTTTATTACCTAGAAAAAAGTAGCAGCAGTATCGTTTTAAAATACATTTTGAAATATTACCACATGCTTTTTCAACTCAGACTTTCAAATATATTATAATAATGGTATTAAATAGATAATATAAATATATAATGATACAGTGGAATAGAATTCCCTTAGCCTAAATCTCTCTCATTAGTCTATTGTATACTGCAAGGAAATAACTCTCTCTGATACATAACACATTTGGCAAATTTACTATTTTAAAGTTTAAACTAACAGGTTAGAGAGTGAAACTTTTGGAGGTTTATAAGTTCTGGTTTGTAAATTATCAAATTATCTTCTCTTCTGTAGTAAGTGATGACCCAAATGAGTCTGCATTTTGAATGTTTTTGTTCTTTGACTAAAAATTGTCTTTAAGATAAGTTAATGGCAGAGGGCAGTGAATCCCGTGTTTTTCTTATCTTAGTTCTGATCTTGGAGAAATGTTATGTTCTTGACTTAGTATCTGTCATCATCAGATATTCCCCCTTAAATTCATATAGGTGGATGACAATTCGTGTTTCTGATGTATTTACCTCTTTTAATTGTGATACTCATGCGTGGTAGAATTTACCAAGTTACCCTGTTCGTTTAAATTCACTAGCAAGAGGGTAATAGTCATAACAGCCTTTTATAACCTATTTTCTTGAGAAGATTTAGATAAAATAGTGAGAGAGAGGAGAAGGTAAGCCTCCTGCTTAAAAATCATTTTTATTTATCAGTCTAGTACTCAAGTTTATCATCTCTTTAGAGTTCCCAACGCAAGCATCTCACCTCCCTGTTATTAATGAAAGATATTCCCAAAGTCTCAATAGGACAATGGTTGAAATTGTCACGAATTGTTTTGATAGTTCTAGTGAATAATTACTTAAATATCCTTAATTTACATGTTTCTGAATCAGACTATTTCATTGGTTGATTAGTATTTTATCTTATTATAATTAACTTTAAATTAGTATTAATGAATATTTACTAGCAGATGTATTGCCAATAAATCTACAAATTTAAGAAATTAAAGCATTAAAGAAATATCCACTAAGCATTCAATTTTATGTGATGATTATCTGGGCTAATTTACCCAAAATTGCGTGCTAGCCAAACTATAATTAAATCATTGTAATACTTCTAAGGCTTGTAATAATCGACTGTCTTATTAAAAATGAGTAATTTAAAATGACATAGTTGTATTTTTCACTTATTATACCATGAGCATTTCTCATGTAATTTTTTAAAAGGCTCTGAAGGTCAATTTTTTTTTTAACATCTTTATTGGCGTATAATTGCTTTACAATGGTGTGTTAGTTTCTGCTGTATAACCCAGTGAATCAGCTATACGTATACATATATCCCCATATCCCCTCCCTCTTGCATCTCCCTCCCACCCTCCCTATCCCACCCCTCTAGGTGGACACAATTTCTAATTGCTATATTATATTCTTTTCTATACTATAATTTATTGAATAGTTACCCTTTTGTTGGATAACACAGTGATTAGCACATTATAACTACTAGATTCTTATGATTTTATTTACTGGTCAAAGTGTATGAATTTTTAGTAGTATGTAATATGTATTAAAGTTGACATACATGGTACATGTCTATATTTATAAGTGTTATATATATATGCATATATATCTCAATATATATATTTGCTATATGCTAGCAATATATGTGTATACTCATCTCCCTAAATCCTAACCTAATATTCTACATTATCAATTTGCTAAAAAATAGGCAACAGTAGTTTTTTGTTATTGTTTATACTTTCTTTCACTTCCAACAAAGTCAGTTGTTTCCCGTAAACCTCTTGACTTGATATTTATTGTGTAAATTGTCCTTATCCTTTCTTCCAGTTATCTATTAGAGTTGTGTTTATTTCAAGTTTGTAGAGGTCTTAGTGTACTGAAGATATTATTCTTTACCTACCATTTACTGCAGATATTTTGCCAATTTGACATTTGTGCAGACATTTGAAGATTTCATGCAGCCTGATAAATTCATCTGTGTTTTTTTTTTAATTTGGAAAATCTTTATATATTCCGAAGTAGTTTAAGTATTTGTCTTGATTTTATTCTATTTTATACTTATAGTTTGAGCTTTTAAAAATTTAACTTTTTATCTATATAGAAGTTATGTATATTGTAAGGTTCAGCTCCAATTTTTTCTTTCTTTTTTCATTTGTTGAATAATTCATCAAATACCCATTGAATTTTATATTTTCTTTTTTACCTTTTGTTACTACATGTACTTGAATTTATTTCAGAACTGTCCACCACATTTCATTTATTTGTATTTAGAGTCTTAAATCATTATCCTATAATTTGAGTTAAATTTTATAATACACTTCAATAACCACTAGGGCATTTTCATCTCTTCTAATATTTTGGTTCTTAGAAGTTCATTCTCTCAGATAAAATTTAGGTGCTTGTGTTTTTCAATTTTTTTCTTAAAAATAATACAAACAGCTTTTGATTGAAATTGAGTTAAACCCGTACATTTATTTGGGTAAAAATGAACACGATAATTTTATTGAATTCACCCTTCTTAACCAGGAGCATTGTATGTTTATCAGTAAAGTTTTACCATTTTCTGTGTATGGTTATCAAACATTTCTTAATAATGTTCAAAAGTATGTTATTTTTTGTTGCTATTGTGATCAGTTTCTTTGTTTTTTGCTATAGCTACTGAAGAGTCACTGCTGTTGTACAGAAAAGTTAACGTATAGAAGTATGTTCTATAGATGTCTTGTTAGCATGCTAGCTTCTTAGTGGTAACGAGTTCTTCCATTGGTACACATGACTAGTGAGTGTACTGGACAGAGAAATGGAATTTTATTCCTCTCAGTTGGTATCTTGCATTTTCTTAATGCTCTTCAAGTTAAGTGTTATTTTCAATAAATAAATATTGTGCTTTGAGGCAAAGTAGCTCAGGACTATTACAACTATGGGAATAACTTGATAATGTTTTGTAGTCTCTGTTTTTATGAAAATTTACATTTCGTGACTTTGGGGGCATATTTCACAGTAAATAATTTTGCTCCTTCGAACTCTCATATTTTTGTGATATTATCAAAACAGAATTTAAAATGATTGAAATATTTTGGACTTCTGGTTCTTGTCATTCTTGACAGTAGACTAAGCTACACTAGTAGATTTCTGTAGCATATTTTCGTAATAAACTAGAAGCTTAATGGTAAGAAAATAAAGCTTAACGTGGTTTAACATTGATCTAGAATGTTCCTGACAACCATAAAGCTGTACATTAGCAGACTCATTTTGTCACACAGTGATATTAAAATATCTTCACAACAACTAGTAGTTGAACTATTAGCTATCAAACCAGAAGTGTATTACTTCAGGTATGTTAATTTACTCATGAGGTCAATATAATACCCTACTATTAAAACATAGATTTCAAAAGCCTCATTATTCTTTAAAAGAAAGAGTAGAAATAGTTGCCATGTAAAATAAGTATCATTTAATTTACTGTCATTATTATATTATCTTACAGCTCATGGGGCATTCAGAATGGGACCACAAACGAGGGCCAAGAGGATCGCAGGTAGGTTTCTTTTCCTTTCCTTTTTTGCATTTTGTTTCTTAACACTTTGAGCCATGAGTTTTCTAAAACTCATGAAATAATAATAATGAGAGAGAGGAAGAGACAAAAGAATCATGCCATTTGTTTTTATTTAAGTTAGCTGTAATTAAATTCAGGTTTCAAATCCCAAAGGCAGATGCCAGTATATTCCTCTGAAGAGATTTCTGGTATCCCAGACTGGCTGTGTTTATATGAATGTAGATTTTATATTCATCTTGTCTCTGCAGAATACAGTTTGATCAGCAACCTACTCTCTTGATTTTATTTCCTTCCTTTGAAAATTTTTCTATGTATTTTCTTCTTCTTTCTACCTTCCTGGTTTTGGTTAAATATTTTGAAATATAATGAGAGTAAACCCTGAACTAATTACAGAGATTTGTCTCTAAATGAACTGTCTTCATCTTAGGGAAATAGAAAGATGAAAGGACCTATTATTTTGGAAAAGAAACAAATTATAAAACTTCCTATATTACCAGACTGTTCTCATTGTCTTACTTTATGTCTTAGGCAAGGAGAAAAGCTTCCATGACGCATTTATGCTTTTTAATGACCTAATTAGACAATGTGGGTTTGTTTTGCTTTCATAATTACTTCGCCTGACAGAATAAAGGCTGAGTTTTACACTAAGAAAATTGTCTCTCCTCCTAGGGTATTTTGTGGAGAAATGTAAAAGTCATTTCTCTCTTAGCAGCCTGTGCTTACCTGACTGTAAACATGCTAAATAAAAAATTAAGTGGGTGGAACATTTTAATCTTTGCTGCTCACATGTTTTATTTGCCACTAAAAAATATGGTTAAGAGAGAGTTTACTGTGCGATACTGTATATGAAAGATCATTGTGAAATGTGAGCATCTCCCAAGTGTTTTACCAAGCTGACATGACCTGTGCTGTCATTAAGATTGCACGGACAACAGTTTCATTTCGGTCACTAGGAAAATACAACGAAGTCAGTCAGTTGTTTTTAGTGGAGAGTTTAATAGCTGTGGTTTTACTTTTGTCCATTATCAATTTGATTAGTAGATAATGTAAACTAGTCCAATTAAATTAGGATTATCCAAAAGGATTTATGCCTCATTCCCCCTCACTGTCACTTCCTTGTCTCCATTTTCTCTGGCAACTCTCCCTCTGTACACATTTACTATTTTAAATCAGAATTTTCGGCAAGATTGGCAATGAAATGATGAAATTAATGCATGGTGGATGCTTTGTAATTCTAGACCAATCAAAAGTAAAGATGAGCACCAGTGAGAATCTCTGTGATTTCTGATTATTGCCACCAAAGACATTTTGACTTAGAACACACCAAACAACTTGATGAGGACATGTCCTTTCAAAGTAATGTAGTGTTAGTTTTTAAAATTTGTTGAAAAAATATATAATACACTCGCCATATAACCTATTTGGATATAATTTATCTTCAAGTTTGGATTGGTCACTCTGTCATTATTAATTGAAATATAATGTCATAAAGGCACAGCGTTGTTTATGTTAACTTTAAACGTAAAAAATCCCAGAATGAAAACTTTTAGAATTCCAGCTATTGCACATAGCTAGAAAACTTCAGAATTCCACATACACATGAAAAATATTTTCATAAATAAAGTTTGATTATATTTAGAAGCTTGAGATATTTCTGAAAAGCAAAGGCACTAGAAAGTTCTTGCATGCATGAACTACCGTTATCAGCATCAAGGTCTTTCCTGAACCTCTCAACTAGCTAAATAAGCATTCGAAATGGGGTATACCTTTGTCTCACCCTTGACCCTCAACTCAGATAAAAAAAAAATTGTCAATGTCAAAAGCAAAAACACACACCAAAAAATAAAAACGATAACAATTACAACAGAATACTTTTTTCTTTGGAAATTCCAGATAAGTCAATTAAGCACAAAAGTAGTAACCTCTTATCTAATTCTGATTCCCCACTGCGGGGGGGGGGGGGGGGGGGGGCGGGTATGGGGTGGGGAAGACAGTATATTTATGTTTTA
Source organism: Eschrichtius robustus (assembly GCF_028021215.1). Taxonomy (NCBI): domain Eukaryota; kingdom Metazoa; phylum Chordata; class Mammalia; order Artiodactyla; family Eschrichtiidae; genus Eschrichtius; species Eschrichtius robustus. The sequence continues at coordinate 17,450,952 of NC_090836.1, forward strand.
GATGATTGATCCCTTCTTATCTTGCTACCATTTCCTTGGACAATATGTCTAAAGCCTTTCGGCCATTTGAAAGGAATTTCAGACAAACTGCATTTGAACACAGATCTCTAAATATTTTACGACTACCACAAGGCCTTACTCAAATCCCATCTCACTTTAGTTTAATTGAAGACAGGTTTTTAAGCACTTACTATGTGGATAGCACTGTGGTAGGTCTCACTGAAGAAAAACTGAGTGACAAGTTTACTGCATTGCAAGAGCTTACAAGGTATGGTTGGAAATAGAGCAATACTTGAGTAGGTAATTTGCATATAAGGCAGAGTGATAGATGTAAAATTAAGTATATAAACAAAGTGTGATAAGAGTTTAGGTGGGACAGAGTATTTATTTATGCCTAGTGGAACTGGGAAATTTGGTGGTGTCTGAGGTGAGCCTTCCAGGTTGGGTAGTAAGGTTTCAGAAGTGCAAAGAGGGAAAGGAAAAAGCTTGAGGAAAAGTCTGAACTGGTAAAGTGTGGGATTGTTTGGATTTCTGTGAATTTTCTTTATAACTGCTTTATAAACACTTACTGCCTAGGGACTGTTGCAGGAACTACTGTGAAAGAATGATCCAGGGAATGTCATTCTTTATTGATCAGGTATGAGGAGGAAATAAGGAGGGTTTAGAATTTGTAATCCAGTACTTCAATATTGTGCTAACGAAACAAAGTCAGAGAAAGACAAATGCTGCATGTTTTCACTTATATGTTGAATTTAAAAAACAAAACAAATGAACATGTATAACAAAACAGAAACAATTTCAAAGATACAGAAAACAAATTAGTGGTCTCCAGAGGGGAGGGTGGAAGAGAGATGGGAGAAACAGGTGAAGGGGACTAAGAGGTCCCAGCTACCAGTTATAAAAAAAATAAGTCATAGGGATGTAATGCACAGCAAAGGGAATATAGTCAGTGATATTATAATAACTTCGTATAGTGCATAATCTATAAAAATATCAAATCACTATGTTTTACACCTGAAATTAAGATATTTTAAGTCAAATATACATCAATTTTTTTGGAAAAAAAAAAGAAGAATGAGTCCCAGTAACACAGGCCAGTTCACAGGGAAGGTGATGAGTTTAGTGTTAGAAGTGTTAAGAGAGAAGTGAAGATGACAATTCCAAAAGGGAATTTCAGACAAATACTTGAGGTGCCGTTCTGCGCTCTGTAGCCAGATGAAAGCAGACGATGTCAGCTAGGGAATGCCAATCATTCGTGTGATAATCAAACTACATTAGGCAGTGGATTCCAGAAGAAGGATATTAAAAGAGAAAAACAGAAGAAAGGCTCATTCTTGAGGGAGACTCAGTGTAAGGGCTGGGAGGAGCCTGGGGAGGGAGTTAAAGCATGTACATGGGCTCACTAGAGACCAGAGGAAGAAGTAAGGCAGAACCCAAAGTAGTGAGTATACTGTCAAGTTACACTCCGAAGAAGGCTGAGACCACAACCAAAGTTTCAAGAAAACAAAAAAAGGAGGAAATGCTTTTGGATGTAGTGATGAGCAGGGCATTAGTGAACTCCGAGAATGCACTTTTGGTCAAGAAGAGGTGGAAAGCAGAATACAGAAATTAAGAAGAGAATTAGTGTGAGATAGTGGAAAGGTCTCTTGGAGGAGTTTTGTTTTAAAAGAAAAGTAGAATTAAGAAAGAGGTGACAAACAAAAAGTTCCTACTGTATAGCTCAGGGAACTATATTCAGTATCCTATGATAAACCATAATAGAAAAGAATATAAAAAAGAATGTGTGCGTATACATACATACATATATATATATATATATATATATATATATATATATATATATATATATATATATATATCTGAATCACTTTGCTGTACAGCAGAAATTAACATTGTAAATCAACTATACTTCAATAAAACAAGAGAAAGAGGTGGCAACAGAAGTGAGGAAAATTTATTTTTATGCTAAGGTGGGATGTATGTCTTAATAACTATTAATGGCAAAGAAAGAGAATCAATAGAGAGAAGAAAACACTGAAAATTCTCAATAGTGACCTATTTAAGGACTGAGAAAATAGTGTAGTCCAGGGAAGGGAATGCAATTTCTCCCAGTGTCGTCCTTTGGGCTGGTCCCTTTGACACCTGTTTATGTGTTTCTCTCACACTCCACCAGTTCCCACCCTAGACTCCGCCATTCACCCTAGTTCAGAAAAACTGACCATGTTCTCAAATGAACTACTGGATAGATCCACCAAAAAGCACAAATGAAGAAGTTTTGGAAAGAAAGTAGGCACCTCTATACCAGAAAAGGAGAGAAGAAATAGGGACAGATAGCACAAAAATGAAAGAAATACTTTGAGCCTAATGACTTCAGTTTTCTTGCTAGAGAAAGGGTACATAAACTTGGGGATATTATAGTGGAAAACCTTGAATGGTAGAAAATATATGGAGTACATTTGTTTTAGATTTCCAAAAACGGGACTGACTTGATGTGTGAACATACCTGGTAGAAAGCAGTGGGCTTTGACAGATGTGAGTGGGTATCCTGCAAGACAAATTTTAACGTATTTTACTTTAATGCAAAAAACACCAATATATGTCAGGAACTGTTTTTATCCTTCGAGGAGTCAAAAATGAACTAAATGACTTTGGCCTTCAGGAAGGAAGTATATAGTTTTACCTAAAGGCAGCCTTAACTCAGAGGATAAAAATGATCAGCTCATATTGAGGGCATTCATCATTACCAGGATAGAGTTAAAACTTCTCCTGGCTTTCCTCCTACATGCTTGCTAAATAAAAGATTTTCTCAAATTTGATGTCATCTTCCAAAATTATATGTGCATTATCACAGATGATAAGGTGTACCTTTCATATCAAATATTTATATAGAAAAATACGTATCTTACTTCAAGTAAATTCCAACACTTAATTGCATGTAACTCTTCAAGCTCAGTAAGAATTTAATTAAAATTGATTTATTTACTCTTTACTCAATAATTCTGTGACATAATTTGTCAGCTCACAGCTTTCAGGCTGATATTTTCTTCTTTTTTTTTTTTTTTTTTTTTTAAAGTATGTGGTCTCAAATAGTAGATCATCCAAACTAGGGAAGATGCTAAATGATAAATAAACTTCCAGCAGCAGGCAGAACTCTTTTCTCTGGCAGCATTTCCAGTAATACCAAACGAAGTCAGGGGATAAAATTCTCAGAAGGCAATTATGTTTTTTACTTTTTCTTTCCTCTGAATTCTTGAAGAAAAGTTTTTCAGTGGGAAGTTAAGAGAAACAATAGAAAATTGCTCTCCTTTGAAAGCTTAAAAGTAGTTGAAGGGCATTGAAGGAGCCAATAATTTACTTATCCCTTAGCTAAGGGTCTGTGGGAAAAGATTAATTTGTGAATTTGTGAACTTCCTAACACTTTAATGTGCTAGGAACCAGCAGGTCCATATTTATCAATAGTTAGAGACTAGCCAGTTCTTTAGTATTTAGTATATTATTGATATACTAAACTATTTATCACTAGAGACTAGCAGATTCTGTTGTCATTTAGTGTGTGTGTGTATATTAACATATATATTAATGTATATATACTACCAGCCAAGTTTTATCAATTACACTGAAGACCACTTATTGAAGAAACAGCTTACATGTGATCTATCTAGTCTTCAAATAATTTAGGTATTTTTTTAGACAATGAAATTCTGGTTTGTATGTTTCTAAGTCGTTAGAGTATTGTATTACAATACAAGAAATTAACTGAATATTCTGGTGGGAAAAAAGGTAATAGATGGCACTAGGCTATTGGTATGCTTAAAATGAAATGAAAATGAAAATATAACACGTTAAAATTTATGGGATGTAGCAAAAGCGGTTCTAAGAGGGAAGTTAATAGAGATAAATGCCTACCTCAAGAAACAGGAAAACTCTCAATCTAACTTTACATGTCAAAGAACTAGGAAAAGAAGAAAAAACGAAGACCCAAGTTAGTAGAAGGAAAAGATGATAAAGAATAGACAGAAATAAATGAAATAGAGACTAAAAAAACAATAGAAAAGATCAGTGAAACTAAGATCTGGTTCTTTGAAAAGATAAAATTGACAAACCTTTAGCTAGGCTCACCAAGAAAAAAAGAGAGAGGACTCAAATTGATAAAAATCAGAAATGAAAGAGGAGATGTTACGACCAATACCACAGAAACACAAAGGATCATAGGAGACTACTATCAATAGTTATATGCCAACAAATTGGGCAACTTAGAAGAAATGGATAAATTCCTAGAAACATACAATCTACCAAGACTGAATCATGAAGAAACAGAAAATCTGAACAGATCAATAATAAGTAAGGGGATTGAATATGTAATTAAAAACCTTCCAACAAAGAAAAGACCAGGACCAATAAAGAAAAGACCAGGACCAGAAGGTTTCACTGGTGAATTCTACTAAATATTAGCACTAATTACCACCAGTCCTTCTCAGTCTCTTCCAAAAAATGTAAAAGGTGGGAACACTTCTGAACTCATTTTATAAGGCCACCATTACCTTGATACCAAAACCAGACAAGGACACTACAAGAAAAGGAAGTTAAAAGTCAATATCCCTGATGAACATAGGTGCAACAATCCTCAACAGAATATTAGTAAACTGAATTCAACAATACATTAAAATGATCGTACACCATGATCGAGTGGGATTTATTCCAGAAAAGCAAGGATGGTTCAAATCTGCAAATCATTCAGTGTGACACACCACATTAACAAAATAAAGGATAAGAACCTTATGGTCATCTCAATAAATGCAGAAAAGACCTTGACAGAATTCAACATCCATTTATGATGAAAACTCTCAACAATATAGGTATAGAGGGAACATGTCTTAACATACTAAAGGCCGTATATGACAAGCTCACAGTGGACATTGTACTGTGTCAGCTTTTCCTCTAAGAACAGGAACATGACAAGGATGCCCACTCTCTCCACTTTTATTCAACATAGCACTGAAAGTTCTAGCCAGAACAGTTCGGCAAAAAAAAAAAAAAAAAAAAAAAAAGAAACAGAAGGCATCCAAATTGGAAAGTAAAAAGTAAAGCTATCACGATTTGCAGATGACATGATATCAGTTATAGAAAACCCTAAAGACCCCATCAAAAAACTGTTAGAACTAATAAACAAATCCATTAAATTTGCAGAATATAAAATCAGTACACAAAAAGCTGTTGTGTTTCTTTACACTAATAATGAAGTGTCAGAAAAAGAAATAAAGAAAACAATCCCATTTACAATTGCTTCAAAAAGAATAAAATACCTAAGAATACATTTAACCAAGGAGGTGAAAGAACTGAATATTAAAAATAACAAGACATTAATGAAAGAAATTGAAGAGAACACAAAGAAATAGAAAGATATTCTGTGCCCATGGATTGGAAGAATTAATATTGTTAAAATGTCCATAATACCCAAAAGCAATCTACAGATTCAATGCAATCCCTATCAAAATTCCAATGGTATTTTTCAGAGGATAGAACAAACATTCCTAAAATTTGTATGGAACTATGAAAGATTCCAAATAGCCAAGCAATCTTGAGAAAGAAGAATAAAGCTTGAGACATCACACTCCCTGATTTCAAACTATATTACAAAGATAAAGTAATCAAAACACTATGGTATTATCATAAAAACAGACATATAGATCAATGGAACACAGTAGAGAGCCCAGAAATAAACCCACACATATATTTATGACAAAGGAGCCAGGAATATACAAAGAGAACAGGACAGTCTCCTCAATAAATGGTGTTGGGAAAAATTGGACCACAGCATGCAAACACATAATACTGGACCACTATCTTATACAATATACAAACATTAACGCAAAGTGGATTAAAGACTTGAACGTAAGACCTGAAACCATAAAACTCTAGAGGAAAAGATAAGTGGTAACCTTCTCGACATAGGTAGTGGTAATGATTTTTTTTAATCTGTCACCAAAAGCAAAAGCAACAAAAGCAAAAATAAACAAGCAGAACTATATCAAACGAAAAAGCTTCTCCACAGCAAAGGAAACCAAAAACAAAAGTCAACCTACTGAATAGGGGAAGATATTTGCAAATCACATATCTAATAAGGGGCTAGCATCCAAAATATATAAAGAGCTTATACAGCTAAATAGCAAGACAAAAACAATTTGATTTAAAAATGGGTAGAAGATTTGAATAGACATTTTTCCAAAGAAGGCAGACAGATGGCCAGCAGGTACATGAAAAGATGCTCAACATCATTAATCATCAGGGAAATGCAAATCAAAACCACAGAGTTATCTCCTCGTACCTGTTAGAATGACTTATCAAAAAGACAACAAATATCAAGTGTTGGTGAGGATGTGGAAAAAGGAAACCCTTGTGCACTGTTGGTGGGAATGTAAATTAGTACAACCACTATGGAAGCCAGTGGTTTTCCATAAATTAAAAATAGAACCACCATATGATCCAGCAATTTCCACTTCTGGGTATTTATTCAAAGAAAATGAAAACACTAACTGAGAAAGATACATGCACCCCCATGTTCATTGCAGCATTGTTTTCAATAGCCAAGATATGGAAACAACCTAAGTGTCCATCAGTGGATGAATGGATAAAGAAGATGTGGTATATATACACAATGGAATATTATTCAGCCATAAAAAAGAATGAAATCTCGCCATTTGTGACAACTTAGATGGACCTTGAAGGCATTACACTAAGTGAAATAAGGCAGGCACGGAAAGACAAATACCATATGATCTCTCTTATATGTGGAATCTAAAAAAAATAAATAAAAAGCTCATAGATACAGAGAACAGACTGATGGCTGCAAGGGGTGGGGAGTGTGAGAAATGGGTGAACTGTTTTAATTTTTTTTAGTTTAAATAAATTGAATACAATTTTTAAATCTACTTTTAAAAATTTTATTTATTTATTTATTTTATTTTGGGCTGCGTTGGGTCTTCGTTGCTGTGCATGGGCTTTCTCTAGTTGCAGTGAGCAGGGGCTACTCTTGGTTGTGGTGCACGGGCTTCTCATTGCGGTGCCTTCTCTTGTTGCAGAGCATGAGCTCTAGGCGCACAGGCTTCAGTAGTTGTGGCACGTGGGCTCCGTAGTTGTGGCTCTCGGGCTCTAGAGTGCAGGCTCAGTCGTTGTGGCACATGGGCTTAGTTGCTCTGTGGCAAGTGAGATCTTCCCAGACCAGTGCTCAAACCCGTGTCCCTGCACTGGGAGGCGGATTCTTAACCACTGTGCCACCAGGCAAGTCCCGAATACAATTTTTAAAAAATAATTTTAAAAATTAAAAATGATCTGTGTCCTCTTTAGTAGCATGGCTTTAATTATCTACCACATGCTAGAAGCTCCAAACTATAAAACTTCTAGAATAAGCAGCACCTATCTACATCAGTTAGCTCTTGCGGGATTATAGTCAGTCTCAAGGATGAATTTCGATTGGAAGTTATTATCAGTCAGTATCTTGTCTACTTGGGTATTCAAGAGAATGGATCTGTTCATAAGAGCTACTAAAGTTCATGAACCTAAACATTTGCCTCCTAGTGCTCTAATTTGGTAACAGATCAATTCTTTCTAGGTTAAATCATTTGTTTTTGATAAAAGAGAGTGTGAGAGTAATTTAAATGCCTTCCAGGCATACCTGGAATAATGCTATGTAAATTTATTAAAGTTAACTCCATGTAATATATTTTAGAAAGACTGTCATCCAAATTTCCCCATAATTTATTCCAAGGGATTAATGTGAGCAGGTTGGGAGTTCATTATTACGTCACCCAAATGCCTAATGTGTTACCGAGGATAATTCATGCCCTAGATGAAGCTGGCTGCCCATGTTACTTTTTCTGCAAAAAGAGTGTTTTTTAATTTGCATTTCCTTCTCCTTTTTCACTTTTCCATATATTAATCTACTAACTGTTGCCACTGGTTTAGAAATTGTTCCAATAATAATTTCATTTTTTGTCAACCCTCCAAGGAAAGTTTTTTGTCTTTTGTTTTTATTGTTGTGTTGTGAAATTTGTTTGAATTTTGTTTATGTGGACAGGGCCCCACACCAAATATTTGCCTGGGCCCTATACATGTTAGGACTGGCCTTGTCCTCACGTACGTTAGTGGCAGGAAAGGACCTGCTTGTTTAGTACTTATTGAATCACCCTCTTATCTTGAGGACTGGACATCGTTCACATGACACGTGCACTGCGTTATGCTTGTTTCTGTTAAATCAGAAATTGCTGGTACATTATATGAAATAAAACAAAGATGAGTATTTCACACCCATCTTGTCCATTAAACCCTCCTCTAGATGTTTTAAATTTTACCCTTTAGCTACCGTCCCCTTCATTCTGTGAAATTGCTTTGGTCTAGTTAGAGTTTAGTGTTATGTCTTTAATTTGCATTGAGAAACTTTACAAGGCACAGTCTTAGAAAGTTTGTCCTGGTAGGGATAATTTTGGAAATGTCCACAACATCCATGGTGTCAGAAGGACGCAGAGACATTTTTCTTTGTTTTTGTTCAGAGAAAGGAAAATGGTGTTTCTCTTTAACTAGTCAACCCAGTAGTTTATTACTTCTTCAGCATCTCTGGTCTCTCCCCAGTAGATGCCAGTGGCAGACTCCCCGCCCTCTAGTTGTGATAAGGAAAAATGCTTCCAGACCTTGTCAAGTGTTCCTTGGGAGGCAAAATTGCTTCTGGTTGAGAACTAGTATTGAGATTATGGCATAATCTCTTCGCCATGCATATCGAAGAGAATAAATAGGTATTTACTGATTCGTTTCAACATGACATATAGGAAAATGGGAAGACGCTTCTTCAAGTATATATGCTTTCAAGCTTTCAGGTTCCTTTTTTAAAATTAAAGTATAGTTGATTTACAATGGGGTGTTAATTACTGCTGTACAGCAAAGTGATTCAGTTACATATATATATATATATATATATATATATATACATTCTTTTTTAAATATTCTTTTCCATTATGGTTTATCATAGGATATTGAATATAGTTCTCTGTGCTAGACAGTAGGACCTTGTTGTTTATCCATTCTGTATACAAAAGCTTACATCTGCTAACCCCAGCCTCCCCAGGTTCCATCTTTAAGTCTAACAAATAGCAATTTAAAAAATCATAGTCATTTCATTGTGAAGTATTACTCACAGTAGAATCATGTCCTAGAAAACTAGGAGGAAGAAAATGTACTCTTTCCACACTTAAGCATTCAGGTGTCAGGGGAGCAGCCTGAGAGGGTGTGGCTCTGTCCAGGCAGTGGTTGTGCAGAGCATATGTTTCTGGTGAACAGATGGATGACCTTGAGTAAGTCACTCTTTATTAAAGCCTTGGTCTCTCTAAAAGGACATCAGTGAACAGGAATCAAACAAGTCCACAGAAATAAAAGGGAAAATTGCCACTGGCATTTATGCTTTTTCCTCCCATGTTTATAGATTAGTAGACATGTTGTTTAATACTTATTGAATGACCCTCTTATCTTGGGAACTGTGGACATCATTCATCCGACATGTGCACTGCCTTATGCTTGTTTTTGCCAAATGAGAACCTTCTGGTACATTATATGAAACAAAACAAAGAAATGAAGTAAGCAGCTGTAGATGACAGCTATTTATCTGCAGGAGCTGTAAACAGCTTAAGCAACAATCAAATTTACTGAGTTATGAAAGCATACTTTGAAAGAAGTAAGTATAATAATACCTAACACTTTAAGCTACGGATAGTTTCTGACCATTTTTGCATTTTCCTCTGTTATTATGTTCTGTATTTTTTTTTTAGATATCTTGGTGTAAACATTTAGAAAACTCATTAATTAATGCAAGTATTTTTGCTTGTGAGTTCCTATAAAGTAAATACAGACTTTTTGGAAACTGACTTGCAGCTCTAACGTTTGGCCTTCCACTTGGCTGGAATAACAGAAGAAAGATATGCGAGCTTGAGAACTGTCCATTTTATCTTTGAATTGAAGTACCTGACAGAGGGAAATAATTTTATTTCATGCTGGGGGATTTTATGCAATCTCTGACGTAGAGTAAGATCTTATTCTTTATTAATTGTGAAAACATACTTTAAAAGGGAAGTTTAGGGGGTGGATTTTTAAAATTTTACTCTACTTCTTAGATAAAACTGATGAAAAAAGATAGTGCTGAATATCATTAGATTTTCATAGGAGACAAAAACCTAAGACGAGGTTATATTTGACTAAAGCAAACCATCAGGTAGAGCAGGAAGTGAAGGTGAGGTGAGGAAGGTCATAAAAAAGAAGCTTCTTGTCATGTTTGATTTTCCAGATCATAGGGGGCGGTTTTGTTTGTTTTATTTTGTTTTTGCTTTTGTGGTGATGCCTTATGTAATGACCAATTCCTGGAAAACTCTTGAGCGTTACAAGTTCAAGTTTGTTCTTATTGGAAATCTGCAGGTTATCAAACTTGAATCAAAATAATTTCCTTGCTGAATTTTGTGCCATGATGGTTAAATACTTCTGGTGACAGTTCACACTTGGATTTCTACAACTATTTCCATTTTAGAATTTTGTAACAGTATTCTTTTCTTTTCAAGTCCTTTTAACCCCCAAACTACAGATAGTTGTTTACACTGTGTCTGTGATACACACTTAAAAGAGCAATTAGAAAAAAAGTTGAGGAGGGAAAAAAAAAAAGAGGAGACTGTGGGTGAGACAAACGGAGTAGAAATTTCAAAAGTAAACCAATGTGAAATAAATAAATAAAATTAAAAGGAAAAAAGTAAACCAATGTGATCAGTCAGAAAGTTAAAGAAGTACAAACAGATGTAAAAGCTCTAGTTCTCAAAGGATTGCGAGCAGAGAAATGGAAAGAAGTTGTCTATCAAAGATGATACAAAGAGACCCAAGGGAAACAGGGTTAGTAAATAGAGCAAAGACCATTTCATAAAGCAAGATAAGGACGTGACGTTGCAGCCGTGTTGAGAAGGTCAGAAACATACATGAAAGTCCTTCGATTTTGAACATCATGATTTGGGAGGTTGACAGTTCTCTGGTTCTTGAAAAACGTGACAGTATGATGCATGTTTATTGCATTTTTAGGCCTTTGTATGACTTTTTAAAATAAATATTCCAGTGTACCAAGTACGCTTGTGAAATCTAATCCTAGGACAATTTTGTTTTCTTCTTGATAAGTGCTTTATGGATATTATTAGCTACTTTAAAACGATAACTAGTTTTAGCTAGAGTGAATTTCTGCCAAATACTAATAAGGAAAAATAGGAATATGAGTAATATCTCTGACATTCCAGTGTTTAAAGGAAATTCTGTTTTCACCATTTTATGTGCTGGTGATCATGAAAATTTTAATTGGTAGATGCAGTATAGGAAGTGAACATTTTTCCCAGAATGAACAGTGTATTATACATACTATGTGCTTCGTTAGAACATATGAGATGCTGTGTTACATTAAATATCAAATAGTCGACGCCTTTCTCTCTTTTTGTATTATAAATTATTTCAAACATGCAGCAAAGTACAGTGAACAGTGTACAAAAACCACATTCTCATGCATTTAAATCTATAATGTAATTTAAAGACGATATTAATATTATTTCTTTTTTCAAGCTTGCACTGAATTAGTAACAGTCTGCATTGTAATAAGAAGAAAGAAAAAAAAGGAACAAATGCTTTTTAAGGAAATTTCAGTTTGGCATGATTATTTATCATGTGAAGTGAAAATGATGCATTTTACTCTCCTGTCTTTTTCCATAAACAAAAGCCACGGTGCCAAAACCAAAACATAAGAACTAGTAAAATTATATATTTTTCTTCTTTTTGAACAGAAATAGCAATGCCAAGTTCAGTTTGTTCCATTGGTTTTAAGCCAAATAAATGGCAAAAAATAGTGAAAAGCCTGGTCAGATCATGTGTCGTAAGTTTCTATTAAAGTCCTTATATAAATTTCAGATCTCTGTGCTGCCTGAGACATGATCACTCCTGCATTTAAAAAGTCTAGGGGGAGGGGAGAGAGGAGCCACACTGGCCTTGAACTCTATATTTGATTCAAAAATTCTAATTGATAGATGATTGCTTAGAAATATTTTTATAATACTTTTTCATAATGTATACAGTTTTTTTCTCATTAACAGATATGTGTTTAGATAAATTCACTTCATAGTATTTGACCATGTGGGAATTTACAGAATATGGAAAAAATTAGTTTAGACATGGGAAAGAATTAGAGAATATGAAAAGAAATATGGGCAAGATTAGTTTTTCAAGGAGGCAAGCAAGATGCATTTTGTCTGTTTTTCAGAGTACATTGATAAATATGTAATCAAGTAATATCTACTTTAATATCATTTGGAACAAGCTGGTATATGACCACTATATTATTTAATATGTATCCAGAAATGTTAGCATAAATACCTAAGTGTAGTCATAAGCATGCCCTGTATTAAAAATAAAATCATTATCTCTTTGGAGAGATTAAGAAAAGAATACAAGAAATTTTATGAACATTAAATATTCTATTCCAAATAGATTTGCTTTCGTAACCAGACTTAACATTTTTTAAAATCATGTTTTAGAAAATCACCCCTGTAATGGGTCACCAGATCAACTTCTTAAAATTAACTTCATGTGTAAAAACTATAAAATTGGAAACTGATGTTATTTTCTATTGCTACAATGCCTTCTAACAGTGTTACTTTCTATAGATTTTATATAAAGATTTAATGGTTATTTTAGCAGCTTAAAAGGTAAAGATGTTGTCTATATTTTTATTTTAAAAGTTTAATCATTTATGTGGGAGTTAGGGTTACAGATGGTGTATTCATCTTTTCTTTTTTTCATATATGACAAAAGGGCTGTCATATTTCCATACACAGTAGAATAGTTTTTGCAGAGTAGAATCAAAGAATAAAATAAGAACTTTAAAACCTCCTAAGGCAACACCTTATCTTCAGATTTTTTTCAACGATTAATATAGGCAAAAGGATGCATTTACATTTTGGCGTTAAAAAATGGGATATGTAGCTAATGTGTGAATGACAAAATAAGGGTATAGAATGTATTCTCATTAAACTCCGGTTAAAATACTAAATTAATGAGATTAAACTGAAGAGGAGGAAATGCAATTTTACACATAAAATTTTAATTAAATTCCAGTATGGAAAGTGCCTGCATATTTGTTTATAAACAAACGAAGAAAAAGGCTTAAAGATTTGGGTTGACTTCAAGCCCAACATTGTAAGGCTTTTCTAACAGCAAGTGCAACCTTGGGCTTCATTAGCAACGGTAGTTTTGGCAGACAGAGCAGGATTAATTCAACAAAATCTATACTGGCCAGATGACACCTGCGGTGTTGCTTTCAATTCTGAACGCCAGATTTCAAGAGGGGTATTGAAAGCTGATGCACTCACACAGGAGATCAGAATATTCAGAAACAGTGTGGGAGAAAAGGTGTATTTTCTCAAATCACCAAAAGTGATGGATATAGAAGGAAGTGTGAGTTCTTTTTTTTCTTCTCTTTTTAGTCCTATAAGATACTATTTGAACAAATGGATAGAGCACAAGTGATTTTGTTTGAATCAAGATTTTGATTGAGTACAAGAAAGAAATACAAATTTCAGCCAATTCAAATTGATTTAGAAATAAGGTAATTGTTTTCCTGAATATGAAGTCGTTTAAATAATTGTTACATAGAACAGTTTCTATTAGAGTAGATGAACTAACTTCATATGGTGGGTTTCCTGTTTGTTTCTGAACAGTGATGAGTAGTCCAGAGATGCTGAAATCCCAGTCTCCTAAATTAGTGTGCCTCAGAAAAGAATCCTATAATTATGCTCCTCATTTGATGGAAATTTCCAAACCTAGGCGTACCATAAGTTTTAAGCTCAGGTCTGAACTGTATTCTGTAGAGTCGAGTCGTCACTTCCACTTGGGGGAGCAATTTTCCCTTGGATTAGTAATATGCATTCAGTATCACCTAGAGAGTTTATGAGAGATTCTGTTTGACAAGTTTTAGATGAACCTAGGAAATCTTCCTCTTAGGAAGTTTCTCAGGTGATATGAAGAGTGCCCATATTATTATACCATTGACTTAAAGGAGTTGGAATGAATGGTGAGTGGATTTCAGTGCCTAAAATAATCCCCTTTGTCTCACGCCTGCCTGAAATTTGAGAATTAGAGCTAAATTTCTCTGCTACTCCTTGCTTGTTCATCTACAGATTGTGGGAGCTTACATTTTTTGAAATTGATATTGGCCATTTATTGGTATGAATGAAGCATAATGAGAAGAATGTTTGATGAGATTATAAGGGGAAAGAAATGATGGTACTGGAGTTGAAAGACAGGGGGTTAATACTGAGGATTGATACTGGTTTCTCTTCTGGCATCAGGGCAGTAAGTTACACAACCACAAGGAGAGTCATTCACAGTGCAGTCTACATGAGTGATGCCCCCTGGGGGTGTGCAGTGTACAGCATGCACAGCTGCACACGTGACCCTATTTAGCCCTTTAAATCTACTTCTACACTCATCACAGAATGATTATTCTAAGACCTAAACTTGATTGTGTCACCCGATTAACTGTCAGGAAAAGGCCACAAAGTCTTATTTTTTGACTTCTGGCTCTCTCCTAACATCTTCCTTCTCTCTCCAAAATAGATCACATTTCCTGTACCTTGGATGGCGTCATGTTATTCCACCTTTCTGTACTTTTACAAGCATGTTTTCTCTGCCTGTAATTTAAATACCTTTTCTTAATCTTGTTAAATCCCTCTTCAATACAGTTGAAACTTTGAGTACCAACCCTTATTTAAGCATTAACTATGCTCCCATAATACATTTTCATCCGTCATGTATTTATCATAGAACTTAGAAAACTATGCAGAATTTCCCTCCAGACTCAAACTTCTCATATTCAGGAACTATGCCTTGTTTGAACCTTCCACAGTGACTGCCACTCAGAAGTTGTTTAAGAAATGCTGAATCAATGAATGAGTGAATGAGGTGTACAGTGTAAAATCAGAGCACACAGAACTTTCATTTAACCTACTTCAAAGTTTGGCTGTGGTGTGGCCTTGCTTTAATCTGGGGATAACTGGCGTTCCAATCAGTATTCAGGAAAGCGTATTTTTGAAGAAATGCGAATTGTTCTAACAGAGGCTGAACTTTAAAAAGATATCTTATTACTGATTATACATGGTGATGAGATTTACCAAATTGTAGCGCTACTACTGTAACAAGGTCTGAATAACCTTTTTGTTCTATAAAGATTTTCAACAGGAGTTATATTAGAGAAGGAGAATTGAAATGCCTTTAAAAACAAGAAACCTAGAAAGTAATGGAAATCAAGTCTATGATAAACTTGCTTAACTTACTTCTTAAGCATTTTCTTAGGTTAATTTTAGTGTTAATTTTGAACAAAAATATGACCTGGGACGAAAAAAACTTTACAGACAAAGTTCTAGAATGATTTTTATGGAGTTACAAAATTATCTTAGAAAGTTAAACAGCATATTTTATTAGCTTAGAACATTTCACTAAACTCCCAAATAAAACCCAATCTTTCCACCCAAAAATAAATGATTCAAGTGTTGTGAAACTTTATCTTTATCTAGTACTAAATCTACATTTATCTAAAGATTAATAATGTCCTTCTTTCTGCATTTTCCCCTATTTTCCTTCTGCATCGATTGCATGCTTGGAGTTCTTAAGGTTCTTTGTTAAAATTTATGGAGGAACATAGAAATATATAATACTCTATCACATAGCACGGAATAATAAATATCTTTTGAAAGAATAACTACTTGAGCAGACAAGTCATTTATATATAAATATGCAAGTGATTTTAGTGTTTCAGACAAAACTATTTACCATCATGGCTGCTAAACTCCAGTTCTGTAGTTTAAGTGTGTATTCGTGCTTTACTTAGAAGTATCTTTGTAAAATGCATGAAATACAAAATTCAGAAATGTCAATATTTAATATCTCCCCCTCACCCCCGATGTTATATTGATTGGTACTAATCAGTCATTACCAGTCAAAATGTCGATCCTGCATCTCTTCCAAACTTGGGTTTCGGTTCATCTTAGGCTAATGTGCTGAGCTGGAGATTCCTTGTGCCTTTTCTTTTCATTGACTTTGTTGGTAATTTTTCCCTATGCGATAAGTAATTTCTCATTGCTTGCTGTTACAAAAGATAAAAGATTTGAAATAACATATTTAAAACATATCTTGAGTTAACCATGGCAAAAAGAATCTAACATTCATTGAATGTATCTTTTTGCCACATCTTGTGCTAGGTACTTTATCCACATAATTTATTTTAATCTCCAAAACGATTCTAGAAGGCCAATAATAATGATTCAGCTCAGGTTTTGAGCACCTGCTCTGTGTGGCTACCGTGTTAGTGGTGAAGCTGTTCCCTGGATGGATTTTGCCCCTCAGGAAGCTCGTATTCTAGAGTTCTGGATCACATTACACATTTCTAAATGACGAGATAGACAAAACAGTGTATATGATTTGCCAAATGTCAGAGCTAGAAAGAGGCAAGGTTGTATTTCATCCCACATCTGTGTGGCTCTAGAGGGCTACTTTTGACTCTACTGGGCTACAGTACCTCTCACCAAGATATATTTAAGATCTGATTTGTCATGAGGCCATCAAAACACTACCAGGTAAGGTAGAAAGTGAGTTCTTTTTATACCAATACTAGTTACCATCATTTAAAACAGATAAACTCATTTTTATTTAAGGAATTATGAAACCTGAATTTTCATTAGAACCGTAAGCGCTGTATTGTGATGGAGGTTATAAATTTAGAGTCTCAGAAATATTTAAATAACGGAAAGGTCAACCTTTGAGTGGTGGGTTTTCCAAACAGCCTTATAAATGTGCAGGAAATAAACATTTCAGAATTGCTTTTCTGACAAAAAATTGTGGTTTCAGCCAACTGAAATATGCCACTGCATTTTCTGCTGCCAAGCCTGCCTTCCATAAATTAGATTTATTTTGTACAGTGCACGAAGTAATACTCCAAACCTGTACAATGCTCTAACCTTTCCACTTTACCTTGTATGCAGCAGGATTGTTAAGGAGGTTAGTTTATTTATGATGGATTAGAAACTATTTCTGAATATGAACTCTGGAAGACCTCTATAAGGGCTACAACCTCTAATTTAACCAACAGCAGCCCGCGGAGGTGTATACCTCGTCTTCTGAAAGCTGCACATCTGTCAAAGCAAAAGGTTATAATTCAATTTGCTTGGAATTTCATGGAACTACAAACTTCAGAGTGTAGTCCTGCAGAATTCCACCCTAACTGGCATGATGGAAAGGTTGGTGTGGTGGTTAATAGAGTGATCTTTGACATCATAAAGATCCCAATGCCACCATTAAACACATGACGCTGTAATGTGATATTTAACCACTAGCAGTCATGATTTTCTGACCTGGAAAATGAGATAATATCTCATTTGTAGGGTTGTTCTGTGGCTGCAATACATTGTAAAGGCATTGAATCAAAAGAGTATCTGGAATAAATATGCTTATTTAAATGGTAGCTTGAAACACCATTATCATCATTTGCTACCATCACTACCTCCACCTCCACCTCCACCACCTGTTAATCACTCTACGTGGCGTGAAGGACCCAGGCCTTCTCTCTCACCTGATCCCCTAGAATACAGACTACTCATTTTCCCTTGGGAAACAACTTACACAGTCACCTATGTCGAAATATTCCGATTACATTAATTGGTAGCATTGTCTTTCCCTGTCCTTTCCCAATGAGAGGAAGATATCTCTCAATCATCTTTTGGCAAACAGAGAAGATGCTACTTTATGAACTATTCCACTGAAGAGATGATTAGCTTGAGTTTACCATTACACAGATCTCTTTGATAGACGAGAAATGGCATAATAACCCAGCTCCAAAAGGGAAATCTCCTCCTTCCAAGCTTCTGTAAATGTCATTTAATGTATTATTTATTGAGTCACCTCTGATTACATAGGTAAGATACATTATTTGTCTCACTTGGAATGCCTACTTCTCAAATAGTTTATGAGAATGAATATAATATCATCCATAAAATATTTCTTGGGTATTGTCAATGAGAATACTACTCTCGCATGTCTTATATTTGCAAAACAAGTGAAGACTAAGTGGTCCTTGCTAAAATTGAATTTTGACTTCATAAATTGACATCCTTTTTACTTGGCACCAAACAAAAGTGAACTTACATTAAGTAAATTTCAGCTTCCTTAATAGTTATCTAACCATTTCATTAGGGCTAATGTATTAAAAATTAAGCTATAAACTTAATTAAGATTAAGCGGTAAAAAAAAAAAAGCTCCTATTAAAATCAAGAGAGGAAAGTAAAGCTCTGATTAAATAAACAATTACAAAAGTATAAACTTTAAATAAAGAAAGGCAACTTCAAAAATCACCTGATGCTGTTTACTGGTAATAATGTGGCCTCATAGATGGAGAGTGGGAATCCTTTTTATATATTTTATATATATAATCTATTATATAATTTAATATATAACATACTAACCTCTGAGGTTGTTTGGAGTGATTTACAGACTTCCATCCATGCGAAAAGCATTCTTTTTCTACTTTATTCTGAGTGACATCATGTCACAAATTTCTGTAAAAATTAGCAGTTTATACAATTTTCACTGAGAAGCTATTCCTTTCTTTCACCCTCCTATCTTTTTCAAGCCCAAAGTACTGGATTTGACCTGACAAATGAGCTCTAATTACAAATTCTAATCTGACAATTTCATTTCGTTTCTTGCACACCTGATGATTGAAGAGAAGGGTTTTTTTAATGTACAGCTAAACTCATATGCATTTAAAAAATGATAGAAATTAGGTCAACACTTGTATATATTCACAAATCTAAGAATTCACACCTAGACACTAATGCCACATCTTAATTTGAGCTTTTTATTATACTAATCTATTAAATGAATGTTACTGAGAGAATTGCTTAAATTTCAGCATTACTGGTCTTTAAGTTTTTAAAATGTGGTTTGGAGTAAAATAGTATCTATCACTTTGAAGCAAGGAATTTGAGAATAAAATTAGTCGTGTATATTAATTGAATTGTGAGTACTATTTCATGTATTATAACTTTTACATTGCCTACTGAATGTTAGCTTAGCAGGAAATGGCAAAACTGACTAAAATTAAAATGTAAACACCCTGAAATAAAGACAGTACTATATACAAACTGATTAAAAACAGAGGGATGAGCAGCTTGGCAGAAGCATTAAGATATCTGGAAAACAGGAAATAAAGATTGCCTTGGTCTTACATAATGTGGAAGGACTAAATCCTCTACTAGCAATAAACAGAAAAGAGGAACTGACTCTGGGTATTAAGAAGTCATTTACCAGTGGAAATGAGATTCGACAGATAGTCTTCATTTTAAGTAGGCTCAATTCATGAGAATTCACAAAAATATAATTTGTCTAGCAGAAAACAATTTTCTTGTCAGTTACCTAAAGACAGTGGTAATGAAAATATTATATATTCTTTCTTAGCCATGTGTTATTATAGTCACAGGTGGACTTTCTCATTTTTCAAATGGAGTGCGTCCAGTTGTTAGAATACAAGATTCAGCAACCCAGAAAGAGTAACACAGAGTTATACAAAGGAATAAAAGAAAGGAGAAGTTGATAAAAATGGAATGAATGGATGCTTTCCAGTTTCTACTTTTAGATTGTTGAATTTCAGAGCCACACATGAGTTTACAATTAGTTATTGTAAGTTTTGTTAGGCTTGTCTTTATGTTACCATTATGAATTTTAGAGCCACACATGAGTTTACAATTTGTTATTGTAATTTTTGTTAGGCTTATCTTTACGTTATCATTATAGCACACATCTATACAGTGTTCCTGTGAATGTTCATTCAGAATACAGTCTTTGAGTATTTTGTGTTAAGTGCTATAAATACAAGATTAAGCATGATTCTTGCACATCTGAAAATAAAAACAGATACACATCATCATTCATCATTTCGTTAAGTCATTCATTCAACATTGTGTCTCTTCTGCATGGCAGACACTGTGCAAGGCGTTAGGAATAGGAACACAAAAATGAAACTGCCCTGTTCTTAGTCTAATGGATGACACATATAGAGTGAATTGTGATTGGGACTCTGCTGGTAGCACGCTCTGAGAATGATAGAAGCCTATAAGAAAGATGTAAATAGTCAGGGGATCCCTGGTAGAAAGGAGGTTACATTTGAGTTGGCTTGACCGTTGATTAGGGGCCAGATTAGGGAAGGGGTGTGGAGGACTTTGCAGGCAAAGGCCAGGTGTGTAAAATTTAGCCGAATCACTGTTCAGTAAAACAGGGGAAAGACTTCCAGGCAGGAAGTGGCTTGAGACTGAGGGAGTTCACATCTTACAGGTCCCTGTATTTTTAGATGATACTTTTCTAAAGCTTTTTAAGGACCTTGGATTGGGAACTTATATAATTAGATCCAAATTTAGAAAGAGTCTTACAATAGCAACATAGGTAGAAGATCATTTGTTCAACACTTTTAAAAGTCACTCTTGTAGCACTCAGTTAATAGATGAGTTGAAAACAAGAGACTTGAGGCAGGAGACAAATTAAGACTCTATGACAGTAATACAGATAAAATACAGGCTGGACCAAGTGTAGAAATTCAGAGGACGGTCATGTCATGCCCTCAGCAAGGCCTTCTTTCACAATCTCCTCTAAATTAAATTAGGTACTACTCCCCTCCCCATACCTCACCATTATGTACTACCACAGCGTTCTGTTTCCTTTATAATATTTACCACAATTTGTAATAATTTTTGATCTACCCATTTATCTCACTACTAGACTATAACCTGTAAATGGGCTGAAGCCATATATACTTTGTTCACAGTTGTATTCCCAATGCCTAGCAAAATATTTGGCACATAGTCGGTGCTTGATAAATACTTATCCATATATTAAAGAACAGGCAAAGGATACCCTGTTTTTTTAATTGAGGCAACTAGGTGTATGGTGTAATTCAACCAATCATTGAGCTAGGAAATCCAGGAGGAGGAGCAAATTTTGGTGGGGATTGGGGATATGGATTCAATTTATCACCATTTAAGAGGCAGTTGCACATATGATTGTGAAATTCTTGAGAAAGGGTCAGACTAGAGATAGAGATTTGGAAATTTATGAACTAAACCAGATGAGTTTGCCCAAATAAAGTAGGGGAATAGGAGGTGGCACCCTGCAATAAAGCACAGCCTGCGGTAAATACATTAACATTATATCAGAAGTATTTTAGAGGAGGAAGGTATTAAACCTTCCCATGATATCAAGTAGAAACTGGAACAAGCGCTCCCCAGATTACCCAAGAACTACCCAAACAAGGAATCACAGAAAAAGAGCTTGTTAGAGCGAAGCTACATGAGTAGGCATGAACTGCGGTGCTTGGGAGCCCAGTGAAAGGTCAGAACAGAGGGTAGAGCAGCCCTTCAGAGCAAGTAATCCTCGGGCAAGAGTGTTGGAAAGTGATGAACCAGTGGGTTATGTAGGGACCACTGTGACACACATTGTTTGTCCTGCTAAGGAGTTTGGAATTCAACCAGTAGGTAATAAAGGTCATTGGAGGATGCTAAGGAAGGAAGTTTTCCTACATTAAGTCCCTCCTCCTCCCACCCTATTACTGAACTCTGTATTTTTGGATCAGTGCACATTAGGGTTCATGTGTGTTTTTGTATTACTTCCACAAAACTGGGAATCAGGACCTGAACTTGGATACTGACTGGCTTAGCTCCTAACTAACAGCATGATTTTGGACCAGTTAAATACCTTCCTTTTTTTTCCCTTTATTGATTTATTTTTTTTAATTGAAGTATAGTTGATTTACAGTGTTGTGTTAGTTTCACATATACAGCAAACTGATTCAGATATAGATAGATATATATATTCAAGTTTTATATATATATATATGTATAAATTCATTCTTTTTCAGACTCTTTTCCATTATACGTCATTATAAGATAGTGAATATAGTTCCCTGTGCTATACAGTAGGTCCTCGTTGTTTATCTATTTCATATATAGTAGTGTGTATATGTTAATCCTAAACTCTAATTTATCTCTCCCCCTTGTTTCCCCTTTGGTAACCATAAATTTGTTTTCTACGTCTGTGACTCTATTTCTGTTTTGTAAAGAGAAAATTTGTATCATTTTTTTAGATTCCATATATAAGCGATATCATATGATATTTGTCTTTCTCTGTCTGACTTACTTCATTTAGATGATAATCTCTAGTGGATGAGTTAAATAACTTCTTTATGTTTTAATTTAAAAAATAATGAATTTGGCTGGATTATCGCTAATGTCCCTTCTTGCTTTAAAGTTTTGTGGCTGTATTATGTGCTATGGAAATGGGATTTGACATATAGTGGAAATGTGCTGTCATTTTATTTACCATAAGCAAGGGGGGAAAGTCTTTGGTTCCATTTATAATTAAGAAGAATTTGGTGAACATATAAAGATATCAGAAGCAGCAGTTTTCAAAAGATGGGACAAAAGTAGGTATGTGAAATCGGAAACAAGCTAGTAACAAATGTGGGTTTGGAACATTTATCAGAGTGGGAGAGGAGTTGTTCTTTGAGAATTCTACCCATTTCATTGCTTGTTCCAGGGAGAAACTGGATAACTGAGGATTCGTGGGGTTAGAGGAATTCTTAAAGATTACCTGTGCACCAGATTTCACTTCCTCTGGGAGTTTTACACTACTCCAAAGTAGCACGAGGCAGATTATTCACCTAAACATGCTCCCCCAGGAAGCCTCCATAGATAAACTGTTTCCCTTACCATTTTTGTTTTTAATGCATGGACAGGATTGGTCAGGATAGACAAGCTGGTACTGCAGTGATAAACAGACCTCAGCTCTCAGAATCATGAGGGTCATTTCTCTCTCTGGCATGTGTTGCCCATCATGCTTTGGCTCGCGGGTCTGTTCTGTACCGTCCTCACTTCAGGATAGAGATGGTGGAGCAGCTGTGGTGTAAGATAGGGGTCCCCCGGGGCCGTGGACCGGTACCGGTCCGTGGCCTGTTAGGAACCGGGCCGCACAGCAGGAGGTGAGCCGCGGGAGAGTTAGGTGAGCTTCATCTGCAGCTCGCTCCCCATCGCTCCCCATCGCTCGCGTTACCGCCTGAACCATCCCCCCCAACCCCGGTCCGTGGAAAAAGTGTCTTCCACAAAGCCGGTCCCTGGTGCCAAAAAGGTCGGGGACCGCTGGTCAGGCGTTGCCGGTCACAGTGGCAGAGGGAAGGAGGGTCTCACTTTGACAGTCAAGAGCCACACCCTGAGAGCAGTACACATCACTTCTCCTCGTAACTCATTGGCCATAACTAGCGGCCTGGCCTCACCTAACCACAGAGGGCCAGGCAGTCTGAACCCCTCCATGTATCCAGGAGAGAGGGGTTAGGAATAGCTGATACATACCACCTTAGTTTGCCTTACTAGTCATCACTGGGTAAGAAAAATATTCTCCCCAGGGTAAGAAAAATGCGCTTATGTCCTTCTTCTCAAGGGAGACAACCCGAAAGTTCCATCTAGCCAGTGTCCACATAGCGCGTAATAGTTTCCTCATTAGGGAATGTATTAATTTTCCAGCTGCCATGACAAAGTACCACAGACTGTGCGGCTTAAACAACAGAAATGTCTTGTCTCACAGTTCTGAAAGCTATAACTCCAGGATCAAGATATCCACAGGGTTGGTTCCTTCTGAGGACTGTGAGAGAGAATTTATTCCATGCCTCTTACCTGGTTTCTGGTGGTTTGCTGGCAATCTTTGGAATTACTTGGCATGTAAAAGCATCACCCCAATCTCTGCTTCAGCTTCACCTGGCATTCTCTCTGTGTGCCTGTGTCTGTCTCCCAATTCCCGTTTGTAAGGACAGCAGTCACGCTGGATTAGGACCACCCTAAAGACCTCATCTCCAAATAATGTCACATTCTGGGGTACTGGGGGTTAGTACTTCAACATATGAGTTTTGGGGGGAGCGCAGTTTAACCCATAACAGGGAGTGTTGTGCAATCATTTCTAAATCATATTCGGATGTGGTTCCTATTGATCCAGAGATCTCTGAGTGTAAAAGACAGGTTATCAGCCTTCCCACCCTCCCCCAACTAATACTCACACACTCACAGATGGAAAATGGACAGGATCGGCACAATAAACAAGATCATTTGGAAAGGGAAGAAAGGAAGTCACACGGCATTCTTGATCTGAAGCTATTCCAAAATCTCATTGGGAAGCAATTTTGAGGTTCCATATATTCTGGGATGAGATACTTTTTTTTAATTAGACCTTGGTTCTGCCTCCTGGCAGAAGTCTCCTGCCCATTGTTCTCTCGGGGCCTCCCGACCCCGCTCCAGCATCGTAAGTTCTCCTAATCTGATTATCCTCTGGGACCTCCTGTAGACCGGGTATTGGGAAGCATTGCCCTCTTTCGGGGCTGAGTGCCTCTATTTGATCACTTACTACCCATAGAGCATTAGGAATTAAAGGGTTGTGTTGGTAGTATAACCCTCTCAAAAACATAGCTCCTTTTAAAATAGCTTCTATTTGGCTTTATATACCAATCACTACATCTATAGGGTTTTGGTTTTTTGTTGTTTTTTTTTTTTCTGGGTACACGTCTTAGATTTTTTCTCTCTCTGTCCTTCTCACTCCCAGCTTAGATGCTGACAGTGTGAGCCTATCAGGCTTTGTTGGGAGACCCTAGCAGCTTTTTCATGAGAAAAGCATCTTTAGTCTCTTTTCTCTGAGTTATTTTATCCCACTGAAAGGATAGATTGAGTACTACCAGCTTAATTTGATTTTGCTCTCAGACATCTTCATTCAGAGGTTTGAACAATGGGTGTGATGACCATATTCTTGATTAATTCTTACCAAAGCTGAGTTGTAACAGGCAATTTTAGTTCGGTGTCCTTCTCAGTTTGCTCTTTTGCCATCTGAGAATGGGAAGCAGTTGCCTCTTCTTTGTTCTTGGCCCTTTCTATTCCTTTTTCTTCTTCCTTGCAAATGATACCAGTTTTTTCTGAGATCATCTGTGTCTTGTCCTACCTTGTCAAAATACAGCTCACAGCAATCAGCTAATGCTATCCATATCCTGTTTTCCGACCTCTCTGCTAGAGCTACAAGTTCATTAGGTTCAATGTCTACCTTCTGGGATACTGGAGGCTACAGTGTTACCACGTGATCCTTTTCGGCATCACAGGGACCACCTCCCTCCAGGCTCTAATGGCAAGCTCCTCACCATCTGCTATCAGGTCACTAACCCTTTGCTTCATATACTCGTGACTTTTTACAGCAACATTCCACTTCTGTGTGCTAATTTCTGAATGGCTTTTATTAGGTAGTCAGTGTATATACAGTGATTCTGCATTGCACCTTAGGTAATGCTTTGTTAAAAATCAAAGTCAGGATTTTAGACTCAATCTGTAGTGCAGAGAAAGCAGTTGAAGAGCCAAGTAGAAATGAAGTGGGCAAAGGCATCTTTGACAGGAAGCAAAAGACCTACTTAAGAGGTTGGCTTAGAGTTGATTCATTCATAAAGGAAATTGCAAGAGCTTTAAGAAACTCCTCACTATTTGGGATGGAGAAATGAGACTGTGCGTATTAGATAAAAATTTAGTAATATAAAAGTATGACCAATTAAAATTGGGTAGTTAGCACTAAAGTATCTGTTCAATCAAATTAAAATCACTGCACTCATGTTATATTTATTGTGTAATAAGCCAGCTCTTGGGGGCTTCTGTGCCAGTTGTAAGGAGCCCATGACTTGGGGACGGGGAGTTGTGGGGAAGTAGCAAAGATGTGAGGAACGCCTTTTTTCAAAACTTAAGATTTGGATTAGAAAAAAAATGAGGCACACATAAGAGTTAAGAAAACAGAACATAATATTTTGATGGTCTAATGTTGACTATAGTGGGTGGAAGTTGAAGAGAAAAATCAGTCTAGGCTGAAGTCTTCAGGGCTAATTTCATAGAAGCTGATGGCTTTGAAGGATGAATAAAAGATGATGGGGGTGAGAGAGAAGAAAGGGTCATTTCAAAATTCAACTCCATCACCACCCTGGTAACATTCAAAATATTCTAAGGTCCAAAAGGATTTAGTCATTTTAACTCTATGATCATAGCAATCAAGGAACTAGTGTGCATTTTGACAGGCAAAGGCCTTCTGATTCTTTTCTGTTTCTATTTCTGTTGATCAAGGAGCTAGAAAAATGACTGCAAATTAAATTTTGCTATTTATTTTTTGTGACACCAAGAGCAATAGTGTGTGCTAAGTCAGAGGAATAAATGCACAGCCTGGTATTAAAGTAATGTTCCTCCACCCTTCTCCACACACTCAATACACGTGGCTGCCCTGACAAACATGCCAATGTGAAAGCATTTCCTAAAAGTGACAGCAAATGGTATAAATTAACCTCCTGAATCTGCTTTGGTCATTTTCAAAACTACGGTAGCACATAAAAGATAGTGGTGAATTATGACTAATAAATGGAAAGAAGAATGACATGCCCTCCTACAGCTTTCAGAAGCAAATGGAGGGTTCCACTGTCAAGAAAATTACAGCCTCTGGGTTTGTTTATTACAGGGATTTTCAAACAACCTTCCTTACAATGAACTAATTTGGGCTTGGGAAAAAAGAGGAGAAGACAGTTCTTTCTAAATTTCCTTTTAAAATTATGAAAGGCACTCAGAATATTGGACTTCATCACCAGCAAAATAAAGGCAAATTAGAAATAGTTTATCACCATGACAAACATATTAAATTTAACTGCGAATAGCAGGTAAAAATTTCATACCAAATGGAATGCTTATTATTGCCCAGTATTTTCAGACTCTTATCATTTTGAGGTAACATTCTAGTTTTTGTTTTGTTTTGCTGAAGGATCATCAAGCAACAAGTGACTCTTTAATATTGATACAGTTACAAGTAACTCAGGACAACGTGCTTCATAGCTTGGAGCCAAATATGTCTCCTACCACCTCAACGCCTTTTCCCTCAGGTTAGAATTTGTTGCTAAACCAGTTAAATACACACATCTATAGACATTGCAGATAGAGCAGCATGATAGAGCTTGCAATTTTTTCTTCCTTTGGAATTGAGCATGTAGTATACACATTTGTACATGCGTGTTTCTAAATGTAAAATCCATAGAGAAATTGTGAAACACCAGAATTTTAAAACTGAGCACAGCTTCATTGACTAATAGGATAAAGAAGAGAAACTCCTTTCAGAGATTTAATTCTGCATTCTACAGGTGTGTATTTGGATTATTATTTAGTTTGGGGGATTTTTAAATTTTTCATCCTCTTACCAAGAGTCAGAGACATCTGAAGGCACATTTTTATAAAAAGACTTTGCCCTCCAAATTAAGTTGTAATGGAACTATCCTTCTATGACCTGTTGGTTTAAAAATGGATATAGAAAAAAAAAAGGATATATAAGAAAATTATTTTCATGGAAAGAATTAGAGTCATTTTGTAAATAGCACATTCTATGATATTATTATGATTGTTGTTAAATTATATTTTTAAATATTCCAGAATACTGAAGTAATAAAATTATAGTGATACAAATATGTACACTTACATAGTAAATTATTTAACTGAGAATGGTTTGTCACCATTGTTCCTAGAACTTGAAACAGTAGTCATTGCAGATGTACGTATTGACATTTATAGCAATATTTGGGGGACTGTAGCTTTTTTCATTTTTGTGTTTGCTCTCATCTGTCTGTAAGTGGAAATATTTATTCTGCTGTGATCCTTGATTACACTTGAAAACAAGTACACTGCGGCAAAGTGAAGTTCATGGTGGAACATGGAGGTGAAAGAATAAAAGGAATTACATTTTAAAATAATATTCTCCCACAGTCTTAATATGCTGATGGGAACAAAGATAATTTTAGTAATCGCTAAAACTAAACTATTCTTGAGAAACTACCCCCTAAGGAACTCTGGAACTCTGCAGAAAAGTTTCAAAATTGCAGACTTACTCCTTGGTCCTTCCCTTTTTCCCTCCCCCCTTATTGTCCGAAAACTGGTTTTTGCTTGTAACATATCCATATTCTACTGAGTCAAGCCCTGCCAGAAGGCTGGGATTACTCCCCCGCTTCTCACTGCACCTCCCAAAAGAACTCAAGATTCTGAAATACTCCCCTTACCCCTACCTTGCTTCTTTCAGGGTGTAAATTCGTGATTATAGAAACTATATATATATTAATAGCCCATGTGTTTTATGGTTTCAATAAGTGGTTGTAAATTAGGAGGTCATGAAGTATAGGTATATAATTTTTCCAGTGATTTCTAGATTATCCTCAAGGAGTGGCTTTATTTGCCCTACTTTAATTCCTACGGGTGATTTCATTAGGAATGAGAGGATTGATAAGAATCTCTCTAAGTTGGATTTCAGTAAGGAGACAGTATAGAGGATAATGGTTAACAGAGCAGAGACGGTGGAGTCAGAGACCACCTGGGATCACGTCATGGCCCCATCACTTACTACATATGTGACCTTGAGCAAGTTATTTAAACTATGAGCTCATCTGTAAAATATGTAGAATGTTAGTACCTTTTTTGCCAGAGTGACATGAGGACTAAATGGCATAATGTATATCAAGTACTTAGACTAGTCCCTGGCCTAAGATAATTCCTCAATAAGTGCTAATTTTTATTCAGTTTCCTACCATTATTTCTGTTTGCCTTTTTAAATTGACGAGTGGAAATTATTTTAAGAAGCTGCTAATGTTCCTACAAAAAAATGAAAAAAACAGCTTTCATTTTTATAGTCTACAAAGAGTAGGAGAAAACACAAATGGTGTGAGATATGTATTAATTCTAGTATAATATAGAACAGGAGAGCAGCTTGATTTCTGTGAAAAACTGTGAAGTACAAGAGAGGTTTGACTGATGAGGACAAAACGAGAACTGAAGGTTGGTCTCAACTCAGGTTCAGAAAAGTCCTCGAAGGACCACAGCCTTCCAGTATGACAAGGGACTACTTTGTGAAGAGGTGAAGTCCTTGATACTCTCGAGGAGCATCAAGAAGAGAATCCAAAGAAAGACTGGTTACTCTTGTCTAGCACGGCCACACAGATGGGCAGTTTTGTCAAAAGTATCACCCTCCATTTTGCAGTTCCAGAAATTTATTTTTGGGAGGTAGCCTAGAAATCAAACTCTGAAATACTCACTCATTAGAGACTACGAGTGGGATAAAATGTTATCAACTCAAAACTGCATGATAATTTTGTGAGGATATTTTAGACTTCTGGTCAGTTGCCCAGGAAATTTCACCAAGTAATGCATGACACGACTCAGAATCCCAGATTGTTCCTCGGAGGGAGTAGAACATAAGATGATTTCAATGTGAACGTGCTATTCTTAAGTTTCTTATATTTCTAGACTGTTTCCATCTATGTAAGGTTTAGCAGCATTATTCCCCCAAATCAGAACCCCCTTCTGCACATTAACAGACTTTATACATATTGATTGTTCCTTGGTCGCATCCGGTCTTCCTAATTTCATGTAGAATGCCAGACACTGGATTGAAATATCCTTTTCTTTAGACTGACTATTAGACTGCTGTATAAATTCTGTTGTCCTTTCTTACATTACAGCCCTAGGAATAACTCCCCAAACCATTACTATGAATATGCGCTGTTTTACATTGACTCAAACTCAAACTAGTTCTTAGACAAGATAAGACCTGTTCTGGCACTAAAATTCTGAATATCTTCTTTTTCTGGTGATTTTCATCTTTTGCATGCTTGCTTTCCTTCCTCTAAAAGCATGTTAACTGCTTTCTGGACAGTTTTAGAGTCTATTCTCTTGATTTTCCTGTTATAAGAAAAACAGTATTCCCTAAAAAGCAGTTATGGTTAGGTAAGGCACTCAGAACATTCTTTGCGTCTATGTTTTATTTAATACTTTCTAGAAGGTGTGTTAGACCTTTCTGCCCATTATTAAAAGCTTGAAAGTACAAGTCTCCTGATAGTTCCTTGATCTCATTCTTTCTCCATTTGCTAAATTGACATTTTCCGTTGGCTGATTCTTCCAGGGCCTTCTGGATTTCTTATTTTCCATCCTTAAACTGATACACACAGCTCATAAAAACAGGAGTTACCAAGTGACAGATGTTTTTGAAAAACTTGCTTAGTTTATATGTTCAGTGAAGATGTTGCCTCTAAATCAGCAGCTACTAATGACCTTTTGTTCTAGGGAGCTGTTAGAAATCCAGATGAAGTCTTGGAACTGAAATGCAGTTTAGGCTTAACCTCAAGTTGGTATTTTCCAAATGTACCTTGTTGAGTTTTTCTCTTATGGCCTAATGGATTTATTCTTAGACTGTTCAAGATTCACCTCAACTTCAACAATAGGTTATTCATTTCCTTCCTTTCTTTTCCCATTCTCCCTTCTGCCTTAAGCAAAAGAGCGTTAAGATATTAAATATCTTGTAAAGTTACAGTGTCCACGTACCTGTGTTCCATTCTGCCACCTCCCTTTGCCAGATGAGGGGCTTTTAGTAATTCACAAAATCTCTCTGAATCTGATTCCCCATATGTAAATGGTAATAACAATTCCCATGTCTCAGGTTTTTCTTGACTATTAAATGGGGTCATGTGTGAAAATGCTTAGCATGCTGCTAGGCAAGTAATCAATATTCAATAAGTCCTAGCTGTTTTCCTTCAGCCATAATAAATTATCTCTTGAATTTTTTTTTTCTTTTGCTTTCTTTAGTAATGGCATTTCAGTTTTCACTTGGGTTGATCCCTTTTCTTTTTTATTTCTTTGCTTATCTGACCATTTCTTCTTTCTTTTATTCCTTCCATCATTGTCTGTTGAACACTTCATACCATGCCCATGCTAGGCACTGAGGATACACAGATGAAGAATTCTCTCCCTACCCCGATGGAGTTCACAGTTTTATGGGGAAATGGACATGCTCCATCACATGGAGGAATTAAAATGAGGGTCTGTGCACAGGGTATTTGCAAAGCAGAGGAGACATGGGTCAGCAAAAGCCTCCTGGAAGAGAGGAATTGCTGAGCAAAGTCTTAAAGGAGGAGGAGGAGGCAAGCCACAGCCTTTTGAGAGGAAGAAACCACAAAAATTTCATAAAAAGAAAAAGAATGGCAGGAGTCGAGGTGAAAATGGTGGGGAGAGGAGAGTTAGTCATACAAGGCCTTGGTTTGGGGGGGGGGCACTCTCCTCTTTAGAGTTAGTGGGAACAAATTTTCAAATTATAAAGCCCTCCCATTATTTCTTCCCACTGAACCCCAAAGCCCAGGTGTCCATTACTAACTTTGCTCTTTCTGCTAATGGGACTGTATCATATTCCTCAAGTGAGCTGGAGCAGGATAAAGAGTTTAATGGATAAGAGGGAGCGACTGAACAAAACTGTAACCTAGAAACCACATAGTCATATCTGTACTTTATGATCACTTTCCTACCTTATGTGATGAATGGATTTTTATGAAAAATTATCACTTTTCAATATTGGAATGCTTGAGATTTTTCTTAAAGTGAAACAGCAAAACTTTTAGGAAAGACAAAAGATTAGGTCTATAGCAATGTGTCTAAGCGATACCAAGAGTGGCTCATCTTACCTAATAGACGTATCCTTAATTTACTATGTAAAATTGTTTTTCAAAAATCTTTTTCGTCTGATAACGGTCTGACCACATAAGTAATAGGTACCAGCGATGTGGATAAAATTATAGGATCTCATTCAAATGCGTATTCGTTTACCTTGAGCAGTAAAACAATTTGGAGGCTGAAAGGGGGCTGATTAATTGGCTTATTTAATGAGGCCATTTTACTCTTTACTGTTAATAGTGCCTGCTCATTTCCAGGAACAGACTAGGTATTGTGAGTATTCAACTTCTCCCTTGTAAATTAAGAAAAAAAAGCCATAATAGGCAATAGTAACTTAAAATTTCTCCGTCCTTCAATACTGTGTGCAAATACTAAGGTGGGGTTTCCTTTCTGATTAGGACTTCTGGAAAGGATTCGTGTTCGATGGAGTTCCTTCTATAATTCTATGTTTCTTTGACAGGGGGTACAAACATTCCATTGACCTATTTTCTTTTTGTTCAACAATTTAGAAAAGTCTATTTTTCATGGAGCGTGTCTAAGACAAAATAGCTTGATAACTATATCATATGATTTAAACATTGAAAAAAAAAATCTGTCCATCTAAGCTTCTAGTGAACTGTTGAAAGATGTACGTATGATGTGTGAGTTCTCAAGCAAGTGTCTGCACCCTACGGCTGCAAACTTGTTCTCAGTGTAACACTGGATGTTGATTTATAATGATCAAAGAGAACCTGTGTTGAATCAGAAGTCAGATTAATAGTTTTCTTTAACACCTCTAGTCTCGGAATAAAGGTTCTTCGAGTCCAAAAACAAAAATAGAAAAGGCTTTAAAATTTTCCTTTTAATGTAGTGATCTATACACCCTCTAACTGGCATTTGGAGAGCTGGGAGCTAAATACCACTGCTCCTGTGCTGCTGAAGCTGTTTCTGAAAATAGAGTTGACCAAAACGAGAGAAAATCTGTTTAAAAGGCTACTCTGCTCCTGTCTGTCTCCGTAACTCAAAGTTGGAGCTTTTTGCCAGGGAGGAGGGGAGAGGAAGCTTGGGGGTGGAAGGCAATAATGAAGAAGGCAGTGGGGCAGTTGTTTTTCTGTGCCTGCTGACGTCAACGAAATTGCCAGATGGCATTTGAATGTTTTGCAAAAAGACAGGAGCCTTTTATTACAGCTGTCACATGGGGTTTCATTCATTTGCATTCCCAGAAGTGGTCTAAAGCTTTTCCTAACTGTAAGAGTAATGAGGTCTCTGTACCTTCAGAGACCCCCAGAGGGCCTTTTGTAGGATGTTGTTACCTTAAGTGGCTCTGATAAGGGACACATGCTCGGAGAATGGCATGTTTCACTGTCAGCTTCTGAGGACCCATGAACTACTCAGCTCCAATTAGGACTATAATGTGATCATTCAAAAAAATCTTCTCTGCAGAAGGTCTTTTGTGGATCCTGACAGCCTCAGAAACACACTCAGTAGCACCTGAAGGGTCTAAAATGGCAGCAATGGACTCTAGAACAAAAGCCTAGCTTCTGTGAATGGATCCCAGGACTGAAAAATACCTAACGTACAACAGTCCTATGTATATATACAAACCGCTTTGTCCTCGCCATCTTGCCCCAGGCTGCCTTGTTATCCCCACACCATTTGGAGGGACAGACAAAAAGGAACGTGTAGAAAACCTGTGGGTCCATATATAGAAGAAAGAAAGGCAGTTTGAAATGCCAGGTTCTGCTCTCAGAAACTGACCCAGGGCCACTCTTTTGGGCCAGGCTGACCTGTCCTCTTCATCATCAGCCCTTCTCACTGCCAGAAGTTGTCATGTTTTACTTTGTTTTAAGGTCTGGCATTTCTCAAACTTTTCATTCACTGGGTTAGCAAGCATATTCTTTTTATAATGTACCTATTTCTGTAACAGTTCATTGGATGAATTGGTTTCTACAGCCAATTTGAGGATGAAAGAAAGGATAAAGTACTTATACCAGAGGAAGTTTTTGTGATTGTGGCTGTCACTCATATTACTCATGGTACATGACGTGGTATTTTAAGATTGTTCTGAGCTGTATTACCCAGGTCACTTTCTTCCTAACTCTTACCTGAAGTCAAGATATGATACATTTCAGAAGTAGAAGTTTTGATGGTGGTAGGTTTGTGTTGGGCTGAAAAGAGAAGCATCTAGTATACCAAGGGAATTGGAGGCTGGAAACTAGAAAGGCTTAAAAATTAGCTATACATGTTACCTAGTCTCAGTCTTACACCCACACTGGCAGTGCTAATACGGTACTTACAATGGGACTGATCATCTTAGTTTAGTGAAATATCTCTTGACATCTTGTCAGTGGCAACAGGAAGCATGGATGTTAAGATCACTGGCTCAAGTGGGGGACAAACCTAAAGCAGTTTTCCATGTGCCCTGTTATGTTGCAAATGAAACAAATACAGTTGCTCTTACCATTCCCTGTTCCAAACGCATGTACAGGCTCGGCCATGGAATATTTTCCAAATATAAGCAGTACGAGCAGAGTTGCTGGGGAATGTGTTCATCTCATTTTAATTTCAGTTTCTGGTTCAGGGTTTAGGAAGATTTGGGAGGTGATGGTGAAGATTATGGAAGTTTAAGCAGCCCCTTTTCAGCTTCCTGTGATCCCCTTTCCCTCCCAACTGTAGGAGGTGGGGGCACATGGAGGAGCGTGATCAATATCTTGTATGTATCCATGAGCAGACCCAGCTCTGTGAGGTGACATGAGGTTAGAAGCAAAGAGTATGAAACCAACATCAAAGAGTAACTCTTAGAAAAAAAAGGAGGCGTCAAGAAACACAATCCAAATGGGAAGGCTGTTGGGAATTAAAAAGGGAGGGGTGTAAATATAAGTCACCAGCTTCCACCCTAGGCAGCACCAAGGTGTTTTTCAGATAGAATTTAGATTAGAAATGTATTCACAAAACACATATTTCACACGGGGTATACTTGGGCCTAAATCTCAAGATTATGCAAATCATGTTAGGTCTGTTATACGTCAGGTTCATGTTTCCCCAAGAATCAACCTTAGAAAACCTATAGTGTTAATAGCAGTGTCCTACTTTGCATGTCCTAGCTCCCCATCCACTCTGAAAGTACAGAGCACTTGTACCAGGCATAAGTATTGCCATTGTTGATAACACAATGGTCATTATTCATCATCCCTTATATAACATGTTAAGGTTTGCCCAAACATTGCCAGAATTAAAACAAAACAATATGTTCCTGAATATAACTCTAGGTGATAGTCATTTTGACCATATTACACTTGTCCCCCCAAAGTCCCGAAACAGCAAGCCCACGATTCATTTATGTCTCCGCTATCAAAGAGTAATGTTCCGTTAATTTATCTCCCTTAATCATGAAATTAATTTTTGATTGTTCAGTAATATATTACATACATTGGGCAGTGCTACGGCTTAAAGACAGTAAAAAACGATATATCGATTTCACCCAATTTTTAATGCAGTGTCAGGACAAAGAACTGAATAATCAATTGTCAAGCTACCTTACAGTCAAACCACCATCCAATTTTTCTTTAATGACACCAACACCATTTTTCAATGAGAAGCAGTTAGCGTATAACTTTTCAGTGCCTGGTGTCTCAGTGCTCATGCCGAGATCCAAAACACAATTACATTTTACAAGGGAGAAACCACAGGAGTGTCTTCATGCTGACACACAGACATAACCTTCCCACGCCTACAGCAAATGGCCAAGATGTGTGTGCCTCGTTAGAGATCGTTGGGGAGCCAGGATGTCAGGCTGTTCTGGGCTGAGTCCCATGAGTCTAGCTGAGGGGCTGGTAGAGGTGTTATTTCTTTTCCCCCTCCGACTCAAAAACTGCACACTGACTTCACCCAGAGAGTTCAGGTTTCAAAGAACTTAAGCATTTTAACATGAGAGGCTGATGAATAAACCACAATGTTAGTGTACTCATTTTTCTTGAGAAATATCACAGCGAGACAGATTATAACGCTCACATGGGGTATTCATTATTTTGTTTTCCGAGTAGGAGAGTCTACCTGGGCAAACACATCAGTGAATAAATAATTGTGTTTATTAATTCAGTAAATGTTTTTACGCACCTAGTGGGTACCACACAATGTGATAAGCGCTGAAGAAAAAGAGTTAAATAAACTACACAGTTTAGTAGTGAAGAAAGATATGCAAACAAATCATTTCAACTCAAATGCAACAATTGATATATAGTTAGGGTGTTATAGGAGTACAGGTGATGTATACCTACCCCAGCTAGGGGCAGAGTGGGGAATCAGAAAAAGTGTTTTTGGAAGAATTAAACAGTAATGGAGTTGTAGGGATAAACTAGATGAAGGTAGTGGTGAGGGGTGGAGGGCAGGGAAATAACAGAAGTAATTACATTTGTCAAGATATGTATGATTAAAACTTAGCATGTGGAAAACGTAAGTAACTAAGTACTCTTCGAGTAGTAGTTGTGAAAAAAGAGTGGGAAGCTATATAGGAGGTTAAAATGACAGGACTCTGATTAATGAAATGAAGGAAGTGAGGAAGGAGATAAGGTTTCTAGTGTGAATGATTTGGTGGATGTTGGCGGCACTGACTGAGATTCTACAGTCAGATAAGCAGATTGGGAGAGTCAGGTAAAGTGAGGTTTGAAGATCCACAATGCACGTCTCCAAGTAGCCCATTAGCAGAATAAGGCTCTGGGCAGAGGTTTGGGGCCGGAGATGGTTTAGGAGTTATTATCTAGAAGAGGTGGTATGGCTGTCATGAAAGTGCATGAACACATTTAGAGAGAGTCTAGAGAGTTAGAAGAGAGATGGGCTGAGAGGTGAAACGTAGGGACTTGGCATTTAAAACGTTGAGAGGGATGGGAAGTGAGGGAGAAGTTCAAAAGACAGAAGAAGACTGTTCAGAAGATAGGAAAAGAGCTAGAAGGGCATGATGGCATGGGAGCTGAAGGAAGAGAGATTTTCAGAAAATGAGCATCACCAATCCCGAAAACGTCTATGAAGAAGTCCAGTAATGCGGAGACTGAAAAGTATCCTCTGAATTTGGCAATTAAAATCCACTGTAACAACAAGAGCGGTTATAGTCTTTGTTCTAGAAGCCTGGCTCAGTGGATTGGCATATGAACAGAAGACGAGAAAATAAAGACACTGAGTACTACTTGTTCTTTCAAAAAATTTGGTAGGAAGATTGGGTGGTAGTTGACAGGGGAGTGGAGATTTGGGGAAGAATATGGGATTGAAGAAGAATGGGGGATGTCCTCACAAAGGAGAGATGGGAGTGTGTCTAAAAGATGGAACCTGGGCAGATTTATAGGCTGAGGAGAGGACACGGGTATCAGAAGATTGCAGCTGGGTAGTGTAATTTCAGAGGAAAGAGACACAAATGATGTTAATGGTTACGGTCATCTTGCCCTTAGCTTACTGTGTCCTTGTCAGTGTCAGGGCTTTATCTTCCAGCTTCTTTTGAAAACTCAAGCTAGCCAGTTAGGAGCATTTGCGTTGCATTGAAACAAGCTCTTCCTTTCCAGCTGCTCCCTTGTAATATTCCTTATCATTACTAATATTTACAAAAAGATTTACTACAATAAATGCTTCACGACAAACATAATTCTCAATATAGCATCTTCAGGTTATGCCTAACATCCCAGATACCAACATGTCTCCCCAAAACAAAGGCAGTTATTCACAATCTTAGCTGGGTTATATTGTAGAAAGGTGGCGAATCTTATCTACTCAAAGATTTAAGAGGCTTTTTTAAAATTTAAAAAAATTTTTTCCCAAATCTGAAGGAAGAAACAATATTGTCTTCGAAGAGCATCTGGCATGCTTATGTGCTGACTATAGTGGAAAGCTGAAAAGATAATATTTTTTTTAAGGAAGCAGAAGGATTGACTCTAGACCTCCAGAATTACCTTTCCTTAAAGGTATAAATGATCAACCTGCACTAAATAAAAGGAATTTAATTATTGTATGCAATCATATGCTGTATACAGTATCAAAGTATTATTTTAGTAATGAGTCAAAATCTGTTCACTCTTATTTTTTTCCTTCTATCTTAGTATTTTCCCATGATGTAAATGTGCCGTTACTACAAAGCAAGCCATTTTGTGTCAAGGGTGCGTCTGTGCTTCAGTACTAATCATAAAAGGAGCCCTGAAAATAAGCAGTGAGCCACGTAGTCAAGGACTAATGGAAATCAGGGAGAACATGGGAAGGAAATTAGTCCAGGCTGCTTCTCTTTTCTTCAGCACTCCCTTTTTGTTCATTGCTCATGGGAGTCTGTGTTTGCCTGTCAATCGGGTGCGTTTATCGCAGGCAGGCAGTAGCCTCGAGTAACAGGATATTCAGTAGGAGGTGGTGAGGACTTGAAGGGGGTCTTGTCTGAGTCTAAGGGCCAGGCGGCAGCACACTCTTCAGAATGATGTGAATGATCCAGTCTCCAAACTTTTGAGAACCATTTGGAAGAACAGCATATTGTGTTAGAAGGCAGAACTCACTCATTTAATAATTCTGTTTTTTCAGCTCTTATAGTCTGCTGAGTACTAAGATTATATAAAAAATGAATAAAGAAATCATTCTTGCCCTCAACTTCACAATCTGGCAAGGAATTTGGTCGCAAACCATTAGCAATAGCAGTTGATGAAAATAGATGTTGGAACAAAGTACTCTGAAGGGTTTGAGGTGGAAGTGATTAATTAATGTGGTGTCAGTTTGAGAATGAAGGTAAAATGTTTTCGTGTTTTAAAGTTTGGATCTTGATCATTAATATCGATATACTGGAGAAATGGAGTTCCCGGCAGAAGTAACACCATAAGCAAAGGCATGGGGTGGCAGTAGCATATTTGAGATAACTCAGGATTACTGGGGAGGAAGGACATTAGTCGGGTATATGGAAATGTAACTGTAAAAAGGGGGTTAAAGGTTAAATTTGAAGACACTTAAAGCCATACCAAGAAGTTGAATCCTGTTCTATAACTTTGGAAAACCATCGCAGAAAATAAGAGAGCAGCGTATTCATGTCTTTGTATTGGGAAAAAAACGAGTTTGTGGTAGGAAAAAAGTGGAAGAAAAAACTGCAGACACCCTTATGTAAATAATGAGAAATGGATTACTGCAAGGATGAAGGGAGTTTCAAGAAAGAAGTAGTTGACAGAGACCCTTTAGTAGAAATTGCCAGATGCAGTGACCAGTTTGATGCTGGAGATGAGAAAGAAAAAAATCGGTTTAAAAAAAAAGTCAAGGCATCCAGGTTTGGTGAGTGCTTTTGTTGATAGCCAAGATAGGAAATGAAGGAAAAGAAGAGTTTTGGAAGAAAGAGAGGAAGTCTTCTATTTGGAAAAGTTGAGTCTGAAATAATCAGGAGACATTTTGAGTGGGCCTGTCTAGATAGGAACCCAGGCCTGAGGTCCAGAAAAATGGTCGGCGTTGGAGGTCCAGATTGGTGGGTATTCGTTATAACGCAGGGTGAGAGCTGGAAGGGAAGGGCTTAGATTAGGATGAGAAAAAACAATAAAAAGGAACAACCATTAGGGAGGGAAGAAGAGCCGGCAAAGCAGGCTGAGAGTCCCTTCTCAGAGGGCCTGTAGAAAGCCAGGCCAGGGCAGAGCCAAGGTGGGAGAAAGAGACTGCAGTGCCAGGCAAAGTAAGACAAAGCCAGGGATGTTGTCATGAGATATTGTAATTAAGATATTGTCTGTATTGGATAGAGAATTTCATTTTATCAGGAAGGGACAGAAATCAGATTGCCATGAGTGGAAGACTCAATACCTTTAAACAGGGTGTTAAGAGAGAAGAGAGCTCTTTTTCCAGGGGTTTAATAGATTCGAATTTAAAAGGAATGAATAGCACCTTAGATGGGGTCGAAGAACAATTTCATTAGCAGGGGAAATGCTAACCATTTCTTAGGTTGAAAGGAGGGAGAGGGGTAGGAAAAAGAGATCAAATGAAAAAAATCACAAATTGAAAGAAGAAATGGGCTGTCCATGGTAGGAGGATGAGATTAAAAGTCCCCAGGGGTAGGGAACTGATATTAAAGAGAAAAAAGAATATTTCACTGAAACAACAGGGAGAAAAATCAAGAATGATGAAACCCTACTTATATTTAGAATTTTATTTAAAGCTAAATTAAAATTCCCAGTAAAGGATTGGATAAATGTTATGTTTTCTTACATTTAAGTTAATGAGGCACCTTTTGGCTGAGTCTGGTTAAAGTCGCTGTGGGAGAACAAAATAAATATGAAAGGATTCTTCTCTTCAAGAACCTCTGAGAGCCACACACGCATAATAGAGTATGTTTGCGCTGGAGGATTTTATGAATGGCGCTTCAATTATTACAAGTCACATAAGGTCCGTGACATGGGGCAATTTGCAGTTAAAGCACAGATGTGGGTAGTGTGCTGGGTGCTGGTGTTAGAAGTGGGGCCCTGGTTATCCATTTTAAATATAACAGTGTGTACATGTCAATCCCAAACTCCCTAACTATGTATAACTGAATCACTTTGCTGGACAGCTGAAACTAATACAACATTGTTACTCAACTATACTCTAATATAAAATAAAAAGTTAAAAAAAAAAAAAAAGAAGAAGTGAGGCCCTGGGCTAGAGTGAAAGTGTCCCTTGCTTCAATCTCACGGCTCTCAGTGGGTTACCAGGCTCTCCTGAACGCAGTATAATCATATTTTTTATTGTCTCATAACGTTCTGAATATAATGAGATTATAAGTAAAACCAGTTTCTTAAACCAAAGTGATTAACTCTGACTTGTAGACAGATGCATTGTAAGATTTTATTTTCATTACCACCTACTTATCTAGTAGTCACATATACATGTGGTAAAATTTTATGCTGGGTTAATTATTTCCAACCATAGGTAAAAGAAATCTTTATTCAGACTAGCTGTAGTAATAAAGAAGTATTATTGTCTCTTGCAATAAGAAGGCCAGAGGAGAAAAGTCTTCAAGATTAGTGAATTCATGGCTCAATAATGTTGTGTGATGGACCTAGGTTTTCTAATTCTCTCCACTTTGTTACTGTTACACTGTTGGCTCCATCCCCAAACTGGTTCCACTTATGACCCAAAGATGGCTGCTGGCAGCAACATCGCTTCCTTCTGGAGAGAGAGGATTTCCTTTCCCAGAAGCACTAAACAAATATCCTCTCATGTCTCATTGACTCACGTCGACTAAGGGCTACCCATCCTTGACCAAATTCCTGCCCCTGGCGGGTGGAATCACCATGGTATAGAGGGTCGAGAGTCGTCACAACATCCACTGCATGTGGTTTGAAGAGAGCTCAGAATTGAGGCATTTCTCAGTGTCTCTGGACATCTCCTCCTTGATGTCAAAGTGCTACAATAGTCCCTAGAGTTACCGTCAAGTCTGTTGATTGATTCAACAGCCACTAGACCTGCTTGATGGGCATCTGAGAAGCTCTTGTAATCTTCTCTAGAGTGTGGCTGTTGATAAAGACACTATAATACGTTAAAATTCTTCGTTAGAAATATGGAAACCAGAAGAAAGACAGTTTGAAGCTGTTTTTAGTAAGACCTCACTCTGTATTAATAATTTTCGTCTTCAATTTGCCATCAGAATCAGCATGTGAAAGTGTTCGTTGCTTCCGTTCTGTGTTCGCTTTAATAACACTTTGCTTATTTGTTTCTATGGGATATCCTAATTAGAGCTCCTGTACCATACTGCCATTCTCATCTGCTTGTTTTAAGATGACATAAAACTAAGATGAACTGAAATGATAGCCAAAGAGGAGGAATTCACTAGCAGTTTCTCCCTGGATCCTTCCTCTTGATCCCCAGAAAAAGAAATTAGCCCACATTTTTAATCAGCAGTTTTATTAGTCTCACAATATTAATCTTAAAAGATCATTCCTGCAGTCATTCTGTCTTCTTTGCATAGATCTGTCTTAAAGAATCTGCCCTGAATCGCGACAAATTTTTAGTCATTTTTACGTCGTAAGTATGCTGTTATTGCTATACTCATGGCATATGGGAGCATTGACTGAACTAGCAATTATGTCCACAAGGAAGAAAACAAATCTGTGACATAAATGCTGAGTGACTCAACTTATGACCAAATGCCTTATCTTCTTGCCTAATTTCCTCCTTGACTCAGCAACACATTGTTGCTAAACGTGAGGGAGAAGGTATCGTTTTGAAACGCTGCTCATAGAAAATCTTTATAATCCTGCCCACCCTCTGCCTATGAAATATCTTGGTGAGCTACCGGGGTCTGCTGACCCAAAGATAATCATATTTATTATCCGAATGTCTCATAACATTCTGAATATAATCAGATCATAACTAAAACCAGTTTCTTAAACTGAAGTAATTAACCCAGACTTGTAGACAGATACATTATAAAATTTTATTTTCATTACCACCTAAAAGGAAAATGAAGACAGATGCTTTTCTATTAGCAAGAGAAGTCTCCACAAAAGCCCACTAGTTTTTCCTTCCAGAAGCAAATATTATAAGAGATCTGGCTTAAGTGGGAGAAACAGGGAGAAGGAATAAATGGCATTTTTCTTGGTGGAAAATTATTAACAGTGGAGTCTTCCCTAAGACTTAGTTCTGGGAAGAGTCTCATTTGATTTTCAAAAAAGATGTGTAGGAAGGGAGTATACCAGGAATTCTTGGAGTTTACTGATGACGTTAATAAGTTCCCCTTGATAACGAGAACCTAAGTTGATAATTAATTGAAGGAAGAATTTGCGCAACTAGCAGTGTGTTGCAAATTGATAAAGATACTTTCATATCGTCAAAAGTAGATAACCATACGTAGGAACAGTTACCCAAAATACTGACGGGCAGCTTAGCGATGTGATTAATAGTATAGGTTCAGACTTCCTGGATTGGAATTCCACCTCTGCCACTTACTACCTGTGTAACTTTGGGCAAGTTACTTAACCTTTTGTGCACTAGTTTCAAACTTT
The DNA here is from genome assembly GCF_028021215.1 of Eschrichtius robustus. Classification (NCBI taxonomy): domain Eukaryota; kingdom Metazoa; phylum Chordata; class Mammalia; order Artiodactyla; family Eschrichtiidae; genus Eschrichtius; species Eschrichtius robustus. Next base: position 17,493,556 of record NC_090836.1, read on the forward strand.
TTGAGAGTCACTCCCTTTATAATGTAATTTTTAGAGTTGTGAGTTGCCTTCTAGAAAATCAAGAAATGATATTATAAGCTTTTAATAGTTTACACAAATCTTCTCTATATGCCAAATTATTCACCAATCAGCTCACCCCATCCCTTAAAACCAGTTAGCAGGAAGAGACCCTCAAGTCCTCTAAGAGGCAAGGGGGCTTCAGGTTTCCTACTGTTTACTTGGGGGATGGGAAGCTGGTGAGGCCTGAAATCCATGTTTCCAAGTTGAGACTTGGGTACTGGAGCTATGAGAATTCCAAGGGCTGAAGATTTTGAGGGAAATGCCCCGAAATCAGTGGTTTCTGTATTCGAGTGATGAGTATCTTTGTAACCAGTTCCTCTTCCCTCTCATGCTTGTCTTCTCTGGAGAATTGCTTTATTTTTTTTTTAACCCTACTTGGGGGGGAGATATGGATGACAATGGCGACTCAGTTCAAGGCAGCCATTTTCAAAGTTTGTATGGAAAAGAACCACATGGTCGGATGTTTTGAGACCTATTTTCATGTTGAGGAACAACTTCTTTCACTCCTAATAACCAGAGGCAGTGGTGATACATCCACGGGGTTCCCCCAGTTTCCTCTTTTATCCTCTGATCCCTTTCAGCCCCCTGAATGTCTTCCACTAGACGGGAAGTTGCTTGAGGGTAGCAGCCCAGACCTATTCATCTCTGTAGCCCTAGGGTGTAGACAGTATCAGGTAGCCAGTAGATGTTCAATTAATATTTGTTGAATAAATGAGGCAGAAATGGCTGTATCCCAGTGCCTCCATATTCCTTTTTTAAAACAAATTTAATTGGAGTATAGTTGTTTTACAATGTTCTGTTACTTTCTACTGTACAGCAAAGTGAATCAGCTATTTGTATACATATATCCCCTCTCTTTTGGATTTCCTTCCCATTTAGGTCACCACAGAGCACTGAGTAGAGTTCCCTGTGCTATACAGTAGGTTCTCACTAGTTATCTATCTTACACATAGTATCAATAGTATATATATCCATAAAAAGAAATGAAATTGAGTTATTTGTAGTGAGGTGGATGGACCTCGAGTCTGTCATACAGAATGAAGTAAGTCAGAAAGAGAAAATCAAATACCATACGCTAACGCATATATATGGAATCCAAAAAAAAAAAAAAAAGGTTCTGAAGAACCTAGGGGCAGGACAGGAATAAAGATGCAGATGTAGAGAATGGACTTGAGGACATGGGGAGGGGAAGGGTAAACTGGGATGAAGTGAGAGAGTGGCATGGACATATATACACTACCAAATGTAAAATAGATAGCTAGTGGGAAGCAGCCGCTTAGCACACGGAGATCAGCTTGGTGCTTTGTGACCACCTAGAGGGGTGGGATAGGGCGGGTGGAAGGGAGACACAAGAGGGAGGACATATGGGGATATATGTATACGTATAGCTGATTCACTTTGTTATAAAGCAGAAACTAACACACCATTGTAAAGCAATTATACTCCCATAAAGATGTTTAAAAAAATAAAAGAATAAATAAGAATGTACATTTCCATGAAAAAAAAATAGTGTATATATGTCAATCCCAATCTCCCAATTCATCCCACCCTCCCCCTTCCCCCTTGGTATCCATACGTTTGTTCTCTATGTCTGTGTCTCTATTTCTGCTTTGTAAATAAGGTCATCTATTACCAATTTTTTCAGATTCCACATATATGCATTAATACACGATATTTGTTTTTCTGACTTACTTCACTCTGTATGACGGTCTCTAGGTCCATCCACATCTCTACAAATGACCCAATTTCGTTCCTTTTTATGGCTGAGTAGTATTCCATTGTATATATGGACGACATCTGCTTTACCCATTCCTCTGTCGATGGACGTGTAGGTTGTTTCCATGTCCTGGCTATTGTAAATAATGCTGCAGTGAACACTGGGGTGCATGTGTCTTTTTGAATTATGGTTTTCTCTGGGTATATGCCCAGTAGTGGGATTGCTGGGTCTCATGGTAGTTCTATTTCTAGTTTTTTAAGGAACCTCCATACTGTTCTCCATAGTGGCTGTATCAATTTACATTCCCAGCAACAGTGCAAGAAGGATTCCTTTTCTGCACACCCTCTCCAGCATTTGTTTGTAGAATCACACCATTGATAAAATGTATTTTGTCTCTAAAAATATCGCAATGTGATTGAAAGAGAGTGCATTTGCAATGAACAATGAAAAAACGCTATCATATCTATTATTAAGTGGTTGTATAAACTTTTGTGAGCTAACCTAGGATTAGTCTATACAATGTATCGTATTATTTCTCTAGAAAAATGCATTCTAAGCTCCAAAAAAATTGATTAACAAGTGTTTTAACATTTGATCTATTTATAACTTTGTAAGCCTTATTACTTAATTGATGGTATCTTTGATTAGTTGTAGAAACTGAAATGTACTGAGTTTTTAAAATACATTTATGAAGTGTTTAATGCAGTATTAAAATAATTTGGGGTCTTAAGAGTATCCACTCACCCCCTTGGTTGTTTAACGTTGTGAAGGGTTACTACCATAATAAATCCAAAAGCGAACTTTTTTAAAGATAATTGGTCAGACCCAATATGGACTTACACATTCACAAGTGAACTATCCACATTTTGTTTTGTGAGGGCAGGGGCACTTGAAGAAACTTCTGGAAGAAGGAACTGAGAGAATATTGTGGACAGAGTAAAGACAACTATTACAGGAACAAATAGATTGCAATTTTTCAGGTCCCAATATCCAATCACATTACAAGGGCAATTGATTCTCCTTGATGCTACTCTTACTTACCCTTCCCTTATTGGTTATTCATGCTGCAAGTGTCCCAGTTTCTGCACAGTGGTTATTGTGGCAGCCTTGGTCAAATCTCCCTCCGTCTGTGCCACAACTTCACCTTCCTTAAGCCCTGTGCACTCTTAGATTACATCATTTTCCTTCTCAGACGTCTTTCATCACTCAGTTACCAACTGACAGAATTAGAAAACTTTGCCTTTCATTCATTGGCATCTGAAATCTAGCCTCATATTTCCTTTTCAACCTTATTTTCTGCTAATAGAAAGCAGAAACCTTCCATGCCTGAGAGACTAGTGCACTCATGGAATCCTGCATCCATCTTTCTCATGCAAACACTCCACCCCACATTCTGATGCCATGCTTCTTCAAGCTTTTCTGCTCTCTCACCTACCCTGCACCTGTTCTTCTACCTCACCAGGATCTCCAGTCCAATTGTCCAATCTTCCTTTCCCATCTGGCAGACCCTTCCTGTTTTCAGTTCATTGCCTTTTCATATAAAACTTCATGCCAAGCAACCCTGGAAAGTACACAGAAAACATACTGGGATCCATGGTCTCCAAACTCAGCTGGACCTTCAGGATCGCCAGAGAATCTAGCCAGCTCTTTCTCATTCCTCTTCAAACATTCTTCATTCTCTTTTGCACCTCTAACCTCAACATTGCCTGATTTACTTTCTCAACCAGGGACTCAGGACTAATTTACAGAGTAAATAAAAGCCAAAGGGTAAGAACTCCAACTTCTCACCTGCAAATCTACAAACATCCTTCTCTCTCACTGTCACCATGAGAAAGATGCCCTATTTTGAAAGGTTAGTCGCCCCATCCTTTGCTTTCATCTCTTGCACCTTGATCCATTTATCATCCCATTGTCTTTACTGCATTTTAAACCCCTCACACTAATGGGACCCTCCCCGCTTCAACGTTTTTGCCTGCTCACTTACTCACCAGCTCTTTAGAGCCTGTTTTCCCTCTAGATGCGGACAGATCTCTATCTTCCATTGTGCAGCTAGTTTTCACAGAAGAGTTGTCTACATTGTCTTCATTTTCATATCTTCCTTTCCTTGCTCAGTTGATTGCAGTGTGACTCGTAACCTCAGTACTTCACTGAGACTGTTCTCTCCAATGTCATGAGTGACTTTCCAGGCACTAAACTAATGGATATTTTCCAAAATTTATAAATCTCTCAAATTCATTGGTCTCTGCTGACCACTCCTCCCCTCTTGACAAAAGCATTCCCTTGGCCCGTTTGACCCTACACTCTTAGTTTTCAGTTGTTCCTTCTCATTTTCCTTTGTGGGTTTCTCTCCCCCCTGGCCCTTAAAAGTTGATATTGATTATGGCTTTGCCCTCGGTCCACTTCTCTTTCTCCTTATACACTCCCACGGCAGTGTTATGGAAATGGCCGTGTCTATGGCGTCAATACCCAAATGCGTATTTCCAGTTCAGGTGTCCCTCCTGAAGTGCAACTGGAATCATCCTGTGAACACCACAGAGTTACTCAAAGATGCGTATCTTGGCATCCACACCAAAGCTTCTTTCTTCTCCAATAACTTAGGGAAAGTTTCTTAGCTGCCCATCTGCCCAAGCCCAAAGCCTGAAAATCAGCCTGACTTCTTCCTTTATACATACCGATAACATCACTACGCTGCAGGGTTTCTCATGGCCTTTAGTAGGTCATCAAAGCTCTTGAATTTGGCTCATCTTCCTGTCTTGATATGTTCCCTCAAATCTCTCCAGACACATCCTTTTCTTCTTTTTTTTTTAAATAAATTTAGATATAATCGACACATAACATTGTATTAGTTTCAGGTGTATAACATAATGATTCAATATTTGTGTATGTTGCTAAATGTTCACCACAGCTAGTCTAGTGGTGACATCCATCACGATATGTAGTTAACAAATTTATTTTCCTGTGATGAAAACTTTTAAGATCTACTATCTTAGCAACTTTCAAATATACAATACAGTATTATTAACTATAGTCAGCATGCTGTTCACAGACAACATGCTTTTCAACCTGAAGCACTCTGACCTTCACTGAACTTTGTTCCCAAAAGACCATTCTTTTTCTACCTCCAGTCCTTTTAAGATTTTTGTCTTTTCCAGAAAATATTAATCCATATACCTCAATCCTGTACTTACTCTTTTCATACATGTGGCAGATTATAGAAAAATGTAGAGTTGCTTTTTTGATCAGTACTATTACTTCTCTTTGGCAGTTTCACTGTTTTCTGGATAGTAGTTATTCTAGAATCAGTTTGTTGAATAAAATTTTTATTCATGATTTCAGCATTACAGTCTAACAATTCTCGATATTTTATTTAACTTCAAGATTAGAACATGAAATTGTACTGGAAGGTTAAATGTTTTAGGATGGCTTCGAGAAAATTCAGTTATTTGTTTTAAGGAAATACCTTGGACAACATAATTTATTTGTCTCTATATTTCTTTAAGACATAGAACAGGAGAGAGGAAATTTACTTATCTTTAGAGGTTTAGAGAATGCTACTTACGACTTAACTCATTCCTGATGTCACTGAGTGCCTAAAAAGTACCAGATAGTAAGTGAGGCTCCGGGGTTAAACTGGTAAACAAAAATTAGCATTGCCTTTGTCCTCCTAAAACTTTCAGCCTATAAGAGGAAGACCAACTTTCATCAAATGATCACATACCAAAAGTTGAATGGAAAACTGTCACAAATGCAGTGAGAGAGGTTCTCTGACTACATGTGAGAACTGCTCAGAGATGGAAGGTTTCTCAGAAGTTACAGCTCCCAGGGTTTTTCAGCTGTTTGTTTTTGGTTTTGGTGCTTCCAGTGGATGAAGTACAGGAGTGCCTCAGCAGGCATTCATATGGCAACCAGAGTGGACGCTACTGCAAGAATGCAGGGAGGATCTCCCAGGTCAACAGTAGTGGAAGCAAATCAGTAGCATCGAATAAGTGCCCATTGCATGCAAGGTGGCAAAGAATCTGGTGATAACACAGTGGGGATAAAGAAAATGCCAGTGAAGGCTCACAAAACCCTTGTGTTAAATGTGCATTTTGATGGTTTTGTTTTATGAATATTTTAATCACACTAGAGAATTACACGTGGAAAAATTTATATCAAATTGTGTATGAAAATGGGTCATGTTTACCTTGGGTAGCTTATAAAAATGGAGAAAGGTAACAGAGCCAAAATGTTTGTAACTGAGACAAAAATTATTAAGGATGTAGTTCCAGTTTCACTTTAACAATGATCCTGAGAGATATAACACAACTTAAGATTTTTTATTACTTTCTACCAATAGTCTTATATGTAAGGTTTTTGTGTTTTGTTTTGGTTTTAGTTTTTGTGTTTTCTTTTTTTCTATGAAAAAAGAAACTAAACTGTGTCTGTTAATGAGGAAGCAGCACTCATTCAAAAAGATGTTCAGACAACTGGAGTTCTTTTTTAAAGGCAGAATACTGCCATCTGTTGTTCACTGAAATTGTTTCTAGGCTAAGCAAACAGAAACCTCAAGTTCAAGTTTAACAGCAATTCTTAAAATTCAACAAACAAAAGACCATCAAAATTCATCACCTTTAGGAGTTCATACTTATTTCAGAGACTCTGATTTTTTTCTATAATATTTACAAGCTTGTGCTCAATCAGAGAATCCAGTTTCTTCCACTAACAGAAATAATCATGCTTTTTATTTACATAGCAACTTATACTTAACCAAGCCTTCCCAGTTCATTTGCGTGAGCAGTCCTGGGAACGGTCCATTACCTGAATTCCTCCTAGTTTTGCCAGCCACCTCATCTTTTTATAATTAGAAGAAACAGAGAGAACCAGCCTGGAAATCAAAGGCAGCTAGCTAAGGTTATCTTCTCAGATATATGGGTGCTTACTCGTGTAAGTGATTTCATAAGTATGTTTTATTGCCTAAATAATAAAACAGTATTCTGTGATAGTTGTTAGTTTTGAGGTTGTTGGGTGAATTTGCTAGTGTCTGGAAGATCTTAGAAAACATAAACAGAGGGACAATTTTAACACTTTGGGGCTTATTTGCAGACAGATTGTAGGGAAATATATAAGGACACAAGGCCATGTACTACATCCTATTTGGTGACATGGAATGTTCTTTGACCATCAAAAGAGAAGGAAGTTAAGAATTCTGGTAACTGCTGGAGTTTGCTGTGTCTCACATCTCAAATGGGCCCCGACCAACTGAGATGTTTTTAGAGAGCAGTTTGATGAAGGGGACCCTGTATGTTTTCCTCCTACTGTACATACATATTATCTTAAGGAGAAAATCCAAAGGTCAACTCATATTCCCTGCCAGAAAATTAAAATAAGCAAACATCTGCTTCCTTAGGATGACATTTAGCCAAGGTTCAGCCTACAATGAGTTACTGCAAAATTTTCACATGATTTCATTTTTAAAAAATTTCCCAACCAACTTCAAGTCTAAAATTATAAATGGGTCCTATGAAAGTATAAACACATATGCAATTCTGCTGGCTCTGAGGTCAGAACCAGTAATGCACCAAAGATCATTTATTGAATCCAGCTCATCTTCTAAATGAATTTAGACTAAGAGACTGCTTCCTGGTATCAGAGAGAAAGATTTGGAGGGCAAGGGGTGGAAAACTGCTTTAGAGAAGTAGGATGAGACAGCTCCCCAAAGCCTATCAGGCATCTTTTCCCAGCATTAGGACCAAAGCTGGGTAAGAAAAGTCCCAGTGACTCGTTTTATCTGTCATCCCTTACACTGTTTATTCCTCCCTTATCCCAATTCCCTTTTCACCCTGAGAATGTTCTTCCCATGCCGTGTTTGCCTCCCAGGGTGTCTCCCAAGATGACTAAATAGAAAGAAAAAAAAAAAAAATTTCCAACAATGGAGCTAAGATGCCTACTTTTAGAATTCCTTTCACATAGTGTGTTATAAATCATACCAGTGCAGTCAACCATAGTCACTGAAACCAGGACTTCTGTACAATTACTTTCTAAGAGCCTAAAGTTAATCTCAGAACTACTCTGAGTATATAGGAGTAGGGGATACAATCTTTATGAATATATTTACCTAGAATAAAAAGTGAAACTAAGTTTTTGCATTTGTTGTTTTGTTTCGTTTTGTCAGTAGAGAAATGATATCTCTATGCTGCCTTCATTTATAAAGAAACTACTGACCCAGTGTATGTAGTAGACAAACACACACATACATATGCATCCCTTTTTGCACATAATCTTTTTCAGTGCAATAATAATAATGATGGTGGTGCTATATAATATTTTTCAAACATGTACTGGAGGCCAAGCACTCTACTGAGGTCTTTATGTGCCTGATCTCATTGAATCATCAATAATACTATACAGCAGGCATTATTATTGCCCTCTTTTTAGAGATGAGAAAACAAGAGCTAAGGAGATAAGTGACTTTCCCCAATTCTCACCAGATCTGAAATTTGAACACCGGCAGTCTGACTCTAGATCCTGTGTTCTTAAAGGCCCCATGTACTACCTCGTAAAATAAAAATTTGATATTGATGAATGAATAAAACTTCCTCTCTTATATCCCAATTTTTTATACCTTTGCTTCCAACTTCTCACATATACGACCTCCCAAATTACATATGTGATGAAAATATACACTTGTACCTTTTTGTGCATCACGTGTTAATTCATAAACCAAACTTCACTTTTTATCCTTTGTTCCAGGAGTGGTAGGGCATAGCTTTAATGTAGCTATTAAATTATGTCTCATTTCAAGTGAAAGAATGTGTTGGGTTTAAAGTAGTATGGAGCCCTCTTAATCAGTAGTTGATCTGTTAATTTTAAAAGTTTTTAAAGCAGAGAATCATAAAAATGTAACATATTTTCCATATCTCTAGCAATATGTTGATATTTTAACTTGATACATATGAATATGTAGATTTCACACATTTGTGATGAAGAGACAAGAATGTTTCTCTTTGGGTATATTTTTACTGTATTGATTGGAGTTCCAAGTTATGTTACATGCAGCACACCCATACTTCATGATATATGACTACCATGTTCAGGGTTGTTTTTGTTTTGCTTTGTTTTTTTTTTTTTTTGTTTTTACAGTAGAAATGACAGCCATTTGGAAGCATTCTGAGTTGAAAATCTTTCAGGCACATTATCATTTTCTTCTTGAATCTTTGCAGTTATATCACCCCTACTTAATTTAACAGAAATCATTGTCGGGGCCTCATCTTTATGAGTCTGTCCATGAAGTCTTTAAAATTATTCAACTTAGTTTCTAAAGAAATTATTCCATTGTTTCCTCACATATCACTGGTTTATAGATATTTTATTGGCATATGTAAGTTACAGTGACAGTTGCCACTGGCCTAAACAGATTTAGGACCAAACAAAACTGACACTTGGCAAATGTGCAACTCAACTATTGGGAATGGAAGTTCTAGAAAATAGTCTATTCCCCATAAGTACTTGGTGTACGTTAGACATTTTACCATAGGAGGGAAACAGCCATCAGTGACTCAATAATAAGTTAGAAGGTGAAGCTTGAGTAAGATTAGCAATTGGTGAAACAAGGACTTTTTGAAGTCTATGTAAGAATTTTAAAAGGTTTTTTATGTCTGTATAACACAGGGAACTACATTCACTATCCTATTATAAACCATAATGGAAAAGAATATGAAAAAGAGTTTATTTATATATATCTCTGAATCACTTTGCTGTACAGCAGAAATTAATGCAACATTATAAGTCAACTATACTTCAGTAAAATAAAATTTAAAAGTAAATAAATCAAAATCTTTTTAAAAAAATTTAAAATTCTTAATGGGCCAAGAAATAAGGTTTAAAATTATTTGATTCTTTCTCCTTTGATGTTTGTGTGTGTATGTATGTTATGTAAAGAAATGCTTTAGGCTTACAGAATTGGGAGGGATCTTAGAAAGATAAAGGCGAGTTCTCTGATTTTGCAGGGGCAGAGCCCGAGGGCGCCAATGGATACAGTATCGCCTAGAGAAAAGCCATGGTTGATTTTGGAAACCATCATAAAACTTAAAATATTGAACCAAAAAAAAAGTGGCCTAATTTGAGGGATAAAGTATCTCAACTAGGTTATCGAGATAATTATCTCAGTTCTAGTGCTTTTGCGTTTATAACCTATCTTTCAGCTTCATGTAGAATTATGAAGAGAGGCTTTTGTGCTGCTTCCAATTCTTTTCCTCCAGTTAGAATAAATTAATGTCCAAAGCAAGTGACACATCAAATGATTCACTCAAGTGACACATCAAATGATTCACTAAGTCGGAAGACTTGAGAATTATTACATCTTCTGCCTGTGGGCAGAGATGTATTTAACCTATTTCATTAAGTTATCAGTTTAATCTTTGCTTCAAAATGTATAGGGAGAAGAGCTATAACGTGACTATACTGGTGCTGCCCCCCAAAAAAATTTGTCAAGAATTGGATGCCTTATCTTCACCCCACCCTCTATACCAGATAATCTCCCTAATCATTTTGAATCAGTAATTGCTGTTGACATCAACTTTCCCAAACCCCTTCTGATTTCCCGCTTGGGCACTTTCACTTTCTTGGAGTGAAATGATGTTTGTTTACTTCTTTGTTTTTATTTACCTTGTTCCGGTAGTTATTTCATAAGACTTCTTAATGATATTTTTCTTTTAGAAATTCTCCATTTCTGAACAATATGTTGATAGAAACCCAAACACAGTGCCGCAGTAAATAATCTGTCATGTTCCTTAAAGATACATAATTTTGTTTTACATTCTAGTAGTCGTTTGACCACATAGATTTATTTGCTAAATTTTTCATAATTTGCAGCTTATGGTGGTTTAGAAATTTAGATGCCCTTTATAGAGTGCAAATTTTTTCTGACCCCTACACATTTTCAAAGCTTTCCCCTTTATCATACCAGAACTGTAATTTCAAAGTTTTACCACAGAAGTAGTGACAGTAAAAACAAAATTTCTATAATTGAATTGATTGATACATGCCTAGTCTAGGAGTTACATCTAATGTTATTTCTAAGTGTATTTGTTATTGTTTCCTTAACTTATCTCTGACTCCAGAGTTTCTTGGCCCTTGGTTTATGTTGATTAAAGTAACTTGGAAGCAAGCTAGATTGTGACCATAGCAACCAGCATTGCATAGGACATCCTGGAGATGGTGAAGTAGACTGGAAGAAGATAAAGGGGGGAAGGAAGATGCTGAAAGAACGGGGTGCTTTGAAAAGTGGTGGATTTACCAAAAGAATCAGTTATTTTTGGTTTGATATAGAAAACTGCACTTTACTCCACTGTTTATCAGACTTAAATTCCAGATCTTCTGTTTAGAGGTGGCAATACAAATTTTGTTGTCATTTAAATAGTGCCCAGGGAATTATACTTGCATTTTCTTAAATGTTAAATATAAGTATTTCCATTATAAGGAGAGTCTGCAAAGTAAAATGTTTTTTATTGCTTGGTCACTCTTTTCAAGGAAAAGATTCGTTTGATCATATGCACCGTAAAAAGACTCAACTGTGGTTTTATGCTCAGTAGAGTTGGTTATTGCACTCAAAGATGATTTCAGGCTGTAAGCTTAAGACTTTCCTTTAAAGTAGCTTTAATATAAACTTAACCTTTAGTGTTTATTATCACTAGCTAAGATTTCACCAGTTAAATGAAATTTTTTCCGAGTGTTATTTGGTATACCTAGAAATTGAATTATATTATTTTGAAAGTTGAATAGGTGTGGAAATGCCCTCTGTGTGAGTCACTCTGTGTTGTTTCATATTTTGGATCATATGATGAAAAAACACTACCAATCAGCCTAAACCCCTCTCCCCTGAAATTCCTTTATAGTGACTCCCTGAACGTGCCTGGGTCTTTATAATTTGCCTGCTGTTTATTGAAACAGCAGCCCATCTATCTTTCAGCCTTTCATCATTTCGTGTGTGGTTAGCCTTGGCAAGTTTGTGGCAAACAAATCTGATTGTTGGTTTTAGATTTCATGCCTCATTGAAGCCTTTCATTATTTGAGCCAAAAACTGATGATAACTTCTTATGTGTGATACAACTTTGAATTGTTACACAATTTTAATTTTTAAATCATAAAACTAATAAAACAAAGACCTGACTTTATAACAGTAGGGAGACTTTTCCAGTAGTTGAAGTGTTTGGTTTCTTAGCCAATTCCAATATGGGTAATATGCTTTTTTTTTTTTTTTTTAATAGATCTTTATTGGAGTGTAATTGCTTCACAATACCGTGTTAGTTTCTGTTGCACAACAAAGCAAATCAGCTTGGCCTGAGTATTGCTTTTGTTTTCACTTGAAGACCTTTGCTTTCACAAAAGCTACAGTATAAGTAACATTGAATTACATAATGTGCTTGTTTTCTAAGTTCTTATGTAACACTAACATTGGCTTACAAGGATGAGTTTTCAGTTCTGTTTCTATTTTAAAGTTACTTTTAAATTTTTAGTTATTTGTTTTTTTCTGAGTATATAAGAAATACATCCATTACTTTAAAAAAAAGACATAAAATTAGAGAATTATAAGATACATTTGTTTTCTCACCAATAATTTATTTTAAAATGTAATTATGATTGTCAATAAGCACGTTCTAATTTTTCTTCAAATTTGTAAGTTTTATGTACTGAGACCATTTTGAGAAAATCTCTTTATTAACTATTAGAACATAAACTGTTAATTTTATTGTCAAAACATCTTAAAATTTTATGTCCTGGATACAAAGTTTGACTTAAAATTTAATTTTTTAGGGAAATAGTCCAGTGATGTACTAGTTTAAGATTATTAGAACAACATGGGTAGGAACAAATATTACTGTTTCATAAGATCACACTGGGTGAGTTTTTCAGAAGCATAATAATTAGAGATGCACTTGAAAATACGTTTCTACAAGGGAATGTTAACCTAATTGAGTGGCATTTCTCACAAACGTTTTTTAAGTTAACAATGTAAATAAAAATGTGAAATACACATAATTATATATCCTAAAGCTATTAATATTACACTTAAATTTTCATGTTGGTTCATGGGAGATATTTAAACCTACAAAGAGAGAAAAACATGGCACAATGATTAAATAAAGTGTTAAATAATTACAGATATATTTAGTAACGTACAATGAAAACGTTCAGTATTCATGTCGGCCTGCTAGTTCAGCTCTTGAGCCGTGGAAATAGAGTATGTATTTGTGTTTGCAGCCTGACGTTTCCATGCTCTAGCTATCTGATTCTGAGTTATTTTTGACTCAGTTATTTGGCAAGTTATTTTTTTTTAAATAGGTTTTTTTAAAAAATTTATTTTTTTTGGTTGCGTTAGGTCTTCGTTGCTGCGCGCGGGCTTCCTCTAGTTGCGGCGAGCGGGGGCTGCTCTTCGTTGTGGTGCACGGGCTTCTCCTTGCGGTGGCTTCTCTTGTTGCGGAGCACGGGCCCTAGGCACGTGGGCTTCAGTAGTTGTGGCTCGCGGGCTCAGTAGTTGTTGCTCGCGGGCTCTAGAGCACAGGCTCAGTAGTTGTGGCACACGGGCTTAGTTGCTACGCGGCATGTGGGATCTTCCTGGACCAGGGCTCGAATCCGTGTCCCTTGCGTTGGCAGGTGGATTCTTAACCACTGCGCCACCGGGAAGTCCTGGCAAGTTATTTTTGTCTAATAAAAATGAATGTAATAAGAGTACCTACCTTGTAGACTGTGCTGAATAAATATCAGCTGTCACCATTATTATCCACCATTATTATTATTGCTACTCTTATTATTCTAGTATGAAAAGACATAATTTCTATATGATAGCTTTACAGAATAATTTATCCTTGCTTATAGTTATTATAAGACTAGATACCTTCACAGATGTTGGGTGTTTTCATAATTATCATATTTTTCTGATTGCAAAAAATATATGTTCACTTTTTCTGTGACATACTTTATAAAAATAAAACAATATTTTATGAATATTCTTCCAAATAAACATTTATAGACCTACCCAAATTTTTAAAATAAGTACATTATACTTTATAGTATATTTGTAATATAACTTTTTTAAACAATTTCTCTGTTGATAATGCATTTATGGCCACATTCTTTGATTGTTATCAGAGCATTGCAGTATCCTTTGTGACCTTATCTTTATATTTTTGTACATATGTAGTTTTTCTTTGGACTAGATGTCTACATTGTCTTGCTAGATTATAGGATATATACATTTAAACTATAAATTGATAGACTCAGCAAGAATTTCTTTGCAAAAATATTGGATTATTTTTTACTCACTGCTCATTTCCCCAAACCATTACTAATACTTGGTGCTAGCAGTCTTTTATTATTTTGCAATTTAATAAGTAAACATTGTTTTTATTACTTTAGTTTGTGTCTTAAATATTCGGGAGGCAAGTAGCTTTTGTATATTTGATTATTAAATTTTGTTTGAATTGTATATTCATTTCCTTTCTCCAAGTTTATCTTTTATTGATTTTTTTAAAAGACCTTTTATTTGCATATGTTTTATCTTCTCTGGGTGGCAGATATTTTCTCATGGACTATTTGTTTTTTACCTTTGCTTATGGCATATTTGCTTATGAGAAGTTTATGTCTTCATTTAGTCAGATCTGTTAGATATTTTCTTGACAGTTTATGCCATTTATATTATTTTTAACGGTCTTCCTAATCCCAAGATTATAAAATTTTTCATCTCTCTGGAGTTTATTTTTAAGTCTGTTGTGGAAGAATGATTAAACTTTTTTTTCTCCCAAATACATAGCCAAACGTCTCATAGCCTCTTATTGAAAAACTCCAGAATTATTATTACTATTATTTATATAATTATCATTATTGAACACTTATAATTGTTCGCTTACAGCACAACAGTAAGTGTTTTACCTATAATCTCCCTTTTACTTCTTATCATTACCTTCTGAGGTTGGTACTCTACTACATCCATTTTACAGACAGAGAAGTCACAGCACCGAGAGCTTACTAACTTGCCAAATCATGCAGCTAGAAAGTGGTAGGGTCAGGAAGTCGTGATCGGGATGTAAGTAGCCAAGTTCCAGAACCTCACGCCAATCACTGTGTTATTCAGTTTACAGTTCCGTGGGTTCCTTGTGCCTCATACTGTGGTAGCATTCCAATATTAACAGTCATCTGCATGCCGTCTTTAAGCTTCACCTACTTTCTTAACCTTGACCCTGCCCATGCTCTCCCTTATTCCCACATCTTCCTGCCTACGTTCCTGCCTGACCAGCAGGGTGAGGAACGGTCCTGTCCTCTGTTTCTAATGCTCTTCATTTCTTTAGCAAATATAGAGTAGTAGCTCTAAATCTGATAGGCAGTTTGGCAGACTAGGACAGATGTGCCACGGAATTCCAGAACTGAAATTTCTGTTCTTACCAACCACAAGAAGAGGGACAATTTGTGAATCTGAACAAGTTGAGTTGCTTTTTGTGCTTATCTCTAATATTAGTTGAATAATTATCACACATCTGGCTCAAATATTACACTAGAATATTACTAAAATTAAAATTTTATACTATATTAGTGTTGCTTTTCAGAATGAAATTTCTTTTTTATGGCTGAGTAGTATTCCATTTTATATATATATGTATATATATATATGTGTGTGTGTGTGTGTGTGTGTGTATATATATAAAACATCTTTTTCCATTCATCTGTCAATGGACACTTTCTAAATAATATACATTACAATGTTGCGCTCTTCATAAGGAGTGATCAATATGAATTTTTTTTTGTTTCCTGAAACTTTCTATTTTTTAAAAACTGGTGTTTATCTTTGTATCTCTTCAAAGTGCCTCCATAGGTTCTAACAGTAAAAATGTGCCCTGAACACAAAAATGGCAAAAGCCATGGCGAATTTTGGCAAAATTTGAAACAGAAATGTGATTTGAATGTTACTTTACTGCAACCCTAGTGTCACTTCAGTCTGCTTTTCGGAAAAAGCCCAGTTTCCCTCCCTGTGCCTCCAGCCTCAGGCCTTTCTCGCCCGACCTCCTGTGTTTGGTGTCTCAGTCTCCAGGAACCAGTATCACTGTGGACATTGCCGTGATGGGCGAGGCTCACGGCCTCATCACCGACCTCCTGGCAGACCCTTCTCTGCCCCCCAACGTGTGCACGTCCCTGAGGGCAGTGAGCAACCTTCTCAGCACGCAGCTCACCATCCAGGCCATTCACAAGCCCAGAGTGAACCCCATCGTTTCCTTCAGTGAAAACTATACCTGCTCTGATTCTGAGGAAAGCTCTGAAAAAGACAAGCTGGCTATTCCCAAGGTAGGTATTAATGACATGCTCCTGAAAGGGTGAAACTGTTTCTTTCCATTGTCTCCTGGGCCTCTTTCTTGTCACCCCAAACCCACATGGAGATTCATATCAGTGGCTCCCCAAAGATATGTATGTCAGTCATGGTGACCAAACTAATACTAATGTAAACATAAAGTCTTCCATCCTTACACGTGATAGCTTTCTGTAATGAAAATATTTACCTTTTTGCATTACCTTTTTTTATTCAGACGTTCAAGAAATTTTTTTCTTCTCTATACCAGGATTTGTTCTGTGGGATAAAGATATAGTGGTGATAAAAAATTAAAAAAAAAAAAAAAACAGGCAAAAATCCCTGCTCCCACTCTTGTGGATTCTGTTTAAAATTCATTGCCTTCTGAAACACAAGATTCCTTTGCGCTTTGATTTCTTAGTATGGTAGCCTTCATAGTACCCTCATGTCTTTCCCAAACCCAACAAGTTTTGAACTTAGAAAAGTTCTAGTTGATTTTAGATTATTTGAAGTAAAAGATGGCCTTAGTGATTCATATATTTTCTTCTTTTTACATATAACATATAAGAGTTTTACAAAAGTAAGCTCTAGGGAATAGGGTTCTGCACCCAGTTTAGACCTCAGTATTAGTTAAAAACAAGTCATGCTAAAGACTAAAAAAAAAGAATCAGAATTTCAGTGGTCTCAGGTACATGCAGCACACTTATTTATTTGGTAAACAAGCAGCTGTCCTCTGGAGCTGGTGGTCAGTCAGTAACATCTGTGTTCTTGCCATTGTGAGTCTCTTGATGCAGGACAGTGTCCTTCACACAACTTTGTCAATTAAGTTGTTTAAGTTTCATTCGAACATCTACTTCTCTGAGAAAGATACGGCTAAGCATGATATAACAATAAAGGAATGGGGAGAGAGTAACTGATTCCCTTGGGCCTCAAAATAGACATGAAGTCAGTGACAGATTTACAGACAATAATGCTGATATTTACAGTGCTTGACCTTTTCTCTTCCTATTGAATTACATTCTAAGATGCATATCCAGATCTTTAAGAGATCTTGGAAACTATTTAGTATCAGAGGTCTTCTTGAATCCCAAGGTGCCATATCCTCACTTCTCAGAGTTTTTACCATCTTCAGGAAGAGCAGTCTGAGTCTTTGTTAAACTCTGCCTACACAATTGTTCTCCTTGGAGTAACTGGCCACACATAAAAATGGATTGAGCTCCTACCTCTTATAACTATTGCTGTAGTTGTGTTAGATTACCTTCCCTTTCATTTTTAAGATTAAGACTCTCGTTAGAGGGCCCATGCTCATGCTGGTGAGCTCAGAGCCACGCCTGAGTGCTTGATGGTGCCACAGATCCCACTTAGGATATGGTAGGAAAAGAAATAACAAAGAGAGGGTCACAGGTCGACCAGCAGTCTTCTATTAAGAGGAGTTGGTCCTAATGACTTTACCCATTTGCCTGTCTTAAGTCATGTTAACCACAAGAGAGGTGGTACATCTTGTGAGTTATACTCTTACCCTTAGCTCCTGTCATTTGTGGATCAAGAAATTAAAAATAAATCAATAAACACTTCGATATAGCGCCTACCATTGTGCTAGATGATAAAAATTAATCCATGTCCCACACGAGTGTCTTTTGAGGAAAATCTACTGGTCATAATAACTAACTAACATGACGTGTGTATAAGTGTATAAGCCCTATTGAACTAATATAACTATAAAATTATCACAAAGGTAATTGATTCTCATTTCCCATAATCCCATATCTGTGTGAACATTGAAATGAAGATCCCCAAAATGTTATTTTTATAATATTCATTGATTTGGGCCAGAGTTTCTTATTGAATCTCTGAGTGCCCAAATTTTAGATAAATGATATTCAACCAATGTAGTTTAATAAATTCACTGCCAATTAAAAACCCATTTTGTTTCATTATGTAGAAGTTAGTGATAGAAAATATGCTTGGTAATAAAATCAACGCTCCTTCTTCCCAGCGCCTGAGGAGGAGTTTGCCCCCTGGTTTGCTGAGACGAGTTTCATCAACTTGGACAACCACCACGTCAGCCACGGGTCTGCCCACTTTGGAGCCTGCCCCAGTACGGAGGGACCATAGCGCCAGCAACAAACTGCATGAAGCACCTTCATCCAGGTTAGGCAGTGCTCCTGATGGTTTCATATGTCTTGGAGAAGTTGTTTTGTTTTTTTTTTTTTGTTTTTTTTTTTTTTTTTTTTTACCAAAAATGAATTATAAATTACAGTGGAAGGGAGGCCCAGCCAATTATAGTTGGCTGGAGGCCAGCTTTGAAAATGAAAAAGGTGGATGGTTTAAATCCAGAGCAGTATAGGGATTAACATCAGATAATTAGGCTTAAATTGTGTGGTGTGGCCTTAAGTATAAATGGGGACGGTGACTTGAGGTGATGCCTGCCACTGTCACTTTGGGTGGAAAGGGTGAGCCCAGAATAAAGGTGGGCTAGGTTTTACCTAGACTGAGATCTATATTGGATCTTTAAATCAGAGGTATATAACCTGACATTTGCAAATGATGGTTAGATTTTCCCCAGCCCACCAGACCAGCTATCCTAGCATTATTTCAAAGGCAGAAGATCAGATCAAAAAATAGATCATCATTCTAAGAGCACCTAAATATCTTCAAACAGCTGGTAATTTAAACTTTGTTTAGACAGTGAACAGATTGGTGGTTCCCAGAGGTGGGGGGTTGGGGGTAGACAAAATGGGTCAAGGGGTTCAAAAAGGTACAAACGCCATTATAAAATAAATGAGTCATGGGGATTTAATGTACAGCGTGGTGACTGTGGTTAATGATATTGTATTGTATATTTAAAAGTTGCTAAGAGAGTAGAGCTTAAAAGTCCTCATCAGAAGAAAAGAAAATTTTGCAACTCTGCCTGTCGATGGACGTTAACTAGACTTACTGTGATGATCATTCACAGTATATATAAATATCAAACCATTATGTTCTATACCTGAAACAAATATAATATTACATGTCAATTGTACCTCAGTAAAAATAGAATAAACTTTATTTAGTATATTAGTGATAATTTTACAAAGTGACTGAAAAGTCAGAGTTACCAAAGCTAAAAGAAAGATAATACAAAGATCTAGAAAGAGTTTTGAAGAAAACATCATCATGAAAGAGGTGCTTTCAGAGGGAGCTACTGTGTTTGTCCTTTTCCATTTAGAATAGAAATAGCATACCTTATATGAATAATAGTTATGAGCACCTTTACCACATGATTTCAGGTTTGTGAAACATTTGCATCAATCTTATTAATGACCTAATGACTGAAAAATTACCACATCTTTGTTGAACTACATGATGGCAATATTAGAAGTGATTTTCTCTTGACCTTGGCTTTGAATATAAATAAAGCACCATTCTGAGATTGGCAAAGAGATGGAAACCTTTCAAATCTTAAGAATTTAATGATGGCTAACTTCTCTTGCTTTGTTGATTAGAAACATAATTGGTTTCTTCCATATTAACGTATTATTGGTAGTCTAATAAACCTATAGAATCAGAAGCAATTTTGAATGATTCTTTCTTTCACATATCAGTATAATTCCACTTTGTCTTATTACCTGGACGTTTGTAAAACTTCTAAGCATCACCATGGGAAGATGTTACCCAATCTGTTTCATGAACATTTCCTAAAGTTTAAAATTACAAGTCATTGATGATATTTTCCTATGAAAATATTGACCACTGTCGACTTCTACTGCAGCAAATACTGATAAGTAGTAGGGAATTATAGTTAAGTATTCGTTGCTTAAGAAAATGAATTTGTGTTCTCAGTGTATATCTTTATTTTACCAACACACCTTGGCAAGCATGCTCCTTTACTTAGTTTCTGTAGAATGACTCTACCAAAAATCCATTCAAGCATTCTTAAATGCCTCCTTTCTTTGTGTTATTGTTTGTTACTTCTCATCAAATTTCTTTTCTCCCTCTTCTTTTAGTTAAATGAGATTGGGGGCTAACATTGAAATCATCGTGAGGAAGAAGCTTTCAAAAACTTCTATGAGCTTAACTCCTAAAGATTTTGTCGTTCTGCTTTATGGAATAAATACTCATGCTCAAATATTTTCAAAATAGATAAGGAATAGCATACAATCCCATTCATTCTCTTTGTCCTAAAAATACTAATAGATGTCTTGCCTGGGTATGCTTTTTTCCACTGTCTAACTTACTATTCCTTAATTTCACTATCCTATTAAAAGTCCTGATATAAAATCTGAGAATGATACAACTTTTTCACCATTATAAAGAAATAAAATTCATTCTGAAGAGAATTTGAGCCCTTTAAGGGAAAACCATGTGTAAGTAAGTAGCAATGGTACCACCATTAAATACAGCTAGTTTTGGTTGACTCATCCTTTGTCGTGCGTGAAAATAGTGAAAAGATAGCCTCAGCTCATCTCCAGCCCTGATGATACACCAAATTTAAAACCTCTTCACTTAGGAGACCTATTCCTAAACCTGCTGACTCATTTCAAAACTGATTCGAGTTTTAGCCTTTGAAGTTTCTTCCCTGTCAGCCCTTTTATTTCTTCCTTTCCATGTCTGTCTTTTTATTGAGGCTCCCTGAGGACTGCAGTGATCAAAAGAAGAACAAGAGTGGGAAGTGAAAAGTAGAAACAGTCCTCAGCTTATATTCCTTTAGGTACAGAGCTGGATGATTTACTCCTGGGTAGTTTTAAATCCAGCTGAGTGAAAAGACACTGGATTGAGAAGCAGAATCTTGGCCCTATCCCTCAGAGATGTGTATCCAGAGCCTTGGTACTCACCAGAAGGAATTCCTAGGAAGAAAGGGAACAATGGTACAACTGGAGTAAAATTAGGTGGAAGAATGCCAGTAGGTGCGTTAAAAAAAATAGGCATGAGAGAGATAAAAAAGTCTGAAATAAATCATACTCTAATCATTTCATGTTGGCCTTGGAACTGACTGACCCCTGCCCCTGTATATTAGGCAGAAAGAACGCTGTAAACTCAGTAAAAGAAACTGTTAGGACCTGGTAAGACTTTTAGGACCTAGGATGAAGTTTGTATAGATAGAACTGAGGTTATAAAATCCACTTTTGTGGAGGAGGGTTGAGATCTTCTACAACAGATGCACAGATAGTTCTCCCCTGCTGTGTTAGTGTGGGAAGACCAAGTAAAGGCTTCCCCAAGCTATTTTCCTCTCTGGAATTCAAATCATTCCATATTCATGAGATTTAAACAGGAATCAAGACGGTGAAGTTCAATAGGCAGCTGAAAACTATTGCAAGGATCACACAAAGCAATGCATTTGAAAGTGCCTGTAAATTACAGAGTGTGTATGCGTGTGTGTGTGTGTGTGTGTGTATATACACACACACCTATACATATATTGATATTTGATTAATAATATCTGTTTAATAAATTAATATTTATTATATTAAGAAAGGATATATAGGTGGAATTTTATTTATCTTGAAGTTCATTAACTTCCCATACATTAAAGATGCTCCATTATTGCACATTATGAAACTTCTCAGAATAAGCATATTTTAAATGTTTTTATTAAAGAAATATAAAACAGTAGCAGGCAATTTTTGAGTTAGCTTTCGTAATATAACTTTTTTAAGATATTAAAAAATAAATTCAGCTCATGTTAAGGTCTTTTAAAAGTCTACATAGAAAAGTCACAACCCATTTACTGTACAATGTGCTAAGAAAACACCTAGGCCACATATACATTACATAAAATTTCTTCACAGTCAGTCTTTTTCTTTTTTTTTTTAAGTCTTATAAGTCAATCAATCCAGCAAAAGTAGTTGAAAGAATAGTGGTAGAAGGAAATAATTGGTGTACTTATCTATCTCAGATTCAAAGTTTTCTTTGATTTTACTGTTTCAAAAGTCCAGGCATTTGTGAAGTGCCTAGGATGAGATTTCTAAGAAGGATATGAAACAAATATTATTTTGTGGGCTTTCCTTAATTGCATTTGATAATTGCTGGAGTTCATTCCACATTTCAAATGCTATTTAAAATAAGGAGAAAAGATGAAGTTTTAAAATACCTGGGTCAACAGTTGAAGAAAAATCTCTCTGAAAAAAGAAAAAGAAAGAGAAGAAATGAGGTAACAAGTGGCACAATGTCAAATCAGACTCAACACAAATTACAGGTTTCTCCCATTGCTAAGCTTACTAATAATAAAGGGATAGAGGAAGTAGCCAACCAATGCTCAGCATCCTTCCCTTTGAGAGGTCTCAAACTGGTAGTACAACAGCCTAAAAGTCCTTTTACTCCACGTTAGCATGTGTTCTGGTTTGGACTTAATATGCACGATTGTAAGCAATGCACACGTAATGATGCTTGCACAGAGGATGCCATTTTGGTTATAGAACACCTCCAAATTATACCTCATTAATTATACAGCTTACCTGACAATCTCCACCCATTCATGACCCTTTAATTCCATCCATTTCAGGTTTATTTACAAGTCACCCAGAGAGACCAGGTACGTCCGCTTATAGTGCCAATCTAAGATTGGCTGAAGGTCAAATGGTCCAATTATCCTCATGCAAATGATGGATTTTACCCAGTACCAAATTTACTAATGCTTGAAAGCACACAGGTGTCAGCCAAACACAAACCAAACACTTTTCCTTTGCAGCGGTCCAAGATTGCCCACCTGACTTCCCAAATTCTTTTGTCTCTCAAATTACAATGGATTCTGTTTCAGATTCGGCATGTAAGGTTTTGAGCAATGCCTGCAGATAAATTTTGGTTTGGAACAGCTTCAAAATGTATATCCCATTAATTACATGGCATCTTGTAACGTTCTGCATCCCAACCTTCCAGAGATTTATTGATTCCAGATTTATTTACAATAATAACCTAGACAGACCAAGGATATCCGGCTAAGAGCATTCCCTAGGTGAGGACTCACTGTCATTACCTTTCTCCTAGTAAATAGCATCAGTATGTTTAGTAGCAGGTCTGCCATTAGTGTCTACTAGGGGACTTGGCTCATCATCCCTTTCTTTCCAGGGTATCATCAGTAAAAGAAATGGTAGGTTAAAAGACCTCATACTAACCTTCTCCTTCACAACACTGCAAAGAGTCTTATCTTTGAATGATTTTATAAGCACTTGATTTTTTAATTTAGTTACACCAAGAATAATAAATTAAAAAGGGTATAGAAGGAAGCATCATGCCATTCATATTTAATGTAAGTTCGCCTGCATCTTAACTAGTTGACTTGCCATGTTTTTAGAAAATCTGTGAGGAACATGATTGTAGAAGTAGAAAGAGAAGGTGATTGATACCTAGTAATTGGATAAACAGTAAAGCTATCTTTTGTCTTTTGTTAACCCAGAATCCTTAAAGGGTGTGTACTGTATCCCTGCAGCAGAGGTTGAACTTAGATAACCTTGTTTGTCATTTGGAAGTAAAGTGGTTCTGTCACTGAACCTGGACCACGACTCAGATTGGAAAGTCTACTATGGAAATGATGGTTGGTTCTGGTAAGGTCCGCGCCAATAATTGATGAATAATTTCTTCATTTTTCTTTATACCCTGTCTTTATAGTGCTATTAATCCAGATTCTTGGAAAAACTCAGTGATGATGACTCTCACCAAAAGCAGATCCTTCACTTCATCCTACGCTGTTGCTGCCTCTAACCACGTAAAGGCTAAAAAGCAAAATCGACCAGGTAAGTGACTTATTGGAGAAAGAGCTCATACTCACTGAGTGTGCAGTCGTGGAATGAACGAAGCTTCAAGTGTTGAAACACTCAGGTGTGCTTGGTTTGACTCTTCTAAAAAGCAAAAGCCTCAATAACCAACTATAGTTACTTAAATTTCCACTTTATATGATGATACAGATTCTTTTAAGGTAGCTGTACCAAATATCCTATCTTGAACTTATTGAATGAGTAGGAAATCAGTGTCACTGTCGCGGATAATCTCTGGAAGCATCATCTTATAATATAAAAGCTAATGAAGTACTTAACAAATTTCAATTTTATTTTTAGTGTCTGTTAAAAAAGAAAATTATTTTCCAGAAGTATGGTATTTATAAGTTCTAGGAAAGGCTTCATTTACTATACGTATTATAATTTTTCAAAGAAATTCTTACTCTGTGTCACTCACCTCCCCACCAAACATAGAAATACAGAAAAGGAGAGGTATTTAAATTTGGAGAAAATACAATTCAGGACCTATGCGAGCCCTTTGAAAAAGCTCACACGTCAGCAACCAAAAGACCCAAGAGTACCGTGGGTAGGAGGTTTTCCTTCTCTTTCAAACAGGTACAGAATGAAATTTGATGTGATCTCTCCCATCTAGGATCTGCATGGGGTTTTCCACGATGGTGTCAGTGCACGCTTTGTGCTTCTAACCATTAGTGTCTCCCTTCCCTCAAGCATCACTTAATAAGTACGTGTGGAGTGTTCACTATCTCCGACACTGAACTAATTTGAGGAAAGTGGCAGTAACTAAACCAGACCCTGTTCCTCCTCTCACAGAATTCTCACTTACATTCTAGTGGAGACTATAAACAGATGGGCAGCTATTACTATATACGTAGTGTGTTAAAGGCTATGATAAGGAAGTGAGGGAAAACTTTCAAATAACAAAAGAGATATAAAGACCCAACTTGGTGAGGGAAAGCCTCAGCAACTTAAGATTCTAAATGGCTGGCAAAGCTAACAAGAAGAAAGGGAGAGCCCTGAATGCAGAATGAGAGATGAAAGCAGATCTGTGGACAGAGGCCATACGGGACCCAGGAGCTGTGGTAATGAGTTTAGGTATCAATGAAGTTTCAGGTAGGAAAGTAAAATGATTTGGAGGGAAGATTACCTCATTTAATGAGAATCTCTGCTGACTCAAAACTGAAATACAGTTTTTGTCAGATTCCATCTCCAAATTGGCCCCCTCCTTGAATCCCAGTTGAGAGTCTGGGGTATCTACTCTGACCTCTCCTTCTTGGAATGTTCTAAGTCCAAGTTTTCACCTCTCGGTGTTGCAGAAAACTCGACTGAGATTTTCAGTAGCTCCCTGCTTAGCTTCTTAATCTTCAGGCAGCTCAAGAATTCACCAAATGGCTCAAGGGGAAAGCTGCCCTCTTCCCACTGGGCTGTTAGACATTCAAGTTCTGGCTGCCATGGCAGCCCCAAACTCCAATGTTTGTGTCATCAGCCTCATGACGTTACTAAAAGCTCTGTTGGCTTGCCTTCCTAACAACTGCATCCCTCTGCCTGGATTCCTAACCTTTTATTCCATGCCAATGGTCAGTAAATAACGCTCTGAATGGAAGGACAGTTCGCAGCGTTTTGGCTCACCCTTCTGAGGGTCTCTTCTCTTTGAAAACCTAGTCTCTCAGAATTGGTTTGCCTTCCCTTGATCTCTTTTTAAATTTTTAACTCAACTTTTCTATTTGTTCTCAAAGAAGCATGGATTTACTACAAACTACTGCATCATAGCCAGAAGCAGAAGTCCTGAAATGGCAGTGTTTCTGTGAGGGTTAGAGAACCAGTACTCACATTTCACTAATATGTCAAGAGACCACCTTGAAATATAAACTTAATTTTAAAAGGAAGGACTAACTTAAGGAAGGATTTCCGTTGTTGTTTCATACGTCTAGAAAAGAAAATTTAGTACTTTCTTTCCCCTTTGATCACCCACTTTATACTGGTAACTATTCCTTGACACCATTTAAGCACTGACTTGGCTTAAATCTCTACTGTTGAGTGGAGGAAGACACTTCCTCCACAAAGTACCATTTTATTGGCATTGCATTACTGAAAGAAACCAGGAAAGGTAATCTGATTTTCCAAAAATGAATCTGGTCCTCTCTGCTCTTTAGAAATGTTCATTACTTTTTTGGTAACTTACAGGTCATTCATGACCTGAGGATTAGAATTGAGCTTTCACTAGGGTCAGGAACAGGACAATGTGGGCAAATAGTTAAACTGGGATTGCACTGAGGGCAAATGCAGATGAGCTCAGGAATGCAGAAACTCATTTGGGACCCCAGCAAGGCGGAGGAACTGAATTTGAGCATTCCACATTAAACCTGAGACTTTTAAAGGGGCACTAAAGTGGTTCTAGTTCAGAAGAACCCCTTGGCTCCCTTTCAAAAATATGTACAGATAATTTTTGGAGGAGAGCATCACCAGTTAAGGGCCATGCAACCCCAATGTATCAAGTTCAAACAAATTGGAGCTTACAACCAAGATCACTGTAAACATGCAAGAAAGCACCACGAGTCAGAGAAAACAGAAAAAAAAAACCAAAAACCTGTACAGATCTCTAAAAGGGTTGAGATATTTAAGTGCTACAAAAATACTCAAATGTTTAAAGAAAAACATGAGGTCATAAAAAATAGCAATGAGAGAAGACATAATTGTAGGGCAGCTAAATGTCTTTCGGAAATGTAATCAGGGATATATGATAGGTTAAATGGCATAAAAGACTACTGAAGGGAGAATTAGTAAACTGGAAGGCAGAGAATGTGAAGAAATTCCATGGAATGAAACATAGATGAGAAACTGGAAAATGTAAAAGACTTTAAGAGATATAGGAGAAGGAATTAGAAAGTGTAAGATACATGATCATAGTTTTAGTAGAGGATAGGGAACAAACTATTTGAGCAGAGGGAGAGGAAAGAGTAAAAAAAAAATCACACATAGACACAAAACAGTGAAACTACAGAACACCAAAGACGAAAAAAAATCTTAAAGTTAGCCAGAGAAAAGATACATTACCTTTTAGTCAGTCAGAGAGCTGAACTGTCACAAATACAGGGTGTCAGAACACAGGAAGATATTTTCTTCAAAGTTCTGAGAGAATATAATAGTCAACCTAAAATTGTGTGTGAGGAAAATCTATCTCAGAAGACTAGGAATGAGTTAAAGATACCTTCAGGTAAGTCAAAACCTTACCACCTACCAGATCTTAACTAAAGGGATGTATGATGGATGTATTCTAGAAAAAAATGTAATTGCCGAGAAAAAGTCTGAGATCTAATAAAAATGATGAACACATAAATGTGAAAACCATGATTCCATCCAGACAAACATTATATGTGTAAATAATAGTATTTCCAGATCCGTGGGTATTTTTAAAAGATTCTTAATGGAAAGAATTAAAATATTAGACAATAATAATATGTAACCCGAGAGATGAAGTATGAATTTGTGTTCTACATTCTTGTATAGCTCAGAAGACAGGCTCAGATAAGGAAACTGAGGCACAGAAATATTGAGTAACTTGCCCAAGGCCACACAATTAGTCCAGGATTCTTTCTTTTGTCCTAAAGACTTACTAGAAAAAAAAATTGAGGATGACAAATTAAGATAATTTAAAATTAGGATTTTTTGGTCTTTTCCTTGTCTGAGGACAAGATAATGAAAGGATTTGGTTTTCTGCCTCTTAGTTTCTTCATGTAGGTAATAAAACTAAAATTCTTAAAATAACCAACATGGTAAAGTCAAGAAGATAGAAATTTATGGTTAGCATAGTCACTGGAAATAACAGAGAAAATGATGGGACAGATGTGAGGAACAGCTTCATATTCTGTGTCCTGCCCCCGACTTCATATGCCTGCACTCAAGAAGGGCAAAGTGTGAAAGGAAAAGAATGTCCACGGAAGATACCACTAAGGCAGATGGTAGACATGAGAGCCTCGGGAATGGCAAGAGCCTTAAAGTACATAAAAAAATCTCCATCATTGATTACCTTGGAAGGGATTTTGCATTGTGCCATCTTTAGACTGCTGTCGCGGCAGAGCTAAATGTTTATAAAATAACCTATATCCTATGCGTGCTGAATTCAACTCAACAAAGCCCTGAAAGCCTGCCAAAAGGGAGAAAAATATCCAGCAAGAATCAGAGAGCTGAAATTCAATCATACTTCTCCCTGATCAGATGGGCCTTTCTGTTTGGAAACTCGTTTCCCTGCATAGATGGCAAGTTGGGGTCGATTCCCTAAGTAGGTGTGATGTAAGTGACAGTCGTTGCCACCCAGTTTTCAAGAAAACTGTGGGAAGGGGCTGAGAAAAGCCCCTTTATGTGGCAAAGAGTCTAAGGAAATGGAATTAAATAAAGTGTGCAGAGAATCTGAGGAGGAAAATAAGAAGCAAGAGGCAAAAGAGGTAGGGGGATGCAAGCATAAACTGAAAGAACAGAACCACTGGAAGATAAATGAACTGTTTCCAGACAAGGCTAATGAAATCTGTTCTTTGCGCAAATCAAGTAAACAGTGTGTCCTCTGGCTCCATCAGTCAGCATTCATTTAAACAGTTGAAACGCAACCAATTATTATGCAGTTACTAATATAAAATAAATGGATGAAATCACATAGGAGTCCTTTGATTAAAGCCTAAAAATGGGCGATTTAAATATAATTTGCATTTTCAATCTTGCTTTTCTATTATGAGTCACTGAATATGTCGAGATGCCTTTCTGTCATTCTGCTTTTATAATCTCCCTAATTTCATGCTTATCACATCTGCAGCGAGTAGTCCCTTTCCAGATTCCTATAATTTTTATGATTCTTATCATCCTATTACAACTATTTACAGATATCTCTACACCTACAAGTCAGACTGAGTTTTGGCTATGGAAAATTTGAAGTGAGAGAGAACTTTAATTATGGCATTGTGATTTTTTTTTTTTTTTTGAATCTCTATACTTTAGATACTTTTTTGTTTTGGAAAATATTAGGGCTGTCTATTTTCCTGTGGGCGTGGAAAAGAGGCATGTATTTATCAGACATACTAGTCCCTTTTTCGTTCAACTAAAAGTGAGTTTTACAACACAGACAGATGGATTCACTTAAATCATTTCCCTCCAGTATTATTTATCATCTCCTTTTGATTGCCCAACGTTCCTTGTGTCTTGATACACATTTTCTCCTGTTCTCAGGAGCAAGGAATTAAAGACGCAATTACTCAAAGGAGTTGGTACTTTAGAACTTTTTAAAGTCATATTTTTAATTTTTAAATGTTTTAATTTTAAGTATTTCACATTAGGGTGGTCTGAACCATCCAAAAGTTTGTATCTCATGTGCTGTGTCTTTTTCCTGGAGTCTCTTAAAATTATTCAAATAGAAGATGAAGATAAATATGTTTGAGAGCATGAGTATTCATCAGAGGTCCCTCACGTGTGTGTATGTGTGTGTGTGTGTATGAATGTATAGATGTGTGTGTGTAACAGAAGGTTGGGTGAAACTTCAAAGGTCATAAACTTCATCTCTCTAACTTTAGACATGATTACACTTTAAAAAATCTTAGAGAATAATTGTTTTTGAAGACTTACAAGAATATGCTGTTCCTGTGAAATAATTTTATTTGCAGTCTCTCCTTTCTAGAAAGAGTATTTGGTTATTATCTGCACTTATACCTCTCCATCTATTTGAAGACTAATATATGTAAATATATGGCCATTTCCTACGGCATTCCTAACCCTTTCTGTTTTTTAAAACTTTAAGTAAACCATGATAAGGCACACTGTGAGAAATAGTTTGGCTTGAGAAAAAAGAAATTTATATGTTTATACCTTTATCTTCTCACCTACAGAATAAAAATACCCCCGCTCTTCATGGTGTTGCCAAGACCCCTGCTTGTTAGGAGCGTTCAAATTATGTAGCCTAACAGCACTGCAAAAGCAAAGCGCTTTTCCTCTGTTACAAGGTTTATTTTAAATTTCATCCCAGGCAGTAAGTCTGGAGTCTGAAGTTCTGCTTATTTGTTTAAGTTTAGTTAATCCATGAGTTCCAAGAACTCTAATCATCAGTGGATTTTTAAATTTGTATTTTAAGAGTGAATTGCACATCTCTGAGAGGATCAGCTGGCAGCTATTAAAAATTAGCAATGAAGAAAATCACTCCTCTCATAAATTACCTTCAGAAAATATATTGTGTCAAGACAGAAATGGATGGTGTTCCCACGGGCTTTCAACTACTCTTAAAAAGTGGTAGAAAACTATCCCCAAACTCACAATTAGTTATCAGAATAATTAAGGAATTGCCTAAAGCAATGCCTGTCAGGAGTCTCAGACGCAGCAATGAAAACCTAGCCTTGACCTGGGCGCCCCACGCAGCCTTGCCAGCAACCTCTCTGACCACATTCCCTGCCCCTCTACTTCCTCGTTGCTAAGCTGCAGTCACATTGACCTCCTGACTGATCCTCTGACACCCCCCAGGTAGGTCCCTCTTTCTGGAACATGCTTTCCCCGTTACTTGTCTAAATGTCTTCCTTATTTCATCAAGCGTTCAGATTTTACCCTTAGTGCATTCTGTCCTTCTCTGTCCTCTACCCTCTGCATTATTTTTTCTTTATATTGCTTAGAACTCCCCAACTTTTTCTTTCTCCTCCTCTCTTTTCCTTCTTCTTCCTCCTTCTCCTTTTCTTCTTTTTCTAGTTTCTGTCTCCCCTGAAAGCTCCATAAAAGCAGGGGATTTTATTTCGTTCACTACCGCATCCTTTACTCCCTGGAATCGGGCACACAATCAATATTTGTTAAATGAACAAATCATTGAGATACTCTGTGCAAATACCTTGATATCCTTTAAACCACATTGTACCAGCATCCAGCTCCTTAATGGTTAAGCTGCTTGTCTAAGATTATCTGGAGACTCAGTCGGCCTTAATTTAATAAATAGTCTAAATTAAACTAGCCCTGGGAATTCCCTGGTGGTCCAATGGTTAGGACTCTGTGCTTCTACTGCACAGGGCACAGGTTCAATCCCTGGTCGCGGAACTAAGATCCCGCATGCCACTCGGCGCAGACATAGATACATACATAAATAAATAATTTTTAAAAAATAAATAAACTAGCCCTTTCCATCCTTTCTTACATGAGAGCACATATATATATGGAATAATATGTGTGAATATGATAATGTTATATAGCAGTGGAGAAATGGGAAGGGATTTAGAGCTTGGTGAAAAATTGTATTTATTTTATAAAATTATAATAAGAAAATCTAATTATAGAATGTTAGAGATAATATTAAAAATTAAATTTATTCTGGAGCATCCAAATAAGATCTTTCTTTTTTAAAAAATTTACAGCCATTAGTACTTCACAGCACACCTGTAACTTGTGTACTTGCTGCACACAATTATAGGTTGGGTGGGAAACTCTGAGTTAAAAATCCAGTGAACTTAATATTCTTTTGGCTCAGGAAATTATGTAATGAGAAGTTTCATCGGTGTCTTTGGTAAAATAGCTAAATCTTTTCAATAGAAATAGAAATAAAAACAAAAACCATAAGGCATGTCATTGTAAAGAGCAAAACAAAGGCAGCCTTAGAGGTAATGAATTTTTCTCCCTCCTTGGGCAGTTTCCGATAGAATAATGGGCTCATAAAGCACAGTTTACCAAGAATAGCTGGGCTCACTCCATATTCTCCTATTTACTCTCACTGTGACCCTGGGAAGGTTAATCTTCCTGAGTCTAAGTGGTTTCATTTGTCAAGTATAAGGCAGGGGATTGATCTGTGGATCAGAAATCAATAGAAATATTGAGAAAAGGACTAGGAAGGGTAGTTGGCCTCCACATTTAATCAAAGGAAGAGTACAATTTCTCATCTTTTAAAGCAAACAAAACGAGAAATAACAGTGCCAACAAGAAACTTAAACATTACAAAAGTCCATCAACAAGCCTGGTCCATCAGTGGACCAGAAAACCTCTGGGTGTGACAAATAAAACTTTTTTTTTTTTAATTTTTATTTCTTTCTTTCTTTTTTTTTTATTTATGGCTGTGTTGGGTCTTCGTTTCTGTGTGAGGGCTTTTCTCTAGTTGCGGCAAGTGGGGGCCACTCTTCATCGCGGCGCGCGGGCCTCTCATTATCGCAGCCTCTCGTTGCAGAGCACAGGCTCCAGGCACGCAGGCTCAGTAATTGTGGCTCACGGGCTTAGTTGCTCCGCGGCATGTGGGATCTTCCCAGACCAGGGCTCGAACCCGTGTCCCCTGCATTGGCAGGCAGATTCTCATCCACTGCGCCACCAGGGAAGCCCCCCAAATAAAACTTTTGAGAGAACTGGGCACTGGAAGCAAAGTAGGCCAGCTGCCAGGTCATCACACATATTATTCAATGATGTGACTGTTTCTGGCTGTACATTTCCCTGGAGTGGTGAGCAACAGGAAAATGACTTTTAATGATTTCATTTCATTTGCTTTACAGTAGATTGTTCAGCCAGGCAATCATGAAAAGTAGTAAGCAGGTAGTTGTTCAGAAGTGTTTTCTCTCTTTTCTTCAGTTTTAGTGCAGGCTGCCTTCTCCGTGTTTGGAGAGAGTAACTTCAAAAGACAGCATCCCGTCCTCAAACCTCAGCACTTGGAAATCAAAGCCAGCGTTTTGTAAAATTTTCACAATCAAGAGTAAACACAGTTTGGCAAAAATATCCACACTTATAATTTGAGCTTGAGGCCTCTTGTTTGATCTGAAATGGATCATATTCCATTTTTAAATGTTTCCTTCAGAAACGATGCTGATCAAAGTACTGTTTGACGCACAAAAAGTAGTTTCACTGAAAACGTGGATGGTTATTAAAGCCAGTTCCCTCTCAAAAATATATCTTCTTCCTTGACATATTTTAAGCAACCAATGCCTGCTAAAAAAAACTCTGCTCCAGATACATTAATGTTGAAAACAGTGGCAGATCCTATTGCTACTAAAAACCTCACAACCCAAGAGAGGGCAAACACATGAGAAATTGTTAACTATTGATATCATCAGGTCAGAATGCCAAGAAGAAACAAAAATGGGAGGAGAAAATAATATCCTTCTGCAGAAGACAAATATCATATCATATCACTTATATGTGGAATCTTAAATAAAAGGGTACAAATGAACTTATTTACAAAACAGAAGTAGAGTCACAGATGTAGAAAACAAACTTATGGTTACCAGGGGTGAGTGGGGGAGGGATACATTGGTAGATTGGGACTGATATATACACACTACTATACATAAAGTAGATTAATAATAACCTGCTGTTTAGCACAGGGAACTCAATACTCTGTAATGGCCTATATGGGAAAAGAATCTAAAAAAAGAAAAAGTGGATATATGTATATATATAACTGATTCACTTTACTGTACACCTGAAATTAACACAGCATTGTAAATCAACTATATGCCAATAAATATTTATTTGTTTTTATTTTTGGCTATGTTGGGTCTTCGTTGATGCACGTGGGCTTCTCTAGTTGCGGCGAGTGGGGGCTACTCTTCGTTGTGGTGCACGGGCTTCTCACTGTCGTGGCTTCTTTTGTTGTGGAGCATGGGCTCTAGGCATGTGGGCTCAGTAGTTGTGGTTCTCGGGCTCTAGAGCTCAGGCTCAGTAGTTGTGGCGCACGGACTTAGTTGTTCCACGGCATGTGAGATCTTCCTGGGCCAGGGATCGAACCCATGTCCCCTGCATTGGCAGGCAGATTCTTAACCACTGCGTCACCGGGGAAGCCCTAAAAATTAAAAAAAATAATAATAATATCCTTCTGTCTTGAAGTTACTCCAGGACACCAAGGCTTTAACTGAACTTGCCAACATTGCCACTGATTTTTCATGATGATTCATTCCTCGTATTTCATGCTGTGGAGATGCCCCCACTGTGCATCCTGTCTGCAGATGGTGGCACACAGAGGAGGTTGGCCCAGTGGCCTGAGTACTCTCCTGGTCCTTACTAGTTAAAAGGAGTCCAAGGTGAAGCTTAAGAGTTGCAATTTTGGGCACGCCTCAGGCTGTTGCAACGTCATGCTGGTGTCTGCTGCCGCAGGCTTGCCCTGCATTCCATACCCCTCCCACCCCCCACCCCCGGCCTGAGTGAGCCAGAGCCCCCGAATCAGCTGCTTCTTTAACCCCGTCCTGTCTGAGCGAAGAACAGACGCCCTCAGGTGACCCACACACAGAGGCGGGGCCAAATCCAAAGCTGAACCCCAGGAGCTGTGCAAACAAAGAAGAGAAGGGGAAATCTCTCCCAGCAGCCTCAGGAGCAGCGGATTAAATCCCCACTAGCACCTTGAGGAACCCTGCATCTGTGGAATACCTGAATAGACAACGAATCAACCCAAAATTGAGGCAGTGGAGCAACTGTAGACTTGGGGTTTGCTTTCTGCATCTAATTTGTTTCTGGTTTTATGTTTATCTTAGTTTAGTATTTAGAGCTTATTATCAAGGGTAGATTTGTTTATTGATTTGGTTGCTCTCTTCGGTTTTTTATTTTATATATATATATATATATATATATATATTTACATTTTCTCTTTTTATGAGTGTGTATGTGTATGCTTCTTGGTGTGACTTTGTCTGTATACCTTTGCTTTTACCATTTGTCCTAGGGTTCTGTCTGTCCGTTCTTTTTTTTGTTTTTTCTTTTTTTTTTTTTTAGTATAGTTTTTAGCACTTGTTATCATTAGTGGATTTCTTTTTTGGTTTGGTTGCTCTCGTCTTTCTTTCTTTCTTTTTTTTCTTTTTAATAATTTTTTAAATTTTTAAAAATAAATTTATTTTATTTTGTTCTTTCCTTCTTTTTTTCTACCTTTTCTTCTGAGACGTGTGGCTGAAAGGGTCTTGGTGCTCCAGCTGCGTGTCAGACCTGTGCCTCTGAGGTGGGAGAGCCGAGTTCAGGACATTGGTCCACCAGAGACCTCCCGGCTCCACGTAATATCAAACGGCGAAAGCTCTCCCAGAGATCTCCACTTAACGACCAGCAAGCTACAGTGCTGGACACCCTATGCCAAACAGCTAGCAAGACAGGAATACAACCCCACTCATTAGCAGAGAGGCTGTCTAAAATCATAATCAGGTCACAGACACCCCAAAACACACCACCAGATGTGGTCCGGCACACCAGAAAGACAAGATCCAGCCTCATCCAACAGAACACAGGCACCAGTCCGCTCCACTAGGAAGCCTATACAACCCACTGAACCAACCTTGGCCACTGGGGGAAGACACCAAAAACAATGGGAACTACGAACCTGCAGCCTGCTAAAAGGAGACCCCAAACACAGTAAGTTAAGCAAAATGAAAAGACAGCAAAACACACAGCAGATGGAGGAGCAAAGTAAAAACCCACCAGACCTAACAAATGGAGAGGAAATAGGCAGTCTACCTGAAAAAGGATTCAGAATAATGACAGTAAAGATGATCCAAAATCGTGGAAATAGAATGGAGAAAATACAAGAAACGTTTAACAAGGACCTAGAAGAACGAAAGAGCAAACAATGATGAACAACACAATAAATGAAATTAAAAATCCTCTAGAAGGAATCAACAGCAGAGTAACTGAGGCAGAATAACAGATAAGTGACCTGGAAGATAAAATAGTGGAAATAACTACTGCAGAGCAGAATAAAGAAAAAGAATGAAAAGAATTGAGGACAGTCTCAGAGACCTCTGGGACAACATTAAATGCACCAACATTCGAATTATAGGGGTCCCAGAAGAAGAAGAGAAAAAGAAAGGGACTGATAAAATATCTGAAAAGATTA
Organism: Eschrichtius robustus; assembly: GCF_028021215.1. NCBI lineage: Eukaryota > Metazoa > Chordata > Mammalia > Artiodactyla > Eschrichtiidae > Eschrichtius > Eschrichtius robustus. The sequence goes on from NC_090836.1 coordinate 17,529,144, forward strand.
TAGTTGAAAACTTCCCTAATATGGGAAAGGAAATAATCAAGTCCAGGAAGTGCAGAGTCCCATACAGGATAAATCCAAGGAGAAACATGCAAACACACATATTAATCAAACTATCAAAAATTAAATACAAAGAAAAAATATTAAAAGCAGCAAGGGAAAAACAACAAATAACATACAAGGGAATCTCCATAAGGTTAACAGCTGATCTTTCAGCAGAAACTCTGCAAACCAGAAGGGAGTGACAGGACATATTTAAACTGATGAAAGGGAAAAACCTATAACCAAGATTACTCTACACAGCAAGGATCTCATTCAGATTTGACGGAGAAATTAAAACCTTTACAGACTAGCAAAAGCTAAGAGAATTCAGCACCACAAAACCAGCTTTACAACAAATGCTAAAGGAACTTCTCTAGGCAGAAAACACAAGAGAACAAAAAGACCTACAATAATAAACCCAAAACAATTAAGAAAATGGGAATAGGAACATATGTATGGATAACTACCTTAAATGTAAATGGATTAAATGCTCCAACCAGAAGACATAGACCGGCTGAATAGATACAAAAACAAGACCCATATATATGCTGTCTACAAGAGACCCACTTCAGACCTAGGGACACATACAGACTGAAGGTGAGGGAATGGAAAGAGATATTCCATGCAAATGGAAATCAAAAGAAAGCTGGAGTAGCAATTCTCATATCAGACAAAATAGACTTTAAAATAAAGACTATTACAAGAGACAAACAACGACACTACATAATGATCAAGGGATCAATCCAAGAAGAAGATGTAACGATTGTAAATATTTATGTACCCAGCATAGGAGCACCTCAATACATAAGGCAAATACTAACAGTCATAAAAGGGGAAATCGACAGTAACACAATCATAGTAGGGGACTTTAACACCCCACTTTCACCAATGGACAGATCATCCAGAATGAAAATAAGTAAGGAAACATAAGCTTTAAATGATACATTAAACAAGATAGACTTAATTGATATTTATAAGACATTCCATCCAAAAACAATAGAATACACTTTCTTCTCAAGTGCTCATGGAACATTCTCCAGGATAGATCATATCTTGGGTCACAAATCAAGCCTTGGTAAATTTAAAAAAATTGAAATCATATCAAGTATCTTTTCCAACCACAACGCTATGAGACTAGACATCAATTACAGGAAAAAATCTGTACAAAATACAAACACATGGAGGCTAAACAATACACTACTAAATAGCCAAGAGATCCCTGAAGAAATCAAAGGGGAAATCAAAAAATACCTAGAAACAAATGACAATGAAAACACGACAACCCAAAACCTATGGGATGCAGCAAAAGCAGTTCTAAGAGGGAAGTTTATAGCAATACACTCCTACCTCAAGAAACAAGAAACATCTCAAGTAAACAACCTAACCTTACACCTAAAGCAATTAGAGAAAGAAGAACAAAAAAACCCCAAAGTTAACAGAAGGAAAGAAATCATAAATATCAGATCAGAAATAAGTGAAAAAGAAATGAAGGAAATGATAGCAAAGATCAATAAAACTAAAAGCTGGTTCTTTGAGAAGATAAACAAAAATGATAAACCATTAGCCACACTCATCAAGAAAAAAAGGGAGAAGACTCAAATCAACAGAATTAGAAATGAAAAAGGAGAAGTAACAACTGACACTGCAGAAATACCAATGATCATGAGACATTACTACAAGCAACTGTATGCCAATAAAATGTACAAACCGGAAGAAATGGACAAATTCTTAGAAAAGCACAACCTTCCAAGACTAAACCAGGAAGAAATAGAAGATATAAACAGACCAATCACAAGTACTGAAATTGAGACTGTGATTAAAAATCTTCCAACAAACAAAAGCCCAGAACCAGATGGCTTCACAGGCGAATTCTGTCAAACATTTAGAGAAGAGCTGACACCTATCCTTCTCAAACTCTTCCAAAATATAGCAGAGGGAGGAACGCTCCCAAACTCATTCAACGAGGCCACCATCACCCTGATACCAAAACCAGACAAAGATGTCACAAAGAAAAAACTACAGGCCAATATCACTGATGAACATAGATGCAAAAATCCTCAACAAGAACACTAGTAAGCAAAATCCAACAGCAAATTAAAAGGATCATACACTATGATCAAGTGGGGATTATCCCAGGAATGCAAGGATTCTTCAATATACGCAAATCAATCAATGCGATAAAGGATGTTAACAAATTGAAGGAGAAAAACCATATGATCATCTCAACAGATGCAGAAAAAGCATCTGACAAAATTCAACACCCATTTATGATAAAAGCCCTCCAGAAAGTAGGCATAGAGGGAACTTTCCTCAACATAATAAAGGCCATATATGACAAACACACAGCCAACATAGTTCTCAATGGTGAAAATCTGAAACCATTTCCCCTAAGATCAGGAACAAGAGAAGGTTGTCCACTCTCACCACTATTATTCAACATAGTTTTGGAAGTTTAGGCCACAGCAATCAGAGAAGAAAAAGGAATCAGAAAATAAAATCAGAAAATCAGAAAATAAAAAGTAAAGCTGTCACTGTTTGCAGATGACATGATACTATACATAGAGAATCCTAACGACACTACCAGAAAACTACTAGAGCTAATCAATGAATCTGGTAAAGTAGCAGGATACAAAATTAATGCACAGAAATCTCTTGCATTCCTATACACTAATGATGAAAAATCTGAAAGAGAAATTAAGGAAACACTCCCATTTACCATTGCAACAAAAAGAATAAAATACCTAGCAATAAACCTACCTAAGGAGACAAAAGACCTGTATGCAGAAAACTATAAGATACTGATGAAATAAATTAAAGATGATACAAACAGATGGAGAGATTTACCATGTTCTTGGATTGGAAGAATCAACATTGTGAAAATGACTATACTACCCAAAGCAATCTACAGATTCAATACAATCCCTATCAAACTACCAATGGCATTTTTCACAGAACTAGAGCAAAAAATTTCACAATTTGTATGGAAACACAAAAGATCCCGAATAGCCAAAGCAATCTTGAGAAAGAAAAACGGAGCTGGAGGAATCAGGCTCCATGACTTCAGACTATAAAAAAAGCTACAGTAATCAAGACAATATGGTACTGGCACAAAAACAGAAACATAGATCAATGGAACAAGATAGAAAGCCCAGAGATAAACCCACGCACATATGGTCACCTTATCTTTGATAAAGGAGGCAAGCATATACAGTGGAGAAAAGACAGCCTCTTCAATAAGTGGTGCTGGGAAAACTGGATAGCTACATGGAAAAGAATGAAATTAGAACACTCCCTAACACCATACACAAAAATAAACTGAAAATGGATTAAAGACCTAAATGTAAGGCCACACACTATAACATTCTTAGAGGAAAACATAGGCAGAACACTCTATCACATAAATCATAGCAAGATCCTTTTTGACCCACCTCCTAGAGAAATGGAAATAAAAACAAAAATAAACAAATGGGACCTACTGAAACTTAAAAGCTTTTGCACAGCAAGGGAAGCCATAAACAAGACAAAAAGACAACCCTCAGAATGGGAGAAAATATTTGCAAAGGAAGAAACTGACAAAGGATTAATTTCCAAGATTTACAAGCAGCTCATGCAGCTCAATATCAAAAAAACAACCCAATCCAAAAATGGGCAGAAGACCTAAACAGACATTTCTCCAGAGATACAGATTGCCAACAAACACATGAAAGGATGCTCAACATCACTAATCTTTAGATAAATGCAAATCAAAACTACAATGAGGTATCACCTCTCACCAGTCAGAATGGCCATCATCAAAAAATCTACAAACAATAAATGCTAGAGTGGGTGTGGAGAAAAGGGAAGCCTCTTGCACTGTTGGTGGGAATGTAAATTGATACAGCCACTATGGAGAACAGTATGGAGGTTCCTTAAAAAGCTAAAAATAGAACTATCATATAACCCAGCAATCTCACTACTGGGCGTATACCCTGAGAAAACCATAATTCAGAAAGAGTCACGTACCACAGTGTTCATTGCAGCTCTGTTTATAGTAGCCAGGACATGGAAGCAACCTTAGTGTCCATCGACAGATGAATGGATAAAGAAGATGTGGCACATATATACAGTGAGATATTACTCAGCCATAACAAGAAACGGAATTGAGTTATTTGTAGTGAGGTGGATGGACCTAGAGTCTGTCTTTCAGAGTGAAGTAAGTGAGAAAGAGAAAAACAAATACTGTATGCTAACGCATATATATGGAATCTAAAAAAAAACAAAAAACAAAAAACAACTGGTGCTGAGGAACCTAGGGGCAGGACAGGAATAAAGACGCAGACGTAGAGAATGGACTTGAGGACATGGGGAGGGGGAAGGGTAAGCTGGGGCGAAGTGAGAGAGTGGCATGGAGATATATACACTACCAAATGTAAAATAGATAGCTAGTGGGAAGCAGCCGCATAGCACAGGGAGATCAGCTCGGTGCTTTGTGATGACCTAGAGGGGTGGGAGGGAGGGAGACGCAAGAGGGAGGAGATATGGGGATATATGTATATGTATAGCTGATTCACTTTGTTATACAGCAGAAACTAATGCAACATTGTAAAGCAATTATACTCCAATAAAGATGTTAAAAAAAAAAAAGAGTTGCAATTTTGCCTTTCAAAGACATTTATTTAGGACTTAATAACTCTCTTTCTTTCTTAGGTTCCCTAGTGAAAATTTCACCTCTTTCCTCACCCTCTTCCTCACCTCTCCATGGGACCCCTGCCAGCAGCCCAGTCAGCAAAATTTCTGCAGTGCAGTTTCCAGAATCTGCCGATGCAACTGCCAAACAAGGCCTAAGTTCTCACAGGGTCGTAACTTACACTCAGAGTGCCCCTGACCTTTCTCCTCAGATCCTGACTCCACCTGTTATATGTAGCAGGTAAGGAATTCATATCGTTAGCTGGAGTTTAACTAATAATAAAACTAATACTGGTTTTCCTCTTAGGAACACTCACCACCAGTCCACGCACCTCTGTGTAGGTTGCCCAAAGTAGTTGACAGGAAAGTACAAATAATGTGATTTGTGTTGAACAGGCTGGCATAGAAACTTAATTTTTCAGTGCTTTTCCATTAACAGAAATTTGAGAGTCCGTATAGTCCAAACAGTTAATCTTTGGAGAGGATACAAAATAATAAGTTGTGTATTTTGTCTGCTTGCTGATGGAGGATGCATAAAACATATAATTCAAAACTCATATCAAGTCATTTGGTATAATTTGATATTTTGTTGGGATATTTTTTACTTGTTCTCCAGGGAGGATTTTATATTGATTTTAAAGGTGCTTCTTTTTATCTTAAGTTTGTAATTCCCTTTTTAACACTTTAAGAATATGCAGATAACACATGGCACATTATGGCTGGACCCAAATGGATCTCTGAATACAGTGAAGCAATTGCTTGTGCTGCTCTGTCCTATTGAAACCGAATGACAGAGTGTTGTCTATTACAGGGGATAAGAAAAAAGGGCCTAGCGTGATAAGACTATTTTGCCCACATGGTCACTAAAAAAGAAATACCTCCTCTTACTGATTAACATATTATTGTTCTTCAGTAATAGCTTTATCTTGAATAACTGATCTTAAAGCATTACAATCTTTTTTTAAGTAGAAAAGAGTTGAGTGTTTTAAAACTAAGTTATAATCGTGAGAGTGCCTTGAATAAAATGGTATTTTTCCCCCTAAGGTTAATGAGGGTAACTGTTTGAATAAATTAGTTACATGTTAGTCTTCTAATATCAAATGTTGGGTCACAGACCCAGGCTTCATCAATGAATTCAGATTTAAGCCTCACAAATTTCATTCTCTGATCCTTTGTTCAGAAATTCTCTGTTAAACGATTATTTCTTTTTATAATCTTTATTTTTCCTTCCTTTCTCTTTACAAATAGTTTCCAAGGGGTAATCGTTTGTGTTTGTTTGTTTGGCCAGGACCAGAGTGAAAAGTTATTCCACCATCCGAAAGTTATTCTGCTGCCTTCTGTATAACAGCATTTTTAATAAAATAATTTCTGCGGGATGTTAATCCCATCTTTTATTCCCCACCAAGAAGTATGCTCTGTGGTAAAACAGGCCTATCATGGTTTCCTCTTAGTGATTCACAACACACCTCACTTTATTTAAAGCTCTGAGAAGTCCTGCAAAAGGAAAACCTCTTGAGTTTTGTTTCACCTGGTGATTTCTGACTCTATTTGACCACAGAACCAATTTCTTTAGGTTAACACCCAATAATTGCCCCCAGAGCTAGTGTTTGGTGGAACACCCTCAAGAAACACTTTTTTTCGTGGTGTGCATCCCGAGCCAAGATGAAGCCCGGGGGAGTCACCAGCATCAAGGACATCTGCTTCCAGCGCTTTGTTTCTAGGGAGACACTCCCGCTGTGAGCTCCAGACTTGTGAGAAATAAATCGCCTAAAAAAAGAACAGAGAGGTTCAGAAAAGATGTACCACTCACTTAGCTTTTCTCACCACAGTCTATTTTTCTTTGTATTCTTAGCAGAAAGAATGTAATGGGGTTTTTATAAAAGAGGTTTTGGAGAAAAACAAGGGAATTTCACTGTCTACTTGTTCAGTAATGTTTGTAAATCCAGTAGTGTGCGTTTTGTTTGTTTGGGCTTTTATAAATCTATAATTCAAACCATGTTTTATTATTGCCAAGGCAGCCACCCATGTAGGCACAGGGAGCTCCAGAAACACATGACTAATTATTGTGGTTTCCCCCGCTGAACTTGAAGGATTTGGCGTTGAATCCCAGTCTCTTGGCCGCTGTAATGTCTATGCAACAAGCTGGTTTTTTGGCAAAAGAGGTAGTCTATTTGAACTACTCATTTAAACGTTCCTTTTAAGTATTATCTTGCAAAGAAAAATCTTCAAACTGATAAACTCTACTTTTACCAAGTTTCATCCAAACATGTAAGCCCATCATTTACAACTATGGGCTTTTTCCTTGGGTTCTGTCATTTTCTTTTGAGTCCCTAAATCAGGCTGATAGGATTTCATAATTAGAAATATTTGGTGTGTGATGCTTTCTGCTTACATTCAAGGCTTGAAAAATAAATTTGCTTTGGATGTAAATGCTCTAACCGGGAAATGCTTATCTCTACTACACATATAAACACAATTCAGGGGGAGAAGGCGATGAGATATTAAATATATTAAATTATAATATATCACTCTTCTCTTTTCCTTTTACAGTGGGTAACCTGTAGCTGAATAACAAATAAACAAAAACTCTCTGAGACCCTTTCTAATATTAGGCAGAACGAAAGAACCCAGAAGCGAAAAACAGAATTAAAATCTAATCATAAAGTCCCTAAATAAGATAAGTGAGAGAGGAAACTTGCCAGGCCATTCGTGGGGTTACTTCGTAATTTATTAAACAGTCAAAACTGTTGAGAAAGCAAAAGTATCCTACAACCTCCAGCCTCCTCTGTTAAAGAACCCTGCCCACTTCTCTAGTACCTTCATTTTTCTCCGTGACCCACAGGGCACTCCCTCGGCCTGTTTTTCTCAACTAGCAACATTTGTGGTCAGTTTTACATCCACTCTTCATCAAAATGTACGTCTACTTTATTCATTTCCTTAGAGCCTTAACAGGGGAACTGATCGATCTGAAAAAAATAATTTTTATTTTGTGGCAAAAATAAAATTAATCTACCATTATTCTATTTTCATGTATGCAATCTATTCTTAAAGGGCTCTTTGGACATAAAATCTCATAACCCATAGAAATAAATCTAATAATGAGTCTTTTAAGCAGACACAAAGGGATTCCATTGGGAAAGATATTTTTGACCAAATACACATCGGCACCTCCAAAATCACTACTGTAAATAGGTAGCAGACTATTCCAGGATTCTCTAAATAATGTAAAAAAAAAAATTGCCAGTAGTTTCACCTCAGGTATGGTCTAGACCATGGAGGAGCATGAGAATTGAACAGAGTTTTTGATCCTTTGTATTGACACAGCACTCTCTCCTCCCCCCACACACAAAAAACCATCCTACGTATCAACATCCATGTATAAAACAAAATGATTTCTTTCCATCAAATGAATAAGTAGAATGTAGAAATATTTGATTATCATTACATATCTAAACGTATGTGTACATGGTGTGTGTCTATGATTTTCTGAAAAGAAAGGACCTACTTACAGCTGTTCCATTATTTCTCAGCTGTGGCAGACCATATTCCCAAGGGACTCCTGCTGATGGGCCCCTGGAGAGAAGTGGGGCAGCCATTCGGACACCCAGCAGAACTGGTAATTCTTTATTGGATTCTGTTCCTCAAAGTGGAAATTGCTTTACTTGATTTTTTTTCTGATCAAAAAGTTAACCTATGTTTTTGATTCTTTAGATTACAAATTTAAAAAGACAATGAAGGAAATCAAAATCGTCCATAATCCTACTACCTAGAGTTAATCATAGGTTAAATTTTGATGCAAAGCTGTCCAAAATGTTTCTATACATCTATACACAAATGAATATATTTTTGAAATGAGAGGCCATTTTATATAATGTATAGAACTCTACAGAAATGTTACTTTATCTTGGACATTGGAGGGTCATCTATTTTAGGGTACTCTGTGGAGATCTCCATTGCCCACCCTGAGAAATGACCCTGCTTAGATCACTGTAAACTTAGGGAAGAAAACATACTTTTTCCTTGAGGCAATATTACAGAGAGGTTCAGAAAAATAGGCATTGGAGCCTGGTTTATATCCTGATTCAACTTCTGACTCACCTGTAATCTCTGTGTCTCGGTTCCTTCATCTGTAGAATGGAGATAAAAACGGTACCTACCAAACAGGATTATTGTGAGAATTAAATTACTAAAGCACATAAAGCACTTATTATAGTATCTGGGTCACTGTAAGTAGTTAGTGTTTGCTGCCATAATTACTGTAATAATTATTATTTTGTTTTTATTGATGCAATCCTAGGGACTTGCTAACAAAACCAAGTTTGCTGAAAGTTTGCAAGGTAGAAAAAAATGGCTTTCATGAACTTTAGACTTTAGGATAATAGAGTGACCTAAGAATGTTTCTTAATTATCTGCTCCAGCATTTCTTGACAGATACTCAATAAATATTGATTATTTGCCCACGAGAATGGTGTGCTGTGGCAATGGACAAAGGTCCGGGGACATAGGCAAGGAAAAATCAAAAAGAAAGTTCTGTGTTCTGAGAGTTGTCTGATATTGTAGAGTTATCTGATATTGTAGCTCTCTGAAGTGAGAATATTCCCTTCTCTATGTCCCTCATCTCTCACTCCATTGAGGCTGATAGAATAAGGGGAGTATTTCCTTATCACCTTTGGTCTCCTGCAGAGCTATGGCCTTTGAGTGTGCTTCTTCATTTTTCTGCAAATTCTGGGATTGAAACTTGTCAGTTACACTTTCAGACTGTGTCTGATTCTAACCTAGAAAGCTGTTGCATGAGAAAGATGGGAGAAAGATGGGTCCTTGGAAATGTCCTACAAAATACTCCTGATTGGAATAGGCTACATAACAAAAGCCATTATTCACCAGCAACATGAGGACATATGACAAACCTAGACTATCCAAAGCAATCTTGAAGAAGGAGAACAAAGTTAGAGGATATATGTCTCCTGACTTCAAGACTTAAACCACAGTAATGGAGAAAGTGTAGTGCTGGCATAAGGATTGGCAAATAGAATCAAATGGAATAGAGTAGAAAGCCCCACATTAGGCCCACACCTATACAGTTATTGAACTTTCAACAAAGATCCAATTTTCCAATCTAGTAGGGCTGGAAAAAAATGAATCTCACTCCCTACTTCACACCATATGAAACATTATTCTGAGATAGAGCACGGACCTAACTGTAAAAGCTAAAGCAATAAAGCTTCTGAAAAAAAACACAGGCAGATATCTTTGTGATTTAGGGAAAGGCAAAGATTTTGTAGGCCATGGAAAGCAATAAACAGGAGAGAAAAAAAAGCTAGGCTTCATCAGGAGTATAGGAACTCAAGTCAGACTTCATGAGTTCAATTCTGGTGACAGAATTTACCAGCTGTATGCTCCTGGGCAATTTACTTAGCCTTTCTGTGCCTCAGTTTCCTATCTGCAGAGTGAGGATAATAGTAACACAATAAAACCTGCCTCATAGGATTGTTAAGAGGATTCAACGTGTTAGTACAAATAAAGTGCTTTCCGTAGTATCTGGCACACAGCAAGCACTCCATAAACTTCATTCAGGCACTTTATTCAGTTAAGAGAAGCTTCCTGAGGTCTTTACCCCAGAAGCATGTTCTTCAGACACTTGATATTACCTGACTGATCCTTTGGTTAGCACAGTTTAGTGCTGACTGCAGTGGAAGATACGTGGAGAGGGGCAGAGACGGAAGAAAGCACAGATCCCTAGGAATTGAGATTGGATACATAGGACCTGCCATGCTCTTTAGCACATGCTATGGCTGGTATGTTCTACAGACCACTTTGTTCTTGGGTGTCAACTCAATTTCTCCCACCCATGTGCCCATTCTAGAGGTAAGGTTCTAGTCAGCTACTAGGTGGTTTAATGTGTTGGGGCATGGATAAAGGAAAAAGAAATATAAAGTCATAGGATTTTATATGATACACATGAAGTCATTTACAAAACAGAAGCAGACTCACAGATATAGAAAACAAACTTATGGTTACCAAAGGGGGAACCATAAGTTACCAAAGCGGGGAGGGATAAATTAGGAGTTTGGGATTAGCAGATATAAACTACTATATATAAGATGGATAAACAACAAGGTTCTACTGTATAGCACAGGGAACTATATTCAATATCCTGTAATAAACCATAATGGAAAAGAATATGTCTACACGTCTAACCAAATCACTTTGCTGTACACCAGAAACGAACACAGCATTGTAAATCAACCATACTTCAATTAAAAAAAAGGTGTAACTTGAAAGTCATAGGATTTTTAAAAGGTCAGAACTACTGATCTGAGCATTCTTATTGAGGAATTATTGAATGTCCTATAAATCACAGATCATAACTCCATCTATTTTACTGCGTTTAAAAAATGTGTGCTTTTTCCCACCCTATAATCCTATATTCCTGGTGTGTAAGCTCATGAAAGCAGTATTTCCATAAACACTGTATCTACCATGTGCATTTTAGGAATATTCGCTTAAATGGGACCCCTTTTTCCTTTGCAAGTCTCATAATAGGCTGTTCTCTTTTAATTGCAGATGACACCACTCAAGTTACCTCTGATTATGAAACCAATAACAACAGTGATAGTAGTGATATTGTACAGAACGAAGATGAGACTGAGTGCCCCAGCGAGCCTCTAAGGAAGACATCAGCTTGCAGCACCTACACTCCCGAGGCCATGATATTCCTGGTAGCCCCCCCATCACTTAACTCATTCATTTACTTGAGAAATTGGTTTCTATGACAGAAATTGGCTTAGAAATAGATCCCTGAATCATTAGGTTTGAAGATCTGTGTCACTTGGGTTATACATGTACTATAGCCCTCCCTATATGTATCAACGTAATTTTTCTCTATCCAAGTCTTACTGGTATCTTAACGGTCCTATTATTTAGTGATTAAAAACAGAAGTATTCATCTCCACAACTGATTGCAGATATTTCCTAACCCAATCTAAAAAGGTAACTGTGCATGGGAAAATGAATTATTTCAATCAGTGAAATAATATTTTATAAATATCGAGCAATCAAAATGAAATATATTAGTTATCGTAGGGCTTCTGTTGGTTCTTCTCTAGTACCTCCTTGATTTAGAGAGTGAGCCAGTATTTATTTTCCTTGTTAAATTAAACCAGGTTTACATTGACACTTGCTACCCATTAAAACATCTTTTAATGATGACGTATTTTGTGTGTTTAAAAAGATCCACTTAAAGAGGATAAAAGCATACATTTGAGGCTGGCTAGTTTGGGGGAGGCAGCAATGGTAGAAATTAGTTGACTGTCATGTGATTATCAATTGCTGCTCTTATCATTTTTCTTTTACCTGATTTACCATTTACACTTTTAAATCAAAGAGATTGTCAGATAAAATAACTTACATATCTCCTTATCCTCATTATTTTTATTTTCTATTTTTTTGGTAAGTAAACTCTTAAGAATGTCTTCATTTGGGACCAGTTATAAAAATGTTTTCTCATATATACGGTGTGTGTTTTTTTGGAAACCATGGATCACGTGAATTAAATTAAAATCCCTGAAAATTGTAGTAATTGAAACTCTGCAGGATTAATGCTGATTTTGAAGCAGTAATATAAATTGGACCAATCAGAGTAGGGATGATTTACTCCCCCTCCCCACTCGTGTTTCTTTTGAGAGTTCAATATAAGCCAGGAATCCTCATCTCAGAAAAATTTACATAAAAATATAGAGCTAAGTTTGCATACAATTTCAGTGTTCTGAGGTACTTGAATCTTTATTTAAGAACTCCACAGAAGACTAAAAAGCAGTTATGTTAATTTATGAAAGAAACATCTAATTTTTCTATAGCGTGTATGAACCAGGAATAGGCAGGCACTTAATAATGTAAAATTCATGGTCTGAAACAGCATTAAGACCTTTTCTCCTTACCTTGGGGGTCGATGTTTTGTTCATTTTGATTTTTTTGTTTTTGAAGATCACCCATTCACCCTAAAGTCATTTATTTCAGGTAACCTCCATTGTTGAACTGAATTTACCACAGAAAGAGCAAATTGCTTTGTAGAAAAACTGCACGCTGTTAAAATATTTTTATCTTCATTACAGGACAAACCAATTCTTGCTCCTGAACCTCTTGTCATGGATAACTTGGACTCAATTATGGAGCAGCTAAATACTTGGAATTTTCCAATTTTTGATTTGGTGGAGAAAATAGGAAGAAAAAGTGGCCGTATTCTTAGTCAGGTAAGAAATGCATTCATACATATGACTTTAAATGTAAAAAAACATTCCTTGTTTGTTTAAATCTCTGTACATACTTAACATCAGTGGTGAATGCTAGGTGGAGACAGGAAATTTCAGTACCCAACATTCTGTAGATTCCTTGCTGGTGGGATAACAAAAAAAAATTAGAACTTCAAATGAGTAGAATATCATATTCTGCAATTAAAATATTATGTATTTTCTAAGACAAAATGGAGGGGTCAGGGATACACAAGCAAGGTAGAGAAGTGATCTAAATTCATAGAATTCAGCAAAAGAAAAGCTGACCCAAGCCCTCACAAGAAGAAAGCTGCCAATTTATAAACACTAATTTATTGTCTGTGATTATTTCCAATGACTATTTTTTTTTTAACTTTTGAATAGTATAGTGCTTACGCCTTATCAAAAATAAGATATTATGCAGTAGTATGTTTCCTCCAGTGCTGTGAGAAACACATTAGAGTTCTTTGTATTTTAATATGGAAAACACCTTTAGGTATCACAAGAAATACAGAATACGAACTATTACTGCATAACGAGCCTTTTTTTTCCTTAAGTATTTTTTCCTTAAGCTCAACTACTTTCAAGGTTTCCCAAATAAAGAAACGTTTTGTTTCTCTGAAGGAGAAAGAAAACATACAAAAATTAAGAATTTGAACATGTTTGTTCTCAATAAATAAAACGAAACAAAATGGATTTGCTCTATTATCGAGCCCCTATCAAAACTCTTAATTAATGGGGATGATGGAATAATATTTATCAGCTTATCTTAAAATATTTTAGGTGAGTTCTTACAGATTGAAGAAATATCACAGCAAAGATACTAAAGACTACCAGATTGGTTAATATCAGATTTAGGTGAGAATTCAGGACCCACATTTACTGGAGCCACTAACCCTTCCCTGCAAAACACTAGAAAAGAAATCACTTGTTGGACTGATTTCTACCCCATGCAATGAAGACAGGCTTTCTTCAGACCTCGGAGCAAGTATGAGTGTAGAACTTTGGGGTGAGGGTTCCTGATCCGTGAAGGTTTGAAGGAAGAAGTTAGAGGGGCCTTTTCCTTTGCTCTTCAGTTCCTCAGACATGAAGTGCTAGGCTAGTCTCCAAGAAGAAAAATGTGTCCCTGCCTTAAAGGAACTCCCATTCCAATAGGGAAATTAGATACGTGTCAAAATAATGACTTGCTACCTACAGAAGAAGTATGCTCAAATGACGGATGGCTTGTGAAGCTCAAAATAATTACAGAGTTTCCATAACATGCAGTTGTTGCCTCTACTGGCCTCTGTTCTCACCATGAACACGTTGAGAACCAGAGTGGCAGCCTTTGCACTTTGACTAAGAGATACTACCCCTTTCTTTTTTTTGTTAAAAAAATTTTTTTTATTAATGTAACGTAGGTTTATGATACTATACAAGTTTCACGTGCACATTGTATTTCTTCTTCGGTAGATCCTACCATGTGCTCACCACCAAAAATGTAGCTTCCATCTGTCACCGTAGTTGACCCCCTTTACCTTTTTGCCCTCTCCCATCACTACTCTGTTCTCTATGTCTACATGTTTGTTTTTTTGTGGTTTGTTCATTAATTTTGTTTGTCTGTGATATTCCACATATAAGTAAAATCATTTTATGGTATTTGTCTTTCTCTTTCTGACTTATTTCACTTGGCAAAATATCCTCAAGGTCCATGCATGTTTTTGAAAATTAATAGTCCCATTCTTCTTCTCTTTCTTTCTCCTCAATGCTGACCAGCATCTTCAGCATCTTTTATGCTCGCTGATCTTGAGGGCATGTTTAAGGGTAGCTGTTTTATCCGGTCCACCTCTGCCTCACGCCTTGGGGCTTTTCCAGGGAGGTTTTGGATCCTACTCTCTGAAATTCATTGCATACCAGAACTCTGAGGGAGTGATTTTACCTGGAAATATGCCTGTGATGGTGCCACAAGAAGATGTGGCAGTGGGCCTGGAAGTCTTCTTTCTCTTCTACTGGAGAGTGTGTTCCCTGGGATGGAGAGAAAAATCTCACATTGTTTTGTATTTGATATATGTGTCACAGACTTCCCACAACTCGACAACTTAATCTTCAGAGTAACTTGGATGCAGGTATTTCTTTAAATCTCTAGTTGATAGAAGAAGAAACTAAGACTTAAAATATACTGTTCATCTAAAGTCAGATTGGACACAGGATTTGATATATCTGTATATCGGAAGTCCAGGCTTTTCACCTTCATTTCAAATCCTTTTCAGCCCCTCATAAAATTCATTTATGTATTATATTTTCAAACTCTCAGAATGGAGAGTCTGAGAAAGTAGAAAGTGGTTATTATAGCAGTTGGTTTTACAGCACAAGTGACTGTACCCAATAACATTGCAGGTACCTAACTAACCCCCTTGGAGTTCTGTGAATGGGGGTGGTGGGGCAGGAGGGTGCAACTTAACCAGTTTTGCCACAAAATGTTTTCTAAAAGTTGTGAATACAAGTAGACAATAGAAAGATTAGATATAATTAACAATTAGATTTTTGTATCTTTTTTTCCAGTTATCTTTCAAAACTAAATACATAACTGTATGGTCCTTACTGTGTCACTGTTTATTTTTCCAAAATACAAAACACTGAACTTTGAGAAAAGACAACTTTATTTGCCTTGCTGTGGGTTTTTTTTTCTTTGATTTGAGTTTATAAGCACAAAAAACATGAAATTTTCACTGTGTAAAGGCATATTTTTTTGCACTTTAGTGAGACTTTAGGACAGCTGAAATGAATTAACTTGAACATTCCAAGAAATCACCTTTTGGCTGAGACTACACAGAAAAAGTCTTACTTCAAAAGACTTTTAAAGAGACATATGTGCAATGGAAATGATTTCTCAGCCTTAACATACTGCCTACCTTTTTGATGATTATCATGTTTATTTTAACAAATTTAAAAGGACATCATTCAGATTTTGGAAGGGTATTTACCTTTTTTGGTTACCAGTATTTACCCAGTTAACAGTGACTTTTCTTTATTCACGAGTTTGGATCATTGGCCGTTGATTTTTAACAGCTTCTTGGTGAAAATTCTCCTATTTTAAAATCATACTCTAAAATATCTTGTCTTAATTTTTCAATTCATCTTTCAAATGTTTTAAGAGAATAATAGGAAACTTTAGTCATTTGCAATCCTAACAGTATTGCTTTTCAAATAATGGTGGTAGGATTTGGAGCAGTTAAGAGCACACCGCTTGATTTCTGGTCGGATAATGTGTCAACTGTGTGATCTTCTACAAGTCATTCAACTTCTTTGTGCCTTAGTGTCTTCTGCTTTCAAATGTTAGTAATTAACTGTATCTATCTCATAAGATGCTATTTGGATTAATTAATATAAATAATTAATATATGTAAACTACTTAGAGCAGCCATCACACATATTAAATGCCATATATATATATACACACACACATATATATGTCAACAGTTGCAGCTGCTGTTATTGTTATAAATAATTTTTATTGAAGTAACATGCATAGTTAAATCCACTGGGTATTTATAAACGAGAACTCAAATATAGTTTAAAGCAATAGTATGGAGAAAATAACTAAAAGAAGAACTAGCTTGAAATATGACAGAAACCACAAACTTAACTTTCTGTTACATTTTTAAAGAGAGGAGGTGGAGATTTTATGTAACACAGAAGAAGGGGAAAAATTAAATATACTTGCCATTCAGAGTGAAAAAAGCGCGTATAATATACGCACTCTCTTCCCAATGCGCAGCCACAGTGCTCCTTTTAAAACGTAAGTTAAATGAAGACACTTCCCTGCTCCAATCTCTTCAAAGGCTCCATACTTCAGTGTAAAAGTCCTCATAATGATCAATCTGGCTGTCAAACAGCAAGATTGCAACCCACACAGTACCGCTCTACAGTTACTAACTTAAATGTTACTCCTGTCCTCGTTCACTCTGTTTTAGCCATGTTGGCGTTCTTGCTGTTTCTTGAGTATAGCAAACATACCTCGGGGCTTTTGCTCTGTCTTTTTCCTCTGCTTAGAAAACTCTTTCTTGGGACTTCCCTGCTGGCGCAGTGATTAAGAATCCGCCTGCCAATGCAGGGGACACGGGTTCAATCCCTGGTGCAGGAAGATCCCACATGCTGTGGAGCAACTAAGCCCGTGTGCCACAACTACTGAGCCAGTGTCCTAGAGCCCGTGAGCCACAACTACTGAACCTGTGTGCCACAACTACTGAGCCCGTGTGCCTAGTGTTCCACAAGAAGAGAAGCCACCGCAATGAGAAGCCCGCACACCACAACGAAGAGTAGCCCCCTCTCGCCACAACTAGAGAAAGCCCGCATGCAACAACGAAGACCCAATGCAGCCATAAAGCAATAAATCAATAAATAAATTTATAAAAAAAAAAAAAAAACTCTTTCCTCAGATATCCCTGTACCTCACTCTGCATCTCCTTCAATTATTTGCTCAAAGTCACCTGAATGTGCCTCTTCTAACCACCATATTTAAAACAGCAATTGCCATGTCCTCCCTTGCACTCCGAACCTCCATCCCTGCTTCCCTTTTTCTCTTTTCATATAACATCACTTTCAGTCATAGTATATACCTTACTAATTATGTCTATGGTTTACTGCCCTACCCTGCTAGACCATAAGCTCTTTTAAGGAAAACTTCTTTGTTTTGTTCATCTATATATATGCCTTGTAGATGGAAAATTGTCTTAAACAGAGTAGGCACTTAATAGACATATGCTGAATGAATAAATCACTTTTTTAGTTATATATACCTGTGTATATATGTACACAAATACATACATAATATATGTAACTGATGAACATTAAATATCTAATTTAAAAATATTAGTGAATTTGAACAGATTTAAAGTCAATAACAAAAATTAGAAAAGTAACCGTGAAGTATTATATCAAAGATTAAGAAGAAATATTTCAAGAGGTTTTTAAGAAGGAATGCAAATAACAAAAAGGATGAATAATTCTTTCTTAGAGTCTCCTGAATTATAACGAGTACTGTGCCTTTGTGACATAAAGTGAGGCCACTTTAAATGGTGCTGTACTCCATTCTGCCATGTGAATAACCGTTTCTCTCCCCATTACCTTCTTCTGTGCCTTTTTCATGTTTTTCCTTTTCCCTCATTTGCATATCAAATATGCCAATTACATCCAGAGCTATTTACTTGATTTGAGTCTCCAGAGCTATGAAAGTAATTGGAAGGAGAATAGGTATTCAAAGGAGAAAGAAGACAATTGAGGAAAAATAGTTTAAACATTTTTATTCATCCTGGATTAGAACAAATCTTTCTTCTCTATGTATTTCAACCAAGGCAACCTTTTCTCTCTCATAATTCTGTCCTCTTATTCTTCACTAAGGCACAACTCTGAATCCTTTATCCTCTAGAAAGCTTTTTCTTTTTTAATTTATAAGATTAGTCTGAATTAAAGCTTTCTCTCATTCTTTATTTAGCACTTATATATTATACAATTAGCAGTTTACTAAGTATTATTCTCTTATTACTGATATCACATGCAATTTAGTACCTTGATATGTTTCTATAGTGTATACTGGATTTTTTGGTTGGCTGTTTCTTGGGTTTTATGTCTCTACCTTTAAAAATAGATTATCTACCCCTTATCAGGGACTACAAGGGCTAGGACATGGAGGTCTTCAATATCTATTTATTGTTGCCAGTAAGTGTCTGTACGGGCAGTACATTAATATGGTTGATGGAATGTATACTTTTTTCCCCATTTTTCTCTTTATGTCTAATGCACGTTGAGGGATGTTTTGTAAGGCTTTGTCTTTTTCTTTCACAGGTATCATACAGACTTTTTGAAGACATGGGCCTCTTTGAAGCTTTTAAAATTCCAGTTAGGGAATTTATGAATTATTTTCATGCTTTGGAGATTGGCTACAGGGAAATTCCTTGTAAGTATAAGAATTCATACTTTTAAAATCCATTGAATTTGTTATGGGTAATGGGGTATTGAATTATTAGCTACTAGCACAGAATTACGAATTGAAAATACCCTGGATGGCCACATGGTATAGTGATTAGGAGATAATAGTTTATGTTAGAATTCTGGTCCCTTTACATATCAGCTGTTGGAGACCCTGGGTCTTACTTAATCTCAGTGTGCCTCATTTCTTAATCTGTAAAATGGGGATCATAATGGCTGCTTCATAGGATTGTTATGAGGATAAAATGATGTAATAATTCTAAAGGGGTTATAATAGTACCTTGCCCATAGTAACTCCAATTTAATTGTGTGCTAAATAAATAATTAACTGTTAAATTTATTGCTCATTTTATAATATACCTCCCTCACTGGGTGAATTCTCAACCTTTATTCTGGCATCCACAGAGTTAAATCACTAACTACTAAAGTTTTTCAGTATAAGATAAACCTGGCTGGGAGTAGAGGGGCAGGAGGATGATGGTCTAACTAATAAAATAGGAGAGACATCTGGAAGTGGTTGTAGAGAAATTACTAGGAACATTTTAAAAATCAAGATAAATGTGAAGACCGAAGGAAAGGACACAACCAAGGGTTCAAACTTCTGAACTTTGAATACTGTGAGAATAAGTTTGTCATTTGTTATCATGAGGAATTGGAACACAGAAGAGATATTAAATTTTCAATATGTAGCATTTCAGATTATCATCAGAACATGTAAGTAGCATTGTCCTACATGCTACAAAATAAATGAACTGGAGAAAATGTCTGTAAATCCAATAAAAAATGTGCCAAAATCATGTAGCTCTTTTAGGAAATAAATGCACAGAAAGAAAACTAGTCAAAATAGTATCAATAGATTGGCTGGAGTGTGTGTTACTTAAATTGTGTTTTAACCTTTAAGTTTAAAATTTGCTTTTATATACCTTGGACTTTAGAATCCCATGTCTGTTTGTAGTTGCAAGGAGCTGAAGTTAAATAAAAATTATACGGAGACTAGAACGCAAGTGTTTTCAGAAAGGGGTAGGGTAGTGCATTAACCAAGTGATCCATTATTAAGATGTTGGTTTTCAAAATGCCATCCACATGGTACGTTAAGATGAAAATGCACAGTTGATGTTGTGTGATAGGAATGAGTTATGAATGAGGAGTTAGAAATGAGGAACGAGTTATTGAATCTACAAATTGTGTGATAGAAAAGGAGAATGAAGAATTAAATCTACAAGTGAGATTTGTTGGAGAATATGGAACCAAATGCAGACAAAATAGGACAGCGGGAGTAGAGAGAGGAACTTAAGAGCGCTGGGTGCCGTGGGAAAGTCTGGCCGATGGGGCCATGGAAGTGGGGAAAGAAATATGAAAAAGGGGTAGTTTGAAAGGATTTCAAGATAAGCCTTGCTTTCTTAATACCACATTCCCAGGGCCCACCCTGGTTGGATGCCAGGGATTGACCTAAGTGTTAGTGATTTCTCAAAGGTTAAGGAATTGCATAAATAAGCTTTTACAAGAAACGAAGCCACTGCAAACACTAAAGAACAGCTAGTATCAGAATAAATTTACAAATTAATATTATATTTCCAAATATATTTTAGTGATATAATCAGCTATCGCCAAGTTCCATTGAGTTCAAATTGATATAACTACTAACTTTTCTCTAGATAGTATACCATTAACTCAGAGAGAAAGTTGACCAGTATTTATTTAAGTGTAAAAAGAAGTTTTCAGGTTCCAAGTTTTATTATTCATTTTTATATTGTCTTATTACATATTATATGTTACAAGTAAACAGATATTTTTCCTGAAATATCAGGTTCTTCATTCCAGGTGAAAAGAATTGTTATAATAACTTTACTTGTTCTGTTAGAAGTCCCAGACACCTCCCATAAAGAGAATTTATTTATATCTTCTCAGAGAAAAGTTTTAACTTAATTGATGATCACTTTCAAATAATAATACCTTGCATGTTGTAGGGTTGTAAATTTAGACTAGTATGGACATTTATTAAGAGCTTTGTTTATCATTATTTGAAATTAGCATGTGCAAAAATGTGTTGTGTGTCTACTAATTTAACATCTACTCCTAGAGAACTATATTTCTAATATCTCTGTATAAACCCACACAACTAAATCAAAAAAGCCAAAGGGTAAGCAAAATGGGGTTAGATTAGCTTTACTGTGATAGTGAGCTAAAATATTAGAAACTAAATTTTTATTACAGTTCCAAGTACACCTTTAACAGTTTCCAAGAGAAGAGGGAAGGTATGGAAGCTTTTAGGTTTGTACCCAGAACCCTTACTAAAATTTGAAAAATCTATTAATAGATTTAAAAATGAGATAGATTAGATAGATAGATAAATAGATAATTTCATGGAGCAGCAGTGGGTAAAATTATAAATATAGACAACTCACTGATAGAAATGTGATACCAAAAATATATTTGTTCAAAAAAGATTAGGATAAATTATAGTTTATGTTCAATTGCACAGAGAGAAAATAATGTTTGATATTGTTCGTAATCCCTTTCAGTTGGGCATTTTTGGCTAGTAAAGGTGATAACTTGTTAGGTCATATTCATTCATGGATTCAAAGTTACTCTTAAGAGAGCATTTTCTATTTACAAAGACTTTCATCTCTAAAATATGTTCTTCCTAGCACCTCTCATTCTCATTAGTCAAGCTTGAGAAGTGGAGATAATGCTTCAGAAATACCTACAATCATGTACTATTTTTTTTTTTAATTTTTTAAAAATTTTTACATTTTATTTTATTTATTTTTTTATACAGCAGGTTCTTATTAGTTATCCATTTTATACATATTAGTGTATATATGTCAATCCCAATCTCCCAATTCATCCCACCACCATGTACTATTTAATGGCAGCCAGGAGAATAGTCTTACTCAACTTAGTTTAGTTCAGTTCGATTAAGCTATATGTGATGTGCCCACCAGTTTTAAAGCTAGATACTGAGTTGACATGGAACCAGCTAGAAGGGCAGAACTATCACAGTGTTAGCTATGTTCCAAAGAAAAAAAATATTTCAAGTCTCATTTCTGTTCTTTAGTATTAATACTTTCCCTCACCCTTTGGTGAATAGGAGCATAAAGAATTTTCAATGGAAAATCTATAAATTTAGGTCTAAAAAATCTATAAGTTTTACATACAACCCCAGCCTTCCATACCAGCTCGCTTCAACCCGCTGCTTGAGGCATAAGGAAAAACTGAGAAAACAAGTGTATCAAGACAGCAGAGGGGGATGGGCAGGCTCTGGGAAAGCATAGGGCGGGTGATGTGTTAGTGCATGCACGTGTGTTTATGTGTTGTCAAAAAGGCAGGGGAGGTTGCCTGGTGGGTGAGAGAATTATTAAGGGATTTGTCCAAAATGCAGAGATGAAGGAAGAGGATGAGAATAATAATGATAAAACAAGAAGAGCTCTGATATCATTCCTTAGCCCTGTCAGTTGCCTTCCAGGGCCAGAAAAAGAAGAGCATTCTGAGCATATTCGAATGTCCTACAGAAATTTGTCAATCCCCTGTGTTGACCTAGCTAGCATCTTTCCTGGGTGTCTTTGCGCCCGAGCTGGTCCCCAGGGAATTAACGGCAAGAGCAACAGTGATACCAGCACTTGACACAGTATTTGCCCATAGTACGTGCGAAGTAAATATTTGTTTAACAAACATGTTAATGACTACTTAAAGGCAGATGGTTTTTCCATCCTGCTTAAGTGATAGGGACAACATAATTCTTTTAGAGCTATACCTGCCAAACTATATCTCTATCTATCTACCTATAAATATACGTATGTATTTAAATGGAGTTAGGCTTCGTTAGCTATTGTTTTATTTAGTACTTTTGAACCTATACTCAAAAGTAAAAGGAGGAATTTTTCTTTCCTGTATACTGTCTTTACCTAGTTTTTTAATCAAGATTATACTCATCTCTACAAAACAAAAAATGTATAAAGAAAAAAAGTTTTTAAAGATGATACTAGACTTATAAAATGCGTTTGGCCGCTTTCTTCTTTGTACATTTTCAGCACTAAATCATTTCGATTGTTCATTGAAAGTTTATAAAACTTACCTATCAAACCTTCTGGACCTGGACCTTGGGGTGAGGAACAGGGCAGGAAGCAGGATAACTCAAGAGCAACAAGTTCACCTGTACGTGGTATTGTCTATTTCTCACCCCAAAGAGGCTCGGCCAGCACCCTGATGCTGACACCCACCCACCCTTATAATACTGGGCACAAGCGCAGGTTTCCCTGACTTGCAATGGTAATGGTAATTACATCCACACAGTAATCTTCCCAGCTTGCCACAAGGGAAAAGAACTTAACCCAGAAGCTCCCTCCCAACATAGCCCCAGACACTCTTTGACCAGGCTGCATATTCTTCCTCTACTACCAGGTCATCACTGCCTTCTCCCTCCCCCAGGGCTTAGCATAGTTTTTATTTTAGCTCTTCAATTCTATTCTTACAAACCCAGAATTGATTTTGAAAGAAAACAGGTCATCTGTGCTAATCTGTCATTTTGTTTTAAGAGCAGTCAGGTATTTTATGTGAATGATATTTACATCAATCGCAAGCTTACTATATACCAGCCACTTTAAAATAGGTTCCCTTCTGTAATTCTCACAATTGGACTATGAAATAGGCACTACCATTGTCTCCCTATTTTTAAGATAAGGAAATGAGACTTAAAGTTTTAAGTCACTCACTCAGTAACACAGGTAATAAATGTCAGAGCAAAGATCTGTCGTAGATCGAGTAACTTCTACCGTGATCAACTTCGTACATGGCACAGGTATAGACATAAAATGTAATCGTCTTAAATCACTTGAGATAGTCCATATACAGAAATAGAGACTCCAATTTGAATAAAATTGCTCTTTGGAAACTAGGTAATATCCGTATTCACCTCTGGCAATGACTGTGAACAGGTTTTGCTGTTGACCCCTTGGGAGCCTAGGAGGTCTGCTTCTCAAAGCTCTTCTGAAGACATCCTCTAAAGACCTCACAGCCCCTCAATGAGTTCCTGGAGTGTTCACCCAAGATTTAGCTTAAAGACTGACTCCTTATAGTTGCCACAACTGTAGGAACATAGGCATCATATTCCTACGTTCTCCTGTGTGCCACCAACACCACAGATGTCATAGTTTCTTCATTCTTCCCCGACCAGGGAACAGGTGTTTCTCTCAAACTCCCACCATCGTTCTGCTTGTTCTCTTCTGTTTTTGCTTCTCATCTGTTGAGTATTATTCAGAGATGTAATCTATTACATTAGAGAAGGAAATTGTATCATGGTTGGTCATTAGGAATAAAATGTGTAAAGATAGCATATTTAGGATAAAGCATACCAGTCAATGAAGTATTTTGAAAGGCCAGAGAAACAAGAGAAAAACATGGGAAAATTGCACAGAGAAAGAAGGTGAGCCAAGAGCACAGTGGGCCTTTGGACATGGTTCCCTAGAAGCTGGACTGCACATGTAGAAACAGGAACCCCTTCCCATGGTAATGACATTATAACTAGGAGATTTGGTTCCCCCTTAGCTTTTACTCTTCAGAATGGCTCAACTCCCTACGCTATTATACAAAGAGGTTTTAATTTTTTCTCTTTAGGTATTTCCTAGAACTTTATTCCCAAGTTAGAATTTCTAGATCAGAGAACATTATCGGTTTTGATTTTGCTTTTGCTTTGTGGATTTAGTATACATATAAAAGATGTGTTATTCATTTTATTACAGAGTTTTACATTTGATACAGAAGAAAAATACTATGTTCAGTTCACAAATTATATTTGGATGCTATTTATCAGAGATGAAATACTGGGTGGTATAGACCATTGGTCTGATCTAGGTTAAGCATATCATGGGTCTTTTATTCCAGTCCTCTGTGTAGTTTTACACAGGAACATGGGAATAAGAACAAGGGTAAACATCACAGTGGATTCAGAGAGTGAGTTTCCTACATACGTTAGGTTTCTGGTGGACTCTAGACAGATTTTTTTCATTTCAGACATCTGCACGTGTAATGAATGTTATTTCTGGATGTTTTTCTTGTTACTCTGGATGGTACCGAGGAATGGAAGAGTAATCACAGAGTATTTGTCCTAGAATATTTGGCTGTCTTTCACTGGGGTATTAAAATGAGAGGACTAAACTCTTTATCCAGTAGGTGGCACTCTTGGTCCTCGGACCCCAGCGTTCACAGATGAATGACTGTTCCTTTGCATTGGTTACAGACCATAACAGAATCCATGCCACCGATGTCTTACACGCTGTTTGGTATCTTACGACACAACCTATTCCCGGCCTCTCAACTGTGATTAATGATCACGGATCAGCAAGCGATTCAGGTACGTATGAAGTCCCTCTGTGCTCCCTTGTAAATTATGGGAACAGAAGAGTGGTTTTTTTAAAAAGGAAATCAAGACAAATGATATCAGTTTAATACTTTCTTAAAAGCTCTATTATCTTCATTGTCTCTTCTCAGATTCTGACAGTGGGTTTACACATGGACATATGGGATATGTATTCTCAAAAATGTGTAGTGTGCCAGATGATAAATACGGATGTTTGTCTGGAAATATCCCTGCCTTGGAGTTGATGGCCTTGTATGTGGCTGCAGCCATGCATGATTTTGATCACCCGGGAAGGACTAATGCTTTCCTGGTTGCAACTAGTGCCCCTCAGGTAAATCTTTCAATTTTGATCAGGGGAAATAATTCAATTTTGAGATTTCTCTGAAGAAAATTAATTTTATAAATTTGACTTTCACTTTAGCTCATATTCACTTGGTGCCTGTTTATATTTAGCCCTGAGATAAAATTCTTAGAGACCATGCTCATTTTGAAAAGATGTAATGGTTTGTTCTAAGTCATCAATGGTGCATACGCAAATTTATCACCCATGGGGATCCCTTCTCAATTTTCTTAGGAAGAAAAACTGCTTGAATTCATGTTAATGAACTTCCCCAACAAAGAAAATCTGACCTATACAAAAGTTTCTTTCTGAAAAGATTAGAGAACCAAATCTTTCTTGGTTCTCTAATTTAAGAATTAAAGGTTTCTTTGGATATAAATTTAAGACTATTAAGAATGTAACGCTCCTTTGGATATAAATCCCATTCCTTTGAGATATATTCATTATAACAATTACTATTCTTATGGCATTTTTATTGGTTAGGAAGAATTAAAAATCAATTTATTTCATTCACTTAACGGAAATTTTTTACCTGAACATAGTACTCCAAAAACAGTAACTTTAAAGAAGTTCATCTTGGCATGTACTTAAATTTAAGTCCAATATTAATCACTAAGTATTTAGGCATCTCCATCTATATAATTAAACTTAATAAGCTTCTCCTTGATTTAATCAGCTGGACCCATGTTACTAAAGATCCCAAGATCTTGTTTTTCTTTCTAGAGGATCTAGAGGCCAATCTGGTCCAGTACTCTTTTTTTTTTTTTTTTTTTTGTCACGTTTGCTTTTTGTCTTTTTCCCCATGCTCATCCATTTCCACACCCTCTCTTATAGACTAGTCTAGAATTTTCTTCCAATCTGTATACAATACAAATATCCTGATTTTTTTTCTCACTGCTTACTTTAATTTCTTTCACTGTGCCGTTCATACACCAGAGTATATTTTCCCTAAAGATAAGCAAATCCTTTTGCCAACACCATATGCCATTCAATTTTCCTACACATGCATGCATTTTCACTTGCCTCACTTGGTATCTCACGACACAACCTATTCCCAGCCTCTCAACTGTGATTAATGATTATGGATCAGCAAGCAATGATAAATTAATATTTATTAATATTCATAAAATATCAATTTTCATGTCCTTGGTCTTTCTTTTTTGTCCTTATACCCTTTTTCCCCTCCATCGTCAATCTACCACACTAGTGTCCAAGCATTTTTTAGGCAACTTCCTTTTCCTTTGCAGCTTCCCTCAGCATTATTAGAGAATTTCAAACAAACAAGTAGATATTTACTATATACTTTCAATTAGTAGACAGGGGGTGATATTTCCTATGGCTGATTGTGGGGTAAGACTCTTTTGAATTATGGGCTTCTCAGGGATTCCATTCCTCTGTATTAGTTATGCGTATTTAACTAAAAGGAAGTCACTCTTATTCTAGATGTGGGAAGTAACTGAGTTACTTCTTAGGAATATTAGTATATTTGCATATTTTAATGGTTAAGTTCCTGTGCCCTGCAAAATAATAATAATAATCTGATAAAAGCTAACTCTAAGCCCTTCAATTGCAAGAATTTGAAATAAAGTTTCAAGGAAATGAAATAACGTTTCAAGGAAATGAACTTTATCTTACAAAAAAGGAAATTTAACCAAGAAAAGTAAACAGTCAATGTACAGCAATAAGTGATTCTTAATAACTAGCTGTCACAAGATTACATTCCTGTGTTCCAAGGTAAAAGCGGATTCCAAAAGCTTTGCATATTCTCACTTATTTTTGTTTTTGTTTTTTAATTTAAAAAGTTGAACTCTTCACTCTCGTCTTTGCCTAGGCGGTGCTCTATAATGATCGTTCAGTTTTGGAGAATCATCACGCAGCTGCTGCGTGGAATCTTTTCATGTCCCGGCCGGAATATAACTTCTTAGTTAACCTTGACCATGTGGAATTTAAGCATTTCCGTTTCCTTGTCATTGAAGCAATTTTGGCCACTGACCTGAAGAAACACTTTGACTTCGTAGCCAAATTTAATGCCAAGGTAACTAGATTTGTACCAGTCTTCGTTTTCTGACCACATTGAAAGAAGTCATGGAATCAAAGTGTTGAACAAAACTCATTGCTGTCACCTCATATATGTCAAATGTGAAAATGAGAGGCAATGAAATGTTTAACCAGAAGCGGATATTTAGGCATTGGTCCCAACCTGGAAACCTGACACGTTGAGGTGCTGTCTGTATAGATTATACTTTGCACTGCAGAGAAATAATAGAATTCTAACTATCAATCGATCATTGTGTTTTTGTTTGATTTAATTTGCTATCATCTCTGTGGAATGCTAACAGAAATTACCTGGCAGTAGTAAAGGTCAAAAACCTGAAGCAGAATTTCATACATCAAACATAAATGCCCAAATGTTAACTCAAAATTTCTTATTATTTGTAGCCACATTATTTTAATAGTAATTTAAAACCTATGTTAATATTAAATAGCATTTCTTTTCAATTCCATAATTAATAATTATCCATCATTTGTTATTTTACTTTTTTTGGTGAGCTATTTTACTATTAATTTATGCAAGCCAATAACATTATTTGAAACAGCTGAGATGTTTCTCATTACTTGGCATTCTAATCTCCACATGGTAGGAAGACAATCAATATTCTGTTGTTTATTCTCCTGTTCAACTTTTGCTTTCATTGAGTCAGAACCCATTTTAACTTTGTCCCTCAAACAAACAGGTGAATGATGAAGCTGGAATAGATTGGACCAATGAAAATGATCGTCTACTGGTTTGTCAAATGTGTATAAAGTTGGCTGATATCAATGGGCCAGCTAAATTTAAAGAGCTCCATCTTCAGTGGACAGAGGGTATTGTCAATGAATTTTATGAACAGGTAACTAACTTAACTATTTCTCTTAATCCATATTGAGGCTGCTCATAAACTCCCTAAAGCTTCCAAAAGCTGTAAAAGCATGATCAGTCTATTTCATATTCATGCTACCATCAGAAAAGGCACTGGCCAATTTTAATCAGAGGATTAAAAAAATGACAAAAATTGGACTAAACTGTAAAGCATAAAAACTCTAAGTTATTTGCAAGTATTAAGTAATAAATCGCCTTTCCCTGGACATTTTTAAAGAAAGATTAGAAAGAACTTTTTTGAGCATTATAGATAGGACTTATATATACAATAAATGTTTGTGCTTTCTAGAAAATAATGTATTGCCTTTCCTCGGAATAAATTCATAATCAATCCTGAAATATTGAATATAGAAAAAATGTAAAGGAAAGAGAAAATCCAGTTATAATAATTCCACTACATAGGCATAACCATTGTCGATATTTTGGTATAATTCCTTCATTAATGTTGCCAGGTAACTTCTGGTTTACAATCTGATATTATTTTTTTTCCAGAAATGAATCAGTTCAAAGTAAACACTTATACAGTAGTACTGTTAAACATAGATAAATAAGAATATCAGAAACTATATAATCACAGAAGACATAATTCAACCCAAAGCTGGGTTAAGGTAGCAACTTTAATTAATTCAGGAATAAATTACTTTAAAATTTCTGGCAGCCAAGGCAAAAAAAAAAAGGAAAACATGATAGATTATCTATTTGTTGGATATTTATATCCAGCATTGCCTTTTAAGATGCATTTATATTCGAACTTCTTATACTCTAATATAAGGAACAATGACTGACTAGTGTGATACGAAAGGTCATCTACTTAGACATTAAACCATTTCTTGTATTTCCCCTTGATCAAAAACCAAACCCTCAAGATTACTGAAGTGGTAAATGGCAACAAAGCAGTCCGATAGGAATCTTAGTAATGTGGGGAAAATCTCCTAGCAGTCCAGGAAAGAAAAAGAGTTCACACATATCCCTGGGTTCTTGCATATTTGCAAATTTTAGATGCCAAGGGAATGGTGACTTTATTTGTATTTTACACTTTCCTTGTCGTTTGCCTTTCTAGTTAACTGTTCCTGCTACATTCCTATTTCTAGGGTGATGAAGAGGCCAGCCTCGGGTTACCAATAAGCCCTTTCATGGACCGTTCTGCTCCTCAGTTGGCCAACCTCCAGGAATCCTTCATCTCGCACATCGTGGGTCCTCTCTGCAACTCCTATGATTCAGCAGGACTGATGCCAGGGAAATGGGTGGAAGACAGTGATGAGTCAGGAGACACCGATGACCCAGAGGAGGAGGAGGAAGCACCAAACGAAGAGGAAACCTGTAAAAATAGTGAATCTCCAAGTAAGTTAGTTATAGAATCTCTCTCGAATGTGCTTCTCCTAGGATTGTTTTCTTACTTAGGTTCACAATAAATTTGATGCTCCTCGTGAATTTCATAGCTGAGTCCAAATATCACCTGCTGCAGTGATTATGGATACTCCCCCTTCCCCAATATCATGATAATGGGAATTACAGACTGTGGAATCTATTATAATACCATGTTCATAAAGAGGTACGTTCTCTGTTATGAAGTAAGACAATTAAGTAATCAAAGCCTATTTTTCAGAGTATCTGAATGATTTAGGAATCTCAGGTACTATCTAGACCAGCCATAGGCTTTTCCTGGCTTGCTTCGGGGGAGGTGCTAAAGTGGTAAGAGGTAGTAGTCACTCATTCATTCATCAAATATTTCTTAAGCACCTACTCTGTGCCAGGCATTCTTCTAGGTTCTAAGGACAGAGCCATGAACAAATCAGACAAAAAAAAAAAAAAAAAAAATATCGATCAATCCTTGCCCTTTTAGACTTATATTCCAGTGGGGTCAGCAGACACTAAGAAAGACAAATCAGTAAATCTGTAATATGTTAGGTACTGATAAATGCTAGAGTTTAAAAATAGAAATGAAAAACAAGAAGGATATGAAATATTGTGCAGAAAGATTAAAATCTTAGATAGATAAGATAGCCACGGACGGTCTAAATAAGAGATTTTTTTTTTTTTAAACCTGACGGAAGCAAGGGAAGGAGTGATCCATGGAAATAGATGTGGACAAAGCATTTCAAGGAGAGAGGAAAGCAAACCGTGTAAAGGTCCTGACGTGGACACTGGCTGCGTGTTCAAGGAGCATCGGGAGAGCTGGGAGGCTGAAGCAGAGGAAGGGGGGTGGGGAGCGGGGACCGAGATGATGGAGGGTTAGAAGGTAGGGCTCTGCAGGTCACAGTATGGAGTCTGGCTTTCACTCTTAGTAAGATGGGAAGCCATCATCAGAGGTTTTGAGCAGAAGACTTAGTTGATTCAACTTATGTTTTAACTGGATTGCTTCAGCTGCTGCATTGAGAATATTCTCGAGTTTGGGGTAAGAGCAAGGGTGTAAGCAGGGCAGTGTGTTAAGAGGCTGTTGAAATTATCCAAGTGAGAGATGACTGTGGCTTTGGACCAGGGTAGTGGCAATAGTGACAGTGAGAAGTGGTCACATCTCATCATTGATTTGGAGTGCATCATGTAGCCGTTCTAATCTGTTCAACTTAATTGTCTATGAAATCAAGATTATTTTTCTTCACGTCTTGAAATATTCTCCACTGTTTCTCCTGCCATAGGGAGGAGGCCCTAATAGCATAATTAGGAAAACCAATAACCCTTACAGTGATATTGCACAAATACTGTTCCTATGTTCATGGGAGTATAGTATGTGGTTTCTATCTACCTTCATAAAGGAAGTTCAGTCTTAATATTGATATTTTTCAAGGCCCTTACCAAAAATATTAGCCATGAAAGACATTATGATCATTTTTTCCTTTTTTTTTTTTTTTTTTTTTTTTTAAGCACAGTCAGGGAAATGCATGACTTAGTTCATTTGGCCATCTAGGTAAAGAGATATTCTAACTTGTGTATTAACCTATTTTGCCCTCATATAAGTGCCCTGTCGTAAGCTCACATAAGCAGAGATAAAGAACTCATTATTAACCATAGACTGGTGAGACGGGGCAAGTTTGGCTTTAGGTCAGACTTTTGCTTAAGGTCTAACCCATATATTAACTTTTATACAGAATGGGAGGAAAATCAAAAGTTGTTTGTTTGTTTTCCTTCAATATTCTATTATCAAAGTAATTTTACTTTATTCCTCTGATGCTTATCAAAAGATGTCTATTAAAAATTTTGTGCTGATCTTGGGATTCAGAGGTAGGAGCCAAGACAGGATTCATGGATTATTTATTCATTTTCTCATTTAATAAATATGCATGAATTTTATATTTTTACTTTTTTTTCATTCAAAGAGCCAGGTAATTTGCTGTCTGACTAAGGACTGGACAGTTCTTCCACTGAATGTTATTGGAAAGTGTGGTCAGCTTAGCCTCTGGAAAAGCTTTGTTCCCGTGGGCCCTACTTGATTGATTGCTATTTGAACTCAAATACATTGAAGCAACACATACATAATCTAGGCATCAAGAATTGAAGAACCTAGGTTAGGAGATTTAACAGGCTCAACTCGTCAGCATTGGCTTTAGCAGCAAATACAACAAACAACCAAATATTCGATTTGTCTCTGTTCTGTAGGGTTGGGTGGCCATACTGACTCTGAGATTCTGATGTGTTACTCTACTGACCTTCCCATTTTTAATCAAGCTCACTAAAGCAGGAATGAGAATTCTGTGGATTCTGTTTACTAATGGCTTCTAAAAGTCAGCTGGTCACCTTTATGTTAAAATTTAAAACATCATCAACAATGATTTGATAACCATAGCTTTTGAAAAATTATATTTGAACTATCCCTTTATAGCCAAGAAAATGATAAATATTGGGCAGTGTTAGTATCTAGTAAAAATTGGCCACATGGAATAATAGAATTCTAGAAATGGAAGGGGAATCAGTGATCATCCAGTTCAGCTGCCTCATTTTACAAAAGTCGAAACTGAGGCTCAGAAGTTTGACAACCCAAGGTGTGGATGGATTCTGCAGAACCAGAAAGGAAACCCAGGTCTCCTCGTTTTAACTCCATTGTTATTGACTCTTAGTAATTTTAATTTCAGGATTCATATTGACTGAGATGGTTAACTTGATTTAACCAGAAACTTAGATTTCAGAAAAAATGTAAATTAAATATGCACTGATAATTTCAGCAATTTGCAAAACTTGGAGATCTCTCAGGAAACACAGAATAAAATATTTCAATATGGTATCCTGGGTAGAGAAGGCTTTTTTCCCCACCTCATAATTAAATTTGAAAGATTCCTACAGCAAACTAAGAGGTTTCTAATGAAGTACTAAGCTGCATTTAGAGTTTGAGCAATGAAAGGATCTTTGTTCTCATTTCAAAAGGTTCCAGTGCTGAACAATTTGGCTCTCAATACAGGCATGTTTTAGACCACCTGCAGACTAATCTACGCAAATTTATTTGGTACAAACTTTCTTCAACGTCACCTTATTCAGTTTAATTCCAGAGAGGTTTATTGCTAATGTTTAGCAGCATTAATAAGAGAACAGCTGCTCTCATGGGGGCTGCCCTGAAAGGAAAAAGAGAAAAGTTGAGCTTTTGTTGTTAGCTTCTTCCCTGTGAATGCACTACCGTGAATGTGTATAACTTTTGGATGGAATGATCACTTTGAGCAGTAGAGCATGTGCTATGACTGAGTCAAGTCCATCCTTCACCCAGTGATCATCTGTAACTCTCCTGACTCAAAGGATTAGGTTAAAAAGTATATTAACATGTGAAGATTTCTCAATTGAACCTAACTACAATAAAAACAATGTAGAAATAGACAAGGAGATAGCTTTGATAGAAAAGTCATTTTAAAGGTTTGCTCTTAAAAATTGAATGGATTAATATATTTTATTGATTTCTATAGAAAGAATTCAGATTTTTTTTCAATTTTATTTTATGTATATATTGCCCTTGTTAAGAATCTTATAATTGAAGAAATTGGTGTTATGCTCCAGGGCCCCATGGCTTCTGCCTGTACACATGCCCCTCACATACCTAGAATGCTGCCAGCCCCTTCTTCACCCAGTATATTTAATTCTCATAATTTACATCTCAGCTCAAGTGTCATGTCCTTTGGGAAAAGTCTTATCTACTCCCTCACAGGTTGAATACCTGATGTTGCCATACTTTGATGTGTCTGTCAGAGAGAAATTGCACTGCATACTTGTTAAAAATGGTAAGGAAGACTTTCTTCAAGACTATTGCAATAGGAGAGAGACATTGGACTCAACTCCATTGAAAACAAAGGCAGGAGAGTTTTTACACATTGGGATGAGCTAAGGAAAAAGTACTGAGGACCTTAAAGGGGAGTTGGTCAATGTGATTAGGCCATTTTTGTTTGCTAATTGGTGCTTATTGAAGTTAGGCTCCTTCCTACCCACGGAGATCGGTGATAGGGACCCTATCTATCTTTCTTAATAATTGCATTTCAAAGGGCTGGCTCCCAGGTCCTTGAGAAGGATGATGTTGTTTCCTGGGTTGTCAAACTGGCTAGAGGCTGGGAGAAGATTTATCTACATTACCAAGGGGCAGAGAAAGAATTTGCAATTACAAGTTTTAGATCAGGGTCATAGAGTCTGGAAGAAACCTATCTAAAGTTTAGTGACGATGAGGGGAACATCATGTTCAACATACGCCTCAAGTCTGCTCATCTAATGTGCCCTTTCTCAGTACATCTTGCCACTCAGCTGTTCACATCAGAAAGCTCAGGGTTGTCTTTGATTCCTCCCTTCTTTTTTCCTTACATGTAATCAGTTGCCAAGTCCTGTTGATGATACCTCACAAATGTATCTCACATTTATCTACTCATCTTCGTCTCCATTGTCCCATCCTAGCCCAAAGCACCATCATCATGCCGCATCCTCACAGCTAAGTCATTTCCCTCTCTTTCTGCCACCTTTCAAAGACTTTGTACAACTCAGTGTAATTGTCCTTACTTGTTCACTCTCTATTTTCCCACTAGAGCCAAAGCTCCCTGCTAGAGGAGTTTGAAATTAATTTTTTAGTCCACAGGAAACAGAACAGTACTATCAAAACTGTCTTTTTTAAAAAAATCAATATTGTAGACTTTTGTGAGTTGAATTGGTTGACAAAGCAGAGGAACACGTAACAAGGAATTATTCCAATAATCTAGGTGGAAAATCTTGAGAGTCTGAATGGAGTGGCAGTAACAACTCCAAGACACAAACAAAAACCTTGTATTGGAAGTTACGTTACCAGATATTACATACCGTTCACAGTACGTCTCAATGATATGTTAATGGTTCATGCCATCTTCCTCTTATTTCCCCACTCTCAAAAATGATTATTACAATATACACATCAAGTGATTGATAGATATATGTATCCATTTGGTACTTGACCCTTATGAATAAGGGGAAAAAACTGTCATGTACTCAACACACAAATAAGTAGTCTAATTTGGTGTTTTCTCAGGAAAGAAAACTTTCAAAAGGAGAAAAGTCTACTGCCAAATAACTCAGCACCTTCTGCAGAACCACAAGATGTGGAAGAAAGTCATTGAGGAGGAACAGCGGTTGGTGGGCACAGGGGATCAGTCCCTGGACCAGTCCCCCCAGCAGCGTCCCTCAGAACAGATCCAGGCCATCAAGGAAGAAGATGAAGAAAAGGGGAAGCCGAGAGGAGAGGAGACCCCAACCCCAAAGCCAAACCAGTGACAATGGATAGAATGAGCTATGTTTCCAAACAGAGTGACTTGTCACAGACTCTTTTCAAGCCAGCACAACACTTAGACACAACACTGTAGAAATATGAGAAGATGGGCAAACGGCTATGGCATTTTGGGATTCTTTGCATTTTATGTGTTTATTTTTACAGTGAGGTACATGGTTTAAAAAACTCTCACTCAGAGAAGCTTTCACAGTATAACAACAACACCAGCTTCTAAGGATTTTCTTAAAGGAAGAAGTATATATGTGTGTGTGTATATAAGCTCTCACATAGATCCATGTAAAACATATTCACAGACACACACGCAGACACACCGAAAAGCCAGGATTCCTGGCTCCACGATTTAGTAACATTCATGTTAAGATATATAGTGGTCACTGTGATATAATAAATCATAAAGGAAAAACTAAAGGAAAACAAATCCCAAAGGAGATGGTGCAGCTTTAGCCGGGAAGCAGTGTAGCAAATGTAGGTTACGACTAAGAAGCTTTTGCTCTTAGTACTGAGGGATGAAAGTTCCAGAGCATTGTTTGAATTCTTATACATCCTGCCAACATTTGTGTGTGTGTGTGTGTGTGTGTGTGTGTGTGTATGAGAGACAGAGAGAGAGATGGAAAGGATGCTCATGTGTATGTACATTTGTGTGTATGTAAAGAGAGATTTTTGTGGTTTTAGTTGGTCATAGCATTGCTGCAGCAGACGACTCAGCACATGTGAACAAACAGGATGAAGTTCGCTCTGGAGAGTCTTTAAGAGGCAGCCATCCCAAACGCCTGCCTCTACTTGGCTTCAGTAAAAGTCCCTCTGCAGAAGGAGGGGATTGGCAGGCTGGGGGACAGGGCCACGGGCCTGTGCATCCCTTCAAGGCTCTCTGTCACCAGCCTTAAGCCGGGAAGACAGGCATTTTCCAGTCTAGTCGCTGAATGAATGTATAGGAGCTGTTTGTCTGTCTGTCACTCACCTAAAATCAAATCACCATGGAAGGGGATGACATTCTTTAAACAGAAACACCTCAGAAGGAGCTGAAGTCAGGTCTTTTCATCAGGTTACAGTTCTAAAAGGTTGCCAGAGAAGGCCTGGGAAATGGCTCTTAACGGGGATCGCCCATGTCTTAATTTGCTGCAAAATGTGCAGTAGAAAAAGAAAAAAAAGAAAGGACGGTAAACAGAAACCCACTCTGGGATAGACAGTGAGAGGTGAAGGGGAACATTTCAACCTAGGGTTTGGTGTCTATTGACATAGTGAAAGCCTGATTCTTGGCAACTGGTGAAGATTGGCTTTTGAGTGGCAAAGGTTGCACGGACAACCCTGTTGTACTGTTGCATGCACGGTGTGATGGAGCGGCTCCTAGCTGTAATCTGGCCCGTTGTCATGTTTCTTTTGGCAGGGAAGACTCGAGGGATTTGGGGAGACTGGGCCTATCATTGACAGTCTTTTTTTTTTTTTTTTTTTGGTTTGTTTGTTTATCTACACTTGTTTATGCTGTGAGCCAAACCTCTATTTAAAAAGTTGATACTCACTTTCAATATTTTATTTCATATTATTATATTTGTCATGAATAGTTATCTTGATGTAAATATAAAGATTTGTTTTTGTTTCTGTAGATAGTCAACTCTTTTTTTTTTTTAAAGGGAAAAGGGAAACATTTTTATAAAGTTCTATTTTAATCACCATTTGTATACATTGTAGCTCTCTCCAAGCCCAGTAAGAGATGGATGGTTCATCTGCATGGAGGTCTGTGAACACCCACTCATCTACCTGTTCTAATTTAAATGATAATCTGATACAGTTATTTTATGCCAATTAAATGAGGATGGTGCAAAGAATGTTTTTTCACTAGCAACTCTGGCTAACTTTTGGGTAACTTCTGGATCCACATCTACCAAGCGAAAGACTTTCTTAAACAATGAGGAATGTTTATAATTGGTGTCCCTTTCTTCCCAACACTTTTTGCTTCTAACATTTCCTTTGATACTTTGATATCCTGGCCCATCATCTAAACAACCTTAGCTTCAAGTAAATCTTGCTCGTGATTTCTACTTTTTATTTCCTCTCAAATCATAGAAGAGTGTTAACATTAAAAATGCCTTCATTTCTCATAAATGGATATTCTTCCCTTCCAAAGCAATGATTATACAATAATCCATGGCATTTTTTAAATAAGGCAAAGATAATACAATCCAAAATAAACATAGTTTCAAGGCAAATTTCCCAAAAAGTAGGAAAATATGAAAAGGATCAAATAGATGCAGATTCTACCTAAATAATGAGAATAATTTTTTTTTTTTTTTGAGTTAACATCAGGTCTTCATTATTTAGGACTTACTGAGTTGTTTTCCATTTTTTTTTAGTATTGCCTGTGTGTCTCTATGTTTGCAAAACTTACTGTGAGTCAAATACATTTCCCCAGTGAATTTATTTTCCTTCCATGGTAAATAACAGAAGGGGGGGAAAAAAAGCATTTATACTCACATACCTCTTGTATCTAATTACTTAACAGAACTAATCTTTCCCCCTGCTCCAAATGCCATATGTCTCTAAAATAAATATAAGTCCAGAAAAAATCTAGGTATGGAGCAAGTTAAATGGCGACAGAGTAGTTATACATTCATAACCGTATATTGGTGGCTTCCTCAACGCTCCATGACCCCAAGTAGGGGCCCGCCTGGCTGCCAGAGTAGAGGTCTAAGCACACTACCTGGTTTTTGTTTTGTTCTGTTTTCAAGTACATGAAATAATCATGGCCAAAGCAGTAAGAACCTCTTCATTCCAGAATTGTGCTCACCAGTCTAGGCAGATTAATCATTTTTTTTCTTCAAAGAAAGATAAATTGCCAGTGTATTAAAGCTAAAGTCAGTTCAAGAAAAGGAATGGCGATTCTTCAAGTGCTTGACTTTCATACACACCCAGTACATCCCACAGGATGCCGAGGGACATGAAAAGATATTTTCTGCTAGTGATGGGCTCCCCCGTCCTTGGTGACAGCAATATTACTGTGTTCACTTCCAACTCCGGAGCTTGCTTCCTGTGGTGCCAGTGTATTTGTTGCAATTTACTACATTTTTTTATGAGCCTAATTATAGGTGCCATTAGATAAACTCAGGTCTTTCAAATGAAGGAATGTCTAGCCCATTTAGGGAAAAGAATTGTATGGACAGCCATGAAACTAATGGTAGGAAAAGTTGGAATTTGGTGGCCTTGACGCTAGTGGTTGCTTTCTGTTAAGGAAAAGACCAGGTATACTAAGAATGTCATCGATGTCATTTCCAGCATGCTGATAGAATGTCTTTCTGGTTATCGATCTAAGCCAACCTTGAGAATATTGTTTCCTTGGTGAAAACACCACTTTAGCATATTTTAAAACTATAAGTTATTTTTGTCATTTATATAAGACCTGGTTTTGCTCTTAGTCAAAGATGAAGACAGTAGCTCTGTACAGGGATTTATCTACATCGGTCTTCATCTGAGAAGTGAAGGAATGTCCTCATATTATGTTTAAGAAAATATCCACTTTCTAAACACAGAACACGAAATTATGTCTGTTCCGTTTTGATGGAATTCCAGAACAAATCCTAACCATTGCAATCTCAGTAAAACTAAAGACAATGGATGGTATGTCAAGCGGACTTCATATTACAGGTATAATACGTATTGCAATTTCCTCACACCCCTGCCTCTCTTGATTTGCAATGTCCTGATGTCCCCTGTCACTTTCCCAGAGGACTTTCTTTGAAGGTAAAAGCTGTGCAAAAGGCATGAGACTCAGGCCTATTTTTTGTTTAAATGATGGAAAAACATAAATTATTTTCTAAGTAATAAAGATATGAAAATTATCATTGTAAATAAAGTCTAAAGTTTGAAACGACTGCTTTACAAAAGTGAACTATTTGTGTGATGAACAACTCCTAACTAATGAGAAGTAAAGAATCAAAATATCATTTCTATTCTGCTTTAGGAGGTATTTTTGGTGCTTCCATATCAGCATGGGGATCTCCACTGTCCCTGTCATTTAGTTTTTCTAAAATAATAGTGAAAACCACAGTAAGGGTCTTACTGTCCTTCTCTTCCATCCTAAGTCTGATTCCCACTTAATACTTTTCCTGGTTTATATGCAATTTTGGAAATAAACTGCCTTTTCAAACGGGCAGAGGCTCCAGTAAAACAGAGTTCTGTAAACTTTCATAATCTACAGTAAATCAAATTCTCCATATAAT
The DNA here is from genome assembly GCF_028021215.1 of Eschrichtius robustus. Classification (NCBI taxonomy): domain Eukaryota; kingdom Metazoa; phylum Chordata; class Mammalia; order Artiodactyla; family Eschrichtiidae; genus Eschrichtius; species Eschrichtius robustus. The sequence continues at coordinate 17,568,620 of NC_090836.1, forward strand.
TATCAGCTAATGGGTGTGGAAAAAATCAACAAATTTTCAATTGCTAATAGCTCAACTCCAGGTATTCGAGCACTAAAATATCTATATACTCTGGAACCAAACTGAGTTCCTTTCATTTGCCCTCTCTCCTATCAAGCAGCAAAATACTTTATAACCAGCTCTAAGTCATTCATTTCTCTTGTGATTTCTCTATGAAGTAAAACTATGACCTTGCTGATACTGTCTGTCAGTCCATTTTTCTAATCTGTCCAACAAAATGGAACTTTAAGATTAGGAGACCAATTCACCATTTTAGGTGAAGAGCGTCCCAGAATTAAACTATGCTTAGCAATTCTAATCAGAGGGAAATGTACCAGTTTTAGGTACTATGATCTTTACGTTCACACTACAAAATCATTCTAATAGCAGGTTAACAAGAGTGACAAAAAATAATTGATCATTTTGTTGCTAAATATGTTTGAAGATACAAAACTGAAGATTAAGCCATTATTTAGTTGGTGGAACCCAATATCTGGATTCAAAAATACTGATCTGGTATAGATTGTTTTAGTACAGGTAAGACTATAAACTATATGGAATGGTGTATAGATGGAAAACAAAACTGGCTTTTGACATGTGCTTAAGGCTCTTATGAATCCAAATTCCCCGTCTAAAGGCAGCTAGTTTTTCTCCATATCATACTTTTAAGGTTGATTACATTGACGCATTGGTATCATGGATTTCTGCTTCCTTGAGGAGTTGTGGAGCAAAGAAGAAAAGGCAAGCCTGCTTCTTATTGATAAGAAATACTGAACATGTTCAGGTTCAGACAGATTTCCTCATTGTTTTACATCAAGAAGTGATTCTTTAATCATGCAAAAAATTCAAACAAAAATGCTTCAAAAAGAATAATATTAAATCATCATATGTAAGTACTACCAAGAATATTAAATTTGATTATTTGAAGCAAAGCTGTTAAAATTTTTTAATCAATTGAAACCCACAAAACGATGTTTCGTGGTATAGAGATGCTAAACATTTTGATATAATCAGAACTATTATGTAACAGAAAACTGGAAAAAGTTATATTTAATTATTTATCTAATTCTCTGCATGCCTCAGGGAGGAAAATATTTTATGAAGAGTCCAATAGTACATGAAATAAAAATAAATTTAGTCCCCATAATTTAATTAGATTTAGGGTATAAATTATAGTCTGAATTATCCCAAGAAAGAGGAATGACAAATCCAGCGATTTGTCATGGTTTAGGTTGTTTTAAGATAAATGGTTTACTAATGAAGATTATATTTTACTAAATTCTAACACAGTTAGGAACCCAAATACTTACCTTCATTACTAAGAAAAATTAAATCTTATTAATCTTGACTTTCACAAAGGAAGCACTGACCGATCAATAAACCCCATGCACTACATTCGTCTGCCAAGACTGATCAAATGGTAGGCTGGAATTTGAAATTCACAAATAGAAAAGTAATTTAAAAAATGTTTTTAAAGCTTAAATGCTTTAAATTTTCTGTGTCAGTAGAAACACCTATCTCAAGTGAAACAGACACTATAGCAGGGAATTCTTTCCTCTTTAAAACAAAACAAAAAGAAAACAAAGTCAAACTTACAGGAGAAAAGTATGACTTATCTCCAATTTTCCTTCTCTAACTCAAAATTAGTAAAGGAAAAATCATCACAAATTCTCTTCTGCTATAATAAGGAGAAAGATGCCTTTCACCTCAAGTTTTAGCTCACCACACCTAGTTTCATTGTGCAGCCCATGGTACTAAAAAGCAAAAAAAAAAAAAAAAAAAAAAAAAAAAGAAAAGAAAAAAAGCAGAGCTGTGGATTGGGAGTGAACACTACATAAAACTTAAAGGATCATCCCAGGACACCTCTTCATCTTTTCTGTGGCAAACCAATTTAGTTCTCAGTTACTCTGGAGTAAAGGGACTTAAAGGATCCATATTCAATCTTGACTTCCTTTATTACAATCAGCACTTACACATTTTGGAATGTGAATTATCCCCTAGCGCTTGGAAACTGCTGCTTGAATACTTTTTGTAGGGAAGGATTTTTTTTTTTTATTCTAGTAATTTTACTTTCTATATACTAGCAAATTATTCAGGTGGTTTAATGTGAAATTAAACGTAATTGTTTAAAGATGTTTTCTTTGTGTATATCAGCTGTTGGTTGATAGAATTTCCCTCACTTTTCTTTTAAAAATTAACTGATTATTTTTATGACTCAAAAACCCATATTATACCAGATATTTCATTTTAGCTATATATAAGCATAATCCAGTACTATAGTATTGCTATCTTTAAATAACAGCCCTGACATATCTATATATCACCTGTCAGTGTGTTTCAGTGGCTTGACTTTAAGTATAAATTTGTTCATTAGTTTTAAAAAAAAAATCACTATTTAATACTCTGTAAAACATGTGCATAGGATTTTTGCCATATTATATTTGCTTAAATGGTGGGGTTTTTTTCCATTTGTGAATATCAGTTCATTTCCTAATACATTCTCACAGAAGAACGCATACCATTTTTGTTTCAACAAGAACAGTTTGTTAGTTGACAGGCACTGGAAATAAATATCACTGAATCCAACTACCCCTTGATTTTCTTCCTACAGATTTTTTATCATACGAATCACAAAATGAAAATTGGTGCTTTTATAGATATTCTGAAACTCTCAATGCAAAATAATGAAAACGAGACTCTCCCTAGCTTTCTATAATAATATTAGGATATGCAACTGAAAGAACTTTAATTTGAATTCAGAGTGTTTGAGGTTTTGGCTGGTTTGGTTAATTTGATTTGGTTTTTGGTGTTAAAATGTGTTCTGATTCCTGATGGGGCAGTTGTTCTGATCAGTCATTACCTCCTCCTGACAAAAACTTTCATTGGAAAGTTCAAATTAGCATGTCCCAAATATTTGTCTCTGTATTATTTGTAAACCAGAGAGTATTGGATTAATTTAGTATTCCTATAAAGCAATATTTTCAAATAACTGCCAACCAAAGTAACAGCGTAAGGGATGTCATTTGTACATGGTAATTTTTAACAATGTAATTCTCATCACTCTCAACAAACCTGAATATGTTTGCTAATAACTTTCCGAATTTATCAACTTTTAGAAACAAAAGAGTGAGGCGTTGGACTTAAGTGATCATTTCGCAGTTGAAATAAATCTTGTCCTCTCACCTGTATCTTGCACTTAATATATGTAGCAATACTTTGTATCATCCTATCACAAGTATTTGTTGTGACTCAGTTAGTGGCTGATAAATGTTTTGTATAAAGTAGAATCTGTACAGAAAAAGTATTAGATAAATTGTATTTATTTTTATTATTTTTTAGCTTAGACAATATAATGATGCTCCTTTTTGGCCAGAATTACTGGAAGTGCCTCTTGGTTTTATATACATATATATATATATATATATATATATACACACATATATATATATAAATGTTATAGTAAATATATACTCAAAGTTATTAGAATTGTGTCACAGATGATCAACGTGGATGTTACAATGTGAAGACAATGTATAATATAAATATAATTCTGTGGTATCATGTTTGATGTAGTCATTTGTACAACCCAAGTCCTCCATCCACTTTTGAAGGCATCCTTTCTTCTCATACCCAAATGCAGTAGCCTGTACCCAGCCTACACTGTAATGACACATCCATTGGCCCTCCTACAATTTCCAAGGACTCCTGGATACTTCTATTCCCATGGTCACATCCCTCTCCCTATCTCTGATGAATTCTTAGCTGCATTAATCTTCATCTAACTTTCTGCAGCTAAGCTGTGCCCTTTCTCTAATAGAATAGTTAGCACCAAAACCAAGATAACCAGATTTCTAATAGTCAGCTTCAGGGTCCTGTGAAATACACAGTGCTGCCATTTATACTATGAATGCTACAATTTATCCTATCAAGATTGTCTATGAATGCCCAATATACAGGATATTTGGTTGTACAGACTCAGAATTGTTTTTGGTCTGCATATATAAAAAGCTTTACAAAATTTTGAATGGTTTGAAAACACTCAAATACAGTTCTCTGAAACAAACAAAAGCAAAATGCAATTTCTACCCAAAGTTCCCAAGGAGTCAATTCTTCAATCTACACACATTGATTTCCCGATTACCTATGAAACAAAATTCTAATGTCTAAGCCTGTTATATTCAAAGTTCCCTTCACTCTGGCTTCAAACCATGTCCCCATCAAAGGAACCAGCCATTAATCATTTATATTTCTATATCTTAGGCAAATCAAATTAGTAGGGGATTTTCACACTCTGTATAAATACATTTTCTTTCTCCCTTTTTGCGTACACAAATTCTTCCAACTACACGCAGCACAACAGGGCAAGATTGACTATGTCTTTTTGAGTTCTGGATTCTATCCCTCTCCCAGGGCTTTCCTCTTATGGTGATGCTCTGGTCCTCAGTGGAAGGGAGACCATAACTAGGTCCAGTCTGAACTTTCATCTCCTTCCTGTGTTTAGGTACTGTCAAACTGGCCTTAGGTAAGGAAAAGTTAATTTACATGATGGGGTAAGAGAGGTGATGATTGGTAAGTCCTAATGGAGCCTGAGATCCAGGCCAGAGGAAAGGGATGGCCAAGTCCATTGTCTGAAATAGCCTCAGAGATCAGATTAGTGTGTCCTTGGTCACACTAATCCATACTTGGTCCAACTCTACAGATCACCCCTTCACCCACTGAACCACATGAGGTGGAGCTTAGGAAATGAGTACCACACCCTGACCAATGAAAAGAAAAAATGTAATCAGTTCTTAAATGATTAGAAAACTTCCTGCCTGTTTGGATAGTTTTAAGCAACAGTCTTGCTTCTTTTAGTCCTGGAACCACTCCATGTCCAGATCATTCTTTCTTACATCATTGCTGGCTTAAGAGAGGAAACCCAGGTCCACTTCTGCGGAAATCTGACAGATGTGAAGAGTTGTTGAGTGGCCCGTGCTGTCTGGGATCCTCTGGGATACTGGGACCAGACAGAACTGGATGGGGGAGGGGCGTATTGCTTCATACTTTGTAATTATACTCAGGAAATGGGATTGCTCCTTCCTCCACAGTCAAATTGACTGGCTTTTCCCCACCAGGTGCCAAAGGTGAATTCATGGAAGGCTTGGGCTCTGGTCTTCAGGAACTTCAAAGCAGATAAAGATTATGCATTAGTTTTCTATTTCTGCCAGAATAAGTTACCACAAACTTGGTAACTTAAAACAAGACAAATTTATTAGCTTGCAACTCTTGTCAGTCAGAAGTCCAGATGGGCTTGGCTGGACTCTGCTTTGGGTCTCTCACAAGACTGAAATCAAGTGTTTGCCAGCCTGGCCTCTTTTCTGAAGTCTCTAGAATCATTCAGCTTGTTGGCAGAATACAGTTCCTTCCAATTACAGAGCTAACGTCCCATTCCTTTGCTGACTGTCCTCTGGGAACCTCTCTCAGCTTCCTAAGGTCACCTCAGTCCTCCAGGCATTTCTCCTCTCACCAAGCCCCCACCCCATCTTCAAACCAGCGATGGCATGTGATTCATTCTTACACCCTGAGACTTTCTAACTTCAGCTGCTGCTGCATCCTTTCTGTCTCCAGCTTTTGAAAGTTCTCTGCTTTTAAGGACTTATGTGATTATACTGGACCCAAATGATCCAAGATTCTCTCCCTATATTAAGGTCTTTAACATGAATTACATCTGAAAAGTCTCTTTTGCCATGTAATTTAACATATTTACAGTTTCTTGGGGATTAGGGGGTAGACAACTTTGGTGGCTATAATTTAATCTTCCACAAATCATGAAACGAATGAGGAACATAGTAAAGATAATGAAGGCATATGGACTACACAGCTGTTCCACATCAAGAAAGCTCATGTCCATAATGAAACAGGCAGGTCAGTTTTAAAAGTCAGCAGTGGCAATGGGGAAAGCAGGAAAGGCCCAGTCTTGAGAATGTTGGAACAGCCTATTGAAAATAAGCTGTTGGGCGCTCCAATCAAGATGGTGGGATAGAAGGGCCTGGAGCTGACCTCCTCCCACAAATACATCAAAAATACATCTACATGTGGGACAATTCTCACAGAATACCTACTGAAGGCTGGCAGAAGGTCTCAGATGCCTAAAAGTGCAAGAAAGATCTCCACGTAACTGGGTAGGATGAAAGGGGAAAAAAAAGGAAGCAGGACCTGCACCCCTGGGAGGGAGCTGTGAAAGAGGAAAGGTTCCTGCACTCTTAGAAGCCCCCTCACAGGTGTGGAGATCAGCTGGGAAAGAAAGGGAGCTTCACAGGCTAGGAGGAGAGCACATCAACTGGTTTGTGGCAGGCAGAACAGAGAGAGACCTGCACAGACAGTCCGTGTCACCACCTTGCACTCCCAAGCCAGTGCATCCACTGGTATGGGCAGGGGCTGGATGCTGAAACTCAGGCCTTAGAGGACAGACCCAGGGACAGGACTGGGGTTGGCTGTGCAGAGACAGCCTGAAGGGGCTAGAGTGTAGCACCACCGCAACCAGGGGGTGTACACAGAAGAAGCCTGAGCCTGCCATAGAAGCTAAGCGCCATTGTTAAGGAGTGTGCAAAGGGAGGGGTAGGGCCCAGCATTGCAGTCTAACTCTTTGCATCCTCATAGTGGGCATGGTGCCGCCACTGAAACCCCATTATTAATGCACACGCATGCAAAAGGAAGGGCAGGGCCCGCCGCAGCAGCCTCTTTTGCCAAGCACTCTCATCTGGCTCAGCACCACTTCTACGAGTTCTGAGAGTGCACAAGCGCCAGTGGGTTGACCACATGCAGAGGCAGGGCTGAAATCAGAGCTGATCACCAGGGGCCAAGCAACTGAGGAAGCAGGGCTGAAATCTGAGCCCTCTCCCTGTGGCTGTGAGATATGTGGATTTATGCCACCGTCAATGGCTTTGTAAACTCAGCACCTGCAGCACATCCAAGTGAACAATGGGTGCTCCCTGGCTGGGATGGGTCTGACCTTAGAAGCTGTGGGCTTTGTGGGTATGTGCACATGGAGGCTGGGCTGGGCCAGGGTCTAGGCTGCCTCCATTGCTCCCACAGCAGGTCCAGGTGCATGGCTACTGTGGTCCTGGTAGCTGACTTCAGTGGATCTGAGCCTATGAATGTATGCTGGTGGCTGTGTGGAAAAAATGATGCAGGGATATTAGGGCCGATTGTCAGCCTTCCCATGGTTGAGGCGGGGCTGAAGGTGGTGCCCAAAACAGTAAACTTTGTGAGCCCACACAACGGGTGAAAGCGAGACACCACAGAGCTCATATCCTGCTGGACAGCTCTGGTGGAGGGATACTCAGTGGCTCCTCTCCCAGTGGGAGTGTTCCAATATCCCGCCTACCTCACACCGCAGTTCAGAAATGGATCTGGAGACTTCTACTCCAGCAACTAAGGAGGAGACCTGCCCCCAAAAGGGCTGTGACAACTACAGAGCAAAGAGACGTTCTTGCGCAACAGCCAGTGCAGGCTCTGATCACAACACAAGTCACACCCCCTATCAGGAGGATAATGGCCAGCACACATGGAGGAGAGAGGTGGAAGGCATCCGCACTAAAAACAGCCCTTGCACCAAAAATATTAAACACACACAGTCTACACAGGGATGCTTCCACATAAAAATAGCCCTCCAAGAACACAGTAGATAATTTTTTTTCTCCTAAATATATAGAGTAAGAGAAATATAAGTAAAATGAAGAAGCAGAGAAACCACTCCAAATTTAAAGATTAAGTGAATTACCCTGAAAGAACAAACAATAAAATAGAACACTTCAGTCTAATAGACACCAGGTTCAAAAAAGAGATAATGAAAATACTGAAGGAATTAAGAAAGGATATCGATTAAAATGCAGATTACTGTAAATAGGAACTAGAAACTATAAAGAGAGGCCAAGAAAAATTAGAAAATTCATTTACTGAGATGAAAGCTCAGCTAAAGGTAATAAAAAGCAGACTGAATAAGGCAGAAAAATGAATAAGTGATCTGGAAGATAGAATAATGGAAATCACCCAAGCAGAACAGCAGACAGAAAGCCAAATGAAAAAAATGAAAGCAATATAAGAGACCTATGGGATAATATAAAGCATGCCAACCTGAGCATAATAGGGGTTCCCAAAGGACAAGAAAGAGAAAAGGGGATCAAAAATGTATTTAAAGAAATTATTGCTGAAACCAAATCTAAAGAAGGAAAGAGAGATCCAGGTACAGGAAGCACAGAGGGTCCCAAACAAGATGAACCCAAACAGACCTACACCAAGACATATTATAATTAAAATGGCAAAAGTTAAAGACAAAGTGAGGATTCAAAGGCAGCAAGAGAAAAACAAAGAGTTAATTACAAGTGAACCGCTATAAGGCTATCAGCTGATTCCTCTACAGAAACATTGCAGGCTAGAAGGGAGTACCAAGATATATTCAAAGTTCTGAAAGGGAAAAATTTGCAACCCAGGATATTCTACCCAACAATATTATCACTTAGATAGCAAGAGAGATAAAGAGTTACTCAGACAAGCAAAAACTAAAAGAATACAGCAATACTAAACTTATCCTAAAAGAAATATTGAAAGGACTTTTCTAAATAGAAAAGAAGCAAAAATCTATAGGAATGAGTAATGACAATTGGGAAGTAAATCATCTAAATAAGCGAGTATACAGGGCCCTGAACCAAGATGGCGGAGTAGAAGGACGTGCTCTCACTCCCTCTTGTGAGAACACCAGAATCACAACTAGCTGCTGGACATTCATTGACAGGAAGACGCTGCAACTCACCAAAAAAGATACCCCACATCCAAAGACAAAGGAGAAGCCACAATGAGATGGTAGGAGGGGCGAAATCACAGTAAAATCAAATCCCATAACTGCTGGGTGGGTGACTCACAGACTGGAGAACACTTGTACCACAGAAGTCCACCAACTGGAGTGAAGGTTCTGAGCCCCACGTCAGGCCTCCCAACCTGGGGGTCTGGCAACGGGAGGAGCAATTCCTAGAGAATCAGACTTTGAAGGCTAGCGGGATTTGATTGCAGGACTTCGACAGGACTGGGGGAAACAGAGACTCCACTCTTGGAGGGCACACACAAAGTAGTGTGCACATTGGGACCCAAGGGAAGGAGCAGTGACCCCAGGGGAGACTGAACCAGACCTACCTGCTAGTGTTGGAGGGTCTCCTGCAGAGGTGGGGGGTGGCTGTGGCTCACCATGGGGACAGGGATGCTGGCAGCGGAGGTTCTGGGAAGTATTCCTTGGCATGAGCCATCCCAGAGTCTGCAATTAGCGCCACCAAAGAGCCTAGGTAGGCTCCAGTGTTGGGTTACCTCAGGCCAAACAACCAACAGGGAGGGAACCCAGCCCCACCCATCAGCAGTCAAGCAGAATAAAGTTTTACTGAGCTCTGCCCAGCAGAGAAACAGTCAGCTCTACCCTCCACCAGTCCCTCCCATCAGGAAACTTGCACAAGCCTCTTAGATAGCCTCATCCACCAGAGGGCAGACAGCAGAAGCAAGAAGAACTACAATCCTGCAGCCTGTGGAACAAAAACCACATTCACAGAAAGACAGACAAGATGAAAAGGCAGAGGGCTATGTACCAGATGAAGGAACAAGATAAAACCCCAGAAAAACAACTAAATGAAGTGGAGATAGGCAACCTTCCAGAAAAAGAATTCAGAATAATGACAGTGAAGATGATCCAGGATCTCAGAAAAAGAATGGAGGCAAAGATTGAGAAGATGCAAGAAATGATTAACAGGGCTTCCCTGGTGGCGCAGCGGTTGAGAATCTGCCTGCCAATGCAGGGAACACGGGTTCGAGCCCTGGTCTGGGAAGATCCCACATGCCGCGGAGCAACTGGGCCCGTGAGCCACAACTACTGAGCCTGCGCGTCTGGAGCCTGGGCTCCGCAACAAGAGAGGCCGCGATGGTGAGAGGCCCGCGCACCGCGATGAAGAGTGGCCCCCGCTTGCCACAACTGGAGAAAGCCCTCGCACAGAAACAAAGACCCAACAAGCCAAAACTAAATAAATAAATTAATTAATTTAAAAAAAAAAAAAGAAAGAAATGATTAACAAAGACCTAGAAGAATTAAAGAACAAACAAACAGAAATGAACAATACAATAACTGAAATGAAAACCACACTAGAAGGAATCTAGGAATAGCAGAATAACTGAGGCAGAAGAACGGATAAGTGACCTGGAAGACAGAATGGTGGAATTCACTGCTGCAGAACAGAATAAAGAAAAAAGAATGAAAAGAAATGAAGACAGCCTAAGAGACCTCTGGGACAACATTAAACGCAACAACATTCGCATTATAGGGGTCCCAGAAGGAGAAGAGAGAGAGAAAGGACCAGAGAAAATATTTGAAGAGATTATAGTCAAAAACTTCCCTAACATGGGAAAGGAAATAGCCACCCAAGTCCAGGAAGTGCAGAGAGTCCCATACAGGATAAACCCAAGGAGAAACACACCGAGACACATGGTAATCAAATTGGCAAAAATTAAAGACAAAGAAATATTATTGAAAGCAGCAAGGGAAAAACGACAAATAATATACAAGGAAACTCCCATAAGGGTAACAGCTGATTTCTCAGTAGAAACTCTACAAGCCAGAAGGGAGTGGCATGATATACTTAAAGTGATGAAAGGGAAGAACCTACAATCAAGATTACTCTACCCGGCAAGGATCTCATTCAGATTCGATGGAGAAATCAAAATCTTTACAGACAAGCAAAAGCTAAAAGAATTCAGCACCACAAAACCAGCTCTACAACAAATGCTAAAGGAATTTCTCTAAGTGGGAAACACAAGAGAAGAAAAGGACCTACAAAAACAAACCCAAAACAATTAAGAAAATGGTCATAGGAACGTACATATCGATATTAACCTTAAACGTGAATGGATTAAATGCTCCAACCAAAAGACACAGGCTTGGTGAATGGATACAAAAACAAGACGCATATATACGCTGTCTACAACACAGCCACTTCAGACCTAGGGACACACACACACTGAAAGACAGGTGATGGAAAAAGATATTCCATGCAAATGGAAATCAAAAGAAAGCTGGAGTAGCAATACTCATATCAGATAAAATAGACTTTAAAATAAAGAATGTTACAAGAGACAAGGAAGGACACTACATAATGATCAAGGGATCAATCCAAGAAGAAGATATAACAATTATAAATATATACGCACCCAACATAGGAGCAGCTCACATAAGGCAACTGCTAAAAGCTATAAAAGAGGAAATCGACAGTAACACAATAATAGTGGGGGACTTCAACACCTCAAACCAATGGACAGATCATCCAAAATGAAAATAAATAAGGAAACAGAAGCTTTAAATGACACAATAGACCAGATAGATTTAATTGATATTTATAGGACATTCCATCCAAAAAGAGCAGATTACACTTTCTTCTCAAGTGCGCACGGAATATTCTCCAGGATACAGATCACATATTGGGTCACAAATCAAGCCTCAGTAAATTTAAGAAAATTGAAATCATATCAAGCATCTTTTGTGACTACAACGCTATGAGATTAGAAAAGAATTACAGGGAAAAAAACGTAAAAAACACAAACACATGGAGGCTAAACAATACGTTACTAAATAACCCAGAGATCACTAAAGAAATCAAAGAGGAAATCAAAAAATACCTAGAGACAAATGACAACAAAAACAAGACAATCCAAAACCTATGGGATGCAGCAAAAGCAGTTCTAAGAGGGAAGTTTATAGCAATACAATCGTACCTCAAGAAACAAGAAAAATCTCAAATAAACAATCTAACCTTACACCTAAAGGAACTAGAGAAAGAAGAACAAACAAAACGCAAAGTTAGCAGAAGGAAAGAAATCATAAAGATAAGAGCAGATATAAATGAAATAGAAGCAAAGAAAACAATAGCAGAGATCAATACAACTAAAAGCTGGTTCTTTGAGAACATAAACAAAATTGATAAACCATTATTCAGACTTATCAAGAAAAAGAGGGAGAGGACTCAAATCAATAAAATTAGAAATGAAAAAGGAGAAGTTACAACAGACACCGCAGAAATACAAAGCACCCTAAGAGACTACTACAAGCAACTCTATGCCAATAAAATGGACAACCTGGAAGAAATGGACAAATTCCTAGAAAGGTATAACCTTCCAAGACTGAATTAGGAAGAAACAGAAAACATGAACAGACCAATCACAAGTAATGAAATTGAAACTGTGATTAAAAATCTTCCAACAAACAAAAGCCCAGGACCAGATGGCTTCACAGGTGAATTCTATCAAACATTTAGAGAAGAGCTAACACACATCCTTCTCAAACTCTTCCAAAATACTGCAGAGGAAGGAACACTCCCAAACTCATTCTATAAGGCCACCATCACCCTGATACCAAAACCAGACAGAGATACTACAAGAAAAGAAAATTACAGAGCAATATCACTGATGAATATAGATGCAAAAATCCTCAAAAAGTACTAGCAAACAGAATCCAACAACACATTAAAAGGATCATACACCATGATCAAGTGGGATTTATCCCAGGGATGCAAGGATTCTTCAATATACGCAAATCAATCAATGTGATACACCGTATTAACAAATTGAAGAAGAAAAACCATATGATCATCTCAATAGATGCAGAAAAAGCTTTTGACAAAATTCAACACCCATTTCTGATAAAAACTCTCCAGAAAGTGGGCATAGAGGGAACCTACCTCAACATAATAAAGGACATATACGACAAACCCACAGCAAACATCATTCTCAATGGAGAAAAACTGAAAGCATTTCCTCTAAGATCAGGTACAAGACAAAGATGTCCACTCTCACCACTATTATTCAACGTAGTTTTGGAAGTTTTAGCCACAGCAATCAGAGAAGAAAAAGAAATAAAAGGAATACAAATTGGAAAAGAAGAAGTAAAACTGTCACTGTTTGCAGATGACATGATACTATACATAGAGAATCCTAAAGATGCCACCAGAAAACTACTAGAGCTAATCAATGAATTTGGTAAAGTGGCAGGATACAAAATTAATGCACAGAAATCTCTTGCATTCCTATACACTAATGATGAAAAATCTGAAAGAGAAATTAAGGAAACACTCCCATTTACCATTGCAACAAAAAGAATAAAATACCTAGGAATAAACCTACCTACGGAGACAAAAGACCTGTATGCAGAAAACTATAAGACACTGTTGAAAGAAATTAAAGATGATACCAACAGATGGAGAGATATACCATGTTCTTGGATTGGAAGAGTCAATATTGTGAAAATGACTATACTACCCAAAGCAATCTACAGATTCAATGCAATCCCTATCAAATTACCAATGGCATTTTTTACGGAACTAGAACAAAAATTCTTAAAATTTGTATGGAGACACAAAAGACCCCGAATAGCCAAAGCAGTCTTGAGGGAAGAAAACGGAGCTGGAGGAATCAGACTCCCTGACTTCAGACTATACTACAAAGCTACAGTAATCAAGACAATATGGTACTGGCACAAAAACAGAAACATAGATCAATGGAACAAGATAGAAAGCCCAGAGATAAACCCACACACCTATGGTCAACTAATCTATGACAAAGGAGGCAAAGATATACAATGGAGAAAAGACAGTCTCTTCAATAAGTGGTGCTGGGAAAACTGGACAGCTACATGTAAAAGAATGAAATTAGAATACTCCCTAACACCATACACAAAAATAAACTCAAAATGGATTAGAGACCTAAATGTAAGATCGGACACTATAAAACTCTTAGAGGAAAGCACAGGAAGAACACTCTTTGACATAAATCACAGCAAGATCTTTTTTGATCCACCTCCTAGAGTAATGGAAGTAAAAACAAACGAAAGGGACCTAATGAAACTTCAAAGCTTTTGCACAGCAAAGGAAACCATAAACAAGACAAAAAGACAACCCTCAGAATGGGAGAAAATATTTGTAAATGAAGCAACTGTCAAAGGATTAATCTCCAAAATATATAAACAGCTCATTCAGCTCAATATTAAAAAAACAAACAACCCAATCCAAAAATGGGCAGAAGACCTAAATAGACATTTCTCCAAAGAAGACATACAGATGGCCAAGAAGCACATGAAAAGCTGCTCAACATCACTAATTATTAGAGAAATGCAAATCAAAACTACAATGAGGTATCACCTCACACCAGTTAGAATGGGCATCATCAGAAAATCTACAAACAACAAATGATGCAGAGGGTGTGGAGATAACGGAACCCTCTTTCACTATTGGTGGGGATGTTAACTGATACAGCCACTATGGAGAACAGTATGGAGGTCCCTTAAAAACCTCAAATACAATTACCATATGACCCAGCAATCCCACTACTGGGCATATACCCAGAGAAAACCATAATTCAAAAAGACACATGCACCCCAATGTTCATTGCAGCACTATTTACAATAGCCAGGTCATGGAAGCAACCTAAATGCCCATCGACAGACGAATGGATAAAGAGGATGTTGTACATATATACAATGGAATATTACTCAGCCATGAAAAGGAACAAAATTGGGTCATTTGTAGAGACGTGGATGGACATTGAGACTGTCATACAGAGTGAGGTAAGTCAGAAAAAGAAAAAGAAATATTGTATATTAATGCATATATGTGGAATCTAGAAAAATGGTACAGATGAACCGGTTTGCAAGGCAAAAACAGAGACACAGGTGTAGAGAACAAATGAATGGACAGCACGGTGGGAAAGCAGCAGGGGGTGGTGGGATGAATTGGGAGACTGGGATTGCCATATATACACTAATATGTTTAAAATAGATAACTAATAAGAACCTGCTGTATATAAAATTAAATAAAGACAGAGTGCCAGATTGGATAAAAAAACAAGAGCCTACAATATGCTGCCTACAAGAGACCAACTTTAGGGCAAAGGACACATATAGATTGAAAGTGATGGTATGAAAAATGATATTTCATGCAAACGGAAATGACAAGAAAGTGGCTCACAATATTCATATCAGACAAAGTAGACTTTAAAACAAAGGCCATAAAGAAAGATAAAGGACACTATATAATGATAAAAGGATCAATACAAGAGAGGATATTACACCCATCAACATATATGCACCCAATATAGGAGCACCCAAATACATAAAACAACAGATATAAAGGGAGAAATTGAAGGGAATACAATAATAGTAGGAGACTTTAACATCCTACTCACATTAATGGACAGATCTCCTAGACAGAATATCAATAAGGCAACAGAGATCCTAAATGATACAATAGGACAGTTAGACTTAACTGACATTTTCAGGACATTACATCCAAAAAAACCAGAATAAACATTCTTTTCAAGTGCACATGGAACACTCTCCAGGACTGACCACACACTGGGGCACAAAATAAGCCTTAACAAATTTAAGAGTATAGAAATTATTTCAAGCACCTTTTCTGAGCACAATGGCATGAAAGTAGAAGGCAGCCACAGAAAAAGGAACGAGAAAAACATGAATACATGGAGAGTAAACAATATGCTACTAAAAAAAACAGTGGGTCAATGATGAAATCAAAGAGGAAATTAAAACATACCTTGAGACAAATGAAATGAGAATACAACCATACAAAATCTATGGGATGCATCAAAAGCAGTTCTTAGAGGGAAGTTCATAACAATACAGGCCTTCCTCAAAAAAAAAAAAAAAAAAGAAAAAAACCTCAAATAAACAACCTAATCTACTACCTAAAAGAATTAGAAAAAGAAGAACAAGCAAAACCTAAAGTCAGCAGAAGGAAGGAAATAATAAAGATCAGAGAGGAAATAAATAGTATAGAGATAAACAATAGAAAAAAGTCAATAAAACCAAGAACTGGTTCTTTGAAAGTGTAAACAAAACTGAAAAACCTCTGGCCAGGCTCACCAAGAAGAAAAGAGAGGGGACCCAAATAAACAAAATAAGAAATGAAAAAGGAGAAACGATAGTGTGGAAATACAAAAAACCTGAAGAGAATACTATGAACAATTATATGCCAACAAATTCAACAACTTAGAAGAAATGGACAAGTTTCTAGAAACATACGGTCCACCAAAACTGAATCAAGAAGAAATAGAAAATTTGAACAAACTGATCACTAGAAATGAAATAGAATCTGGAATGAAAACACTCCCTACAAAAAAAGTCCAGGACTTTTGGTTTCACAGGTGAATTCTACAAAACATACAAAGAAGAACTTATACCGATTCTTCTCAAACTCTTCCAAAAGACTGAAGCAGAGGGAGCACTCCAAAAGACATTCTATGAAGCCACCATCACCCTGATACTAAAACCAGACAAAGAAACCACAAAAAAAAGAGAAAATTACAGGCCAATATCTTTGATGAATATAGATGCAAATATTCTCAACAAAATATTAGCAAACCAAATCCAACAACACATGAAAAAGATCATACACGATGACCAAGCTGGATTCATCCCAGGGTCAGAAAGATGGTTCAACATACACAAATCAATCAATGTGATACACAAAACAACAAAAGAAAAAACCACATGATCATCAGTAGATGCAGAAAAAGGATTTGATACAATTCAACCTCCCTTCATGATAAAACCTCTTCCCAAAGTGGGTATTGAGGGAACATATCTCAATATAATAAAAGCTATTTATGACAAACCCACAGCCAATGTAGTACTCAACAGTGAAAGGCTGAAAGCCTTCTTACTAAAATCAGGAACAAGGCAATGATGTCCAGTCTCACCACTTCTATTCAACATGGAATTGACAGTCCTAGCCAGACCAATCAGACTAGAAAAAATAAAAATTATCCAAATTGGAAGAGAAAAGATAAAATTGTCATTATATGAAGATGACATGATATTATATATAGAAAACCCTAAAGACTCCACACAAATACTGCTAGAACTGATAAATGAATTCAGCAAGGTAGCAGGATACAAGATTAACATACAGAAATAGGTTGCATTTCTTTATACTAACAATGAAATAACAGAAAGGGAGTATAAAAAAAATTCCTTTTAAGATCATATCAAAAACAATAAAATACTTAGGAATACACCTGACCAAGGAGATGAAAGACTTATATGCTGAGAACTATAAAACATTAATAAAGGAAATTGATGTTGATTCAAAGAAATGGAAAGATATCCCATGCTCTTGGACTGGAAGAATTAATATTGTTAAAATGGCCATTCTACCCAAAGCAATGTACATATTTAATGTGATCCCTATCAACTTTTTCACAACACTAGAACAAATAATCCAAAAATTTACATGGAACCATAAAAGATCCAGAATTGCCAAAGCAATCCTAAGGAAAAAGAACAAGGCAGGAGGCATAACCCTCCCAAACTTTAGACAATACTACAAAGCTGAAGTAATCAAAACAGTGTGGTATTGGCACAAAAACAGGCATACAGATCAATGGATCAGAAAAGAGACTCCAGAAATAAACCCACACACCTACAGTCAATTAATCTTCAACAAAGCAGGCAAGAATATACAATGGAGAAAAGACAGTCTCTTCAGCAAGTGGTGCTGGGAAAGTTGGACAGCTTCATGTAAATCAATAAAGTTAGAACACACCCTCACACCATACACAAAAATAAACTCAAAATGGCTTAAAGACTTAAATAATAAGGCATGATACCATGAAAGTCCTAGAAGAGAAGAACATAGGCAAAACATTCTCTGACATAAACCATACCAATGTTTTCTTAGGTCAGTCTCCCAAGGCAAGAGAAATAAAAACAAAAATAAACAAATGGGACCAAATTAAACTCAAAAGTTTTGCACAGCAAAGGAGACCAGAAGCAAAATGAAAAGACAACCAGAATGGGAGAAAATATTTGCAAATGATGTGACTGACAAGGGCTGAATCTCCAAAATACAAACAGCACATACAACTCAACAACAATAAAACAAACAACCCAATTGAAAAATAGTCAGAAGAACTTAACAGACATTTCTCCAAAGAAGACATACAGATGGGCAGTAAGCACATGAAAAGATGCTCAACATCACTAATTATTAGAGAAATGCAAATCAAAACTACAATGAGGTGCCACCTCACAGGGGTCCAAATGGCCATCATTAAAATGTCTACAAATAACAAATGCTGGAGAGGGTGTGGAGAAACAGGAACCCTCCTACACTGTTGGTGGGAATGTAAATTGGTACAGCCACTATGGAACGATATGGAGGTTCCTCAAAAAACTAAAAACAGAGTTGCCTATGATCTGGCAACCCCACTCCTGTGCATATATCCAGACAAAGCTATAATTTAAAAATAAACATGCACCCATATGTTCACAACAGCACTATTCACAGTAGCCAAGACATGGAAACAACCTAAATGCCCATCGACAGAGGAATGGATAAAGAAGACGTGGTACATATATACAATGGAATATTACTCAGCCATAAAAAAATAATGAAATAATGCCATTTGCAGCAACATGGTTGGACCTAGAGATTATCATACCAAGTAAAGTAAGTCAGAAAGAAAAAGACAAATACCACATGACATCACTTATATGTGGAATCTAAAATATGATTCAAACGAAGTGATCTATGAAACAGAAACAGACTCACAGACGTAAGGAAGAAACGTCGTTGCCAAGGGGATGGACATAGGGGGAGGGATGGATTGGGAGTTTGGGATTAGCAGATGCAAACTATTATACATAGAATCGATAAACAACAAGGTCCTACTATATAGCACAGGGAACTATATTCAATATCCTATGATAAACCATAATGGAAAAGAATGTGAAAAAGAATGTATACATATATGTATAACTGAATCATTTTGCTGTACAGTACAAATTAACACAACATTGTAAATCAATTACACTTCAAGAAAATACGTTTTTAAAAAGAAAGAAAATAAGCTGTTGGGACGTGGTATGATATAATGCAGTATATGCTCTTGACCATCTAACAGTATATGTTGCTGTTTAGCCTATAGCCAGAATACATAGGTATTTGAATTAAAGAGTGGAAGCAGGAATTATCTCATTATTATACCTAATAACCAACTTATTTTTCTCCCCATGTCTTAAACTTTTGGTTTTTCTTGTTGAGAGGAAGTCGTTTCCAAATGTGGGATACTCTGACCAGAGGACATGATATTTCCATTACCTGTGTTCTCTCACTGAGTCAACAGGAGAGGAACTGATTGATCCCAATTTATTAAGTTGAAATAAGATTTCTGCTACAAAGTAGTGGCAAGGTTGTATCTGGAGCCCAGAGGATTCTCCATGGAGCCTTTTAGTACTTCTGTGTCAAACAGTAAATGTAGTAGAAAACTAGAGCAGCCCAATAAAGGCAGGACCATGAAGAACACTGACCCTTCAGGACTGAAGTTTGGGGTCATATCATTAGCAAAAATCCTCACATAGCTGTCTGATTATATGATATATGACATGTATCCATCATTGTGGTATCAGATAGAGCATTTTCACTATCTTAAAAATAATCTGTGCTCTGCCTATTCATCCTTCCCCTCCACCCCTAACCCTTGGCAACCGCTAATCTTTTTAGTGTCATCATATTTTGGACTTATCCAGAATGTCATATAGTGAGAATCATACAGTATGCAGCCTTTTTGAATTGGTTTCTTTCACTTAGTAATATGCGTTTAAAATTCATCTATGTCTTTTTAACACTAAATAATATTTCACTGTCTGGATGGACAACAGTTTACCCACTTTCCTACTGAAGAACATCATGATTGCTTCCAAGTTTTGGCAATTATGAATAAAGCTACTATAGACATCTGTGTGCAGGTTTTGAGTGGACATAAGTTTCTCAACTCCTTTGGGTAAATACCAAGAAGTGTGATTGCTGGGTCATATGGGATGAGTATCTTTAGTTTTATAAGAAATCATCAAACTCTCTTCCAAAGTGTCTGTACCGTTTTGCATTCCTACCAGCAATGAATGTGAGTCCCGGTGCCTCCACATCCTTGTCAACATTTGTTGTTGTCAGTGTTCTGGATTTGGGCCATTCTAATAAGTGTGTAGTGGTATATTATTGTCATTTTAACTTGCATTTCCCTGATGATAAATGATGTGGAGCATCTTTTCATATGCTTATTTGCCATCCATATATCTTCTTTGGTGAGGTGTCTGTTAAGGTCTTTGGCCCATTTTTAAACCAGGCCCATCTCCTTTTTCCCTTGCACCTTTTGGATGGGAAAAAAATGAGTTGTTTGTCCTACTGAGATTCTCCATTTTGGATTTTGCTGATTGTATTTTCATAGTGTAATTCAACATGTTATTCTCTTCCCTGTATTTCTTATGAAGTGGTATTTAGATCTAAACCGCCACTTGATAAGATTAGTTTTGCTTGGAATTAGGGAGGAGGGCTCTTTCAAAGGTGATATTTCAAGTTTCTAACTTTCGTAAAGATGTTCAAAATAGCTGCTTCTTTTTTGCAATATTATTCATCAGTTATGACCATTCATTAATTCCTTAGGGTTTGAAAATTATCATTCTCTCATCCCCCTTTTTTGTTTATTATTTGGAATGCTTCTATAGAGATATTTGTCTTTATACTTTAATAATTCTAATAAACATATTGAATAGGAAAGGCAGGATCAATGCAATTTTCCCCCTAAGTACCAGTTTTAAATGTATTAAAGTGGTGCCTTACAAGCATCCAAAGTTGACCATGGGACTTTTTTGTAGTGTTGTTATGAATTCATTAATTTAAACATCCTATATAATTCAACTCTTACAGTTATTATCTTACTGATACTCAAATTTTCCTGTATTTGACTAGCAGGAGCTTGTTCACATTGGCTCCTGAGTCCTTTGGGCACAATCTAGTCTCCAAGGTCGCCTAGCTTTTCAGTATGACAAGCTATTCTGGGCCCATCTTATGTCCCCAGACTTAGTAACAGTCACATATCAAAAAGCCATGGTTCCTTTTTTTGGTGGTATTTATAGACACCAATTCAGTGCTACTTGTACTTATTGCTACTTGGTTAATCATTGCTTAAAGATATTTTCTGTCCAGAGCTACGATATATAAATAATTCAGACTGAAAACTCCTAACTGAAATTTAGGGCTATAAAGTTTTTCTTAACTTCATTTATCTTATATTATACATGGTACTTTAAGCCATGAGGCTGCATGAGGTTACTAAGGGGGTAAATGTAGATAGAGCAGAGAAGATATTTCAAGGACTGAACTGTGTAGTACCCCAGCAGTGAAGACTAAGAGGAAAGGACCACTGAGGCAGGAGGAAAACTAAGGGAGTGTGGTGTTCTGAAAACCATGTGAAGAAAATGGATCAAAGAGAAGGGCGCAATCAATGGTATACAATTCTGCGAATTGATCAATTAAAATGAGGTCTGGAAATTGATCACTGGATTTATTCATGTGAAGCATTTGATGTTATTGATGAAAGTAGTTGTGGTGGAATAGTGGAAGTAAAAAAACTAATTTGAGTTGGTGGGAAAAGAATTAGAGAAGAGGAATTAAATGAGGAGTATAGATGAAGGCTTGGTCTTAGAAACATGGACCATCCATAGGAACAGAAGGGAAGACAGATAATATGAATACAAATATAGGTGGAGAGTAAATGTGGTGAGGCAGGTTGCAATATTTCTCTCCTGATTTTTTTCTGTTTCATCAGTGACTTCCCTAGTCAAGGTCAGCTGACAATGAAAGTTGGGAAAGAAATATTGAAAGTTTGAGAAGAGAAGTCATTCAGGAAAGAAAGTGACTGGGTTATTAAAAGGTATTATGTTTGGAGGTGGGATCAAGGTGGTAGCATAAGAGGATATGGAGCTCATCTCCCCCCACGAACACATTAAAAATACATCACATGTGGAACAATTCTCACTGAAAACTAACTGGAAACTGGCAGAAGGACTCCTGTACCACCAAGATTGTAAGAAGGATACGTAATTGGATAGGAAGGGAAGAAAAGCAATCAGGTCAGGACCTGTACCCCTGGGAGGGAACTCAGATAAAAAAGGAGATTACATAGGCAGACACCCACCCTGGGGAGTGAGTAGATAGAGCCACAGATTGGGCACCACAGTGCTGGGATTCTACACGAGGGAGATAAGTCCCCTTGGCTGGTTGGAGGACCACTGAGACAAGCAGAAGGGCTGTGTAATGTCTGGACTAAGCTCATGAAGAGCACGTGCATGCTGGCTAGCCCACACGGCAGAGACAGTTCTGCTCTAGTGGCGGCTGGGTTTCCCACAGTCACCTTGCCTCGTGCCCCAACCTGAGCCAAGTAAACGTTCTGGCTCTGCTCACTTTACATCGCAGGGTTGCATTGTATCTGGGGTCATCAAGCCCAAGGAAAAGACATCACAGGGTGGCATTGGATCTGGGGTGGTCAGGCCCAGGGAAAAGAGTTGACTGTGGGACACAGCACCTACCCAGGGTGGAACCCGGGGGAATTGGGTGGTGGCTATTGTTGGTGCTTACTCTGCATCACCCCAGAAGCAGTCCAGATCTCTGGCTGCAGCTGCTCCACCACACTGACCATTTTAACAGGGAACTAGAAAATATAAAAAAGACCCAATAAGAAATGAAGAATTCAATAGATGAAATATAAAACACACTAGAAGGGTGATTGGATCAAGATGGCAGAGGAATAGGATATGGAGCTCACCTTCTCCCACAAATACATCAAAAATACTTCTACATGTGTAATGATTCTCACAGAACATCTAATGAATGCTGGCAGAAGATCTCAGACTTCCAAAAGGACAAGAAAATCTCCACGTAACTGGGTAGGACAAGAAGAAAAAAAAAAGAGAGAGAGAGAGAGAGAAATCAGGATGGGACCTGTGCCCCTGGGAGGAAGCTGTGAAAGAGGAAAGGTTTCCACATACTGGGAAGTCCCATCACTGGTGGGGAGATCAGCTAGGCAGAGGGGGAGTTTCAGAGCCTCAGAGGAGAGCACAAAAAGCAGATGTGGAGGGCAAATTATAGAGAAACCTGCACAGATGGTCGGTGCCACTGCCCAGCACTCCCCAGCCTGAGATGCTCATCTGCTGGAGTGGGCAGGGGCTGGGTGCTGAGGCTCAGGCTTCAGAGGTCAGACGCTAGGGAGAGCACTGGGGTTGGCTGTGTGGAGACAGCCTGAGGGGGCTAGGGTGTGGTGCACCACAACCAAGGGAGTATGGGAAGAAGCCTGGGCCTGTCAGGGAGGCAAGGTGCCATTGTTGGGAGCAAGCAAGGAGAGGGGCGGGATCATCATAGGAGATTCTTTCTCCATGTGTGCTCTCAGGTGGCAGGGCACTTCCTACATGAACTCCAGGGGTGAACACAAGCCGCCACTGCCTTCTCGGACTCCAGAGGCAGGCAGGGACAGCTGCCACTGCCAAGGGTCCCACAACCAGGTACAGTCACTGCTGCCAACTTCCTAGGAGCGTGCATGGTCTGCTGCCCCCATTGCCACAGGTCCCACGACTGGGCACCAACCACTGCCCCCAGCTCTCTGAAAGCACACAGGGCCTAATGCTGCCACCACCGCCGAGGGTCCCATGACCAGGTGCTAACTGCTCCCCCTGCCTTCCTGAGAACATGCATGGGCCACGCACCTACGCTGAGCAAAGAGACTGCAAGCATCCAAGCCAAAAACAGCTCTCACGCCAAAAAAATATTAAACCCACACAAGCTATGCAGGAACAATCCTGTGTATAAATAGCCTTCTAAGACTACAGCAGATAATCGTTTCTCCTAAACTCACAGAGTAAGAGAAATATAAGCAAAATGATGAAGCAGAGGATCATTCCCAGTTAAAAAACCAAGAGTATTCCCATGAAGGAATAAACGATGAAACAGACCTCTTCAGTCTAGTAGACACCAAGTTCTAAAAGGAGGTAATGAAAATACAGAAGGAATTAAGAAAGGCTATGGACAGAAATGCAGATTACTGGAAAAAGAAAACAGAAATTATAAGGAGGAGCCAAGAAAAATTAGAAAGTTCATTTGCCAAGTTGAAAGCTGAGCTAAAGGCAATGAACAGCAGAATGAATAATGCAGAAGTAGGAATAAGTTATCTGGAAGACAGAATAATGGAAATTACCCAATCAAAACAGCAGACAGAAAGCCAAATGAAAAAAATGAAAACAATATAAGAGACCTATGGGATTATATAAAGCATGTCAATCTGAGCATAATAGGAATTCCAGAAGAACAAGAAAGAGAAAAGGGGATCAAAAATGTATTTGAAGAAATTATTGCTGAAAACTTCCCAAACCTAAAGAAGGAAACAGATAACCAGGTACAGGAAGCACAATGGGTTCCAAACAAGAAGAACCCAAACAGACTTATATATTATAATTAAAATAGCGAAAGTTAAGGACAAAGGGAGGATTCAAAGGCAGCAAGAGAAAACAAATACTTAATTACCGTTGAACCCCTATAAGGCTATCAGCTGATTCCTCTACAGAAACGTTGCAGGCCAGAAGGGAGTAGCATGATATATTCAAAATTCTGAAAGGGAAAAATTTGCAACCTAGGATATTCTACCCAGCAAGATTATCATTTAGAATAGAAAGAGAGAGAAAGAATTTCTCAGACAAGCAAAAACTAAAAGAATACAGCAATACTAAACCCATCCTAAAAGAAGTATTGAAAGGACTTCTCTAAATAGAAAAGAAGCACAAATCTATAGGAAAGAGTAAATGACAATTGGAAAATAAATCAGCCAGGATACAGATCAAAAAGAAGAAAAAAAAAACTATTTGTGAAAGTGATGATAAACAAAAGGAACAGCAAAAGGATAAACATGAGGATGTAAAAAAGGATACCAAAACCATAAAATGCGGGGAAGGAGAGGAAGAAAATGTAGAGTCTTTTTTTTTTAAGAATGTGTTTCAGCCTATATGATTATCAGTCTAAAGCAAGTAGATATAAGAAGGAGTTAACGTACTTGAAAAACAGTGCAACCACAAATTAAAAACATACAACAGATTCACAAAAACCAAAAAGAGAAAACACAAGCATAAAATAAAAGGAAATCATCAAACCACAAAAAGAAAAATAAAACAAAGAAGAAACATAGAATCAACTGGAAAATAAGGTTTAAAATGGCAATAAATACATATGTATCTCATGGACATATATACACTACCAATGTAAAATAGATAGCTAGTGGGAACCAGCCGCATAGCACAGGGAGATCAGCTCGGTGCTTTGTGACCGCCTGGGGGGGTGGGATGGGGAGGATGGGAGGGAGGGAGATGCAGGAGGGAGGAGATATAGGAACGTGTGTATATGTGTAGCTGATTCACTTTGTTATAAAGCAGAAACTAACACACCATTGTGGAGCAATTATACTTCAATAAAGATGTTTAAAAAAAAATACATATGTATCAATAATTACCTTAAATGTCAATGGACTGAATGCTCCAATCAAAAGATACAGACTGGCAGGCTGGATTAAAAAAAGCAAGAGCCTACAATATGCTGCCTACAAGAAACCCACCTTAGGGCAAATGACACACATAGATTGAAAGTGAGGGGATAGAAAAAGACATTTCATGCAAACAGAAATGACAAGAAAGCGGGAGTTGCAATACTCATATCAGACAAAATAGACTTTGAAGCAAAGGCCATAAGGAAAGATAAAGAAGGACACTGTATAATGATAAAAGGATCAATACAAGAAGAGGATATTATACCTATCAACATATATGCACCCAATATAGGAGCACCCAAATACATAAAACAAATACTAAAAGATATAAAGGAATAAAATGACAGTAGGAGACTTTAACACCCCACTCGCATCAATGGACAGATCTTCTAGACAGAAAATCAATGAGGCAACAGAGATCCTAAATCATACAATAGAACAGTTAGACTTAACTTATATTTTCAGGACATTACATGTAAAAAACAAAAAACAAAACAAAACAAAAAAACAGAATACATATTCTTTTCTGGTACACATGGAACATTCTCTAGGACTGGCCACATACTAGACCACAAAACTAACCTCAACAAATTTAAGAGTACAGAAATTATTTCAAGCACCTTCTCTGACCATAATGTCATGAAACTAGAAATCAACCACAGGAAAAGAGATGAGAAAAAAATGATTACATGGAGACTAAACAACATGCTACTAACAAAACCAACAAGGGAATCAAAGATCAAATTAGGGCTTCCCTGGTGGCGCAGTGGTTGAGAATCTGCCTGCCAGTGCAGGGGACACGGGTTCGAGCCCTGGTCTGGGAAGATCCCACATGCCACGGAGCGGCTGGGCCCGTGAGCCACAATTACTGAGCCTGTGCGTCTGGAGCCTGTGCTCCGCAACAAGAGAGGCCGCGATGGAGAGAGGCCCGCGCACCGCGATGAAGAGTGGTCCCTGCTTGCCGCAACTAGAGAAAGCCCTCGCACAGAAACGAAGACTCAACACAGTCATAAATAAATAAATTAAAAAAAAAAAAAGATCAAATTAAAACATACCTTGAGACAAACAACACTGAAAACACAACCATACAAAATCTATGGTATGCAGCAAAAGCAGTTCTTAGAGGGAAGTTCATAACAATACAGGCCTTCCTCAAAAAAAAAAAAAAAAAAAAAACAAGAAAAATCTCAAATAAACAACCTAACCTACCACCTAAAAGAATTAGAAAAAGAACAAACAGTACCTAAAATCAACAGAAGGTAGGAACTAATAAAGATCAGGGAGGAAATAAATACAATAGAGATTTTAAAAAAAATTGATAAAACCAAGAGCTGGTTTTTTGAAAGGGTAAACAAAATTGACAAACTTCTAGCCAGGCTTACCAAGAAGAAAAGAAAGAGGGCCCAAATAAACAAAATAAGAAATGAAAAAGGAGAAATCTCAACAGATACTGCAGAAATAAAAAACCATAAGAGAATACTATGAACAATTATATGCCAACAAATTTGACAACCTAGAAGAAATGGACAATTTTCTAGAAACATACCACCCACCAAAATTGAATCAAGGAGAAATAGATTATTTGACCAGACTGATCACTAGAAGTGAAACAGAATCTGGAAAAAAAAAACACCAAACAACAACAAAAATAAAACCCCAGAAACTCCCTACAAACAAAATCCAAGACTAGATGGCTTCACAAGTGAATTCTACCAAACATGAAAAGAAGAACCTATACTGATTCTTCTCAAACTCTTCCAAAAGACTGAAGAGGAGGGAGCACTCCAAAGGACATTCTATGAAGCCACCATCAACCTGATACCAAAACCAGACAAAGATACCACCAAAAAAGAAAATTACAGGCCAATATCTTTGATAAATATAGATGCAAAAATTCTCAACAAAATATTAGCAAACCGAATCCAACAACACATAAAAAAGATCACACATGACGATCAAGTGGGATTCATCCCAAGTTCACAAGGGTGGTTCAACATATGCAAATCAATCAATGTAATACACTGCATTCACAAAAGAAAGGTAAAAAACCACATGATCATCTCAATAGATTTAGCATTTGACAAGATTCAACATCTATTCATGAAAGAAACTCTTACCAAAATGGGTATAGAGGGAACATATCTCAACATAATAAAAGCCATATATAATAAACCCACAGTCATAATACTTAACAGTGAAAAGCTGAAAGCCTTCCTGCTACAATGTGGAAAAAGACAAGGATGCCCACTCTCATCACTTCTATTCAACATAGTACTAGCCACAGCAACCAGACAAGAAAAAGAAATAAAGTGTATCCAAATTGGAAGGGAAGAGTTAAAACTGTCACTATATGCAGATAACCATAATACTATATAAAGGAAACCCTAAGGACTCCACACAAAATCTACTAGATCTAATAAATGAACTCAGCAAAGTAGCAGGATACAAGATTAACATTCAGAAATCGATTGCATTTCTTTAAACGCACAATGAAATATCAGAAAGGGAATGTAAAAAAAAAAACAACATTTTAAGATTGCACCAAAAAAACAAAAAAAAGCAAAAAACAATCTAGGAATAAACCTGACCAAGAAGGTGAAACATTAATAAAACTATAAAACATTAATAAAGGAAATATTAGAACTATAAAACATTAATAAGGAAATTAAAGAGGATTCAAAGAAATGGAAAGATATCCCATGTTCTTGGATTGAAAGAATTAATACTGTTAAAATGGCAATACTACCCAAAGCAATCTACAGATTTAGTGTGATCCCTATCAAATTACCCATGATATTTTTCAAAGAACTAGAACAAATAATCCAAAAATTTATAAGGAACCATAAAAGATCCAGAATTGCCAAGGCAATCTGAGGAAAAAAACCAAGCAGGAGGCATGACTCTCCCAAGACCTCAGAAAATACTACAAAGCTACAGTAATCAAAACAGTATGGAATTGGTACAAAAGCAGACATATGGATTAATGGAACAGAACAGAAAGCCCAGAAATAAACCCACACACCTACAGTCAATTAATCTTTGACAATGGAGGCAAGAATATAAAATGGGAATAAGACAGTCTGTTCAGCAAGTGGTGCTGGGAAAGTTGGACAGCTGCATATAAATCAATGAAGTTAGAACACACCCTGACACAATCCACAAAAAATAAAGTAAAAATTGCTTAAACACTTAAACATAAGACATGATACTGTAAAACTTACAAGAGAGCATAGGCAAAACATTTTCTGACATAAGTCTTACCAATGTTTTCTTAGGTCAGTCTCCCAAGGCAGGAGAAATAAAAGCAGAAATAAACAAATGGAACCTAATCAAACTTACAAGCTTTTGTGCAGCAAAGGAAACCATAAACAAAATGAAAAGGCAAAGTACAGACTGGGAGAAAATATTTGCAAATGATGCGACCAACAAGGGCTTAATCTCTAAAACATACAGCAGCACATAAAACTCAACAACAAAAAAACAAAAAAACCAATAAAAAAATGGGCAGAAGAACTTAATAGACATTTCTTGAAAGAAGACATACAGATGGCCAGCAGGCACATGAAAAGCTGCTCAACATCACTAATTATTAGAGAAATGCAAATCAAAACTACAATGAGGTACCACCTCACATGGGTCCGAATGGCCATCATTAAAAAGTCTACAAATAACAAATGCTGGAGAGGGTGTGGAGAAATGGGAACCTTCCTACACTCTTGGTGGGAATGTAAGTTGATTCAGCCACTATGGAAAACAGTATTGAGGTTTGCCAGAAAACTAAAAGTAGAACTACCATATGATCCAGCAATCCCATTCCTGGCATATACATGGACAAAACTCTAATTCAAAAAGATACATGCACCCCCATGTTCATAGTAGCACTATTTACAATAGCCAAGATATGGAAACAATCTAAATGCCCATTGACAGATGAATGGATAAAGAAGATGTGGTACATATATACAATGGGATACTACTCAGTCACAAAAAAGAATAAAACAATGCCATCTGCAGCAACATAAATAGACCTAGAGATTATCATACTAAGTGAAGTAAGTCAGAAAGAGAAAGACAAATAGCCTATGATATCACTTATATGTGGAATCTAACTAAAACATGGCACAAATGAACCTATCTACAAAACAGAAACAGACTCACAGATATAGGGAACAGACTTGTGGTTGCCAAGGGGGAGGAGAGGAAGGAGAGGGATGTACTGGGAGTTTGGGGTTAGTAGATAGAAATTATTGCATTTAGAATGGATAAACAAGGTCCTACTATACAGCACAGGCAAATATATCCAACCTCCTGGGATAAACCATAATAGAAAAGAATATAAGAAAAGAATGTACCAAGATATATGTGTAAAACTGAGTCACTTTGCTGTATGGCAGAAATTAGCACAACATTGTAAATCAACTATACTTCAATAAAAAAGAAAGAAAGAAAAGAAAGAAAAGAAAGAAAGAAAAGAAAGAAAGAAAGAAAGAAAGAAAGAAAGAAAGAAAGAAAGAAAGAAAGAAAGAAAGAAAGAAAGAAAGAAATGGGCAGAGGCCCCAAATAGGCATTTTTCAAAGAAGACATACAGATGGCCAACAGGCATAGGAAAAAATGCTCAACATCATTAACCATCAGAGAAATGCAAATCAAAACCACAATGAGATATCACCTCACACCTGTCTGAATGGCCATCATCAAAAGGAGAAGAAATAACAAGTGTTGGCAAGGATGTGAAGAAAAGGGAGCTCTCATGCACTGTTCATGAGAATGTAAACTGGTGCAGCCAGTATGGAAAACAATATGGAGGTTACTCAAAAAATTAACAATTGAACTACCATATAGTCCTGAAATTCCACCCCCTGGGTATTTATCTGAAGAAAATGAAAATATATATGGACCCCGATATTCACAGCAGCATTATTTACAATAGCCAAGATATGGAAGCGACCTAAGTGCCCATCAACAGATGAATGGATACAAATAAACACACACACACACACACGCTGGAATATTAGTCAACCATAGAAAAAGAATGAAACCTTGCCATTTGCAACAACATGGATGGACCTGGATGGTATTATGCTAAGTGAAGTTAAGTCAGACAGAGAAAGATAAATACTGTATGTTCTCACTTATATGTGAAACCTATAAAACAAAACAAATGAAAAAATGTAACAAAACAGAAACAGACTCACAGGTAAAGAGAACAAAGTAGTGGTTGCCAGAGGGAGAAGGGTGAAGGGAATTAAGAGGTACAAACTAGCAGTTATAAGATAAATAAGTCCCAGGGATGTAACGTACATCATAGGGAATACAGTCAATGTTTTATAATAACTTTGTGTGTAATGTACAAAATGTATCGAATCACTATGTTGTATACCTGAAACTAATACTGCAAGTCAACTATACTTTAATAAAAAAATTTTTAATTAACATTAAAAAAACACACTAGAAGGAATGAATAGCAGACTAAGTGATGCAAAAGAACACATAAGTGATCTGGAAGATAGAATAATGGAAATCATCCAAACAGAACAGCAAAAAAAATTCTTTTAATGGAAGAAAGTTAAGAGATCTATGGGATAATATTAAGTTTACAAATATCGGCATTGTAGAGGTCCCAGAAGGAGAAGGGGGGAGGGATCGAAAATGTATTTGAAAAACAAATATCTGGGTACAGGAAGCACAGAGGGTCCAAAACATTATGTCCCCCAAACAGACCCACATCAAGACATATCATAATTAAAATAGCAAAAGTTAAAGATAAAACACTTAAATCTCCACCCCAAAACTATTAGAACTAAGAAATGAATTCAGTAAAGTTGCAGGATACAAGATGAATATACAGAAATCTGTTGCTTTTCTATACACTAATAATGAACTATCAGAAAAAGTAAAAAAAAAGCCCATTTAAAACTGCATCAAAATGAGTATTCTAAAGGTGACAAATCTTAAATCTCCACCCCAAAACTATTAGAACTAAGAAATGAATTCAGTAAAGTTGCAGGATACAAGATGAATATACAGAAATCTGTTGCTTTTCTATACACTAATAATGAACTATCAGAAAAAGTAAAAAAAAGCCCATTTAAAACTGCATCAAAATGAGTATTCTAAAGGTGACAAGAGAAAAACAGAGTCGTATACAAGGGAATTCCCATAAGCTATCAGCCCATTTCTCTGTAGAAACATTGCAGGCCAGAAGGGAGTAACATGATATATTCAAAGTGCTAAAAGGGAAAAACCTGAAACGTAGGATACCCTACACAGAAAGATTATCATTTAGAATAGAAGGAGAGATAAAGTACTTCTCAGACAAGCAAAGATTAAAAGGGTTCATCAATACTAAACCTACCCTAAAAGACATATTAAGGGGTCTTCTCTAAGTGAAAAAGAAGAAAGAATCTATAGAAAAGGGAAAATCCCACTAGGAGAGCAAATATATAGTAAGGACTGAGGATCAACCACTTAAATAAGCCAGTATGAAGAGTAAGACAAAAAATTGTAAAACAATTGTAATTACAATAAACAATTAATGGATAAACATGAAGATGTAAAATATAACATCAAAAACACATTATGAGGTGGTGGGGACTAAAAACTGTAGATCTTTAGAATGTACTTGAACTTGACTACCAGTTTAAAACAAATAGATATAGTTATAGGTCAAAATATATGAACCCCATGGTAACCACAAATCAAAAACCTACAACAGATACACAAAAACTGGAAAGAAAGGAACAGAAGCATACAACTAAAGAAAATCATCAAACCACAAGAGAAGAAACAAAAAGAAGAAAAAATGAACAGAGAAGAACTACAAAAACAACTGGAAAACACGTAATAACATGACAATAAGTACATAACTATCAATAATTACCTTAAATGTCAATGGACTAAAAGCTACAATCAAAAGACATAGGGTGGCTGATTGGATAAAACAAAACAAAATGAAAAACAAACAAACAAACAAAAAAACAAGAACTATCTATACACTGCCTACAAGAGATTCACTTCAGAGCTAAAGATACACACTGAAAGTGAGGGTATGGAAAAGATATTCCATGCAAATGGAAATGACAAGAAAGTGGGAATAGCAATACTCATGTCAGACAAAATAGTCATTAAAAGAAAAGCTATAACAAAAGACAAAGAAGGGTATTATATAATGATAAAGAGATCAATACAAAAGAGGATATTACACTTGTTAACACACGTTCACCCAACACAGGAACACCCAAATATATGATGAAAATACTAACTTGGAGGGCCTTATGCTGAGTGAAATACGTCAGATAAAGAAAGACAAATGCTGTATGATATCACCTGTATGTGGAATCTAAAAAGTAGAACTAGTGAATATAGCAAAAAAGAAGCAGATTCACACATGTAGAGAACAAACTAGTAGTTACCAGTGTGAAAGTGGGGGTGGCAATATAGGAATGTGGGAGTGGGAGGTACAAATTATTGGGTGTAAGATAGGCTCAAGGATGTACTGTACAAAACAGGGACTACAACAAATATTTTTTGATAACTTTAAATAAAAAGTAACATTTAAAATTTCTATAAGAAAAAAGTTTTTAATTAAAAAATAAAAAATCATAAAGTTTAAAAATCACATGATCATCTCAACAGACGAAGAAACAGCATTTGACAAAATTCAGCACCCATTTATGATAAAAGCTCCCATCGAAGTGGGTATAGAGGGAACATATCTCAATAGACTAAAGGCCATTTATTACAAACCAACAGCTAACATCATACTGAACAGTGAAAAACTGAAAGTCTTTCCTCTAAAATTAGGAACCAGACAAGAATGCCCAGTCTTGCCATGTCTGTTTAACATAGATCTGTTTACCATAGTATTGGAAGTCCTACCACAACAATCAGACAAGAAAAAGAAATGCCATCCAAAATAGAATGGAAGTAGTAAAACTGTCACTTTTGGCATATGACATGATATTTTATATAGAAAACACTTAAATCTCCACCCCAAAACTATTAGAACTAAGAAATGAATTCAGTAAAGTTGCAGGATACAAGATGAATATACAGAAATCTGTTGCTTTTCTATACACTAATAATGAACTATCAGAAAAAGTTAAAAAAAGCCCATTTAAAACTGCATCAAAATGAGTAAAATACCTAGAAATAAACTTAACCGAGGAAGTGAAAGACCTCTACTCTGAAAACTATAGAATACTGGCGAAGGAAATTGAAGATGATACAAAGAAATGGAAAGATATCCTGTGCTCTTGGCTTGGAAGAATTAATACTGTTAAAATTTCCATACTATCCAAAGCAACCTACAGATTTAATGCAATTCTATTTTAAAAAACAATGACATTTTTCACAAAACTAGAACAAATCATCCTAAAATTCATATGGAACCACAAAAGATCCCGATTTGCCAAAGCAATCTTGAGAAAAAAGAATAAAACTGGAGAGATCACCCTCCCAGACATCAAAATATACTACAGAGTTACAATCAAATTAGCACGGTACTACCACAAAAAAAGACACATAGATCAATGGAACAGAATAGAGAGCATAAAAATAAACCCACATGCCTAAGATTAATTAATCTATGACAAAGGAGGCAAGAATATACAACGGAGGGAAAACAGTCTCTTCAAAACCTCGTGCTGGGAAAACTGGACAGCTACATGTGAAAAAGTGAGATTAGAACATTTCCCCACACCATACAAAAAAATAAACTCAAGATGAATTAAAGACTTAACCATAAGAACAGAAACCATAATACTCCTAGAAGAGAACATAGACAGAACACGCTTTGACATAAATTGTAGCAATCTTTTTTTGGATCTGTCTCCTTAGGCAACGGAAACAAAAGAAAAGAAAAGAAAGAAAAAGCAAGTGGGACTTAATTAAACTTAAAAACGTTTGTACAGCAAAGGAAACCATCAACAAAATGAAAAGACAACACCTAGAGAATGGGAGAAACTATTTACAAGTGATATGGCTGACAAGGGGTTAATATCTGAAATGTATAAACAGCTCATACAACTCAATATCAAAAAAAAAAAACCGCCAAACAACTCAATCAAAAAATGGGCAGAAGACCTGAATAGATATTTTCCCAAAGAAGACATACAGATGGCTAATAAGCACATGAAAAGATGCTCAATGTCACTATTTATTAGAGAAATGCAAAACAACAATGTGATATCACCTCACACTGATCAGAATGGCTATCATCAAAAAGTTTACAAATAGAGATTGGAGACTAGATGGTGAAGTAGAAGGACCTTCAGCTCACTTCCTTTTACAAGCACACCAAAATCACAACTAACTGCTGAACAGTCATTGATAAAAAAAAAATGGAACCTACCAAAAAAGATATTCTACATCCAAAGGCATAAAGAAGAAACCACAATGAGACCATGGCGGGGGGGCGGGGGGCACACTCATGATATAATCAAATCCATCCCCCCTCCCCAGGTGGGCGACCCACAGACTGGAGAATTATTATGGGGTGAGCCAAAAAGTGTCTTTGGTTTTTTTAAGTAAAAATAAAAGACACATTTTTTATTTTCACCAAGACCTTTATTGAACAATGTATTCACCTTTTTGTTCCACTACCTTCTGCCATTTTTCAGGCAACTTTATAATTCCATCTTCCCAAAACTTTTTATCTTTTTGAGAAAAGAACTGTTCCAGGTGCCTTTTACAGTCTTCAAGGGAATTGAAATTTTTTCCATTAAGAGTATTTTGTGAAGACTGAAATAAATGGAAATCCAAGGATGCAATGTCTGGTGAATACAGTGGATGAATCAGCACTTCCCAGCCAAGCTGGAACAGTTTTTGCCTGGTCATCAAAGAAACATGCGGTCTTGCATTATCCTGATGGAAGATTGTGCATTTCCTGTCGACTATTTCTGGACGCTTTTTGTTAAGTACCACTTTCAGTT
This sequence comes from Eschrichtius robustus, assembly GCF_028021215.1. Lineage (NCBI taxonomy): Eukaryota > Metazoa > Chordata > Mammalia > Artiodactyla > Eschrichtiidae > Eschrichtius > Eschrichtius robustus. The sequence goes on from NC_090836.1 coordinate 17,603,998, forward strand.
GGTCTAATTGGGACCAGTACTTGTTGGAATTAATTGTTTGGTTTTCCGGAAGTAGCTCATAATAGAGGACTCCCTTCCAATCCCACCATATACACAACATCAACTTCTTTGGATGAAGACTGGCCTTTGGTGTGGTTGGTCATGTTTCATTTTGCTTGCCGCATGATCTCTTCCATTCCCATTGTCGTACAGTATCCACTTTTCATAGCCCTTCACAATTTGGTTTAAAAACGGAGCATTTCATTACGTTTCAGTAGAGAATTGCATGCGGAAATATGGTCAAGAAGGTTTTTTTGGCTTAACTTATGTGGAACCCAAACATAAAAGCGATTCATATAACCACACTGGTGTAAATGATTTTCAATACTTGATTTGGATATTTTGATTATATTGGCTATCTCCCACGTGGTATAATGTTGATCGTTCTCAATTATTGTTTTGATTTGATCACTATCAACTTCAATTGGTCTACCAGATCATGGAGCAACAGCCAGCGAGCAATCCCCGGCACGAAACTTCGCAAACCACTTTTGACAAGTTCGATCTTCTCCATACACTGCACATATCTTTTTGTGTGTTTCAGTTACGTTTTACCCTTCTTAAAATAATACAGCATAGTATGCCAAAAATGTTGCTTTTTTTCTTCTATATTCAATATTAAAATGGCTACACAAAAATTCACCAATTTTGATAAGTCTTTTTTTAAATGCATGCTGGTATGACAGCTGTCACATACAATCTAAAAAAATTGTTTCAAATGAAGTTAAAGACAACTAAGTGCTACTAAATCCATCTTATGGAAAAGACTGAATGAACCTTTTGGCCTACACGATACATCCCAGAAGTTCTTCTACAGAGGTGAGAGTTCTGAGCCTTACATCAGGCTCCGTAGTCTGGGGGTCTGGCATCGGGAGGAGGTACTCCCAGAGCATTTGGCTTTGAAGGCCAGTGGGGCTTGATTGCAGGGACTCCACAGGACTCGAGGAAACAGAGGCTCCACTCTTGGAGGGTGCACACAAGGTCTCACACACACTGAGACCTAGAGCAAAAGCAGTGACTTTATAGGAGCTGGGCCAGACCTACATGCCGGTCTTGGACAGTCTCTTGGGAAGGAGTGGGGCAGTTGTGACTCATCCTGGGGACATGGACACTGGTGGCAGAGGTATAGGGGAATGTTCATCTGCATGGACTCTCACTGGGGGCTGATATCTTGCTTCGGTCATTAGCACCAAGACTTGGCCCCACCCAACAGCCTGTAGGCTCCAGTGTTGAGAGGCCAAACAACCATCAGTGTGCGAACATAGTACAACCCATCAGCACACAAGCTGCCTAAAGACTTCTTGAACCCACGGCTGCCTCTAGACATGCCTCTTGACCCGGCCCTGCCCACCAGAGGGTCAAGACCCAGTTCCACACAACAGTGGGCAAACACAGGCCCCTCCCACCAGGAAGCTTGCATATGGCTCTAGAACAGCCTTACCCACTAGGGCGGCAGAAACAGAAGCAAGAAAACTATGATCAAGCAGCCTGCAGAACTGAGTCTGCAAACACAGGTCAGAACCTACCCTGGGACCAGCTGGTCCCTGGCCCTTGAGTGATGAGAGGGGAGTGTAATTCTGTGGTATATAGGACATCCCCTACAGAGGACCACTTCTCCAAGGTCGAGAAAATGACTAACCTACCACATACATAAAAATACAAATAGAAATTTAGACAACATGAAATGGCAGAGGGTTAAGTTCCAGAAAAGGAAAAAGATAAAACCCCAGAAGAACAACTAAATGAAGTGGAGATAGGCAGTATTCCCAAGAAAGAGTTCAGAGAGTAATGAACATAAAGAGGATTCAAGAACTCTGGAAAACAATGGATGCACAGAGCGAGAAATTACAAGAAATCTTTAACAAAGAGTTAGAAAATATAAAGAACAACCAAACAGAGTTGAACAATACAATAACTGAAATGAAAAATACACTAAAAGGAATAAATAGAATAAATGGGCAAAAGAATGTATCAGTGAGCTGGAAGACGGATTGGTGGAAATCACTACTGCAGAACAGAAAAAAGAAAAAAAGAATGAAAAGAAATGTGGACAGTTTAAGAGACCTCTGGGACAACATCAAACACACTAACATTTGCATAATAGGGGTCCCAGAAGGAGAAGAGAGAGAAAAGGGCCTGAGAAAATATTTGAAGAGATAATAGCCCAAAATCTCCCTAACATGGGAAAGGGAAGAGTCACCCATATCAAGGAAGTACAGAGTCCCATACAGGATTAACCCAAAGAGGAACATGTCAAGACACAGAGTAATCAAGCTGACAAAAATTAAAGGTAAAGAGAAAATATTAAAAGCAACAAGGGAAAAGCAACAAATAACATACAAGGGAACTCCCATAAGGCTATCTGCTGATTTTTCAGCAGAAACTCTGCAGGCCAGGAGGGAGTGGCACAATATATTTAAAGTGATAAAAAGGAAAAACCTACAACCAAGAATGCTCTGCCCAGCAAGGCATGCATTCAGATTTGATGGAGAAATCAAAAGCTTTACAGATAAGCAAAAGCTTAAAGATTTCAACCACCAAACCAGCTTTACAAAAAATGCTAAAGGAACTTCTCTAGGAGGAAAAGAAAAGGCCACAACTAGAAACAAGAATATTACAAAATAGGAAAGGTCACCAATAAAGGCATACAGTAAAGGTAGGAAATCATCCACACAAAACTAAAAGGAAGATTAAAAGACAAAAATAATGAAATCATCTGTATGCTCAATAAGCAGTTAAGGGATATGCAAAACAATTAGATGTAAAATATGATAGCAAAATCAGTTATTGTGAGAAGAGGAGAGTACTAATGCAGGATATTTAAAATGCATTTGAAATTAAAAGATCAGCAACTTCAAACAATAATGTGTGTGTATACATATACATATACATATATATATGGACAGCTATACAAAAACCTCATGGTAACAGCAAACCAAAAATCTAAAATAGATATACACACAAAAAAGAAAAAGGAATACAAACACAACACTAAAGATAGTCATCAAATCACAAGAAATGAGAACAAAAGAGGAAAGGAAATAAAAGACCTACAGAAACAAATCCAAAACAATTTAAAAAATGGGAATAAAAACATACATATTGATAATAACCTTAAACAGATTAAATGCTCCAACCAAAAGACATAGATTGAAAGGATAAACAAAGAAGTTCCTACTGTATAGGGAACTATAGTCAATAGCCTGTGATAAAACATAATGGAAAAGAATATAAAAAAGAATATATATATGTAACTGAATCACTTTGCTGTACAGCAAAAATTAACATAACACTGTAAATCAACTATACTTCAATTTTAAATTTTTTTCTTAAATAAAATAAAATAAAAACCCCCCAAGGGAGAAAAAAAGACAGACTGGCTGAATGGATACAAAAACAAGACCCATATATATGCTGTTGACAAGGACTCACTTCATATCTAGGGACATGTACAGACTGAAAGTGAGGGGATGGAAAAAGGTATTCCATGCAAATGGAAATCAAAAGAAAGCTGGAGTAGCAATACTCATAGGACACACAATATAGACTTTAAAATAAAGACTGTGACAAGAGACAAAGAAGGACACTATATAATGATCAAGAGCTCAATCCAAGAAGAAGATATAACAATTGTAAATATATACGTACCCAACACAGGAGCACTTCAATATATAAGGCAAACGTTAATAGACATAAAAGGAGAAATTGACAGTAACACAATAACAGTGGGGAACTTTAACACCTCACTTTTATCAATGGACAGATCATTCAGACAGAAAATCAATAAGGAAACACAGGCCTTAAATGACCATTAGGCCAGATGTACTTAATTGATATTTATAGAGCATTCAATCTGAAAGCAGCAGAATACACATTCTTTTCATGTGCATGTGGAACATTCTCTAGGATAGATTACATGCTGGGCCACAAAGTAAGCCCTGGCAAATTTAAGAAAACTGAAGTTATATCAAGCATCTTTTCCTTCCAGAATGCTATGAGGCTAGAAATCAACTACAAGAAAAAAAACTGCAAAAAAAAAACAAACAAACACGTGGAGGCTAAACAATATATGCTACTAAACAAAGGATCACTGAAGAAACCAAACAGGAAATTAAAAAAAAATACCTAGAGACAAATGAAAATGAAAACACAATGATCCAAAACCTATGGGATGCAGCAAAAGCAGTTCTAAGAGGGAAGCTTATAGCAATACAAGATTGCCACAGGAAACAAAAAATCCAAATAAGCAACCTAATCTTACACCTAAAGCAACTAGAGAAAGAAGAACAAACCAAACCCAAAGTCAGTAGAAGGAAAGAAATCATAAAGATGAAAGAAGAAATAAATGAAATAGAGACTAATAAAATAATAGAAAAGATCAATGAAACTAAAAGCTTGTTCTTTGAAAAGATAAATGAAATTGATAAACTTTTAGCCAGATTCACCAAGAAAAAAACGGAGAGGGCCCAAAACACTAAATTCAGAAATGAAAAATGAGAATTTAAAACCAACACCAAAGAAATACAAAGGACCATAATACATAGACCATAAGACTACTACAAGCAAATATACACCAATAAAATGGACAACCTAGAAGAAATGGAAAATTCTTAGAAAGGTATAATCTCCCAAGACTGAACCAGGAAGAAACACAAAATATAAACAGACCAATTACAAGCACTGAAATTGAATCTGTGATTTAAAAACTCCCAAAAAACAAAAGTCTAGGATCAGAAGGTTTATAGGTAAATTCTACCAAACATGTATAGAAGAGTAACACTTATTATTCTGAAACTACTCCAAAAAACTGCAAAGGAAGGAAAACTTCTGAACTCATTCTATGAGGCCACCATCACCCTGATACCAAAACCATACAAAAAATACCACAAAAAAAGAAAATTACAGGCCAATATCACTGATGAAGTAGATGCAAAATTCCTCAAAAAAATACTAGCAAACCAAATCCAACAATACATTAAACAGATCATATGCCATGATCAAGTGGGATCATATGCCATGATAATATGCAAGGATTCTTCAATATCTGCAGATCAATCAATGTGATACACCACATTAACAAACTGGAGAATAAAAACCATATGATCATCTCAATGGATGAAGAAAAAGCGTTTCAAAAAATCAATATCCATTTATGATAAAAACTCTTCAGAAAGTTGGTATAGAGGGAACATACCTCAAAAGGCCATAAATGACAAAAACACAGCCAACATCATACTCAACAGTGTAAAGCTGAAAGCATTTACTCTAAGATCAGGAACAAGACAGGGATGTCCACTCGCACCACTTTTATTCAACACTGTTTTGCAAGTCCTAGCCATAGCAATCGTAGAAGAAGAAAGAAAAGGAATAGACATTGGAAAAGAACAAGTATAACAGTCACCATTTACAGATGACATAATAGTCTACATAGAAAATCCTAAAGTCACCACAAGAAAACTACTAAAGCTCATCAATGAATTTGGTAAATTTGCAGGATAAAAATTAATGCACAGAAATCTCTTGCATTCCTATACACTAACAACAAAAGATCAGAAAGAGAAATTAAGGAAACAATCCCATTTACCATCAAAATAAAAAGAATAAAATAACTAGGAATAAGCCTACCTAAGGAGGCAAAAGACCTGTACTCTGTAAACTGTAAGACACTGATGAAAGAAATTGAAGATGAAAAACAAATGCTTGAGAGGGTTTGGAGAAAAGGGAACCTTCCTACACTGTTGGTGGGAGTGTAAATTGGGGAAGCCACTATGGAAAACAGTATGTATGTGTCAAAAAACTAAAAATAGAGTTAGCATATGATACAGCGATCCCACTCCTGGGCATATATCCAGACAAAATTATAATTTGAAAAGATACATGCACCCTTATGTTCATAGCAACACTATTTACAATAGCCAAGACATGGAAACAACCTAAATGTCCATCGACATGAATGGATAAAAATGTGGTACATATATACAGTGGAATACTACTCAGCCATAAAAAAGAACAAAATAATGCCATTTGCAGCAGCATGGATGGGCCCAGAGATTATCATACTAAGTGAAGTAAGTCAGAAAGAGAAAGACAAATACCGTATAATATCACTTACATGTGGAATCTAAAATATGACACAAATGTACTTATCTATGAAACAGACTCACAGACATAGAGAACAGACGTGTGGTTGCCAAAGGGAGGGAGGGACATGGGGGAGGGATGGAATGGGAGTTTGGGATTTGCAGATGTAATCTATTATGCATAGAATGGATAAACAACAAGATCCTATATAGATCCTGTGTGTACAGCACAGGAAACTATATTCAATATCCTGTGATAAACCATAATGGAAAAGAATGTGAAAAATAATATATATATATATAAAACTGAATCACTTTGCTGTACAGCAGAAATTTTTTTGTTGTTAGAATTAATATAATGATTGTTTATATGCCCATACAGTACCTGATACCTAGGTAAGCACTTGATGAATTTTAAATCTCTTCTCTCTTAGGGTTTCCAAAGGGGAAGGGAGCAGGGAGGGATAAATTCAGAGTTTGGGATTAACAGATACACACTACTACATATTAATATAAAATAGATAAACAACAGGATTTACTGTATAACACAGGGAACTATATTCAATATCTTATAATAACCTATAATGGAAAAGAATCTGAAAAAGAATATATATGTGTATACAAATAACTGACTCACTCTGCTGTACACCTGAAACCAATACAACACTGTAAGTCAACTGTACCCCAACGAAAAATGTCTTCTCTCTTTTAAGTGGCACTATGTGGTAATTACAGAAAGTGCTTAAGAAGGGAAAGGTTTGTGTGTAATGAAGTAGTGAGAAAAGATTTTGCAAAGATATGGGACTTTAAGAAGGGAAAGATGAGCTCAATATCAATGCACTTTTTAAATAGATCTTTAAAATAAGTGAGGACCCCAGTTGCTAGACATTGACACTCTCTCAATGTGTCAATGTAGCTTTGTGAAGGAAAAAGGCAGGTCTGGAGAGTGTAGTGTAGAGCCTAAAAGCCTGTGCTTTGAATCTACAGATTCAATCCAATCCCTACCAAATTACCAATGGTATTTTTTACAAAACTAGAACAAAAAATTTTAAATTTGTATGGAAACACAAAAGACCCCGAATAGCCAAAGCAATCTTGATAAAAAGAAAAATGGAGCTGGAGGAATCAGGCGCCCTGACTTCAGACTATACTACAAAGCTACAGTCATCAGAACAGTATGGTACTGGCACAAAAACAGATATAAAGATCAATGGAACAGGATAGGAAGTCCAGAAGTAAACCCATGCACCTATGGTCAATTAATCTATGATGAAGGAGACAAGAATATACAATGGAGAAAAGATAGTCTCTTCAACAGGTGGTGCTGGAAAACTGGACAGCTACATATAAAAGAATAAAGTTAGAACATTCTCTAATACGACACACAAAAATAAACTCAAAATAGAATAAAGACCTAAGTGTAAGACCAGATACTATAAAACTCCTAGAGGAAAACAGGCAGAATGCTCTTCGACATAAAGCACAGCAATATCTTTTTGGATCCATCTTCTAGAGTAATGTCAATAAAAACAAAAATAAACAAATGGCACCTAATTAAACTTAAAATCTTTTGCACAGCAAAGGAAACCATAAACAAAATGAAAAGGCAACCCACAGAATGGGAGAAAATATTTGCAAACAGTGAGACCAACGAGAGATTAATTTCCAAAATGTATGAAGAGCTCATACAGCTCAATATCAAGAAAACCAAACAACCCAATTAAAAAATGTGTAGAAGATGTAAACAGTCTCCAAAGAACACATACAGATGGACAACAGACACATGAAAGAATGCTCAACATCACTAATTATTAGAGAAATGCAATCAAGACTACAATGAGGTATCACCTCATACCAGTCAGAATGGTCATCTCCAAAAAGTCTACAAATAAGAAATGCTGGAGAGGGTGTGGAGAAAAAGGAACCCTCCTACATCCTTGGTGGGAATGTAAATTCGTATAGCCACTGTGGAGAACAGTATGCGGGTTCATTAAAAAACTAAAAATGGAGTTACCATATGATCCAGTGATCCCACTCCTGGGCATATATCCAGACAAAACTATAATTAGAAAAGATACGTGCACCCCTATGTTCATAGCAGCACTATTTACAATAGCCAAGACATGGAAACAACCTAAATGTCCATCAACAGATGAATGGATAAAGATGTGGTACATATGTACAATGGAATACTACTCAGCCATAAAAAAAGAACAAAATAATGTCATTTGCAGCAATATGGGGGGACCTAGAGATTATACTAAGTGAAGTAAGTCAGACAGAGAAAGACAAATATTATATGATATCACTTATATGTGGAATCTAAAAAATAGTCCAAGTAAACTTATTTACAAAATGAAACAGACACACAGGCATAGGAAACAAACTTATGGTTACCAAAGGGGGAAGGGGGGAGGGATAAACTGGGAATATGGGATTAATAGATACACACTACCATATATAAAATAGATAAACAATAAGGATTTACTGTACAGCACAGGGAACTATATTCAATATATTTTAATAAACTATAATGGAAAGAATCCAAAAAGTATGTGTCTGTGTATATATATGTGTATATGTGTGTATATATATATATATATATATATATATATATATATATATACACACACACACACACACACACACACACACACACACACACATATAGTTATTTGGTTATGTATATAACCAAATAACTATACATATAACCAAATAACTATGCTTCAATAAAAATAAATAAATAAAGTGATTGTGTGATCCTTACCTCAGATAAGGAAGCAAATGAGAATGAGTGCTATGGGTTGAATTGTATCCCCCCAAAAGCATATACTGAAATCCTAGGCCCCTATATCAATGGATGCGCCCTTATTTGGAACCAAAGACTTTGCAGTTGTAATCAAGTTAAGATGAGGTTCTTACAGTAGACCCTAATTCAATATGACTGGTTTCCTTTTAAGAACAAGAGAAGACAGAGACACACAAGGAGAAGATGACCATGTGGCAATGGAGGCAGAGACTGAAGTGATGAACCTATAAGCCAAGGAATGCCAACAATTGGCAGCAAACGCCAGAAGACAGAATAGCCAAGGAAGGATTCTCTGCAGGTTTCACAGGGAGCACAGCTCTGCCCACACTTTGATTTTGGACTTCTCCCCTCCAGAACTGATAATAAAGTTCTGTTGTTTTAAGCCAGCCAGTTTGTGGTACTTTGTTACACAACCCTAGAAAACTCATTCATTCACGGTTAACTCATTTACGGTTGATTTTACACCACAGTGGCAGAGTTGAGTGACTGTGACAGAGATTGGCCTTCAAAACCTAAGCTATTTATTATTTGACCTTTTACGGGAAGTTTGCTGAACCCTGGTCTATAGTATAAAAGTAGGATATAATCCACTGCAAGGCTGTTTATGAGAAACTCTGAATATCATGTATAAAATAAGTATGATGTACATTCAAAATAGAAACATGAGCCATGGACTGAAGAGGTCAGAAAAGGAATCATGATAGAGAGTGAATTTGAGCAAGTTAGGAATAGACCAAATTACACTCTTGGGGTAAAATTGCACTTCGTGTTGAGAAAAAGTAGGCCTTTTGTGCTTTTTGGCTGGTAAACAGTGTCTCCCCTTCAATGCACCAATGGCCACCTGTCAGACACATCGAAAAGTCTAAGACCTGTTATGATGTTTGCTCACTATTTCTGATGGCAAAGGTTGGCTGTTGGCTAAAATAAAGTATTTGGTCTTTTAGACTCCAGATACACAGTTGCTTCACTAAAAGATTTCTTATTTCTTTATTTTCCTTGTATGTTTCTTTTTTCTTTTATAGTAAAATGTCTTATAATAATATTTGACTATTAATGAATGATCCTGACCATTATGTGAACTGAAATTATATGTGTAATGATGATAACTTTGTCATTTAGTACTTTGTTATTTGAAATGTATGTTTGAGTACATAATATAATTCTTAAACCACCTTGTGAATGTGTTTTTTTTTTTTTTTTAATAAAAATTCTCCTCACCAAGGAAGAAGTTGAGACTGTAAAGTGACCAGGCCATAGTCACAGCCATGTAAGAAAATGGTGGACCTTGGATGATTCTGGAAGCAAATTCATTTATTAGTATAAACCACATGCAAGCTAGTACTGCTCAAAATCCTCTCAAATGGTAGTCTCGAAAAAAGAATTTAATTGAATTGTAGAACGTCTTAGTGCAAGGAGTTCTCTTTTCTTAGAATTTATGTAGAATGAACAACTGAATGCCAAAATGTCAATGTTTTTCTTTCTTTTTCTACTTTTAAGATTCACAGAAATTGTGGGTGTGAGCAACTGATCATGTCTCTTTGAGAATTAACCATTTCTGGGAAGAACTCTGCAGAGCCTTGGTCCTCACCAGATCTGTGGTCCCGGCAGATTCTAGAAAGAATCCCAACGGGAAAAGAAACCATACAGAGATTTTAGTCCATGAGCTTTTTTTTTTTTTTTTAAAGAATTCCAGTGATGTCCTCAAGGAGCGGCTGGCTTAAAAATTTCTTGGAAGGAGAAGGAGAGATCTTTGTTACAAACTTCCGTCCCTCCTCCTGCTTCTGTTCCCTTACCCTCTGCCCCCTGCAGAGTTGTGTTTTCTGGGAATCAGCAAGTAAGATCACAAGTGGTCTTTTCTTTCTTCACTCTCTCCCATAAAGAAAGCTTTATCACGTGCGGCCTTAAACTTGCAGCAAATTGCAAAGAAATGGCTCAAAGGCATCAGCTCTTTCTGTGCCCTGGGAGCTGAGATGCACGTCAGTGGCTTTGCCAGCGTGGCCTGTTCCCTGCAGACTGCCAGAGAAAAGAGGCCAGGAGGAAAGAGAAAACAGAAGAGATTGGCCACGGGTGAGACCATGCCCTACATCTTTTCTTTCCGCTGATCTGCTCTGTGTCCAACCAGGCTCTCCCCACCTGACAAAACTGCTCAAAGCTGCTGTAGGATCCACCTGCTTCCTCTTTCAGTCTGTGGAGTGTGGTCCAGCCTCTTGCTGGGCACACTGAGAGGAACTGGCTGCGTGATCTCCACCTCCAGGTAAGATCTGGTTCTCTGCTTTCGTATTTTGTGATGATCACATCAGAGTCTCACAGGAGAGAAGTCAAAGAACCCTTATGTTCTGCACTGCATGTGTCTTATCCATAACACTTCTCATGAAACTTGTAGGGGCCCTTGTAAGGATGGTGGAAATGGGAGAGGATACTGGTTAAAGAAGTCAGATAAACTCAGATCTGGGTTCAAATTGTGATTCTGATGCTTGTTTGATGGGTTGTTTTGGACAAGTCACTTAACTGCTCTGAGTCATATGATTGTCTATAAAATGAGAATTATAATGCCAACCTTGTTGAGTTGTTTTAAGGATTAGCACAAAGTATATAAATCACCTGGTACATAAACAGTACTTACTAAATCTGCATCTGACACAATTACTTGCAGTGAGGCGATCAGCTTCCTACCAACACATACTCCTTAGAAAGGACCATGAGGTTATTTTCCCTCCTGAAGGGAGAGATCCTGGGGTCCACAAGACATAGCTTGTCTATGAGGTTTTCCTCATGTGAGATGACCAAGACAAGACAGTGATGGGAGTGGCTGCCTTTCTGACTTTGTCTTTGGGGTCCGTGGAGGCTGAGTGCTGGATGGAGTCTGTTACAGGATCAGGGCATGGAGGTCATGCTATTTGCACGATCCAACGACAACCTTCCTAGTGCACCTGTACTCTTTAAAGACTGGAGGACTGCCTTCCAAACCCCTGTGAACAGAGAATTCCATTTTTTGGAACTGAAGTGAAGAGAAACTGGCTGATTTTTCTCTGGCCTCCAGAGTAAGTAAAACTCCAACCCAGGGTGTTGGAGGAAAACTTTGTGGAAATCTGTTCAAGTGGTGGGAGAACAAGTAAGGATTTGACAAATGCAAATCCTGCTAAATAACTGCGTTCACTCTACTTCTGCAATTGTTAATGGGGGGGGGGGGGGAGAGAGAGAGCGCCCGCAAGCCTGGAGGCTCTCTCCATTCATGTCACTGAGCGTCGCCTTTCCCCTTCTTTTCACAGATGGATGAATAGCTCAGTGCTCAAAAACGTAGCCTAGCCTCCTTGAAACATACTATACTTGAGAGGATATGCAAATTAGCCATCAAGATGAAACTGTATTTTCAGTAAAACAATGTAGTGTCAGTATTTTAATCTGGATGTTATTTTGCCCTAACACAACATCAGCTAGGTGTTCTCTTGTTTTTATTATCACTTCTGGATTCGAGTTAGAGTGATTTTTGTGACAATACCTGTAAATATAAGAAGACATTGTGTTTTGATGTCCCAAGCTTTTAATATTATTTTCAACATTTTTTTCCCTCTTTAGCATTAGTATTCTAGATATGACCCTTTGAATTTTTAAAGATATTTTTAGTATAACTGATAGTGTATATTTTTTAATAGTGTTGCATTTATTAAAGAACACTCATCAATATACACATATTTTTATTTTCTTTTTCAATTCAGAGAGGGTCCTTAAGGAACTCTGGATTATCTTAATCCACTCTTCCTACTGCAGCCAAAGAGAGATTTTTTTTAAAAAAAACCTATTTATTTTACTTAATTTTTTAAAACATCTTTATTGGAGTATAATTGCTTTACAATGGTGTGTTAGTTTCTGCTGTATAACAAAGTGAATCAGCTATATGTATATATATATATCTCCATATCCACTTCCTCTTGCGTCTCCCTCCCACCCTCCCTATCCCACCCCTCTAGGTGGTCACAAAGCACCGAGCTGATCTCCCTGTGCTATGTGGCTGCTTCCCACTAGGTATCTATTTTACGTTTGGTAGTGTATGTATGTCCATGCCACTCTCTCACTTTGTCCCAGCTTACCTAACCCCCTCCCCCTGTCCTCAAGTCCATTCTCTACATCTGCGAATTTGTTCCTGCCCTGCCCCTAGGTTCTTCAGAACAATTTTTTGTTTTTTTTTTTTTTAGATTCCATATATATGTGTTAGCATACGGTATTTGTTTTTCTTTTTCTGACTTACTTCACTCCGTATGACAGTCTCCAGGTCCATCCTCCTTGCTACAAATGACTCAATTTCATTTCTTTTTATGGCTGAGTAATATTCCAATGTATATATGTGCCACATCTTCTTTACCCATTCATCTGTTGATGGACACTTAGGCTGCTTCCATGTCCTGGCTACTGTAAATAGAGCTGCAGTGAACACTGTGGTACATGACTCTTTTGGAATTACGGTTTTCTCAGGGTATATGCCCAGTAGTGGGATTACTGGGTCATATGGTAGTTCTATTTTTAGTTTTTTAAGGAACCTCCATACTGTTCTCCATAGTGGCTGTATCAATTTACATTCCCACCAACAGTGCAAGAGGGTTCTCTTTTCTCCACACCCTCTCCAACATTTATGGTTTGTAGATTTTTTGATGATGGCCATTCTGACTGGTGTGAGGTGATACCTCATTGTAGTTTTGATTTGCATTTCTCTAATGATTAGCGATGTTGAGCAACCTTTCATGTGTTTGTTGGCAATCCATATATCTTCTTTGGAGAAATGTCTGTTTAGGTCTTCTGCCCAGCTTTGGATTGGGTTTTTTGTTTTTTTGATATTGAGCTGCAGGAGCTGCTTGTATATTTTGGAGATTAATCCTTTGTCAGTTGCTTCATTTGTAAATATTTTCTCCCATTCTGAGGGTTGTCTTTTCATCTTGTTTATGGTTTCCTTTGCTGTGCGGAAGCTTTTAAGTTTCATTAGGTCCCATTTGCTTATTTTTGTTTTTATTTCCATTTTTCAAGGAGGTGGGTCAAAAAGGATCTTGCTGTGATTTATGTCATAGAGTGTTCTGCCTACGTTTTCCTCTAAGAGTTTTATAGTGTCTGGCCTTACATTTAGGTGTTTAATCCATTTTGAGTTTTTGTGTATGGTGTTAGGGAGTGTTCTAATTTCATTATTTTACATGTAGTTGCCCACTTTTCATAGCACCACTTATTGAAGAGGCTGTCTTTTCTCCATTGTATGTTCTTGCCTCCTTTATCAAAGATAAGATGGCCATATGTGCATGGTTTATCTCTGGGCTTTCTATCCTGTTCCATTGATTTATATTTCTGTTTCTGTGCCAGTACCATACTGTCTTGATTACAGTAACTTTGTACTATAGTCTGAAGTCAGGGAGCCTGATTCCACCAGCTCCGTTTTTCTTCCTCAAGATTGCTTTGGCTGTTCGGGGTCTTTTGTGTTTCCATAAAAATTGTGAAATCTTTTGTTCTAGTTCTGTGAAAAATGCCATTGGTAGTTTGATAGGGATTGCATTGAATCTGTAGATTGCTTTGGGTAGTACAGTCATTTTCACAATGTTGATTCTTCCACTCCACGAACATGGTATATCTCTCCATTTGTTTGTATCATCTTTAATTTCTTTCATCAGTGTCTTATAGTTTTCTGCATACAGGTATTTTCTCTCCTTAGGTGGGTTTATCCCTAGGTATTTTATTCTTTTTGTTGCAATGGTAAATGGGAGTGTTTCCTTAATTTCTCTTTCAGATTGTTCATCATTAGTATACAAGAATGCAAGAGATTTCTGTGCATTAATTTTGTATCCTGCTACTTTACCAAATTCATTGATTAGTCCTAGTAGTTTTCTGGTAGCATCCTTAGGATTCTCTATGTATAGCATCATGTCATCTGCAAACAGTGACAGCTTTACTTCTTCTTTTCCAGTGTGGACTCCTTTTATTTCTTTTTCTTCTTTGATTGCTGTGGCTAAAACTTCCAAAACTATGTTGAATAATAGTGGTGAGAGTGAGCAACCTTGTCTTATTCCTGAACTTAGTGGAAATGGTTTCAGTTTTTCACCATTGAGAATGATGTTGGCTGTGGGTTTGTCATATATGGCCTTTATTATGTTGAGGAAAGTTCCCTCTATGCCTACTTTCTGGAGGGTTTTTATCATAAATGGATGTTGAATTTTGTCAAAAGCTTTTTCTGCATCTATTGAGATTATCATATGGTTTTTATCCTTCAATTTGTTAATATGGTGTATCACATTGATTGATTTGCATATATTGAAGAGTCCTTGCATTCCTGGGATAAACCCCACTTGATCATGGTGTATGATCCTTTTAATGTGCTGTAGGATTCTATTTGCTAGTATTTTGTTGAGGATTTTTGCATCTATGTTCATCAGTGATATTGGCCTATAGTTTTCTTTCCTTGTGACATCTTTGTCTGCTTTTGGTCTCAGGGTGATGGTAGCCTCTTAGAATGAGTTTGGGAGTGTTCCTCCCTCTGCTATATTTTGGAAGAGTTTGAGAAGGCTGAGAATGTCCTCAATTCTTTTCATTCTTTTTTCTTTATTCTGCTCTGCAGTAGTTACTTCCACTATTTTATCTTCCAGGTCACTTACCTGTTCTTCTGCCTCAGTTATTCTACTATTGATTCCTTCTAGAGAAGTTTTAATTTCATTTATTATGTTGTTCATCATTGTTTGCTCTTTAGTTCTTCTAGGTCCTTGTTAAATGTTTCTTGTATTTTCTCCATTCTATTTCCAAGATTTTGGATATCTTTACTATCATTACTCTGAATTCTTTTTCAGGTAGACTGCCTATTTCCTCTTCGTTTGGTCTGGTGGGTTTCTACCTTGCTCCTTCATCTGCTGTGTGTTTCTCTGTCTTCTCATATTGCTTAACTTACTGTGTTTGGGGTCTCCTTTTCGCAGGCTGCAGGTTCATATTTCCCATTGTTTTTGGTGTCTGCCCCCAGTGGCTAAGGTTGGTTCAGTGGGTTGTGTCGGCTTCCTGGTGGAGGGAACTGGTGCCTGTGTTCTGGTGGATGAGGCTGGATCTAGTCTTTCTAGTGGGCAGGACCACGTCCGGTGGTGTGTTTTGGGGTGTCTGTGAACTTATTATGATTTTAGGCAGCCTCTCTGCTAATGGGTGGGGTTGTGTTCCTGTCTTGCTGGTTTTTGGCATGGGGTGTCCAGCACTGGAGTTTGCTGGTTGTTGAGTGGAGCTGGGTCTTAGCATTGAGACGGAGATCTCTAGGAGAGATCTTGCTGATTGATATGACATGGGGCCAGGAGGTCTCTGGTGGACCAATGTCCTGAACTCAGCTCTCCCACCTCAGAGGCTCAGGCCTGACACCTGGCCAGAGCACCAAGACCCTGTCAGCCACACGGCTCAGAAGAAAAGGGAGAAAAAAAGAAGAAGAAAGAAAAAAAATAATAAAATAAAATATATAAAGTTATTAGAATAAAAAAGTAAAAAAGTAATTAAAAAGAGGAATAGAGCAACCAAATCAACAAACAAATCTACCAATGATAATAAGCTCTAAATACTAAACTAAGATAAACATAAAACCAGAAACAAATTAGATGCAGAAAGCAAATCCCAAGTCTACAGTTGCTCCCAAAGTCCACCGTCAATTTTGGGATGATTTGTTGTCTATTCAGATATTCCACAGATGCAGGGTACATCAAGTTGTTTGTGGAGCTTTAATCCGCTGCTTCTGAGGCTGCTGGGAGAGATTTCCCTTTCTCTTCTTTGTTCGCACAGCTCCTGGGGTTCAGCTTTGGATTTGGCCCCGCCTCCGCATGTAAGTCACCTGAGGGCGTGTGTTCTCCACCCAGACAGGACGGGGTTAAAGGAGCAGCTGCTTAGGGGGCTCTGGCTCACTCAGGCCGGGGTGGGGAGAGTGGGGAGGGGTACTGAATACGGGGTGAGTCTGCGGCGGCAGAGGCCGGCGTGACGTTGCAACAGCATAAGGCGTGCCATGTGTTCTCCTGGGGAAGTTGTCCCTGGATCACGGGACCCTGGCAGTGGTGGGCTGCACAGGCTCCCGGGAGGGGAGGTGTGGAGAGTGACCTGTGCTTGCACACAGGCTTCTTGGTGGCTGCAGCAGCAGCCTTAGCCTCTCATGCCCGTCTCTGTGGTCCGTGCTGATAGCCGCGGCTTGTGCCCATCTCTGGAGCTCGTTTAGGCCGTGCTCTGAATCCCCTCTCCTCACGCACCCCGAAACAATGGTCTCTTGCCTCTTTGGCAGGTCCAGACATTTTCCCAGACTCCCTCCCGGCTAGCTGTGGCGCACTAGCCCCCTTCAGGCTGTGTTCACGCAGCCAACCCCAGTCCTCTCCCTGGTGTCTGACCACCGAAGCCCGAGCCTCAGCTCCCAGCCCCCACCAGCCTTCGTGGGTGAGCAGACAAGCCTCTCGGGCTGGTGAGCGCTGGTTGGCACTGATCCTCCATGTGGGAATCTCTCCGCTTTGCCCTCTGCACCCGTTGCTGCGTTCTCCTTGGTGGCTCCAAAGCTTCCCCCCTCCCCCACCCCATCTCCACCAGTAAAGGGCCTTCCTAGTGTGTGGAAGCTTTTCCTCCTTCACAGCTCCCTCCCACTGGTGCAGGTCCCGTCCCTATTCTTTTGTCTCTGTTTTTTCTTTTTTCTCCTTGTCCTACCCAGGTATGTGGGGAGTTTCTTGCCTTTTGGGAAGTCTGAGGTCTTCTGCAAGCATTCAGTAGGTGTTCTGTAGGAGTTGTTCCACATGTAGATGTACTTTTGATGTATTTGTAGGGAGGAAGGTGATCTCCACGTCTTACTCCTCTGCCATCTTGAAGGTCCCCTCCCCGATAGTGTATTTTATTATTAAACAATTTATTTGCATTTTCTGTTCACTGGGTTTAATATTATGACTGAACAGAAATAATATATCTGAATTCCTAAAACAGTAGGCCAGCTTGTGTTACATAGTTTAATTTGTGGAAGAGAATTGCATTTTACACTATAAATTTGATGTTATTTATTTTGTATTTTAAAAATCTTTCTGGTATGTATTTCTTGCTTTGTGATATTTCTATATCTTTTATATTTAAAATATTTTTTTCGTATAAGAAATGTACATTCATTATAGAAAAATTAGAAAATATGGATACACAAAACATTTTAAAAAAATCGTCTGCAGTGTCACCAGCCAGAAATAATGTGTTAACCTATTCTTTATAAACTTTCTGAAGCTTTGCTTCTATGTATACACACCTGTGAATGTATGTGTGTTTCTATTATAAAATAGAGTGTTATATATATATTGCTTTGAAGTCTTGTATTTTTAAAATCAACTCTGTAATAAAAATAGTTCTATATGACTATATTTACTTCTTTACACTAATTTCTAATGGTTTCAAAGATTTCATTGTGTGAGTATACCATAATTTGTTGGACATTTAGGTCTTTTTGTTGTTTTGATTTTTTTAAAATTTTTTATAAGCAATGAGTCTCTACAGGATTTTAATTAAAGGTACTCAGTATTTTTGTAGTAAAGAGACCTATTCAATCCATTGCTTCCCAAATACCCTTTCACTGTTCTGGCAAAATATTTTTCTGAAAACCTAGTTTTAGTGATTCAGTGGATATAGGAAGTTGGCTGTTGGTATCAATATCTATATACTGAATTTCTTAGTTTTTTTTTTTTTTTGAGTCATGAATGGCTGTTGACTTTTATCACCTGACGTATTGCATCTACTGAAATTTTATTATTTTTCATTTTGAATTTCTTCTAGCTTTATTGAAATGTGACTGACAATAAAAATTGTATATATTTAAGGTATACAATGTGATGTTTTGATATACATATGTAACATTTTGAATTTTTTTTAATTAATTTATTTTATTTATTTATTTTTGGCTGCATTGGGTCCTCACTGCTGTGCACCGGCTCTCTCCAGTTGCAGCAAGCGGGGGCCACTCCTCGCCACAGTGCACGGGTCTCTCACCGCAGTGGCCTCTCCCGTTGCAGAGCACGGGCTCCAGAGTGCAGGCTCAGGAGCTGCGGCACATGGGCCCAGCCGCTCTGTGGCATGTGGGATCCTCCCGGACCAGGGCCTGAACCCACGTCCCCTGCATTGGCAGGCGGATTCCCAACCACTGCACCACCAGGGAAGCCCCAACATTTTGAATTTTTAATGTGATGATTTAGGTGAACAAACTTCCTAATTAATCAATTGTTATATTTTTAAAAAATCTTAATTATAGAATTTTAATTAATTTGTATTTGCTAGTATTTTATTTAGGATTTTAGCATCTTTAGGTTGGCTCTGCAGTTTTCCTTTTTGTGTTGTCTTAATGAGATTTTGTTATCAAGATAATTCTGGCTTGGTCAAATGAATGGAGACTATTAGCATCTGTTTCCATTATCTGCTATTTTTCCTTGAAGGGTATTCCTTGATAAAGCACTCCAGTTACACCATCTATCCTTACTATTTTTATTTAGGGAATAGTTTTAGAGTATTTTTGTTAATGTCTTCCCTAGCTATGTTTCTCTCCTGGTTTGTATCAATACAGATAATTTATATTTGCTAGAAAGTTATCCATTTTGTCAAGACTTTATAGTTATTTCTATATATTTTGCATAATTTTTATTTTGTATTCTCCTAAACATCTGTGTTTAGATCTTACTAATACTGTATTCCTGTATCTTTGTCTTTTGCTCTTGTTTAGAATTCTCTGCTCTTCGTTTAGCTTTTTGGCTTTAAAATTTTTTCTGTTTTCCTCACTTTCCTTTGTCCATTTTTAAAAAGTAAATTTAGGCATGTTTATGAAATTGAATAATCTAAAAGTCTAATAACAAGTTTAAAAACAAAGAACAAAACAGGTCCTTGCCCTATGCTTCTCAACCCATTTCTCACTCCCTCCACTTTTAAATCTTTCAGGTCTTTCTTCTGATATTTAGCTCCATATTTCAAAATAAATTGTGTATACTGCTATTTCTTGATTTTTCAGTTTGAGACATTATCTATGAATTCAAACTATGAAAGACGAGGTTGAGTAAACACAGAACATGCATTATATAAAGTCAAGATAATAAACACACAGACAGAATAACTCTAAACTTCTACCACAGTACATTAAGTTTTACCCTGATGTTATTCTTTCAGTTAGTGTGATGGGAATACAGAAGATCTCTATAAATGTACAAATGCATCATCTGGTAAACATTAGGGTGATCCAGAAGTTATTTTACTTTTAAATCCCTTCACTTAGATTACTTTATCAGGCAGGCACTGAGCTATATGGAATCCTAAAGAAGTGGGTGCATAGGATATGTAAATATTGATATGAACAAAAAGAAAATAGGTTCAGATTATGTGAACTTGTCCAGGGCTTGGTAAGGACAAGGGAAGGTGGGAAATTAAACATAGGAAGGAAGGCATCTTTCTTACTTTAAGGCAGGCCAAAGACTACTTTTGGCTGAATGAAATCTAAGCCTGAGGCATAAATCATGCTGCTTCCCTACTTGTCAAGCTAAAATGATACACAGATTGGTCTTTTTTTTTTTTTTTTTTGCCTTATTTTAAGCCTTACTTTGGATGCTACAAACGTATAAGAATCACAGTGTGATATAGGCATCTACCAGGGGCATCAATCTTTTCTATTCATTCTGCTAAGATAATAGATTTAAAGGCTTTAAAGACTTAATTCTAATGAATCAATATTCAAATGGCTGAATTCCTCTTCTTCCTTTCCTGCTTGCTTCTAGTTTAAGCTGGCAAGACCACAAAGTTAGCAAAATTCTTCCTCGTTATTTATTCCAAAGGCAACATTTAAATTTATTCTTTGCTATAATGAGGCTTAAACTGGAGGGATTGAGAAAGAATGCTGGCTACAGAGTCCCAAGAGCAGGATTGCTTAATCAGATATCCTGCTCGATTTTAATTGAAAAACTTTGCCAACTTACTGTGGTAAAATGAGGGAACTTCACATCAAGTTATGTCTACAGAATTGTGATCTATTGTGAAATAAAAACATTACCTAATCAACTGCATGGGTTTGAATTAATTTTTTTTTTTTTACTTTAAAAATCAACTTTGACAGATCAGAGTCAAGGAATGTTTTCATAATGGACACTTCATCCAAAGAAAATATCCAGTTATTCAGCAAAAATTCAATGCAACCTGTTGGGAGGCCTTCCTTTAAAACAGAATATCCCTCCTCAGAGGAGAAACAACCCTGCTGTGGTGAACTAAAGGTAACAAACGATTAAATGATAAACAACCATAAGTGCTTAACTAAAGAGGTCAGAGAATTTGCTGGAGTCCATGCTCTCAGTTCTTGATCCAGTTATTTTCTACACACTATAGCTAGAAGGGAGAAATTTTTTCCACTTTAAAAAGTGATCTTAGATGCAATTTATGAAAACCACACTTTGCTGGGCAGTGAAAGCAATCTTTGCCTGACTATGTAGGTTAAATTACTAAATATTACTTTCCTGGCTCACTTGAATGCCCCTCCGAAACAGAAAGGAGAGAGGTAATGATATTTATTAAATATCTACCATGTACCAGATGTTATGCTGTGCACAGTTGTAACATTTAATCTATGAAACATCCATATTATTCCCATCCTATAAATGAAAAATTTGACTTTCCTGGCCACACAGTAAGGGACAGGGTTCCCTTTTAAGTGGTGCTCAACGTGACTCCAAGCTCCTATACTTTCCTTGCATCAAATATTCACTCAACAAATACATATGTGTTTTTTTTTTTTTTTCATATAATCTGCCTTATGGATACTCCATCACAGACCCAGGTCTAGCAAAACACACAAGCCAGATATCAAAAAAAAAATTTTTTTTCATTGAATAAGAATTTGAGTATGAATTTAACTTGAATATGAACTTAAACACAAAGAACAGTAGTTCTACTTTTTCAGTCTGTTATGTTCCCTGCTAGGACATTAACCATTGCTGTGAAATACACAATAATGAGTATTAGACTTGTGATAAGATGTTAAGTATTTGGTTTATGGTTTTTGTTTTATTTTCTTACCTTTCAATGGCTCCTTCCTCTCTCTGCTTCCCCATGCAATGAATCTTCTTTTCAAAGCCAAGACACCTTTGAATGTCCTTTGGGGGAGAGGGGGAGAAAAGGGGAAAAAAAGGAGTTCAACATACATTATGAATGAAAATCTATTTGAATTTTGAGAACTCTACATGAGCTTGAGGTGGGAAGAAGCCTATTACTTTGCTTGAATGAAATCTTCAATGGTAACAGGCTTGTTACCTGGTTCGTGGTTTGTGTTTTTGTCTCTCTGTTTAGTAAATTTCCAGTCATGCGTCAGGCTGGAGTTAGACTAAGTGTGACCTGTCATATTTTTCAGGTGTTCTTGGGTGCCCTGTCTTTTGTTTACTTTGCCAAAGCACTGGCAGAAGGCTACCTGAAGAGTACCATCACTCAGATAGAGAGAAGGTTTGATATCCCTTCTTCACTGGTGGGAGTTATTGATGGTAGTTTTGAAATTGGTAGGTATTGCAGATGCCTGACTTTACTTTTAAGTACAAGGTGTCTAGGCATGACTAAATGACATCCTCACTGCATTCTGTTGTCTGCTAAGATCAGACTCTATCTGTAAAATCTTATTCAGACAGAATTTGCCATGGCCTTGTGCTACAGTACAGGCAATTTGTTCTCGCCCAGCAAACAGCAATTAACTGCCTGCCCCAGGTGTTCACTATTATATGACTCACACAAGTTTTCAATCAGAGTGAGACTTTTCTAGGAGAGAGCGTGAGATGCCGCTGGTATTTTGAGTTAAAAGTATGTAGGAAATGTCCTTACAAAAGAGTTATACATCCTGGAAGCCCTGTGATTCAAAATTTGGAAGAATCCAAAGAAGCTCTAGAAAAATATCCTGTAATGATTTAAGAAGAAGTTAAACTATAAAAGGGGTTTTTCTGCCCAGTGGCCTAGAAAGAAGATAAAGGGATTCTATTAACAAGAACACTAGAGCAAAGCAGGCAATAAAAATTCTACTCTCCGGGGTCTTTGGTTAGCCATTGACTGTACACTTTGAACTTGAAAAGACCAAGTGATTTTCGTCACTGTTTTGGAAGTACTTTAAAGAGTGTAATCCCACTTAGCTTCCTGAGTTGATAAACTAAGGGGCTTTGATTCCTTCTTGAAGTAAACAAAATTAATAGTCTCTGTGGTCCTTTCTGCCTGTTGAGACTCAAATATATGCTATAGTAAAATCTCTAATGGCTCCAGGTTCACCTTCACTTAAACCTTCAGAAGAGTGAAGGAATATATCTCAGCTCTTCAACAATTACTTTTTTAGCTCTGTTGGGCTGCACCCGCAGGCCAGCAAGCCCTGTGCTTGTCCAGCTTCAAGACCGAAGAAAGAACTCAGAGTTAGCGACAGAAACATCAATGGTTTAACGGATAGGGGGAACTTACACGTCTGAAGCAAGGTCCTGGAGCAACACGCCACCGTGTACGACTGAGGGCAGGCAGGACATGGCGCCAGTTTTCGCTCCCAGGGAGGAGGGGGAGATTCCCAGTTATAGGGGGAATTGACTTCAGGTTGGCTCATTGGTTACCAGGGAAACCAGTAGGTGGCACGCCCCCTCACTGCCGCTTTGACAAGCTATCCTAGTGGAGATGTTCTGATCTAAATTTAGAACAATCACTAGCTGAAGGGGCAAGTATACAGGAAGGTCGGTAGTGTGAGTAGGGTGTAGATGAAGCAGGCGCTGATTGAGCAGGGAATGTACAGAGAGCAAAAGAAGAGCCATCTTGGGTGGCCTGATGATACAAGTTCATACTGTATATATCAGTTCTTACCCTAAATATCAGAGAAAGAATTAAAAGAGTGAATAGGTAACCTTTTACCTTCAGGCTTTTGCTTCCCAAATCCATCTTTCATCACCCTACCAGAAAAAGATTTCTTGGTTCAGTGTTAGTCAAACATTAATGTTCACGCAAATGACTGGACAATTGTGTTAAAATGCATAGACTGATTCTGTAGGAAGGGAAATAAGATCCTGCATATCTAACAAGCCTCCAATACGATGTTGATGCTATTCATCAATGGGCTGCACTTTGTGTAACAAGTTTCTAAAACACCTGATCATATCACTACCTTGTGTAAAGTAATTAGAGAGGCCTGGATAGTTGATTTATTCCTTGATGACTGCCCTGCCTACAACCCTAAATGGAATGAAAGTCCATGGAGAGTCAAGGTAAGGGTAACACTGCATCAGGAGAGGAAACAAGTAAGTATGAAGAGGAAGCTGGGTGCAGATCAAAAGAATAAATCAGACTTACAGAAAGAAGGAGAAATGAGCAGATAGAAAATTACATATGAAGTGATTCATTGATTATTGCTCACTCTAGATTATAGTATAAAAACATTTTGTAGCTGAAGAGACTTGGGAAGAATCTGGTCCAAATTTTTCTTAGATTCCCAGACCCCAATGCAAAACTTGAGAGGATCTATATTTAATAGAGGGTACTAATGTTGCACAGGAAGTAAAGAAGGGCCCTGAGTCTAAATTCATATTAATTCTTCCAGACCATTCTAAGGATAGAAATTGTTTATTGGATTAGATGTAATAAAAGTCCTCTGACTTCCATCGCAAAACTTTACCCCAAACATCACAGGTTCGCCCTAGTTATTTGCAATCCCTAGTTTTCCAGAAAAGTGGGTTTCCTGACCATAATTTTAATGTACTCCTTTTGCCTCTCTTCACATTCCTTCCTTCCAGAGTTCTGGACCCATTCCCACCCTCTGTCTCTAGCTTTAAATTCTTCTATTTTTTTGCAGAACAATTTCATTTACCCTTTGACATCAATTGGCATTATCATCTAACATCTGCCTACTGGACACTCAATTTCTTCCCAAGTAAAGTATTTTCTTGTAACAAGGACTCTTTCTCCAAAAATGACAGAGAGTTTCCAAGAAAATAAAATGTTTTCTTATCAAGACCTACTAATATTTGCAGATATTAATTCTTTGTTTCAAATATTTTTCCATGTAATTTCTTCTAAATATTTAAAACTTTTGCTTTTTACATTTTAGTATTTAGTCAACTTGACATAGATGTTTTCAGATACACTTTGTTTTTTAAGGCAGTTTGGGGTTCACAGCAAAAGTGAGCAGAAGTACAAAGATTTCCCATAAACCCCTTGTCCCCACACATGCACGGCCTCCCCCATTATCAACATACCCCACCAGAGTGGTACATTCATTACAGTTGATGACCTACAGTGATACCTCATTATCATCCACAGTCCAGAGTTGACGTTAAGGCTCACTCTTGGTGTTGTATACTCTGTGGGATTGAACAAATGTATAATGACATGTATCCACTATTATAGTATCATACAGAGCACTTTTAATGCCCTAAAAATCCTCTGTGCTCTGCCTATTTATCCATTCCTACCCCCAACCCCTTGGCAACCACTGATCTTTTTACTGTCTCCATAGTTTTGCCTGCTTCAGAATGTTATATAGTTGGAATCATACAGTATGTAGCCTTTTCAGATTGGCTTCTTTCACATGGCAATAAGCATTTAAGGTTCTTCCATGTCTTTTCATGACTGGATAACATTTCTTTTTAGCACTGAATAATAATCTATTTCTGAATGGACCTTAGTTTATTTATCTATTCATCGAGTGAAGAACTTCTTGATTGCTTCCAAGTTTTGGCAACTATAAAGAAAGCTACTATAAACATCTGTGTGTGCAGATTTTTGTGGGGACATAAATTTTCAAGTCTTTTGGGTAAATACCAAGGAGCATAGTTGCTGGGTCTTATGGGCAGAATATGTTTAGTTTTGTAAGGTACCACCAAATTGTCTTCCAAAGTGGCTGTACCATTTGGAATGAGAGTTCAACAATAAATGAGAGTTCTTGTTGCTCCACACCCTCAGCAGCATTTAATGTTTTGGATTTTGACCATTCTAATAGATATGTAGTGGTGTTTCATTGTTTCTTAATTTGCAGTTTCCTGATGACATACGATGCTGAACATCTTTCTGTGTGTTCATTTGCCATCTGTGTATCTTCTTTGGTGATCTGTCCATCGAGGTATTTGGTCCATGTTTTAAACAGGTTGTTTGTATTCTTATTGTTGGGTTTTAAGAGTTCTTTGTGTATTTTGGATAGCAGTCCTTTATCTGATATGGTTTTTGCAAATATTTTCTCTTGGTATGTGGTCTGTCTTTTAAGTCTCTTAACATCATCTTTCATAGAGCAGAAATTTTTAATTTTAATAAAGTCCAGCTTATCAATTTTTTCTTTCCTGGATTGGGCTTTTGGTGTTGCATCTAAAAAGTCATCACCAAACCCACGGTCTTCTAGGTTTTCTCTTATGTTATCTTCTAGAAGTTTTATAGTTTTGCATTTTACATTTAGGTCTGTGATCCATTTTGAGTTTATTTTTGTGAAGACTGTAAAGTCTGTGTCTAGATTCAGTTTTTTTGTTTTCTTTTTTTTGCATGTGGATGTCAAGTTCTTCCAGCACCATTTATTGAAAAGACTATCTTTGCTCTATTGTATTGCCTTTATTCCTTTCTCAGAGACCAGTTAACTGTATTTATGTAGTCTGTTTCTGGGCTATCTATTCTGTTCCATGTATCTATTTATCTATTCTTTCACCAGTGTCACACTGTCTTGATTACTGTGGCTTTAGAGTATGTCTTGAAATTGGGTAGTGTCAGTCTTCCAACTTTGTTTTTCTGCAATATCTTGTTGGTTATTCTGGGTATTTTATTTGTCCATAAAAACTTTAGAATCAGTTTGTCACTATCCACAAATAACTTGCTGTGATTTTGATTAAGATTGTATTGAATGCATAGCTCAAGTAGGAAAGAAATGACATCTTGACAATACTGAGTCTTCCTATCCATGAACATAGGATATCTCTCCATTTATTGAGTTATTTGATTTCTTTAGTCAGAGTTTTACAGTTCTCTTCATATAGATCTTGTACATATTTTGTTAAATTTGTACTTATTTCATTTTAGGGGGCGCTAATGTAAATGGTATCATGTTTTTAAATTCCTGTTTTTCACTGCTGACATACAAGAAAGTGATTGACTTCTGTGTATTAACCCTGTATCTTGCAACCCTGCTATAATCACGTATTAGATCCAGGAGTTCTTTTGTTAATTCTTTCAGATTTTCTACAAAGATGATCATGTCTTATGGGAACAAAGCTAGTTTTATTTCTTCCTTCCCAGTCTGTATACCTTTATTTCCTTTTCTTGTCCTATTGCATTAAGTAGGACTCCCCGTACAATACTGAAAAACAATGGTGAGAGGAGATAGCCTTGCCATGTGCCTGATCTTAGTGGAAAAGCTTTGAATTTCTTACCATTAAGTATGATATTAGCTGTATTTTTTGGTAGTTTTGTTTTTTTTTTAATCAAGTTGAGGACATTCCTCCCTCTTCCAAGTTTATGGAGGTTCTTTTTTTTTTTTTTTTTTAATCATGATTGGTTGTAGAGTTTTGTCAAATGCTTTTTCTGCATATATTGATATGATCATGTGATTTTTCTTCTTTAGCCTGTTGATATGATGGATTACATTAATTGATTTTCTAATGCTGAACCAGCCCTGCATACCTGGGATAAATCCCGCTTGGTCTTAATGTACAATTATTTCTACATATTGTTGGATTTGATTTGCTAATATGTTGTTGAGGATTTTTGCACCTATGTTCAGGAGAGATATTAGTTTGTTGTTTTCTTTTCTTGTAATGCCTTTTCTGGTTTTTGTATTAGGGTGATGTTGCACTTGTAGAATTAGGAAGTGTTCCCTCTCTATCTTCTGAAAGAGACTGTAGAGAATTACTATAACTTCTTCATTAACTGTTCGGAAAAATCCACCAGTGAATCTACATGGACCTGGTACTTTCTGTTTTGGAAGGATATTAATTATTGGTTCAATTTCTTTAATAGATATAGGTACAGATTATCTATATCTCCCTATGTGAGTGTTGGCAGATTGTGTCTTTCAATTTGAATTCCTCCCTCCCATCCTTTGTATCACTGTTATTATTCATTTTATTTCACTTATACATAAGCAAACATGCATACATAAGAATACATCATTGAACACATTTTTGATATTATTATTTTGAACAAACTGTTATCTGCTAGATCAATTAAGAATAAGAAAAATAAGTTTTAAATTTACCATCACTTATTTCTTCTCTGATGCTCATCCTTTCTTTATGTGGATCTGAGTTTCTGAATTTTATTATTATTTTTTTCTCTGAAGAGCTTCTTTTAACATTTCATGAAAGGCAGGTCTACTGGAAACACATTTCCTCAATATTTGTCTGTCTGAGAAAGTATTTCTTCTTTGCTTTTGAAGGATAACTTCACAGGGTACAGAACTTTAGGTTGGTGGGGTTTTTTTCTCTCAACACTTCAAAAATTTTTTCTACACTCTTTTCTTGTTTGCATGGTTTCTGAAGAGAAATAAGATGTAATTCTTATTTTCCTCCTATAAGTAAGGTGAGCTTTTTTTTAAGAAATTATCTCTTATATTTGATTTTCTGTAGTTTGAAAATGATATGTCTAGTTTAGATTTTTTGGCATTTATCCTGCTCATTGTTCTCTTAGGTTCCTGGATCTGTGGTTTGGTGTGTGATATTAATTTGGTAGAAATTCTCAGTCGTTATTATTTTAAATATTTCTTCTATTCCTTTGACTCTTGCTTCTCTTTCTGGAATTCCCATTACCTGTATGTTACACCTTTTATAGTTCCACGTCCTTGGATATTCTGTTCTGGTTTTTTTTCTTTTTTTTCAGTCCTTTTTTTTTTTTGCTTTTAAGTTTTGGTGTTTTCTATTGATATATCCTCAAGCTCAGAGATTCTTTCCTCAACTGTGTCCAGTCTACCAACAAGCCTATCAAAGGCATTCTTTATTTCTGTTACCATGTTTTTGTTCTCTAGCATTTTTTTTTTTTTTTTGGATCTTTCTCAGAATTTCCATCTCTCTGATTTACATTACCTATTTGTTCTTGCATGCTCTTTAGTTTTTCCATTAGAGCTCTTGGCATCTTAATCATAGTTGTCTTAAATTTCTAGTCGGACAACTCCAAAATCTCTGCCATGTCTGGTGCTGATTCTTGCTGTCTCTTCAAAAAGTTTTTCTTTTTACTTTCAGTATGTCTTATAATTTTTTCCTTCATAGCCAGAAATGATGTACTGGGTAAAAGGAACTGCTATAAATAGGCCTTTAGTAATATGATGGTATTGTGTGAGGGAGAGGAAGTATTCTATAGTCCTATGGGTCTCAGGCTCTTAGTGAGCCTATGCCTCTGGACTGTGAACTTCAGATGTGCTTCTCAGTCCCCCTATCCCTCATTGATGGGACAGGATAGCTAGAACAGCTGAAGTTGGGTATTTCCCTTCCCCCAGGTCAGCTGGGCTCTGATAATGCCCCAGCAGGTTAGACTCTGGTTACTAGTTTCCCCTAAAAGCAGACTTTCTTAAGAAAAACAGAGTGCTCTGGTGTATTTCAAAATGGTTCCCTTTCCCCTCCCCATGCTGCAAGCACAAAAGTTTTATTCTCCAATATTCACTGTGAGCACCTAATTGAGCTCCTGAAGTAAAACTCACAAGAGAGTGTGTGCCCTCAATCACTGGGTCCCTCTGGAGTTTTTATCTCTCAGAATTGCTGATGCTGAGCCTCCTGTCACTTATAGTTCAGGTTTTTCTTACCATAACACTTGTTCCCAAGGAGATTTATTGCTGTGGATTTCTATTCCAGCTGGCCACAATTCTCTGCATTTGCCTATTGGTCTCTCCAATTTTGGGGACAGCAGTCTGCCCTATGACCCCATCTTTCTGACAGATCTAAGAAGAGTTGTTGATTTTTCAACTTCTTACTTGGTGTTAGGATGAAGTGGATACTTCTAGCTTCTTACATGCTGGACCAGAAAAGGCATATCCTTAAAATACGATTTTTTAAAACACAAGGTCAGGTAGCAATCTCTTTATATTATTATAATGAATTGTCCAGTCAGCACTAATTCAATATATACTTAACCCAGTTATTCGCAATACCCTCTTTATCATATATTAACTTATCACTTAGGTGTAAATCTTTCCATAAGTCTGTTGATCCCTGACTCAATACAAGACTGTCTTCTTGATTATAGTTTTATAATTAGCTCTGTTACTAGGTAGGAAAATTTCCAACTTTTCCATCAAATTTTTTCTTGGCTCTGCTTGGAATAGTTTCCTGAAACATCCAATTTTGGTTTGACTGAAATTGCATAGAATTTATATATCAAATCAGATAACTGAAATTTTATGTTAGTGAGTCTTTCCATCCAAGAACATGGTATATATCTCAATTTAGTTAGGCCTCTTTTATATAGCTTTCAGTATTATATTTATAATCTATACATATACTACTTATCTTTTGTTAGATTTATTCCTACATATTTAAAGTTTTTGTTGCTATTGTGAAAAGAATTTTTGTTACATTTCTTATTTAGTAATTCCTGGAATACTGGAAGAGTAGTAACATCTAATGTTATACATATACAGCAGTCTTGCTGAATTTATGTTAATTTTAATTGATTGTCTATAGATGCTGTAGAGTTTCCTGAATAATCATATTGTCTGAAACAGAAGACAACTGTATATCATTCTTTCCAATTATTAGATTTGTTATTTCTTGTTCTTGCCTTATTGCATTGGGCTCAGCACTATGTCCAATAGAAGTAGTGACAGTGGGCATCCTTCTCTTGTATCTTAACTTAATGAAAATACTTTTAAAATTTCACCATTAAACAATATCTGTGCTGTACAGTTTTGATAGATACAGTTTAAAAGTTAATTTGCTCAGATTTTTTATTATAAATGGTTAATTATATTAATGTTTTATATCTCTCAAGATAACCATGGAATTTTTCCTCTTCCATTATTTAATATAGAGCTTTAATTAACAGATTTGTTTCTTATTTGGTGGTACCCTTGCACTCCTAGAATAAACTGCATTTGGTCTCTTCTTTCATTGTCCTTGTCTAGTTTGAATTGCAAGGGTATATTGGTCTTATAGCATGAGTTGGGTAGCTTTCTTTTCTGTTATCTGAAGTACTGTGTGTGGGTGTGGGGAGAAAAAGAGAGAGAAAAAGAGGAAGAGAGAAAGAGAGAAAACTGAATACTTGAAAATTTGATAAAATGTAGTTGTAAACCTCTCTGGACCTGTTGTCTTTTTCAGAAGTTAGTGGTAGTAGATGTGAAAGAATATTGATATCCAACTTGATTTTTTAAAGATTAGACATCACTATTTATTTTCTAAGTATATCTTCTGAGAACTCAGAAAAGATACTAAATAAAGGAAGCAAAAACTTCTATAGACATCACAGAAGCTCAAATGGTATTATGTAGTGTTTGGCATACCCACTAATGTAACATAGAAACAGCCTGTAAACATGAGTCCTTTATTGTGACATGTTGGTGGTATGGGAGTTGGGGAGGGAGATAATGGTGGTGGTGGGGGGGACACATTACCTATAAACTGAAAGTCAACTTTCACTTTAGTTTGGTTTATTTACTGTGACACATTAGCAAAACTATAGACATAATTATCAATATGGTACAAAATTTCTTCTACTAAATACTTAAATGTCAAACGAGAAATTTCATACTCAAGTTTTTTTGATATGAAAATTCAAAAGAGCTTAATTCTTCCTGGAGCCATAAAGCCTGGAGCCACTGTAGACTAGAGCAAGCTTTTTTCACTATTGTTATTGCCCTCAAGCCTGTAAAAATTGCTGCTCTTTTTGCACTTGACTAAAGCTGGCAATGTGAATAAACAGTAGTACAATTAGATGATTGCTTACAGATGTAAGGAAACTACTCTTTCTGGAAAATTGAAAACATTGAGAACATCAAAGCAAGGCCACCCAACAGCCATCACAATCAATCGCTGGAGAATTGCTAAGTTTTACTTTATCTAACACCACAGTCCTTAAAAACTAAATATTCCAAATGCAAATAGCTAAAACTTTAAAGCCCCTTGAAATCTAAGACCCTAAGCAATGTTTGTCAAAGCGTGTTCCAGGAACCATCTCCATCAACACATTTGAACTAGTATTAAAAATGCAGATTTCTTGGCCTGCATCCCCCTCCCCCATCCATGAAATCAGAAACTGTTTAGAGCTGTCAAGATTCTGCATTTTTAACGTTTCTATTTCCCCCACCACTCCTTTCCAGTAATTTTTGTGCACAGCAAGGCATTAGAAAATCTTCCTTAAAGGATGTTTAATCAGTTAACACCATCATCAACTAAAAGTAATTTATCACATCCTTCACTAGAGATATTTTAGAAAGGCTTAAGCCCCACCTTCAAAAAAATGTATTCTTTAATTATATTTTTAAAAAAGAGATGGGTATAATTTATGGAGACTTTCTATTTTATAAAATTTGTATTATGAGCATACATTGAGTTTATCTAATTGATGTATTTCTGAAGTTATGTGGAGTAGTTTTTATATGTATTTTGAATCTTATATTTTTATAAAAAGTATATAAATATGCGTTTCATAATTTGATTTCATTTAAAGTGAGGTACAGTTGTGTTTGTTTTTTTTGGGGGAATATCAGCTAAAGCAATACTATATGATGTATGTTTCAAGAGCGAATGGGAAACCAATAGAAGTTTTAATAGAAAATGTGAACAAATGAAGAAAGAGTAATAAAGTTTACTTCAAAATCACCAAGGAAAATTTAAGAGAACAACTAAAGGAAGCCTCCTACAATTTGATTTACTGATAAAACACTTTAAACGGACAAATAATTAAGGTGGATGAAAACAAGGTAGAAGGGTTGTTTATAAAAATATCAATATTTTGATAAAAGGATGAGATGATTGAAATAATGAATCTGAAGATAGGTCAACAGTCATCTCAGATTAAAGGAAAGAAAGACAAATGATGGGGAAGATAGTGGGAGATGGTTTAGTCAAAACAAAACATTGCCAAACCTGCTATAGACGTTCATTCATTTAGTTATAGTCATTTAGTTATGCTGATGACTTTTTCTAAGTTGTCTAACTTATGAACATTTTATTCTTTTCCCCAAAGGAAATCTCTTAGTTATAACATTTGTTAGCTACTTTGGAGCCAAACTTCACAGGCCAAAAATAATTGGAGCAGGGTGCCTAATCATGGGCGTTGGAACATTGCTCATTGCAATGCCTCAGTTCTTCATGGAGCAGTAAGTCTAAAGCAAACATCTTTTTCTTGCCTTAACAAACAACTGTATGATGATTACAATTAATTATTTAAATTTACGAAAATAACTCCTGTCTTAAGCCATGATAATTTATATCTTATTTTTATTACACCCACTTTGGACAAAATTTCAAAATACTTACAATTTTACTTATGATTTAATAATCTGTAAAAAATTTTTTTGAATATACTACTATGTATTTATGTCAACAAAATTTAAAGGGAAATTTTCACGATTATGCCTTCTTTCAAATGCTTTAACTTAGGTGTGGAGGCAAAATATATAAGTAAAGAGAAAGTAATAAATTATGTGGTAAATGTCAAATGAGTGTCAAAGGGGTAATAAATGAATGCTACAGACAGTATGCTGGATCATGGTACAATTGGCTGGCAGATCATTGACTTAGGGATACATGACCAACTGAAATAACTATACGATGTTCAAATATTATCTCATAGAACTTTCTCAGTAGAAGTGGGGTGCTTGTATTCTTTAACCCTGAAGTTCGCTGTTGACACTTTTGTTAGTAATTTGTTAGTTCTTGCATACAACTTTAGTATTTCCAAAGATTTTGTCGTATCATTTCACCTTTACAACAACCTGTGAGGCAGGAGAGCATATTTTATCTTTTTTTAATTTTAGAGCTAAGGACCATGACCTAGAGAGTCTGGTGACCTTCTCGGGGTTAGGTGTCTTCTAATTATAGAACTGGATTCTTAAAACCGGCATTATATATATCAAGTAATTCTTTGATGACTGTCCACTCTAGACCATCATACCATGACATTTTAGATCTGGAGAGACTTAGACATGATCTGGTCCAAACTTTTTCTTGGATTCCCAGGTCACTTCTATAAATATAATTTGATTTTGACTTCTGTGTCCAATCTGTAAAGATAGGTCACGGAATCCTCTGTGTGGGATCTTTCCTACCTATTTGGGTGGTTTCTCTGGCCCCTTTGTCTTTACATGAAGAGGGATCTGTGGCTTCAAGACTTCTGCCTACTCTTTGGACACCTATCTGGCCTCCTTTCCACAGGGCAGAAGTTTCCTTAGATCACTGAGGTTATGCAAAGGTGTTATATGTGGCCAGTGGGTAAGGAGGAGACAAAGGAGAAGGCTGAGGAAAAGGGTCTCCAATCCACCTAACTCCTGGTTGATCCATAGCTGTGTTATCTGTTCTAGTCATTGAACTTCCATGCAAGAGTTCGCTCAGAGTGGGGGAAAAGAGTTCCACTACTAAAAATATTGAAATTTGAAGTAGGTTCAGAGGCTAGATAAAACCTTGACCCTTGACCTAACTCATTCTGCAGTGCATCAGTAGCTCTTCTACATGACCTTGGGCATGTCATCTAACCTTCCTAGGCCTCAGTTTGTAATACCTTAAAATAGGTATTATAGGTATTAAAAATAATAGTTAGCTTGTAATGTTGTTGCAAATATTAAATGGAATGACACAGGTAAAATTTTTACCAAGTTTCCTGACATAACTAGGAGCTGTGTCATTCTTGTTGTGTATTGTTTTCAACCCTCCTCAGATAATTAAGCCAGCTGGTTTTAACCAGAGATAGCAATGATTTGTCTCAAAGGTGTTGCATTGAGATTAATAATAGTGTTACTTCAAGTTGATGCAAATATAATATACTAATACAAGAAAACCAGAAGGAGAAGTATAGCTAAGAGAAGCCAGACAGACTAGGGCTGACAAAGGGTGCCAAACAAACACAGATTCTTATCAACCACCTTTTATATGTTGAAAGATATATTTGTTCATTTATTATTTAGTGTCTGCCATTTGCCTGGTACTGTGCCAGGTAATGGGAAAAAAACAAAATGAAATAAAACAAAAATACCCCCATACACAGTTCTTTCCTTCACGAAGTTTGCTGTCTACTGAGGATTACTACAATAACTTCTTTCCAACCTTTCACAGCATTAGTCACTAATTGGGTACTTGTCCAAAATGTAACTTTTGTTCTGTCAACGAGGAGTGTACTCTGTCTGCCTAGCAGACATACACTCAATGTGCAACTAAACATAATATTAATTATAGATATCAATTATTCAGGGACTACCCCCCAACAGACTGTGTTCAGCCTTATGTGTGTTAGTTCATCTCACTCATGAATTTTTTTTTTAACATCTTTACTGGAGTATAATTGCTTTACAACGGTGTCTTAGTTTCTGCTTTATAACAAAGTGGATCAGTTATACATACACATATGTCCCCATATCTCTTCCCTCTTGCGTCTCCCTCCCTCCCACCCTCCCTATCCCACCCCTCTAGGTGGTCACAAAGCACTGAGCTGATCACCCTGTGCTATGCGGCTGCTTCCCACTAGCTATCTTTTTTATGCATCTAACTCATGAATTTAATAAATATGTATTGATCATCGTTCTAGGTAACGGGGATAGACTAGTGACAAAAATCTCTGCTCTTACGGATCTTACTAGGAAGAGATAGATAATAAATAAACAGACAAATAATGAGATATGCCAGAAATGTTAAGTGCTACAGAGAAAAGTAACCCAGGGAGGCACATAAGTGTGTGCAGAGCGTTGCAGTGTAAAGTAGGGTTTTCAGGGGATGGCTCACCGAGATGGTGACCTTTGTGAAGGGCTGAAAGAGATGAGGAGAGAGCCATACAGATATCTGGAGAAGAAGATTCCAGGCTAAATGAACAGTGAATGGGACATTCCTGCAGGAGGAGGGAGTCAGGCATGTGGTCTCCTGCAGGGATGAGCAAGGGGAAAGTGTGAGGGGGTACAGAGGAGACGTCAAGGTTGTTTCTCAAACTCTGATGGACATTGGGATCACCAGAGGCTGTTGGTAAAAGGTAGATTCTGATTCAGTAGCTCTGGGGTTGGGGTTGAGATTCAGCTGATGCTGCTGGTCTGCAGACCACACCTCGGGTAGTAAGGACACAGATCATTGCAAAGACTTCACCTCCTCAGAAAGGGATGGGAAGACAGAGGAGAGTTTTGAGCAGAATGGCACAATCTGACATATTTTTAAAGGGACACAGTGACTACAGATTGGGAAAATAACTCAGGAAGGGCAAATGTGAAAGCAGAGAGACTATTTAGGAGGCTACTGTAGAACTTCACGCATCAAGATTGTGTCAGTCGGGGTTGGAAGCTAGGTCAGAACTAATATCCCTGATTTAAAATCATTTATACCATTGGTCCCCTGTTCAATCATTTGTCTCATCCAATAGAGCCTAAATAGGCACAGACCGTGTCTATAGTCCCCATTTTACAACTAAGAAAACCGAAATCTGGAAAGGTTAATTGATTTTTCTCAGTGTCATATATAGTAACTAGTGACAAAGGCGGCACTTACATAAAATTCTATTTATTCAAAATCTAAATAATTATGTGTGCAGTGGTTGCCTTTTGATAGATTAAACTGAAAGCTCAAGTAATTAAAAATTTTCAAAATACTACATAATTGCTATTGACAGTCATCTTAAAGAGTCTTTAGGCATTATAATAGTCTCTGGTACCTCTGGAATTATATTAAAGAAAGAAAATTATATTTACCATGATTTTAATACTAAATGCTCTCCTCTGTAGCTAGAAATTTAAAAAGTTATCCTCATTAAGTGGTTCTTAACCAATTTTGGTCAAGGACCCATTTCGATAAAAGTGACAAAAACTATGAACCTCTTCCCTTAAATACTCACATACATACAAAAATGTTCTTACTTTTCTAGTGGGGTTCATAGACCCATTGAGGTGTATGTTATGCAACACTGATAATAAGGTAACCAATTTATCAATCTGAATATGTTAATAACTCAATACATCTTGTCCC
This sequence comes from Eschrichtius robustus, assembly GCF_028021215.1. Lineage (NCBI taxonomy): Eukaryota > Metazoa > Chordata > Mammalia > Artiodactyla > Eschrichtiidae > Eschrichtius > Eschrichtius robustus. Next base: position 17,640,990 of record NC_090836.1, read on the forward strand.
TATCATGCCGAATAGGTTTTTACTACTGATATTTCAAACATCACTATGATTATTAGCCTTTAGTCACATAGTGCCTGAACAAAATGAGAATCAAGGTGATGTGATGTCCTTTTATCAGGTACCTCTACTCTGAAGGGTGCATGTAGAGCAAAGAAATTGGCCCCTAAAGGATAATTTGAGAGGGAGTATGGCACTGTGGGGCCGCAGATAGAATGATCGCAGCCCTACCATTCGGCACTGGCTCTTCAATCCAGCTGCTATGGTAACCTTATAAACAGAGGAAAGGGTGAAATTAGAAATAACTTAGAGCCAGATTAATAAACTGAAGAGGAAAAGGATACCGTCTGGAAAAATGGTTCAAAAAGCCCATGTATCATTATCAGTTCTCTAGAAACCACATTTCAGGTGTTCTACTACATTTACAACTCTAAGTACAGTGTGCCAATGGCCATGGTTGTTAAATTATTGCTTTTAGAGATAATCATGATTTTACGGAGTGTTGGATATTTTTTCACCAATCGAGTAGGTGATTACAGTCATTATTTTATATTAAAATGAGCCTCTCTAAATCATTCTTTTATTTTCTTTCATGACACTGGGTAATTGGTTCAGATATGGTGTAATATCTGTGAACTAAATGCTGGTTTGGTTTAGTGATTCAGATTCTGCGAGAGCTGTAAACTCAACCAGGTCCCCTAACGAGTCAAGTAGTACACATATAATATTTTTAACCTGATGTTAAATGAGCTCGTAGTAAAGAAAATGCTTTTTTTATACAGGTACAGATATGAAAGGTATTCTCCCTTCTCCAATTCCACTTTCAGCATCTCTCCATGTTTCCTGGGGTCAAAGAGTCCATTACCAATCTCAGTTATGGAAAAATCACAATCCAAAATAAATAATGGTAAGATGATTATTTTTTACTTGACTAAACAAGCTCTTTTTAAAGACGTTATAGGTGCTTTAATATGAACAAAAAGTACCTATGTGATTTTTTGCTGTCAAAAGCTTTACTACTTAAGTTGAGATATTATAGTGCCATAAAAATTCCTAGAATATAAAGCAGAGATGAGATCCTAAGAAAATATGCAGACAATCAAATATTATGGAAAGATGGGGCATTAATTGCTGGTGACTGAGCAAAGCTTCCAGTGGTTCCAAACAAGGCAAGCTGTGAAACAGGGTAAAACTAGTTTAGCATGTACAAATCTCGGCCCGTTGCTCAGATATAAAAGAAATGTATTTTTCCCCCAAACTCAACTTGATTTCTGTGTTCAGCCCCTTTTCATCAGAATGGCAAAAACGTAATCTCAGTCGATTTGTCCCTAACCTCGATCTATGTTCCCAGGGGTTGCTTACATTCCAGGGAGCTTTACATTATAGTAAAGGAGAAAATTATGGGAGGGGATGTCTTGGTGTTATCAGTAGTCCTCTGTCAGCCTAAATATCTAAAATCCCTCTGGCCACAGTGTTTGTTCATACATGTCATCTTGGGGTCATCTTATGTCCATGTTCGTGTCCTTTTTAGCACAGTGGCTCTCTCGGTTGCAAAAGTGACCGTCATGGAAACATGGAAATAATTCTACTTTCCACACAAGAGAGGATTTGGGGAATTTCGTTAGCATATCCGGAGTTCCACATGGCTGACCCATACTGCAAAGCAAGGCTATGTGTGGGCCCCCCTTGGGAGCATGGGAACCATCTCTTCTGTGTTACTCTAGGCATTGGAAACCCTGTGAAGAGGCAGGGGCAGGGATACCTAGCTATACTGTGCAGCCATCTCATCTTCGGGATCTTGCTACCTCCCTGAGTTCTTCCTGGCCACAGTGGCACAGGTTCTCTTCACTCATGGAGTCCATGAATCTCCCCACAGGTGTCTGCCATGTCTCTGGGATGCTGAACTGGAAGGTGCTCAAATCCTCTCTCCACAGCCTTTTAGCATAAGTATGCTCATGCTCAATACCTCCTCCCCGCCACCCTCATCTTACTCGCTACCCCTAGGCTGGGGAATCCATTTCTACAGAGGCAGTGTGGAAGTCCTTCTTTGTACACCTGCTACTCATCTAAATCTTTTATCTACACCATAAAACCTTTTCACTCCCCTGACATCCTCATTAATGCTTTCTTCTGAGATGTCCTTTTCCTGAGAAGTCTGGCTGTTTGAATGAAGGGAAGGGCCAAAAGATTAAAAGAAATATTGAAATACGAGGGGTGAGAATGGGGTGATCATAAACATGTCACCAAATTTACCCTGTCATGCTATATGAAAAGAAAGCATTCCAGAAGAAAAAGCAAATGTGAAAGAAGGTAATAGATGAATTCAGGAGGGCATATAAAAAATCAATGGATGAGAACAGAGAGGGCTTGTTTATATAAGAATATAATGGATAGTAAGTTTAATTCAGGTCCATATAAAGAGGCAAGGAGATGAGCGAAAGAATTTGGACTTTCACCTGTACACAATGTACAATCATTGAAGATAGTTTATTTCGTTCTCGGTTTTGACAGTCAGGGGAGAGACGTGGTATCAATGACAATACAACTGATTAGGAAATACTTAAGCCTTTAATGTTCAAAAGAGGGATATAGGGCTTAGGGTGGGGAATGAACATTTTTTAATGTAAAGAGACCAGTTATTAGGCAGGTACGGAGTATAAGACTCGCCACTCGATCCTTTTCTTTCCTTTAGATGAGATCCTGTTCCCTTAAAGTCATAGATTTACGCGGACGTTAGACATAGTGGACACAAGGCTTATCCTAAAGGGGTTAGTGGGGTAAACAGAGGGCTCTTCTCAAAACTGCTTTGTGCACAAACCCCATGTCACCCAAATACTCTAGAGCAGAGCTCTCCACAGGAACTTCTGTGATGATGGAAATGTTCTGTATCTATACCGTCCAGTACAATAGCTGTTAGTTGCACGAGACCGTTGAGTACTTGAAATATAGCCAGTGTGACTGAGAAATGGAATTTTAACTTCATGTAATGTTTATTAATTTAAATTTCAATAGCCACATGTGGCTTGTAGCCGCTGTACGGGAAAGCACAAAGCCAAGGTGTCTACACTTACCTACAAGACTCCTCTACCAACAAGCATAGAACCCCACAAATGTCGTGGCTGGAATTGACATTGGAATCAATTTTTAAAAAGGAGTCCCCGTTACATTTTGGGAAGTGGGATAGAAATCCAGAGAAGATAAGTGAAAAATCCCTGGTCACTTGGCTCCATTTCCAGAAGAGGTAGAATCAGAACTAAAAGCAACATGACTACATAGTAATCTTTTCTGTCACAGAGTCTGACTCATCTATACAAAAGCGTTCACCCCAGTTCTTCATAACCTATACTTTACCTTCAAAAATTGCTTTCAAGGTTACTAGAGGAGAAGATATCTCCTGCCTCATAGGATTATTAGGAGAATGCAATTTGAAAAGGTCTGCAAACCACTTAGCCCAGTGCCTTGCAGAAAGGGAGCATCCAGAAGTGGTGATTTTTAGAGACGGTTAATATTATTGCTTTTATTAAAGTCACCAAACTCTTCAAAGTATATTTAATTTATTATATGGGAGTAATTATTCTACTTCACATGTTCATATTAAGACATGACTTTTATGAAAGCACTTTAAAATCGTTAGCTTTGAATTTCCCTCTGAAAATACTGTCAACAGGTTCTTTTTCTTGGAATAGTTATACAACTAAGGCATATAAGGTTTTAAGTTTCTATATGAATTTGTTTCTGAAACGTGAGCCCTTAAAATGGCCATTCACTACCGAACAGTTACAACTGTAGGCAATGCTGTTCAAATTTGAAGTATCACCCACGTAAAATTTTGAATTTCAGATAAAACTTGTTCAGCAATAAAATTACAAGTGACTTCTGTTGCAAAACAGAAAAGTTTGAAGATTAAGGTGAGAAAAGCCTTCTTCAAATTTTTGTATTTTGTCCCAGACAGGATATTGAATGTTATTGGAGTGTAGGAATTCAAAGAATTCATTCTAAATATGAAATAGAAAGAAAGAAAATAAGAAATAAGGGGAGAGGAACAAGAAACAATAGATTTCCTTGGTCTCTGGGGGATTTACACTGCCTAAAATATCTTGCTCAAACTCCTATCAAATTAGGTTTATGGCAAATTTCACTTCTGCATTCTAATGCAACTTTAGGACAACCTGTAGACGTGCAGAATAAATGTTTAACTTCGATAGTGATCGAATTTCAACCTCATTTGCTTTCCTTTCAAGAATGTGAAATTGATGCCAGCTCCTCCATGTGGGCTTATGTCTTCCTGGGGAACCTTCTTCGTGGCATTGGAGAAACTCCCATTCAGCCTCTGGGCATCGCCTACCTTGATGATTTTGCTAATGAGGACAATGCGGCTTTCTATATTGGTAATGCCCACCTCATTCATCTTCTTGGGATACAGGGTACCTGGTTTTCTCAGCTTCATTCTCAACTAAATAGGGCGTGGAAGGTTTTATACTTCATATCCAACTCCTTTATTCAGTTCACATTTTTCTGAAGTCCACACTGAGGATTTGGATAGCGAAGAAACTTCAGTTAGAAGGACCTATTGCATTAGGGAAAGAATATCAGATTAAAAGAAAATATCTGTGAGCTCAACTGCTGTGATATATGACTTGTGCAAGTATCTTCATGGATACAGAAGAAGGACAAGAGCAAGGCCTGAGCCAACCGTATGTCTGGAAAGGCCCCAGCAGATAAACCAGCAGCTAAAATCACAAAACCCAAAAGATAGCAAACTCCAAAGGTAAACGAATGGAAGTAGCATTTATTGAGTGCCTCTTATGTCTCGGAAGCTAAATTTGTTCTGTTTCATACATTAGTCTTGATTTTGGGGGTTCTGACCTTTTGAGAGTCTCACCCTCAGAGACAGAAGGACAAGATTTAAATTCATTGAGGGGGCTGTAGGTAGGTCCATGGTGTAGTGCTGCCCTGGCTACTCACACAGAACTCCAGAGGTCTCTGATGATATCCAAGCACGCTGTAGTTAAAAACAGGGCACCAGTTCTAATGGAAAACTGCAGCATAGATTAGGACCTAGAATTGGAACAGAAGCTCCATGGCACATGCTAGGCAATTACTCTGGGGACCAGAGGAAAGATTACGGCCAAGAGATGCACACAGGTGTCAGGGTGTCCCCGTCCGGTCCAGGAGCTCAGAGCTTGCTCACTCTCCTTTGCCCTCTCTTCTGTTCTGAAAAGGATCTGGTAACTGCTATTTACTCCTCCAGTTAATTTAAATCACTCTCCCAGGGATATGTGCATAAGCTCAGTGATGAAATGAAAGGCAGACGGGGGATATTTTGCAAGGAAGACCAATCTTTCTGGTTACTAGAAATAGTGTCATTTGGGAGATCTGCTCCCCCTACCTGTGAAAGCTGCCCAGGTGCGTCCTGAGCGTTCCAGAGGACACCTCTCCCCTCTCCCCAGTCTAGCTCCTTTGCTGGCTGCATAGTTACCGCACTTGCAGATGGTCCCACCAGAAGCTCTGAATGCAAGCACATTTCATTAACGTGGAAGAAATCAATTTTAAAGTCAAAACAAGTTTTATGCTTAACTGACCATAAAAGGTTTTTGAAAGACTGTCAAAATAATATAATTCTGATTTTTATCACTAGGGGGAATCTAATCCTAGGGAGTAAAATTTGCTCCATTTGGGGAAATTAACTTCTTCAGAGTCTTAGTGTTATTTTCTTACTAAGAGACAATTAATGCCTTAAAAATGTTCATTCTTCTTCCAACACTGAGGAGGACTTATTTCCGATTCAATGAGGTTGAAAAATTGACAAATCAAGCACACTTAAGGGAAGAGTTGAGGAAACATTTTCAGTGACTAACTGGATCTTATGCACATCTCTCGTTTAAAAATTAATTTACAAGAGCAAAGAAATTGCATTTTTTTTTTTTTTTTTGGTGCAGGGTGTGTGCAGACGGTTGCAATTATAGGACCAATCTTTGGCTTCCTGTTAGGCTCATTATGTGCCAAACTGTATGTTGACGTTGGCTTTGTAAATCTAGGTAAGGGAGTTTATTTCTATTTATTCACTTACTTTAGTTACTGTAATTTTTTAATAGGAATAGTACAGAAAATACCAAATTGCCTTTTTATAAAATGACAGGATGGTAGTCTTTCATAAAATGGAAATAATCCATGGAAAACTTATTCCTGATACAATCATCACACATGATGGTATGTGTATGGAAGATGAAAAACAGGTGGTGATTAGAACCGGATGACCCATAGTTTGTTATTCGGATGTATCAGTTTCCACTTCTGGTTTCCTAGTCCAAAGGCATTCCAGCTTAGTTAAGACCAACAGCTGTGGCTACTTGTTGGCTCTTGTTGGTTTCAGGTGAATCAACATTTACTGCAGTCACATCAATTGATAACATATTTCTGGACTTGTCAGAAAGGCCAAAGGTTGAAAGTCTTCTGGCAACCAAAATTTCCTTAGTTAATGTACAAGTCTTTTTTAGTAGAAGGCATATTCTAGTGAGACTAACTTTCCTTCGGGGCGAATGCTTGTGGAGGGAATAAATGGAGGCCTCCTCTTTCCATAGTTACTAATTTGTTTCTTTCCTTATATAAGATGTAGTCCCTTGACATAGATAAAATTCATCTGGTTTTTTTCAAGACACCCTAGAAGGCAGTTAAAAAACAAGAAAACAAGTTTCATTTTTATAAATTCTGGAATTGCATTGTCATTAGTGTGTATTATAAATGATTATTGTGTGTCAAAAAAGAATGCAAAACTCTTGGGCTAGTTGTCCTTTTTTAATCAAATAAACTGGAATATACATTCCAAAAATTTTATTTATTCGTTATTACTACCAAATTTATTTCACATCTACTCTATCTCAAGTGATATTCTACCACAGTGAACAAAATATTGGGCTGGCCAAAAAGTTCGCTCGGCTTTTTCTATAAGATGTTATGGAAAAACCAGAGCGAACTTTTTGGCCGACCCAATAGTTGTGTTCCTTTACTTCATGAAGTTTAAAATCTGGTCGTGGAGACTGATATAGATAAGAAAGTGTTGGTGTGATGAGTGGTACAGAGAAATATTGTGAAAGGGAAGAAATGCACATGCAGTGGTAAACTAGTTAAAACGCTGTAGTGAGTATAACGTAGTACCAATTGAGCCTAGTTGTCAAAGGATTCTCATAGAATATTGTAGAGGTAGAGTATAATAATATGTTTCATAGGTTCTTATATAGAAAAAAAAACTTGATTTGGTTAAAAAACTTTGTCAATGCTTACTTTTTAGTTAAATAAGAAATAGTATCAAAAATTTTATGATGATTAGATATTGATGTTTTAATTACATATACAAATCTTGCTTTGGACCTAGAGTAGCTCTGAAGTATTCTCAATCATCATTTAATAAATAACATTCTGAGTGGCTCAGACTAGATTTGGGCCAGAGGGCATAGGGCATAACTTTTTCTTCCAGTAAAGTCTTAGACAAACACTCAATATGTAAATCAGATGAAAGTGGTGGTACTCATGTGGGGTAGCTGGCAGAAGGTTTTAAGCCCTCATAATTCTTTCTCACATGTTGATTTTTTCCTGTCATGGGTCCAGACAGAAGCCCAGAGCAGAGTGAGACCCCTTCCAGTATGTAGACTGTATACTTTTAATCAAAGAAACAAAAGGAGAAATGTTCATGCTCTGAAAACACCCTCTTTCCTTCAAAAAGCAAGATAACAATAATGTTCAGATTAGAAAAGGTTATCATGTATGAATTATTGGGTATTTTTATGATGTGACAGAGGTAACGTTTGGATTTTTTTTTTTTTAAAAAGAGGACTCTTCAACACACTAGCTTTGCTGTATATGCTCTTTGGCCACCCTCCCTCTTTTTCAGATCATATAACCATCACCCCAAAGGATCCACAGTGGGTGGGTGCCTGGTGGCTTGGTTATCTAATAGCAGGAAGCATAAGTCTTCTGGCAGCTGTGCCTTTCTGGTATTTACCAAAGAGTCTACCAAGACCCCGGCATAGAGAGGATTCCAATTCCTCCTCTGAGAAATCTAAGTTTATTATGGATGATCACACGGACTACCAAACACCTCTTGGAGAAAAAGCAAAAATCATGGAAATGGCAAGAGGTGAGCCAGATTCTCCTTGATTTTGAAACACTTTCCATTTTCCTGTTGAAACTTTATAGGCGATCTATAAATAATACCCCTCTCTCCGCTTCATGTGTTCAGAAAAAACAGAAACTGTACAGGAAGCAGAAATGAAGATTATTAAAAAGTCAGCTTTATTACTGGAAAACTGATTGAAGAACTTGACCCAAAGTCTTGGTAACCTTCTTTGCTGCTGTCCCCACCTTTACACCTCCTCAGTGCAGACGTTGCAACTGCCCCTCCCTGGGAGGGTTGTTTCACATTCACCTGGGTGGACGGAAAAGAGTGAATCTTCAGGGCTTGTGGCCTTTTAACAGATGACATCCACCCACTTGAAAATGTGCACCAGTGCACGTGTCCCACTAGTGATCAAAGGAGTGAGTGTAGCATGGGGCCAAAGGTCAGACGTGTTCTAGTGAATTCCCCCCACGTGGAAATGGGTGGCCATGAGAAAGATTGGTCCCCCTCAACTGGCCCAGCTATACTGACATTTATAGAAAATCTTCACATTTCTGTTTGGCTGCGTAAAAGAAGAAGGGAGAATGCCAAAGCTCATTTCTAACAATAATTAACTGGAGATAACTTTCATATTCCCTTCTCTGCACCCATGACCCAAGTTGGAAGGAGAGAGACCAGAAAACTCAAGTTCTTAATGTCCTGTCCATGACTCCCAGCTCAGTGGTGAGGGACTATTCTTATCCCTCGTGTCTTCTACCCACATCAGAGGAATCTGTTCCTGACTGACACTCTAATTTATAATTTAGATTTTATGCCTGTAGAAGTGAGTGCCTACGTCTGGATCTGAGCCTGGCCGGAACTCAGCCTTGACTTGTGCCAATGGCTTAATATCTAGAGTGCGTGTGTGTACCATGCTATAAATGCTCCTCAGAACCATGACAGTGACACTCAGCCTCTAAGCCCTGATGCCATGGCTGTATCTTCTGCCAAGTGTGACACTGTCTTTAATTACTCCATGCTATTTTTGTCTCGCAGATTTTCTGCCATCACTGAAGAGTCTTTTTGGAAATCCAGTGTACTTCTTATATTTGTGTGCAAGCACCGTTCAGTTCAATTCCTTATTTGGCATGGTGACTTATAAACCGAAGTACATTGAGCAACAGTATGGGCAGTCATCCTCTAAGGCCAACTTTGTTATCGGTATGCTTCTCTGTCCTTCCTGCTTGCCAATAGGCAATATCAGCTGTGTCTTGTTAATCCTTAGTAACTTTAGAGAAACTGTTCCAATATTTAGACTGAAGGTAATTTATGGCATTTCAAAAAGTAAGCGAAAAAATCTAGCAGAGTAAAATATTTAGTCTGTGGTACGACTTTGTAGCAAAAATTGTTCAGAACTATGTGTGAATGACCACGAGAATACCACATAGACCAAATATGCATCTTATTAGGAGATTGTTAGTACTGGATATTTGTCTTTCAAGTGTAGCTGAAACCTCGTAACAGTGGCCATTTTACCTGAACAGTTTCTAGGATTACAAAAGGTAAGTATTCAGACAGGTTAAAAGGTGTGCATTGCAAAACAAAGTTTGTGTTTGCTCAGAGTTGAAAGACTTCTCTGATTCCTGGCATTTGGGTTATTTAAAAGGACTGTGTTTCTAGCACAGCAGGACAGCCAATAAGAGACATATTCAAGGGCAAAAAAAAAAAAAAAAAAAAAAGAGAAGATGAATGAAGAAGAACCAGAATCTCCAAATATATAACCACCATCCTATAAGCAATTGGATACTTTAAAACCTGGATTAGCTCCTTTAGTCCACAAAGGTGTTATTTAATGCTACTGTTTCAAAGTATAAAACATATTCTATTCCTTTGGACATGTTCCTTTATGATAGGAGACTCCAATGGCTTAAAATCATTTCTTCTTCATAAAATATTTTAAAACTCGCTCTATTCATCTATCTCTGAAAGAGATCAGGGTGGGGGTGTGTGTGAGGAAACAGCTGAGCATATTTTGGGATGTATAAATTTCTTATAATAATCCTGGATAATGGGCACTTAGCAGATGCAATTCTAATTGACTCTTTGAACTGCTGTCCTTCCCCTAAATTCTAAATGTGAAGGCTATAATCACTGTTGAATTTTACTTTCAACATTAATTGGTTCAAATTAATTTTATTATTTAATGGTTGACCTGAAGAAATATTGATATTTTAGGGCTTTTTTTTTAAACCCCACACCCCATCCATGCCAATCAAAGCTTTGTACTGACTTTAAGAAGACTAGAAGAGGAATGAAATTTTGACATTCTTTTTATTTTAACATTTCTTTTGTGTTTAGAGACATAACTTATAAGCAACAGTTAGGTCTACAGATCTTAAATGTATAGCTCAGCTGGATAAATGTTTACATGTATATATCTGTGTGGTGATCATTATCCAGAACACGTAGCACAATTCAGTTCCCCAGAAGGCTCCCTCAAAACTTCTTCTACCCAATGTTCTTCTCCAAGTTAATAACTATTCTGAACTCCATCATTATCGATCAGTCTTGCCTGTTTTTGAACTTTATATAAATGGAATGAGTTATGTACTCTTTTGTATCTAGCTTTTTTCAATGGAAGTGAAATCTACAAGATTCATTCATGTTATTGCGTGTAGTGGTGGCTTGTTCTTCTCATTGCTGTGTAATATCCCATTACATAAATATACCACAGTTTGTTTGTTTTCTTGTTGACGGACATTCGGGTTGTTTACTGCTTTGGGCTATCATAAGTAACACTGCGTGAACATTCCACACGTATTTTGGTAGGCAGATTCACTCATTTGTCTTGGCTATATCCTGGAGTAGAACTGCTGGATCATAGGGAATATGTTTCGATCTGGCAGATATTGCCAAAACATTTCATAAAAGAGTCGTGCGAATGTTTACTCCCATTAGAAGTGTAAGAATGCTCCAATTGCTCCATATCCTTCTAATGTTTGGTATTGTCAGTCTTTTTCATTGTAACCATTCTTATGGGGTCTGATGGTATCTTATTGTGGCTTAATTTGCATTTATCTGCTGACTAACTATGTTGAGCATTTTTTCCCAGGCTTTTCGGCCATTTCATTATCTTTTGTTAATTCTGTTTGAGTCGTTTGCCCATTTTAATTGGATTGTCAATCTTTTTCTTATTGGTTTGTAGGCGTACTGTATTTTTTCTTGATACAAGTTCTTTATTGAATATATGTTTTGCAAACATTTTCTCACAGACTTCAATTTGCCTTTTCACTCTTCTTAATTTTAATCATGTCCAATTTTAATCTTTTCCTCTTTCGTTAGTGCTATTTTGAGCCTGTTTTAAGAAATCTTTGTCAAACCCCAAGGTTATGAAAATGTTTTCTTAATATTGCTCCTAGTAGATTGTTTTAACTTTCACATTTAGGTTATAATCCATTTCAAAGTATTTTTTTCCAAGTATTTTCACAGCATACAAAGTATTTTTGTGTTATGTGAAGGAGGTCAAGATTCATTTATCAAAATGAAGAGACCATCTTCTCCCCATGAATTGTAGTGAAGAACATACCTTTAAGTATATGTTTATTCCTTATTATTCAACATGTACATAACACTCAGAGATTTGGGGGCCTTTGATTTTGCTCCCACTAGAATGATGAATAAGTTCTTTAAAATTTTCCAGTTGAAAAGTTCATTTCATAAAGGAAAATTAAGGGCCTTTGGGGGGGGAAGTTACTTAGAAAAGAAATGAAATTACATGTAATCTCATTCCTTTATTAAGTAGATAATAAATGAAATATGTTTTGCCTGTAAAATTATCTTTAAGAGTAATTAGCACAGATGAAAGAATGTGAGACTCTGAGAGATTCAATGGCCTGCCCAATATCATGCATATGTATCTTACATACATACATACATACATGATATAGCCAGGAATAAAATTATTTCCCCTGAGCTTCTGAGTTGTATTTCTTCACTGGGCATAATTATTTTTGGAAAACTGTCAGGAAGAATCTGATTAATAATTATCTTTTGAATTGTGGCTGATTGATTTCTTTTAATCCATGACCCTACTCTGTATACTGAAATGGACTCTGAGATCCAAACAAACTCATCATCAGAATTTTTTGAGCCATCTATCAAAGGTTGCCTGGAACTCTAATTCCTCATAGTTTCTGGCATATCTATAGATAATTCAAGTACTTTTGTGAGAGCTAAGTAAAAATGTTTAGTAATTCCACGTCATTATAACTAGGATACTTTCCTGAGTGCATTGTAATTTTACATTATTAAGTATGGGATACAGCAGAGTAAGGGAAGTGGGTAAATTATTCAACATCCCTAACACTTGTTTTGATTTTCTGTAGAATGGTGAAAAGAAATGCATCACTGGGTTAAAATAAAGATGAAAAAAGACATATAAAATGGATTGTAAATGCACATAGCTCTCATTCAACAAATATGTTTTCTCCCTTTCTTCGCTTTTCTTTCCTACCCCTCTCTCTTTTCTCCTTCAGCTTTTTTCTTTGGATTATGGGAGAATGACCCTTTCTGTAATAAAATATGGGAAAGGCACAGAAAAGACACATTTCCCTTCTACTCTCAGAGAAAGCATTTGATATGACATGGAGGAAAGAATAAACAGAAATTTCCCTAAAGTGTTCAAGGGCCGACCGATCCAATGAAAATTTATTTTACTGTACATGTTTTTATATGTTGGTCACATTCTTTCTAAAGTTTAGAAATAGCATTTTCTTGTGTTAATTAATTTTGCAAATAAAACGAAAGAAGAATAAACAACAAAAATTTTTCAAAGTCAGGGACTAGAAAGTATGTGATGAAACGTTTTTTTTTTGTTTTTTTTTTTTTAAGGGTATGGGCTTTTAACAAATTTCCATTCCAATTTCTACTGAAAGAGATTTGATTAGACAGCTGAATCTTTCATTTAGGCTTTTCCTATCACTATGAAGTTACATGGACATTTAGGCTTTTCCTATCACTATGAAGTTACATGAACTTCTCTCATGAAGTTACATGGACATCGTTCCTTTTCCTTCTTAATACACAGATTGCAATTATTTATTTTTGCTTAATTTCTTGAAATTTTTTGATTAAATAAGATAGGAAGTAGTTGACAAGATACATCAACACTGACTATCATTGACAATGATTATCATTCTCAATTTTTGGAGATGTTACACAGACAAATAAGGAAAAATTAAGAGAATTGTTTGTGAAAATATGATCATAAGAGAAAGCATTATTATTTTTGTGGCTAAGCTAGCATAGGAAATTTAGAATTATATTATGATCTGTTCTAGAATCAAGTAAAGTTACATTAAAAATCTGTGAGGTGATGGAAAACTATCTTAATTTGCGAGGGGAAAAAAAACCTCTTATTATGCCCAAGAAGGATGGCTAATTTTACTTCTTTGTCTGCACCCAACTGGTTATATGAATATGTAAATTTTTCTTGCATTCTTTTCTCTCTGTAAAATAAAAATCTTAACATTTATTTCTTCTAACATTAGAGTAATATTGTGAGGGTCCATGATATAACCAGGACTTTTACTTCACTGGGAAAAAAGCTTTAAAAACATCCTAAAGTACTATTATTAATAACTCATTACTGTTTCATCCTAATGGCTAAGGCTTTCATGCACCTGTATGGGAATCAAAGTTTCCAGTTTATATCGTAATTCTGCTGAGCATCTCGAAACAGTTTACACATTCCTCATAACTCTTGTTTGGGATAGTAACAAAGAATAGGGTCTTTAACTTGAACAAGTGTGCTGAAATAATAATAGTAATAGTAATTAATAATACTAAAATATATAATAATAAACTAGCTTGTAGCTTTCCTGATATTTGGATAAACATAAATATTAAATTCAAGAGGAATCATATAAAATAAACTGAAACAAATTGTAGTTGCTAGGATAAATTACAGCTAATGTTTCCAGTTGGAATATTTAGATGGTAAACATTTTATTGGGTTGGCCAAAAAGTTTGTTCGGTTACTGAATACGTTGTTCAATAAAGTTCTTGGTGAAAATGAAAAATGTCTTATTTTTACTTTAAACTGAATGAACTTTTTGACCAACACAGTAAGAGCAACACATTTTACGGTGTGAGTGGAAAAAGTGTGCAATGAAGAAATCAATGTGATATTTCTACCTCATTAAATGACTCAAAAATACCTAAGATGAAAGAAAAGAAGCTTTGGGAGGCAAGAAGCACATCTCATATGCTGTTCAGGAACTTCGCCGTCACACTGGCCCTTCATGGACAGCTTATAGATCCTAGGGAACTTGAAAGGGAGAATCACGTTGACAGTATATTTGAAATGTGCTACTAATCTTTTTTGAAATCATGTTATAATTTAGTCATCTTGAAATAGGAGAGTAACTATTAACTAATTATTAAATATTTCTATATTTCTATAACTTAAATTAACCAAGTAGTTAATAATAAGTCAGAAACTATTGTATAATTTTGCATAATCCCTTAGAAAGTTTGTGTGAGTGTACTCATATTTCTTTTAGAGATTCACAAAATTTTCTTTTTCCTCAGGGCTCATCAATATACCTGCAGTGGCCTTTGGAATATTCTCTGGGGGTATAGTCATGAAAAAATTCAGAATCAGTGTGTGTGGAGCCGCAAAGCTCTACTTGGGATCATCTGTCCTTGGGTACCTCCTATTCCTTTCCCTCTTTGCGTTGGGCTGTGAAAATTCTGATGTGGCAGGACTAACAGTCTCCTACCAAGGGTATGTTCACTCATTAAGTAATCTGAGGAGATTGCCTTGTTTAATCAAATTATTGATAGAGTTTCAAAATAAGATAATTTAATTTTTAAGCATTGTAACTAAGAAAAGAAGTTAATGTTTTATTATGGGATAGTGGATATTATGGAATAGTGGACAATGCTTATGACATGTAAGCTGTTATTGTCAACAAAATCTGTCATTTCCTTTGAATTTGAATGTGTTAGAGAAATATAAAGAATGCTAAATCCACATCTTACTTTAGGGCAGCAACCTGATAGTGGAAAATACAGACCTTGAATTTTGCCTCTGCCCATTCTTAGTGAAGTGACATTGTATGAGTTATTTAACGTAGCCTCAATTTTTGCATTTTAAAAATAGAAATAATAACTGCCTTTTAAGGTTTTGTAAGGTGAGATGATGTACGTGAAAGTGATTAGTACTTACCTGGCACAAAATAGATGTGCCACTCATGGAAACAATTGTATTTTTTTTCTTTGAACACCTAGATAACTGGAATGGTCTCTGTGCCATGCTTTATAGTCTCTGTTACTCAAATCAAGGGAAATTTCAGGAGAAAATGGCTATCCCTCAAGCCAGTGACCCACATTCCAGCTCTCTTTAGCTCTTTGCAGCTGATCACAAGAATATTTATTGATGTTTTCAGACTTATGCCATCCTGCCTGGGGTGGGTGATTAGTTTCCAGAGTCTAAAGGCTGGGTTTTAAAACTACTTCACCCTTCCCCTTCAAGAGTCCTTGCTATCACTCTACCCAGAACCTGAGTTCCCAGAGGCAGCTCTCTTCATCCTTCCACCTATCTATACATTATTTGTTTAAAAAAAAATTATTGAGCTGCTACTAGTTGCCAGGCCAGCCTCCCTGATTGTATCTGCCTGACTGCCTAAAATTCCGCCTGTGGTTCAAAGGCCTACACTCCTGACATTATGTTCTGTTTTCTGATGGTTCAGTTGCTTCTTGCTCACTGCTTGCTCTCCAGCTTCCTTCCACATTTATCTATCTGTCTTGTGTTCATGTTCCATCATCTTCATTATCCTGGTTTCCCCTGCTGTTAAGTGAACATCAATTATACTTTTGCCATCTAAAATGTTCAGGAAAATTAATGAATGCAAAGTTCATATATCGTTGCTTCTAGGAGTGATCACAGCAACAGTTAGACTTAATGGAGTATAGTGTTGCCTTGGTAACAGTGAGCAATGTAGATTAAGAATGTTAGTTGTATCTGCAAGAAGATTCTGGAGCGAGTAGAAGCCCTGTGCCATCTTTTACTATCCCTAAGATCTTCATGGTGGATGGACAGTGGTAAAGTACTTTATATTTTGCAATTTAGAAAACACCTTAGTTTTATTATCTCACTTCTACCTTCAGACGCCCTTATGAAGTTCTTTTACCCTCGTTTAAAGGGAACTGAGATTAGAAAGGTCAAGTAACTTCCTCAAAGTATAATGTTCTTTCTATGACATTATGCTATCTTTAAGCCAAAGCAAATATGTAAGTAGACAACAACAGAAAAATTTTGAGATTTACATTAAAAGGATACTCAGATGATAATAAAAGATTAAATATTTTTAAACAAAACAAAATAATTATTCATTGAGTACTAGCCACTGAAAGCAATTCACCTCAAAAGACTATAACTGTATTGCAATAATGCTATCATTGTTTAAAACTCCTCTTTTGAAATTGCTTTCCATGTCTTTTTAGAATATTCTCAACAGGGGCAAAGATTTAACCTTTAAGAGCAGCTTTGTTATTGGAAGGAGCCAAAGAAAAGGCAACATCACTGGGGAAATCTCTCCCCTCCCAACATGGTTATTTTGAAAGAAAAATCTCATTTGAGCATAAACATTCTGGCATATTTGATAAAACTCATAATTAAACATTTAAATAACTCTACTGTCAACACATCTTACATAAAACATATATGCAATTAATTTCTGCTTCAAGATTGCCCTAAGTGATAAATTTAATGTACCTTCAGTAATATAAAAGAATTGGCTTTATAAAATAAACGTGCTCTCCAGGGGTTATCCAGAGTTTCTTTGTTCCACAAGGCTGTTTTGATTCTGGACATTACAGGAACACTATAGATAAGCTTTAGATATGATAGTGGAAGAAATTTTTCTTCTGCAATGATGAGAATAAGTCTGACGAAAGACAAAAATGTAGAATCCAGAGACCTGGAACGGTTCTAATTCTGGGTTTGTCACTAACAAACGTGAATTTGAGCAAATTATCTGCCTACTTTGGACCTGACTTTCCTGATTTGCCCAATGAGAAGTTGGCCTAGATCACACCCACAGTTCTTTCAGCTCTAACCTTCTAAAATCTCAGCCCTACAGTGTCCATAGTGGCCTGATTCTAGGCTTTCAAAGACACATTTATACTTTCAGATACTACAACACAGTCTCAGCTAAAACTTAATGCCTTAGAGGAGAGAATAAGATGACATATTCCTGGATGACTTCTTAGGAGGCCTAGTTAAATACCCTTTCATTCTGCTAGAAGACATCTCAAAGGTCTTTTTGCTTTTACATTTGAGGTGACAAAATCCATAGTAGTTCTATGAGATGGAATATTATATAAGTTTGTTATTATATTGATACACAATAAGAGCAATGTCATAAATTGCTCTTAAGGTTTACTTCACTTTTCTACCTTGTTAGTCATTTTCATACATCACTGCATAGAAAAATATTAGAAGATTCTAGAGTCAGTAGATGTTAGTAAAAGCCATCAGCCAAGAGCTGGATATCATATGAAGTTGTAAACCTAGAAAGATAACTTTCAAGAGAAAGCTATTTAATAGTGGATTCACATTTAATGATCAGAAGCTGGCATTTCTGATGACAATTGTGTTCCCCCAAAGCAAACGTTGTTGGCAGTGCCATTTATATCACCCAAGAACATTGATTTTTGAAAGTATTAGGGTGCTGCCTACTAAGAGGTAATATTTTATACCATTACATTTCTTTTCAGAACCAAACCTGTCTCTTATCATGAACGAGCTCTCTTTTCAGATTGCAACTCAAGATGCAAATGTTCAGAGACAAAATGGGAACCCATGTGTGGTGCAAATGGAATTACATATGCATCGGCTTGTCTTGCTGGTTGTCAAACCTCCACCGGGAGTGGAAAGACTACTGTAAGACATCTTCTCTAAAGTGTGTGCCCACAGGCCTGCGACAATGCTTAACTATACAATCCTATCAGGGCTCAGGGACCAACCTAGGAGCAGACCACACCGGTCAAATCCCTGGCTTTGACTCTGCCCTTGTTCTTTTGTGTGGAGACAGGAAATATAAGCATCGCTAGTAGAACTAGAGTTGTTGGAAGAATTAGCGTCAGAATTAGAATAATGAAATAGGCTGGAGGAACTTTGTAATTATATAATCTACTTCTCTCATTTTGCTTCTAAGGAATGTTAGCTTCAAATGAGAAAGTCTCAGTCACAAGATCATATAATAACATCTGCATTGGGATCCATCTCTCCTGACCCTTGGTCCTTGCAGGATTTAGAGGACAGGGCAAATAGAGGCCAGTATTAGGAAGTCTAGCCCAAAAGGTCTAGACCCAGGGGTCAGGGATCCAATTGTGAGGAGGTTGATGGTTCTGGGACAGCTCTGCCCGAGATATCAAGCCAATGTGCGTAATGATTAAAAGAGTAGGTGGCTGGAATGGAGGGTTCCTGTAGGGTGTAAGAGGAAGATGAGGTTGGAACTATAGGTAGGAAACCAGTTGTGCAGAGTATTATGTACTTCAATCATTAATAGATTCATCCCTCTAATCACACCTTTACATCCCTGTCCCAAACAGAGACTCTTCCTTACACTCGTTGTGTATATGGCACAGTGATTGGATGGCTTTATACTTGTGGCTGATGAAATCTGCCTGTATTTGACAGCCCTAGAGGGCTGAAAATTAAACCACACATACATTTACGTATTTTTATCAACTAGATAAGAATGCTTAGGCAAACACTTCTGTAGACAAATTCATCCTTGTTGATTTTCTCTCTGTTTATTGTTACTTTTGACATTTTATTCAGAGCAGAAAGGATTGGTCTCTAGCAACAGTGATATAAGACCACCCACCCATCTGAAATCTGAGTTTTCACCTTCCCTTCCTTTTCTTCCTTCTTTCCTTTCCTCCCCCTAAGCCCGATCTTTGGCCACTACTCTTTGGCCCAAACTGCTTGAAGGTTTTTCTTTCCTTTTTCTCTTTTACTTTGGATTTACTTTTTTTTTTTAATTGAAGTACAGTTATTTACAATGTTGTGTTCATTACTGCTGTATAGCAAGGTGATTCAGTTATACATATATATATTCTTTTTTAAAAAAATATTCTTTTCCTTTATTGTTTATCATAGAATATTGAATATAGTTCTCTGTGCTATACAGTAGGACCTTGTTGTTTATCCATTCTATATTATAATAGCTTATATATGCTAACCCCAACCTCCCACTCCATCCCTCCCCTAAACCCTTCCCCCTTGGCAACCACCAGTCTGTTCTCTATGTCCGTGATTCTGTTCCTGCTTCATAGATAGGTTCATTTGTGTCATATTTTGGTTCCACATATAAGTGATATCATATGGCATTTCTCTTTCTCTTTCTGACTTACTTCACTTACTATGATAATCTCTAGTTGTAATGGAAGATTTTTCTTAACCAGAGTTTCCATTTATTGAAAACACTGCATGCCAGAGACCTGAAGTGTGTGTGCTGGCCATGTAACTCCCTAGAAGAATTGCCCAGCAGAGAAAATAGGAAGGCCATGAGGCCTGGGTAGACTCACCATGTTTGAGGGCTGGCCAAGGCCCCATAGGCACCCATGTGTGTGGCTGAAGTAGAGGGAGAGGAGGAAGATCATTGGGCGATGAGATCAGAGTGGGATTCAGGAGCTGCATCATGGATAGTGCGGAAGCCACTATGAGGATTTGGGATTTTATCCAAGTACAATGAGAAGTCATTGGAAGGTTGAGAATAGTGATGCAATCTGACTGCTATTTTTAAAGACTCACTTGGGTTATTGTGGAAAAGAGAGTAGAAACATGTTGAGCATTGAGAGACCACTGCGATAATCAAAGCAAGCAAAAATGGTGGCTTAGACTTAGAAGTAGTAGAGAAGAACATAAGGTACTGTTGGATTTGGTGGGATTTGCTTGGAGATGGTTCTATAGGTTCAATAGTTTGTAGACCATCTGCTCTTTGGATAATGAAATGTTGTCTCCCTAGATTTTGCTTTGCTTGATATATTCTAACACAGAAAAATAAAAATTTCCCCATTGTTTATGTAATAAATGTATACAATAAATTCTTTTAAAATAAATACTTGTCTTTAATTTTATATACAAGTTACCTCAATAATTGGATTTTCCCCTATTGTGTTACAGATATTTAATAACTGCACCTGTGTGGGAATTGCCGCCTCAAAATCAGGAAATTCCTCAGGCATGGTGGGCAGATGTCAAAAAGATAACGGATGTCCCAAAATGTTTCTGTATTTCCTTGTAATTTCAGTCATCACGTCCTATACTTTGTCTCTAGGCGGGATACCTGGATACATATTGCTTCTGAGGTGAACACTGATTCTCCCTGCCCTAATTTTAATATGACATACTGTGATCATCTACAGCAGTGATTTCAAACTCTGCTCTGTGGAATCATTATGATTCCTTACAGCTCTCTTAGGAAACTTGTTCTACTTTTATGCTTTTCCCACTTTAGGTTTTTATATAGATAATGTGGTTGACTAGAAGTTTTTCTATTATAACTTATGCTTGAACATTTTTTATTGGCTCTCCTATCCTAGATCTCGATAAAATATATAAGTAAATTCATATTTTAAAATATTAGTTTTGTAACAAGTATTTTCAGTGATAAAATTTTCCTCCTCATTGAATTAGTGTTGCAAGTATTACTGTTAAACAACTGATCGAAATCACCTAAAGATATTACAAATTTCGATAAAATTGTTAAATATGAAAAGTCAAATTTTATTGTAAATCAATCTTTTATGAGATGGATTAGGTGATTTTGAAATTAATTCATATATCAAAGGATGAATATTAAGTTTTTCTAAAATGAAACTAATCAAAATATTGTTTATAGCTTTAACTTCCCACAACTTATATTATAGAAATTGATTAGGAAAGATCTACAGAAGATAGGATCTAACATCCACAAATCTGTTTTTGTAAAAGGGTTTAAGGAGAACATGAGATATTGATGCTTTCAAATGGAAACATGGGTTTGATGGGAAAGCACTGCCCCAGAATTCTCAGACCAGGATCATTCTTCATGGGTACCTATTTCTCCAACATTTGCTTACCTTGTGCCAAGTAGTCACCTGGGCCAAGTGAATAAACAGGCCAATAGAGGAAGAATTTTCCTCACCACCAGTCCCGCAAATGAACCACACTTTATTTTGATGTCAGAAGGAAATGTCATTTGCTTCAAGGAGAAGAGTTGTAATTTTTGACTCTTTTAAAGCAGAGACTAAATATTATACATATGAAGAACTTACTACCATGGTTAACACTCAGTAGTTATTATATATCCTCATGATTATTACATTTAAAATCTATACGCCAATCCATCAGTTAAAGTTATACAGTCATATTAAGGATGGTCTTGTTATTTTAGGTACTCTTGTACTTGACGGGTAAATTCAGGCCCCCACTATTTAGCAAAAACACTAAGCATGTCACAATGATTCTGATTCAACTTGAGTCAATAGGGTCCTGTGCTTTTAGACCAAAACCCACAAAAACTAGTTATAGGTTATTAATCCTTTACTGTGCCTCAAATTCTTATAATTTCTTAGAATTTTTTTCCCTGTGAGTCCTTGTTATTTTACTGATTAAATTTGATTTTACTTTACCCAACGCCATTTGAATATGTCATGTAAGAGTGATTTACCTTTTAGAAATATTAACTATAAATTCCTCGATACACTGCATATAATGGAACAAGGTTTTTACATAATTTGCTTTCCCTATGCTAGAATACTAGTGGGTTCTCCATAAATGCTACTTGAATCCTAACATCATTTCATGTGTGTTCAGTAGATTATCACTGACATTACTATTTGCTTTAATGTACTATTATATTTTTTGTCATAATGCTTTTGTTGATTTTTTAGGTGCATTAAGCCACAACTTAAGTCTTTTGCCCTGGGTATCTACACCTTAGCAGTAAGAGTTCTTGGTAAGTATAATCTATGCTTTAATTATGGTAGCCATTACAAGTGTATTTTGAATAATTTTCTAAATATTTTACAGAATTATGACACATAACTAAATGATGTTGGTAGTAGATTCCTGTTCTTTTAATCTTCTTCCTTCCTTCATATCTTTCTTCCCTTCCTCTTTTCATTGACTACTCTCTTCCTTTTTTTCAGAAATATTGAGAACCAATGCTATACCCATGATAAAGTGATCTTATAAGAGTAATGACATTTTTAAACAATCTTATCTCTTCTAGCATGGGTCTAGTGTCAAAAAATCCATTGCTGTTATAAAAGAGCCCTCTGAGAGGAAAGCAAAAATTGAATCAGTAAGAAAAACTGAAGTCTAAATATAATTTTTTAAGTTATTAGATGGAAGGAATTCTTTTGAGCTACTCTCAATGCTGGGATATATCATTGGTAGAAAGATCATTCAAACAATCAAAGCAGTGTGGATTTGAATTCACAATTTGTTAAATGTAATAGGAATGGTTTCTTCTGACTACCAGATTTTTCAATATTCATTAGTTAAAACCCATAAAAAACAGAGTGATTAAGTTAGATAGGTTTTTGTCCTTAAAGAGTTTATATTCTAAAGAAGATAGTAAAAACCATTGTAAATGTTCCTCTGTAACTTGACAGAGAGGAACTACCTGGAAGAAAAACAAATTCAGAGCTTTAAATAAATGTGGTTTACATAAATCTTGACATAAAAATGGATATATGTGAAGATAGAATATAATCCTGATAAAATTGGGAAAACAACAAAAATGGAGGTTTATGCCATCATGGCTGGCTCTAATTCTACAATATAAAAACAGAGATTATCTAGAAAAAAGGCTATTGAGCCTGAAGTACATCCCTGGCTGTAATAAGTCTATCTACCTCTCTTTGAGAACATAGATATAACCTACAGTGTGAAAAAGATCTCAAGTAAAAGAAATAATTCATAAAGTTGATTCCATAAAAATGAAAATATAATCAACACTGTATGATACCATTTATATGTGGAATCTAAAAAATACAGCAACCTAGTGAATATAACCCAAAAAAAGCAGACTCACAGATATAGAGAACAAACTAGTGGTTACCAGTGGTCGTGGGGCAATATAGGGGTGAGGGAGTGGTAGATACAAACTACCGGGTATAAGATAGGCTCAAGGATATATTATACAACATGGGGAACATAGCCAATATTTTATAAATGGAAAGTAACCTTCAAAATTGTATAAAAAATAAAAAATATATATACTTGAAAATGACAAAAATATCATAAAGCAAACGACAAACTACATACAATTTTTTTCAATTTATATAACAGACAGGTGGCTAATATCCCTATTATAAGGAGAACACCTAAGTCCTGAGAACAAAAAGATCAACAGTCTAAGAGAAAATGGGGTAAAAGATATAAACAACCATTTCATGGAAAAATAAGTATAAATACCTCTCAATATATAAAAAGATAGTCAAGGACCCTCATAATAAGAAGAGTACAAATTAAAACTACACTGATACTAATTCTTACTTATCAGATAGGCAAATTACCAAATGTTGTTTGTCATGTATTACAGTACAAATAGAAAATCGATACATTTATACACTGCTGGTGTGAAAATTATACTATTTCTGGAGAGGGATATTTGGCAATAACTAACAAAATTACATATAGACTTATCTTTTGACCTAGCAATCCCACTTCTAGGAATTGATGTCAAAAATGTGCTCGCAAAAGTATGAAGTAAGTCTAATCTTATGGATGTTCAATCACTGTGGCATTAGTTATAATAGTAAAAGACTACAAGCAGTGTAAATGTACATCAGTATGAGACTGGTTAAATAAACTATAGTAAACCCACATAATGGAATACTATGCAGCTGTATGGACAAATGGGGAAAATCTCTCTCTAATGTTACCAAGTATATTAGTCAGTACTGGCTGTCATAACAAAACATACTGGACTGAGGGGCTCAAACAACAGGAAGTTATTTTCTCATAGTTCTGAAAGCTGTAAAGTCCAAGATCAATGTGCCAATAGGGTTGGTGTCTGGTGAGACCTCTCTTCCTGATTTGCAGATGGCCATTTTCCCACAGTTCATTCCCTGGATCTTTTCTCAGTGCACAGAGAGAGAGAGAGAGAGAGAGACTTTTGGTGTCTCTTCCTCTTCTTATAAGGACACCATTCCTATCAGATTGGGGCCCCACCCTTATGACCTCATTTAACCTTAATTATCTTCTTAATTACTTTTTCCACATACAATCACATTGTGGGTTAGGGCTACAACATATGAATTTTGTAGGGACACAATTCATATCAAGTGATCTCCAGGATATGCTTTTAAGCGAAAGAAAGCAAAATGTGGAACAACGTATATAGTATGATGCATTTGGTGTAAGTATAGAAAGGTGGAAATATTATACACACACACAGAGGTATTTGCTCTTGTTAACAAAAAGAAACAATGGAAGCATAAACTAAAAACTAATACTAATTTTTAAAAAACTTTACCTGTTAGGGAAGAAAGGAAAAAGGGGAGAGAGAACAGGATGGAAATGAGACTTTGTAAATGTAACTGTTGTATAATTTGAAAGCATGCAAAAATTTTATATAATTTAAAATAATTAAATTAACAGAACCAAAGAAATTCTTAAAACAAACCAAAACTAACTCTATATTATATGGGTGACATAACCATACTTTAAACTACATGGAAAGTAGAATTATTACCAAATCCCCATTGCTTCAGTACATTTTATGGTCTTGTCAGTAATACTAACTTTGGCATTGTTATGTTAAAACTATTGTATATTTTAAGATTAAAGTAAATAAGATATTATGTTAATATCATTAGGAATCAATATTTTCAGCATAATAGAAAAGCGATAAAAGCATAAAATAAAAAATTTAAGTAAAACTCATTCTTAATTTAAACTTGAAATGTTAATATGAACTCATATAGCTTTATTTTAAAATAATGTGTATCTTATAACTCTGTCTCCTGAAAAATCTAGAATCTATTTAACCCAGGAGAAATCAGCACCCATAGCAATGAATCTGTGCTATCTAAATATCATTCCTCAATAAAGAAACCACAGCACCTTGGAGAACTGACCAAGGTCTAGGGTAGAAAATGCACAAGATGATTGTGGGACAACTTTTGTGCCAGAAAGTGAGAAAGCTATCAAAGGGATATGTCAAAAGGACACAGGACCAATTTGAGGAGCTTGGCCTAAGGTGAGATAATTTGAAAATAAAATATGTAAGATAAACAATATTATTATATTAATTAATACATAACATAACTAATCATTATAATATCTGCCGTGTCTTGAAATACACTGAATATATAAAAAGACGTAAATCTGTAATGATACCTAAATAATGTTGGAGAATACTAGGGCACCAATTCATTATTTTTGAAACTGATGAATGGAAAGAATTGAGCATTTATCCTGCCTTCCTTCTATGAACTATATTTCGAAGTAATCAAATAAACAGTCATGAAGGAAAATTCTCTTTTATAGAAAAATCCTAAATAATTTTACACAAGGAATAATATAATTTTTAACAATCTGTTTTGCAACCTCCTCAATATTTGCTGAAAGCTATAGGTGAAAATGGATGAAAAACTTCATAATGGAGGGCATAGCCTGAGTCTCAGATCCATTTTAACATTACAAAGAGTGGCAAGTAGGCAGCATGTGACTTCTGCCAGAACACACAGAACCACCTGTGCCTTGTTCCTGCCTGAGTCTATGCAGGAGCTAACTACCAGGTTATTGGAAAAATGAAGGATAGGAAAACAAAGTAAATGACGTCGTGAAGAAGCAATCAGTCAAATCTGGACTGTGGCATATTCTATAGGACAAATGTCTTTCTTCAAAAATCATTAGTATGAAAAAAAAAAAAGTTGGGGAAAAAGCTGATATAAAGAGCCATCAACTAAAATTTTTTAAATAGATCTTTATTGGAGTATAATTGCTTCACAATACTGTGTTAGTTTCTGTTGCAGGACAAAGCGAATCAGCCGTATGCATACACATGTGCCCATATCCCCTCCCTTTTGAGCCTCCCTCCCATCCTCCCTATCCCACCCCTCTAGGTCATCTCAAAGCACAGAGCTGATCTCCCTGTGCTATGCTGCTGCTTCCCACCAGCCAACTATTCTACATTCGGTAGTGTACATATGTCCATGCTACTCTCACTTCGCCCCAGCTTCGCCCTCCCACCCCATGTCAAGTCCATTCTCTATGTCTACCTCTTTATTCCTGCCTACCTGGTTTGAATCCTGATTAGAATGAGCCAACTCTAAAACAATGCTTTGAAGACATTCAGAAAAGTTTGAATATGGGTTTTTGATAGGATTAAAGAAATTATAAAATGTGTCATGTGTTAAATGGCAGAGTGATATATTTTTTAAAAATGTCAGAGATGTGTTCTGAAATACATATAAGGAGAATGATGTGATTATCTGAGGTATCTCTTAAAATATTTTAAAAAAATAGTTTCTGGATGCACGTTGGGTTGTGGGACTGGAGAGAGATAACACAGGAGTGGCAAAATATTGATATTAATAATTGTTAAAGTTAGTGATGGTACATGAGGTTGTATTACATCATCCTCTCTAATTCTGTGAATGTTTGAATTTGCCATTATGAAAATTTTAAAACATACAGAAGATGGCAAGCATTTGAATCTTGAGGAACATCTTCACGTTATTAAGAGCAATGTAAAGTTAGTTATCACCTAAATGTTTTTCAGTGGCAAATAATCTATTTAGATGGACAATGTATATAAAGAGAATTTTTATTTAAGATACCAAATAATCTAAACTGACTGTTAGATATCTTTATCTATGTGATCTTCTTGCTTACAGGAGTTTATGCAAAATAGGGTCAGTTAGCTCTTTTTTGAATCTGGAATTCTTCTCATCCTGGTACAGAAAGGGAGAGACCCTTGCAAATATTTTCCTTTGTAAATGTACATTTTCCTTACAAAAAGGAAACTTAATGCCGTGTCTTCGGAGCTTCTCCTATGACTTCTGTTTCTCAAAATTGTCAGCTCAAAATAATCTTTATACCAGAGGCGTATTTTGGGGTGACACATTCTGGTTTTCTACAGATGCCCTGTCATCTCCAAAGCAGTGAATTTTGGACTGACTGTGGTTTCCGAGAATCATTAATTATAGGCTAACCAAAAAGATATGCGTATATTTTTAGTAGCAATTATTTGTTTTTCTCACAGCAGGAATCCCAGCTCCCGTATATTTTGGAGTTTTGATTGATACTTCATGCCTCAAATGGGGATTTAAAAGATGTGGAAGTAGAGGATCCTGCAGATTATATGATTCAAATGCTTTTAGGTACCGTATCAAACTCATTCCCACATCTCACGGCTACCACATCCCAGGTTTGCACAATGCAATTGGCACTAATAATCCTCACGTAGTTTCATTGCTTGTAAGGAAAAGGAGAGTCTAATCAAGAAGTTTGTTCTGTTTTATAGAATAATTCTATTATTATCTGATTATTTGGCTAGATCTTTCGTTTCCCCCCCATTCTTAATCTTGACTCCCATTTTAAATGAGTAATCATTTTAAAAAAATATGACATAAGATTTCAGAATAGAGTAGAATTTTCAAAGTTTGTGCACACAAGTGAGTGAGTTCCCTGAAACTCAGAAGCATTTAAATCTAGGTCACATTTGGGGTTTAATTCTATTCTTTTTCAAACTGAGCCAAACTGTCCCATTTACGTCAGATATAATCCCTCTGGGCAAGAGTTGGATTTGGCTGTAAATCTGTCCGGCTTTTATTGCCAAACTGATGTTCAATTATTCCAGTACTTGAAATGCATAAAAGTAAAAGGTTTTCTCTGTGTGTGTGAGTGTGTATGGGGTTGAGGGCATGGTTTTTTTCACTATGGTATCATTCAGTTCAATTCATCAAACATTTAGTTTCCTTATTGCTTAAAGCAATACTTCAATGGCTTAAAAGCAAGAAGGATTTTTTTTTTTTTTTCAATTTACAAGCTGAGTATTCTCTAGAGAAATAAACTTGGTGCTGAACTGTGTAAGTTGGAAGCTGGATGTGAATTTAGCCGACCATCTCAAATAAATTTGCTTGACTTAATAGGCTTTGATGTTATGTGAGAAATTTATTTTGGTCTTTGAAAGGGACCTGATCTATGAGGAGAATTGGCACTTTCTTCACATTTACTAAGGCTGTATTTTAGTGCAAAGACAATGTAATTCAATCAGAGACTATGCGTGTACATACAAGGTAACCAGCATGAATCATTTAACCTGTCCTTTCAAACCTTTGTGTCTTATAATCTGATGTAGAACTAAAGGCTACTCATGGAAGAAATGGATTGAAACCTCTGGTTTGTTCTTAAGTCAGTCTACTCTACTGAGGGCTCTGATTTCCCCTTAATGTTCCTTCTTGCAGTTTTTCCGTAGAAGTGAATTTGGGCAAGCTTCGAGGGAAGGGTAACCACATAATTTATCATGCAAACCTGGGTACTTTCGAGAGTGAAAGGGGGCACTATTAAAAACTACACTGGGACAACACTAGCATAATCTGGGACTGTTCTGGGCAAACAGGGATATAGTTACCTGGTCTAAGGAAATAATTTACAGAGAGGATGGGACGGATTATATAATTATCAGTGACTGAAAATGATGGTACTACTAAAATTGCTTTATATTAGCTTACTGCCTTCAATAGTCTGTCAAATGTTCATACAAAGGTCTTTTATAGCCACTGAATCTGCATTCTTAAAACCATCCTCATGATAGTTTTATTGATATTGATATTTTTGGATGATATTATTATATTTTATTTAAAGTTCGATAGTTGCAATAATTAAGATGGACATTCTCTCTTCTTCTAGACACATGTATCTGGGACTAACCATGATCCTTGGCACCATGTCGATTTTCCTAAGTACTGCAGTACTTTTCACTTTAAAGAAAAAGTATGTTTCAAAACACAGAAGCTTCAGAACCAAGAGAGAAAGAACAATGGTGTCTACAAGAATCAGGAAGGAAAACTGTACGACGAGTGATCATTTGCTACAACCCAGCTATTGGCCAGGCAAAGAAACGCAACTTTAGACAAATGATAACTTGAAGCCATGTTTTCCAATTTCTGGAAATTCTGCAAACAAATTTTAATCAAAAGGGTTTTAAATGTGTAAATTCTTTCTCCTTTCAAAAAGATGTCTACTTTGTTTTTGATCCTAAGTATTAGATAATGTACCTGATAACAAATATAATTAATCATGTTACAGAAGGTGTAGATGGTAAAGTTAATCTTAAATATTTTAATTTATAAACAAATTCCTTATATTATTTACTCATTCTGCTGAACTTTGCCTGTGCCCATTGATATATTAGCTGTACTCCTAGTAGAACAATTGTTGCTATAGTTTAATGGCTATGTGTAAAGTAATTTCTAAACTGAGATACTTGCCTAGGATAAGAGAATACTTTAAAAAAACTAAACGACATCTTGGTCTCCTTCAAATATCACCTTAATGATGATGTTAGGATGGAGTCAGAACATGTAGAGGAAGATTTCGTTTTAAGCTCCTTCTTTCTTTTGAAATACAATAATTGATATAGAAATGTATATTTGCAAATGATCTTGGAGGATTCGAATTTTGAATTACTAACTCTTCTACCATTACTAACTCTTCTGCATGTATTTTATGTGTGAGATTTTTAAGTGACCATAGTTGTAAAGTAATAAAATTAATATTAATATGCTTTCCTGTCTTTCTATGAATTCAATGGAGTAAAAAATATTGTTAAATACTGCCCATATTTTAATGTATATAAGCAGCTCCAGACTTATGATTGTGATGTGGTCCTAAAATATATTTGAAAGTGAATTTCTGCAAGTCTACAATAAACTTAGATGTTATAACAGGAACACAGAGTGATGGGGTGAGTGATGGTGTGGTCCGTTTTGGTGCTCTCCCTGGCATCTGTCACAAGGCTTCTGGGCAGGGTGGTGCCACTGGTACAGTCTGCCAGATAGCTCTCTGTTTCTCTGTAACTGAAAAAGCCATGCCAGGCACTTCCTGCTCACTGGCTTCCTGGTCCTGCTCTCACTGGAACTAGTAGATTCAGCAGTCCACCATCTTTAATCTTCAGCTCTACCGTGTGTTATGTCTTTCTTCCTCTACCACTGCTGCACCCTAGAAGGGGCCTGACCTTCCCAAGAAAAGCAAACTTAGGTAGATCCACCCCTCCCCTGCAGTGGAATCTTGGAATCATGCCACAATTCTTAGCAGCCTTTAGAACACACCAACAGGGCACTCCCAACAAGGAGTCTCTTTGAGGTATTTCTTGGGAGCCTGAGTCCAACAAAAAAGTCCAGCTCAGAAATGCAGTCACGGTACTTCCCTGGTGGTGCAGTGGTTGAGAATCCGCCTGCCAATGCAGGGGACACGGGTTCGAGCCCCTGAGGGAGGATCCCACATGCCGCAGAGCAACTAAGCCCGTGTGTCACAACTACTGAGCCTGCGCTCTTAGCCCATGAGCCACAACTACTGAGCCTGCGTGCCACAACTACTGAAGCCTGTGTGCTGCAACTGCTGAAGCCTGTGCGCCTGGAGCCCGTGCTCCACAACAGGAGACGCCACCGCAATGAGTAACCTGTGCACCACAGTGAAGAGTGGCCCCCACTTGCCGCAACTGGAGAAAGCCCGCGCACAGCAACGAAGACCCAACGCAGCCAAAAATGAATAAATAAATAAATAAAAAAGAAATGCAGTCGCCTTACTCACACAGTGGAAGGATCAAATAAATTTTCCCCTTACGTACCAGTCCTGAGAATATGATGAATGGAAAAAACTAGAGATGAAAAGTGTGGGGATGGAGAGCAGCGAAAATTTCCTTTAAATACATATTAATTTTGCCATTTTATTTGAATTGGTGGTGCCAGATTATTTCATATTTTACTATTTTTAAAAATGAAAATAGACTTGGTTTGTTTCCAGCAGGCCTACTTCAGACCTGCTGCTGCTGTACTAACTTGTGAGCAGGAATCCTTTTTGTCATCTCAGTATCAGTCTTACCCATAGCGGATATTTACTGAACGGGTGAGTGGGTACACTTGTCAAGAGTTTTCTTTGTAGAGATATAATTGAAATTCAAGTTCCTCATCCTGTCTCCCACATCCTCTTTATTTTTCAAAGCTTTTGTAGCAACATCCTGAAAAGTAACTTCTTTGCAAGTAAATTTCTAAACAGGATCCTATCCAATGTACTCTCGAATGACTTGAAAAGTAAAAATTAGCATAAAGCATATTTAAAAAGATTTTTTTTCATAAAAGCACCAACTGTTAATGAAAAGCATATTTTTATGCATAACTGTTAATTCAACAGTGGAATTATACATACTAAACTCATTTGTATGGCATATGAGGGTATCATTTAGTGGCAAAGTGAATTTACTAAAAGGAACCTTGACGTTTTAAATGAGTAAATTCAGCTGACAGAAGTAAGCAGGCTTTTCATGCCTCAGAAAGCACATGAGGTTTTTTTGGTTTTTTTTTTTTTTTTGAGAAACCAAACCCCATTTCAGAGGTCAAAACATTTCCTCAGCCCCAGGGCCAAACATTAGAGGTAAGGCCTTGATGGACATGTGGGATCCCACAGTTGCACCACTTTATTCATTTATTATACAGTCATGACCCCTGGAGGTGACCAGCACCTCAAATGAACATATGATTTGCTCTAACCTTCAGACAGGAAACACTCCAGCAATATCATTTTATAAGTGGAGTGACTTCAATTGGATTAAAAGACTTGCCCAAGGTGGAGGCAGTCAAACTAATGCTGGGTTCTTCCATTACATCATGATGCCTCTAAAGCAGGTAATAAAAACAAACAATCTGAAACCTCTAAAAACAGCTGGAAGAATTTTTGTGACCATGAGCAGTTAAGAAATCTCCACTTATTATAAATTCATAGACTCAGACATAAAAGATTGAAAGAATAAGTTGACTGTAACATGTACAGTTATAATTGTTATAATAACTATTAAATATAACAAATATTAAGCACTCTCTTTATGTGTGCTGAGTGCTTTAGACACATTATCTCAATTTCAAAGGTCAAAATAACCTTATGTATTAGGTATAAGTACTGGTATGTTCAGAGGAAGCTTACAGAGTTTTAGTTACTTGTGCAAAGCCAATATTTTCTCGCAGCTGGTAAAGCCAAGGTTTAAACTGAGGTTTATCAAATTCAAACAGCAATGTGATCCCCATACTGATCTAGATCCTGAATTGTTGTCTTCCACTAACTTCGCTGAAAGTCAAATTTTGTACATAGACATTAGAGAAGTTTTAGCACGCTAAACCACGCACATGGTTAAAAAAAAAATCAAATGGTACAAAATGATTTAAAATGAGAAGTAACAGTCCTTCACACCACCTTCACTTCTATTCCTCAAAGGGAATTACTTCTAACCAGTTTGGTTTGTTGGTTTTTCTGATGGTCACTTCCAGTATCTTTAAATAATATGCACATACCACTTTCTTGATTTATTAACGTGGGCAATGTTTACTGACTCTCTATTCTGATAGATTAGAACTAATGTCACTTACTCATGCCCTGTTGTTCTTCCCCCTGTAATCTGTACATGCTGGGGTCACTATTCTGAGTTCCTCAAATGTCACACCAAAACCTCCATTTCTTGTTCAATAAACATCGAGTATCATATGTTTCCCCATTTCTCAAAATGAAGACCTTAGAGGTTCCCTCCCTTCCCTCCATGTCTCCAAACTCTGGCCCATCTCCCTCTTTCTGTTAGCTGTACCTTTACTTTTACATTGTTAAGAATGATGACAATTATAGTCAACTCTGCAACCATTAAATCTAGGAAAGACCTGAGTGGTTATTATGATCATGACCAATGCCATCTACTGTTGAAGTCATGAAACCTACCGTTAGAGAAAAATGAAAAAGACGGAAAAACATATCTAATGAGGCATTAAGGGCACATTAGCATATTTAAATATTAATAAGTGTGATGTTTAAAAGTGTTTTATGTTTGAATAATTTGGGAATATAATGAGTTAATGATAGCTCTCATACGATTGCCGAATCTCTCAGATTCTTTAATGTGATGCGGTACATTGCCAGTCTACTAAAGGGGATGTGTATCTCAAACTTATTTGGCATTGAATCCACTGTTTTATTAACAAGTCTTGGACCTAACTAATTTTCAGTACAATATATTTGGAAAACACAAGTTTATCCTTCTCTTTGTAAAATCTTTTGCTATCTTTATCAGCTTCTGTCAAGATTATGCAGTTTTATAAAATTAACTAGAAAACTATTTTGTTTTTAAATGTCTGGAAAAGATTTTACAACATAGGAATTTTCTCTTCCTTTTACATTTGAAAAAATGTTTTTAGCCTTTTTGAGAAATAATCCTTGAAAAGTTGTTGACTGGTTATTCTAGCTTTAAAAAAAAAAGCAGCTTACTGATTCAACTTTCAACGTTTGTATTTTTTCTATAAAAATCTTCCAGATTTTTAAAAGACATTTTAATACTATAAACTTAGAGCAATTAAGATAATTATTATACCCTTTTCCCATTCTTAATTTTGTGGATTTGGGTTTGTCTTTTTTGCATATTATGCTTGCCAGGAACTTATTCCATTGGACTTTTCAGAGAAATGGCATTTGTGATTTGCTATTTAATTGTTTAACTTTTGTATTTTACTTTACTTTTTTTCCTTCTGCTTTCTTTAGGCATGCTTTTCAAAACACTCTTTACCTAAATACTTAATTCGTAGTCTTACAACTGTATGCTCTAACTTAGTAATAAAAATTTTAATATGTCAATGTTCAGCTTTGTTCGTAACACAAAGGTTTGCCATGCTGTAGTACCAATGATGTTTTCCTGTTTACAAATGCATTCTTGATTTTCTATTTGATTCAAAATTCCTATTTGCTCTATTTCAGATATTTCTGTTTAAACTTTTAATTTTTAGATTAATTACATTTATAATTAGGGAATGTAGCCTATTCAATTTATTATTTTGGAAATTTGAGGGTTTAAGCCAAATCATCATCAATTTGTGAAAATGTTCAGATTTAAAAAATAAAGTATGATCATTGATTATAGATGATAATACTAGGTATATATTTACCAAACCAAACCAATTAAATTTTATACCATCACATCTTTTGATAGTTATTTTCTTTCCTGTTTTCTCTTCAAGGCTTGAGAGTCAAGATCTTCCGATTACAATTGAATGATTTTTTGTGAATTGCTTCCACTTTTAAAAAAAGGTTTATTTGTAGAATTGAATGTTGTGTTTCATAAATATTGTATCCTTATAATGCATATATTTGATTTTTAAAACTTTGCCATAGTTAATAATTTTTCTTTGAATTGTATTTTAAATAAATTAATTCTCTTAATTAATTAACATTGCCATTTCTGTTTTCTTTATTGATTGTGTTTACTTGATATATCTTTGGTCCTAGCTTTATTTTAAAAAATTTCCTGTGTTTTGTTTAAGGTTCGATATTTGTTAACAGTACAGAATTGAATTTTATTTTTACTTTATCAAAGATTTTGTCTATTAATAAGATACTTAATTATCACATGTAATGTTTGGCTTTATTTTTGCTATATTGTTCATTAAATTTTTTCCCTTATGTTTTCCTTTCATTCTTCCATATGCTATATGTACTATCTTTTTGCTTTTATTTCTCAGAATTATAGAAGTCATAGCCTCTTCTTCCGCACTCTGAAAAATATTCTGCCAGTGGTTATCCCAAAATTATAAAAATATACTTTGATATTCTCTTTTAAAAATTCCAAGAATAAGATAATAAATACTGTCTGTTGACTCTCTTTATGTAAGATTAGGCGTTTAAAACGTTAAATTTAAAAGACTTAAATGTAAGACCTGAAACCATAAAGCTCCTAGAAGAAAACATTGGGATAAGCTCCTTGACATTAGTCATGGCATGGTTTTTTAGATTGGCACCCAAAGCAAGCACAACAATAGCAAAAATAAATAAGTGGGACTACATCAAACTAAAAAGCTTCTGCACAGGAAAGGAAACCCTCAACAAAATAAAAAGGCAACCTATGGCATGGAAGAAAATCATATAAGTGGTGAATATCCAAAATATATAAAGAACTCATACAACTCAATAGTAGAACACAAAGAATATGATTAAAAAATGGGCACAGGATCTGAACAGACATTTTCCAAAGAAGATATACAAATAGCTAACAGATACGTGAAAAGGTGCTCAACATTACTAACCATCAGGGAGACCATCAAATCGAAACCACAATGAGATACCACTTCACACCTGTTAAAATGGCTATCATCAAAAACAGGCAAGACCTAACAAGTGTTGGTAAAGATGTGGAGAAAAGAGAACCCTTGTACACTGCTGGTAGGAATGTACAAATTTTTCAGCCACTATGGAAAACAGTATGGAGATTCCTCAAAAAACTAAAAATAGAACTACCTTATGATCCAGGAATTTCATTTCTGGGAATATATCCAAAGGAAATGAACACAGTATCTCAAAAAGATATCTACCCTCCCATGTTCATTGCAGGATTATTCACAATAGACAAGATATGAAAACAACTACGTGTCTGTCACACATGCATGGATATACATCAATTACAGATCGATAAAGCTAAACTTTAAAAAAAATTTTAACTAAAAAGAAGTGTTTACTTCCTATCTCATCTCTTACCCACAAGTCCAAGATTTTTTTTACTAATGTAATTAAGGATTTAAGACTTAAGTTATTAATAAATTATTTTTACTTTCTAAATCTTTTTGCTATATAGACAAATTTACAAGGAAAATTTCAGGCATGCATCCTTTCCTTATCTTTATTTATTTATTTAAAATAGACTCCTAGGGATAGAATGTTTCAAACATATTAACCAACAGCATTCCAAAAGGCAAAGACAGTAGAGCCTTACACAAACGGCATTTGAAAGATTAGCTCTCCTCAAACTTCACTAATCTATCAATTTTATAAATTAAAAATGGCATCTCAATGTTTTGATTTTCATGTCTTTGCCAGTGAGTTAAAACTTTTATATGCGTACTGGTCATATCTCCTCTTTTAGAGATTGTGTTCACAGCCTTGCTTATATGTTTGTTTTGGTAGTTATCTTATTAATAAGATAACACATTACTGTGTCCCATGTAAAATAATTTTTTTTCTAATTTGGGAGCTGTATTAGTTGGCTATAGCTGCCATAACAAAATATCATACTGGGTGGCTCAAACAACAGAAATTTATTTTCTCACAGTCTGGAGGCTAGAAGCCCAAGGTCAAGGTTTGGCAGGGTTTGTTTCTTTTGAGGGCTCTGGGCTTGCAGACAGCTGCCTTCTCACTGTGCTCACAAGGTCTTTTCTCTGTGCATATGCATCCCTGATGTCTCTTTTTCTGTCCTAACCTCCTCTTGTTATAAGAACCAGACAAATTGTGTTCAGGCCTATTCTAATGGCCTCATTTTAACTTAACCACACCTTTAAAGACCCTATCACCAAATACACTCATGTTCTAAGGTACTGTTTCTGTCTAGGGTCACTCTATATAAGAATTATATCTGTAAAATGTAAAAATACATTTTAATTTCTGACAACTCATGTCTTCCTTCGTATGATTCTTTTCTAAAATTTCTTAAATATGTTCATTCTTTTTTTCTGAATAAGTTTACGATTATTTTGTCAGGTTCCAAAAATATCCAATTGAGACTATTAATCTAAAAGAGAGAAAAAAACTACTTGTTTCTTCTCTGTACTATATACAACATTTAAACTAAAAGAAAAACCTCATTTTTCTCAAGCAGGGTTTCTTTTTTTTTCCTGCACACCGACCAATTCTCCAGCACCAGCTGGATGTCCTACAATTTAACTCAATTTTATCTACCTGGAGTAATTGTCAGATCCCACAGATTAAGAGCTCATCCGACAAGACTGCCCCCCCCCTTCAGAGGACAATCACCTGTGCTTCTGACCATCTGGCTATAAATCAAAGATGACCACAACCACCGCTTCAGGTTCAATACAGGCAAACCTCGGAGATATTGCATGTTCGGTTCCAGACCACAGCCATAAAGTGAATATAGTCTATTAAGTGTGCCATCGCAGTAGGTCTAAAAAAACAATGTACATACTTTAATTTAAAAATATTTTATATTGCTAGAAAAATGCTAACCAGCACCCTTCAGCAAGTCATGCAGAGTAGTAACATCGAAGATCATTGATCACAGCTGACCAAAACAAATAATGAAAACATTTGAAATATTTTAAGAATTACCAAAATGTGACACAGAGACATATGTGAGCAAATGCTGTTGGAAAAACAGAGCCAATAGACTTGACACAGGGTTGCCACAAACCCTCAATTTGTAAAAGACGCAATTGTCTGTGAAGCGTTAAGTTGGGCTGCACCCCCGCAGGCCTCCAAGACCTGTACTTGCCCAGCTTCAAGACTGAAGAAAGAGCCCGAAGTCAGTGGCAGAGACATCAATGGTTTAACGGATGCGGGGGGAGCTTACCTCTCTGAAGCAAGGTCCTGACACTACACCCCACCCAGTGAAACAGACGGAGGGCATGACATGGCAGCAGTCTTATTTCCGGGGCGGGGAGGGGGAGGTTGCCAGTTATAGGGGGAATTGATGTCAGGTTGGCTCGTCAGTTACCAGGGAAAGTAGCAGAGGGGCACGCCCCTTACTGCCCCTTTGATAAGAGCAATCACTGGCTGAAACCTGCGGCAAATATATAGGAAAGTCAGTCAAGTGAGTAGGATGTAGGTGAAGAAGGCGCTTACTGGTCGAGCCCGGGATGTACAGAGAGCAAGAGAACAGCCACCGTGAGTGGCCTGACCATACACACAATAAAATGAGGTATGCCCTAGACAGCTCACAGAACTCAGGAAGACTTACTAGATTACTGATTTATTATGAAAGGATACCACTCAAGAACAGCCAAATGGAAGAAATGCATGGGGCAAGGTATGTGGGAAGGAGTACGTAGCTTTCGTGTTCTTTCCAGGTACATCACCCTCCCAGCTCTTTCAAGGGTTTACCAACCTGGAGGTTCTCTGAAACCGCGCATCGTTTTGGGTTTTTTTTATGGAAGTTTCATAAGTAAGCAAGATTGATTAAGTCATTGACCATTAGAGATGAACTCAACCCCCTGCCTCTCTCCCATCCCTGGAGGTGGTGGGGAGGCAGGGCTGAAAGTTGCAGTGGTTCAAGTATTTGGTTCCCCTGGCAACCAGCCTCACTTCCTTAGGGACTTTCCTAAAATTACCTCATTGACATAAACTCAGGTGGTTGAAAGGGGCTTGTTATGAAGAACAAAAATGCCCCTTTCAACTTTATCACTTTTATCACTTAGGAAATTCCAATGGTTTTAGGAGCTCTGTTCTTATTATAAATCACAGTGTCACATAATCTCGTAGCACCAACCCTAGAAACCGATATTTTTATAACATTGAGTCTGCCCATTAGCAACATAATTTATGTTTCTCAATAAAATTTTATACTTTAAAAAAATATATACACACCAAATATTTCTTACTAAGTTTACTTATAGTCTTCAATATTTATGTCGTTAATATAATTTGGAGTGTTTTATTCTCTTCTATTTTCTTTTTTTTTATTTAACATCTTTATTACAGCATAATTGCTTTACAGTGTTGCCTATTTTATTTTCTAAAAGATTATTTAGGATCTTTTATTCTACTCTCTGTGTAACAGATTTAGCAAAGCTATTAGGAGCTTCATGTTAATATTTTAACTGGCCTTCTTTACCAAAGTCCATTATTTGTTTAGTTTGCTCAATTGATTCTCTAGGTGTTTCTTGGGAGGTGATCAGAGTATCTATGAAAGAGTGTTATTTTGACTCCTTTTCAAAGTCGATACTTCTTATGTCATTTTTTTCTTGTCTGATAGAAAAACCATTGATATATATGTCATACATCTAAAATTTAAATCTGCTTATGATTTAAATCTGCTATTCAAAATCATCTGGTAAGGACTTCCCTGGTGGCGCAGTGGTTAAGAATCCGCCTGCCAATGCCAGGGACATGGGTTCCAGCCTTGGTCTGGGAAGATCCCACATGCTGCAGAGCAACAAAGCCCATGCGCCACAACTGCTGAGCCCGTGTGCCACAACTACTGAAGCCTGTGTGCCTAGAGTCCGTGCTCTGCAACGAGAAGCCACCGCCATGAGAAGCCCACGCACTGCAACGAAGATTAGTCCCCGCTCGCTACAACTAGAGAAAGCCCGCGCACAGCAACGAAGACCCAATGCAGCCAAAAATAAAATACATTAATTAATTAATTTAAAAAAATCATCTGGTAGCCTTCCAACATTTTCAGGAAACCTCAGACATCCTTGGTAAAATGTGGCCTTTCAGGATCTGGTCCCTGACAACCTCTTCACTCCATCTCCCACAAAAAGCCTCACTCAAATTCTTCACTAGATCCCATGGCCCATTGTATTACACTACGTGTAGTTTCCTAAATGTGCTGTTCAGACCTGCTATTTTTTTTTTTTTGCCTAGAAAACACTTTCTCCTTTTTTTCACCTTTTCACCCAGCTCAGGGCTTCTCCAACTTTATTATGTCTATGAATCACCTGGAGATCTTGTTTGAAAAACAGATGTGATTCAGTGGTTCCGGGGTGAGGCCTGAGATTCTGCACTTCTAACTAGCCCCACAGACCAGCAGCATCACATCCTGAGCAAGGACCTTGTTCATTCCTCCTCCTCCATGACGATTTAGTTCAGTCACCTCTAGTCAGCTTTCCCTGGCCCTCAGCCTCACTGCACCCCCAAAGTACCAGGTAGTGGCCCAGTACAGACTGACGGTAGAGATTCTTTTATTAATCTATACCATCTTGTATATTACTGGACACACGTTACAAACTCAGTGTTGAATAAATGAATGAACTAATGATATAGGAAAAATAAACTTCCTTTAGGAATTGTGAACAAGATTAATAAAATCACACCTTACATAATTCTTCCTGAAATTTCTATATTCTTTATTGAATTCACTGCAGGAAGAATTTGGCAAGAATAGGCTAGAATGAAATAGAATATGGAAATCGAAATAGGTTAAGTGCTCTAAAGTTTTTCTGGATCTTTGAAATTTTGACCACACTGAAAAAACATAACAAATAAGGAAACAATATTTTCTATTACCTAAGCAGCTAGATATTTGATGAACTCTACCAATCACTTTTCAAAAAAACCCTCAATTTTAATTTAGATATGTATTTTATCTTGCAGCATTTCTATCATTTCTATATAATTCTTTTTTTTTTGGCTGCGCAGCGTGCGGGATCTTAGTTCCCCGACCAGGGAATGAACCTGTGCCCCCTGCAGTGGAAGCGCAGTGTCTTAACCACTGAACTGTCAGGAAGTCTCTCTATATAATTCTTTTTTTTGCCCATTTCTTTAAAGTCTATAGAACATTTTACCATATATTTTTTCTCTTAATTTCACATAAAGATTGATAATATTTTTTCCCATTATACATGAAAAGCCTGACTATAAGAGGATTGCACAAGTTAACCTTACTTGCTAAGGTCGTAGAGTCAGGTATTGGTAGAGCAAGAGCCAAACCCTGCACCTTCTGATGCCTAGTCCAGTGTTCTAGACACTTACCAAACCTGATTGAAACTTTTTTAAAGTCCCACACCAGCAGAGACCGTGATATGATGCCATATTCATGATATTCAATTTTGATTGTGATAAAATCAAATTTTACCTCCATTCCACAATTTTTTTCCTGTACTTAAATAACAAAATTAGTTTTCCTCTCCTGTTGTTTTCTTTTCTCCTTTTTCTTTCTAGCTGAGATTTCTGGGCTGGCTAAAACAGTTGATCTGTGGGTAAAGAAGAATGTTTGGTAGCTCACACCCTGCAAAAAACCCTGTAACAGCAGTAGGGCTGGCTAATGAACACAGAGCACCTATCACCATGGTAATTAGAGTATCAGCAATGGAGGGCATCTCAGAAATTGTTAGTGAACAGATAGGAGGATGAGGGCCCTGGAAGTGAAAGGTCTCATAGTCCGAAAACATCCAGTTACTTACTGACTGTGCTGAGCTTGCTGGCTGGGCACCTGACGTCCTGTAATCTCTCACCCAGGCCCGCCATTGATCAACCTGAGTTGAAAATCAAAGACTTTGAAATTCAAGGTGGACGAGGCTGGGATAAAAACTGAGAAACTCTGATAACTTTGTAAATAGAGCACTCACACTAATATAGCATATAATTGTTGATTCTATATATTTAATGTTTTCATGGGCCTTCCATCAACTAAGCACAGCTGCCTCTCAAATCTCATTTCCTCTCATTCTACCCATACTCTGTTCCACTTGGGCCCCCTCTCTGTTCCCTCAACACATCAAGCGGCCCCTAAGTCATGGGTCTTTGCACCTCCTGAGTCTTCTGCCTGCAATATTTTTTCCCCCTAGGACTTGATCCCTCACTCCTTCTTTGTTCCAACATCAGCTTTTTGGCGGCCTTCCCTGACCACCTTCTCTAAAATAGTATGCACTGGCCTTCTTTATCCCCTTAACCTTACTCATTTCTCTTTATAGCAGTTATCACTCCTCAATATAGATCTTTTTGTTAATTTATTTATTGTCTGCAAGCGCCACAAAGTGTCAAGGAATAGTTGTTATTCTCCACTGTAATGAACTTGGAACAGAGTAAGTACCCAAAGATTGCATGAATAAAACATCCCAGACTTGAAAAAGGTAGGAAGGACAATGGAGAAAAATCTAGAGATGTAGAAGACTTCTTCTCCATTAAAAAAGAATCCATTTGTCCCTGAAAAATATGTAAATAGATGTCACATACTGGAAGCTAACAAACATTTTACCCAAAGTTTTACATGGGTTACTCTTTACGAAAAGGCTTTCTTAAGGTATTATTTACAATTAATTGGACTTTACAAGTGAGGTTACTCAGGTGCATCTACACCTAAGACCCTTGAATAGATTGCATTTTCTATCATTCAGCCTCCAACATCAGTACAACTAAATCTTAGGTTATACAGTGCTTTAGGCCAGGTCTGGCTTGGGTTAAATCCACATTTTACAAATCCAGGCATTGATTTATTTCATGCCTAAGGCCACTGTGATTGGAACATACTCCGTGCTTCATAAGCAAAATCCAAAGTAGTGAAAGATTCCAATTCCAAGACAGAAAAGTATTCAGGAGGTGAACAAGTGCATCTGTTTTTACCTTATTCAGAAACACATATTAAAAAAAAAAACACAACACCACCCTGCCAGAACCCTGGCCGTGTTGAAAGTATATAGTTTACTGCAATTCTGAAATGGAGTCTTTGCCATTCTAAATCTGGGCCATGATCACCTAGGAGTTGGGCGAGTGCTGTATCGGTACTTAGACATCACCTACCCTCCTCCCCACTTTGCTGTACCTCAGGGAATCCAGTCACCCTCACTACGGGGGCACTCATTCTTTGCCTTCATCCAAAACATTCTACAGTCCTCAGGAATTTCCCAAATAGCCAGGGACATCCATTGCTGTTAATGAGTCCCTGGACCTGCATTCTTCCTTTTTCCTGCCATTTCCATGCTTCCTGCTCCTCCAACTTGTAGACTGCTCAAGAAATTGACACAGGAAATTTATAAAAGCTCTGGGTGTGAAATAAAATACTGCTCCAGCTTTCAGCTTTTCTCCTACATTATATTCCCACTAGATGGTAAGTTCCTTTCTCTCCAGCTATTAAATATTAAAAAAAAAAAAAAAAAAGACAAGAGAAAGTAAAACAAGTCTCTAGTTCCGACAGCTCCCTCTAGTTTCTGTTTCATCCCTCCTCTTATTCTGTAGCTAGGTTTCCAAAACTATTTCTGTAGAATATTAATAAGTATTTATTAATCACTATGCATAGGCATTGTGCTAACTGATGTAAATATAGACCCTCATTTACTGATCAGGACAGTCCAGATGTGTGTACAACTCTTATCCCTGTGTTCGAAATGAGGAGGACACTGAGGCCTAGTGAGGTTAACAGATTTCGACAAAGTTGCACAGAGAGTACACAGCAGACCTGGGATTCAAATCTACACTCTTGCTACAATGCTGCCATGTTCTAAGATGGCCAAGATATGCTCAAGCTCAATACGTAATCATCCTACCATACACTATAACCCAATTTCCAGATAACAAAGTTTCCAACTCAAT
The DNA here is from genome assembly GCF_028021215.1 of Eschrichtius robustus. Classification (NCBI taxonomy): domain Eukaryota; kingdom Metazoa; phylum Chordata; class Mammalia; order Artiodactyla; family Eschrichtiidae; genus Eschrichtius; species Eschrichtius robustus. Next base: position 17,684,375 of record NC_090836.1, read on the forward strand.
ATATGAATTTTAGCCATTTTTTCTTTCTTTTTTTTTTAAGATTTATTTTTCATTTATTTTATTTATTTTATTTATTGTTGGTTGCATCAGATCTTAGTTGTGGCACGTGGGATCTTCGTTGAGGCAGGCAGAATCTTTCCTTGTGGCACACAGACTCCTCTCTAGTTGTGGCATGTGGGTTTTCTCTTCTCCAGTTGTGGTGCATGGGCTCCAGAGCACATGGGCTCTGTAGCTTGCGGCACGCAGGCTCTCTCGTTAAGGCATGCGAGCTCAGTAGTTGTGGCGTGTGGGCTTAGCTGCCCCACGGCATGTGGGATCTTAGTTCCCTGACCAGGGATCAAACCTATGGCCCCTGCATTGTAAGGCAGATTCTTTACTACTGGACCATGAGGGAAGTCCCTTAGCCATTTTTTCAATCTTTCTTCAGCACTCAATACCTTTAACTCTTTTTACTTGATGACGTCAGCTCTCTAGGCTTCCCTGACTACGTTCTCTTTTGGACCGTCTCCTACTTCTCTGACTGCTTGCTCTCAGCTTCTCCTTCATTTCTATCTCTTCTGAATTTACGTTTTTTATACTCATACTTGCACCCTCCCCTAAGTGATTTCTTTTGTATTCAAAGATTTTTATCTACCATGTCTCCTAAAAGTGACATCTCTAATCTAGAGCTGTCTGTTGGACACATTTCTATTTAACCATAGATGTCTCAAACTTAATTTGCCTGTGAGGAAATTACCCCGACATTACTATGTGTATGTGCCTTTTGCAAGTGGGAAGACCTATAAGGAAAATACTTCCATGCTTGTTATTATATTGGGTCATGGAAGGATAAGGTAGGTTTTAATGTCATTAACCTGGGAAAGACGGAGTCCTTAGACAGAAAATTTGACTAAGAGAGTGGAATGTAGGTCAGTCTCAGGCTCCACTCTGAGTCTAGTCACCAAATGATTGATGTTATAGGTTTTTACTCAATATAGGTTTTGATACAGAGCCCAACATAGAGAGTAACGCCAATAGCTAGAAAGGGATAAAATTCACAAAGGCGGGGGTTAGCAAACTTTTTCTAAAAAGGGGGCAGACAGTATACATTTGAGGTAGGCCACATGATCTCTGTTACAACCACTTAACTCTGCCATCGTAGCATGAAAGCAGCCAAAGACAATACATAAATGAATGAGCATGGCTGTGTTCCAATGAAACATTTTTTTGAGAAAACCATCAAGGGGTTATTTTGGTCCTCAGTATGTAATTTGCTGACTACTGATCTAGAGGAACAGAAAGTAATGATTAATAAGCTATTACTATAAGACCACCCCCAGCCCCTGCTATTCCTAATCCCCTAGCATTTAGTTTGAACGTTTTACTGACTCTTGAACTGCATTCAATGAAATTTAAGGATTTGATAGTTTGTCCATGCATGATCAAGAGTATTACTTAGGGAGCAGCACACCCCAAGGTCATTCATTTTATCTACCATCAGTCTGTGAGCTTCTTGAGGATGTGAACATAACTTATTTGTTTGTGTAGATGCCCAGCTCTGCGTACATTGGTTAGCACATTAGTACTACTCAATAAACTTGTGTCAGTTGAATGAGTTGAGTCTTCAGCACTAGTAGGTTGTATTCAGTCTCCAGTATTCAGCTACTTTCCGTAATCCCAAGACTGATGTAAAAGTTCCTAATGTATAAAGATGACACAAATAATCAGAGATCAGCTCAAGCCTATATTTCTCAACATATGGAAATAAAGTTGACTTTCCCCAGCCTTTAAGTTACTAATGTATTGGTAATCTTGTTCCAAAATTTAGTTATGTGTTAAGGGACTCTACTCCTTTACCTTGAGGCTGACCTGGCTGGGACTCCAATATCAGAGTTTTTTCTCTGACATTGTCTATCCCACTGGCTGTGTCTTTCCTTCTAGGACAGATGGTGTTGACTAGATGGCCTTGACTTCATATTCCATTGGTTATATCCAACCTTGGAGGCCAGCGGAGGAAGAGAGATGAGGGATGAAGATGACAGTTACCACCTGTATTATTTTCCTATTACTGCAATACAAAGTATCACAAACTTAGTGGTTTAACACAACACAAATGTATTTTCTTACAGCTCTGAAGTCACAAGTCTGAAATTAGTTTCACTGGGCTGATGTCAAGGTGTCAGCAGGGCTGGTTTCTTCTGGAATCTCAGAAGAGAGAGAATCTGTTTCCTTGCTTTTTCAGGTCCTAGTGACCTCTTGTATTCCTTGACTCGTGACCTTTTTCCTCCATGCTCAAATCTCCCTCTACCTGCCTCTTAAATGACACTTTTGATTACATTTAGGACCCATCCAGATGATCCAGGATACTCTCCTCACATTAAGATCCTTAATTATATTTGTAAAGTGACTTTTGCCATGTAAGTTAACATTCACAGGGTCCAGGGATTAAGATGTGGATATCTTTTGGGACCATTCTTCAGCCTCCCACATCATCGTTCTCCATTGCCCTTCAACTTCTTATTACCTACATTTTACAAGGGATACTGCTGAGCTATCAAATCCTGAGAAGAGACACCATTCAAACTTCTATTTAATTATTCACAATTTTACTAACAAATATTTAACGGGTATCCACTAGGTATCTGGAACTGTATCTTAGCCTTTGAAGCAAACATTGTAGATATATCCCTGCCCTCATGGAGCTCATAGGTCACACTGAGACAGGCTGGGACCTGGGACCTGGGACCCTTTGCTGCAGTGCTTCCACCTGGACAAAAGTCTCCTCAAACAACAGAATACAAAGAAACTATAAGGGACTAAAAACTGTGTGAATTCACAGTTGGGGTAAATTATGGACAGCAAGATACAAAAAGACCAAAAACAACCAACTGCCACTTCTGAAGAGCCAGGAGCAAAAGCAGGGTACTGCCCATGCCCCCTGCACAGAACACCACCTAAGGGGTGGGCAAACCACCTAAGCAACCCCTTCAACCTGACCCCTGGACACACCCCTACCCTCACCCCATGTAATGAACCAGCTCTCCCCTCTAGGGGAGCGAGCAAGGGAAACTGTTACTTGTTTTTTTACTCACCACTGCCACTGCAGGAGCCCCAGTAAAGCCTTGCCTGAATTTCTTGTCTGGCCTCTTATCAATATCTATTGCTTGGGGAAGGCCAAGAACCCTGATAGGTATCAACATCATCCCCATTACTAAATCACATTTGCCCTCCCACTTACCTCCTTCTCTGTGGATTTGCCCTTCCTAGTCCAATCCTGCCTTCCAGACCCTAAGTCAAATAGCACTGTCTTTTTAGGAGAATGAAGTAAGGTAGAATTCATTTACCAGGTAAATGATTAACTTATTAGCATTAAAAACCTACTCAGATGATGTTTTAGTCTTTTGTTATGTTTACTTCACCTAACCTGCAGTTGCATAGAAAATACTGTAATATCCTAGGCATGGGTTAAACTTGTGAAGGCTCCTAATCTCCTTTGAATAGGGATTAGTGGCTGCATAAATATTGCCCAAGAAAGAGCAGATTCCTGGAGAACGAAAGCTGCTTTTACTGCAAAGTGCTAAATAACTACTCAGATATGTGAGCTGTTTATAGTTTCCCTCTTTACAGACAGGAGTCTGCTTCCACCTACTGGCTGAAGAATTTCACAATCATCAGTACTATACAGGTACTTTCCACTTGGGTCTTGGGATGTGCTTCTGATTTGTAGCCATAAAGTCAGCTCCCATCTACTTAGGACTTCTTTACTCCCAAACCTACCACCTCTTCTTGTCCTCACTTCTGGAATGATTGATTAAGCTAGCCAGTGTGTTGTGTTATGAAAATTGTTAGGCAGCTACAGATATCCAAGAGAACATCTGAAGCCATGAAGTCCATGGGACACGACACACTTAGAGAAGCCTGAGGAAAATGGACAAGATGATTCAAGGAAGTCAGGTCATAACTGGAATTTCAGGGGTTTCTTGATTAGCAGTAGTTGAGAACAGGAGAATTCTGTAATTCTGTTGCTCCAAAGACAATGTTGGGGATTGTGACTGGTCTCTGTTATATCACGTGAGAGCAAATAACTTGAGAATTATCCAGTAAAGTTAGAATTTCCAGAAAAACAATGTTTATTGTGTGGCCTGTAGTATTAAGAATATACCAGAAAATAGGGCTAATCAGGATTCCTATTACAGAAAACCAAATGCTATACTGGTGCTGTTCAAGAGGACACACATTTTTGCCATTTGAGGATGAAAAAACATTATTCTGAGTTTGAGCCAAAGATAACTAGAAAGAGATGAAGGAAATAATACCTGGGTCATATGAAATATATTAGAGGACTTTATCATAAGGTCTTATGGAATTAGCATAAATATGTTCTATAATCAAATAAGTGAAAAATGAAACAACAGTGAGTTTCCATTTTGCAACTAATAATCTAAGATTGAAAAAAAGATATGACAGATATAAATTGAGAAGTGCAATATATGTGGAGGGACTGTTACTGATAGAACCCTTCTGGAAAGCTATTTAAAAAGTGAGTTTTTAAAAGCTTACACTCTTTGAATCAGTAATTTTGGTGCTAGAATAGTACACCATAGAAGTAATCATAGATGTTTTCAAATATTTACATTAAAAGATGTTCATTATGGTATTGTTTATAATTAGAAAAGTCTATTATAATAGCTACCACATATTGAGTGATTATAATATCTGACATTGTGCTTGATCCTTGATCCTGAGAGACAGCAGGAAACTGAAGGGAGAAAATAGAGGAGAAAGAAGGAAATCATATATGAAAATAGAAGTAATAGAGCATTTCCTATCCCCTCTGTGTCTTAACAGCCTAATGATTTGGTATTTTGGTCCTTGGAAAGAGTTAGGTTCAAGGTAAAAGGCTTAAGAATTGTTTAAGTGAGATTTTGTGACAGTCTTCGGAAAAGGCCATTCTTCCGCTCCACCAGGGTACAGATTGACACCCTGAAGTTATGCCATCCAATAAGGTAGCCACTAGATACATGTGGTGACTTAAATCTGAATTAAATAAAGTTAAAAATTCAGTTTCTAATAGCCATGTGTAGCTACTTGCTACTGCATTTGAGAATGCACTTATAGAACATTTTCATCATCACAGAAGGTGTATTTGTACAACACTGCCCTGAAGGCTCAACACAGACAGCCTCGAGTAGAATTTCTATGCCTCTTTGAGCAGTGGGAAAATGCACACCTCTATTCAACTAGAGTCACCCCATCCTGTAGCCATATTCTGGTATTTGTCATCACCTGGAACTGCTCCAAAATAATGTATTTAAATTTCCACTTTTTTCCTTCATCTCATTCCCTCAATTTCTCTCAAATACCCTTTCTCCTAACTCATTGGACTGCCAATTTATTGGACCCTCTATTTTCTCCCTATCCATCAATACCTTGATGTCCAATAAAAATATAATGAAGTATGATAATTATATAAGTATTCTGGTAGAAACTCTGTATTACCTTAAGGAAGTTCTAGTCATAGTTTGCTAAGTGTTTTTATCATAAGTGAATGAAGAATTTCATCAAATGCTTTTTCTTCATCTTTTGAGATGATATAAGTTTAAGGATTTTTTTCTCTTTATCCTACTGATGGAGTGAATTACCTTGATTGACTCTTGAATGTTAAGTCATTTGTTAATGATTTAAAAAAACTCAGAAAAAATAGAAATAGCAGGCAAGTTTTTTAACCTACATCTACAAAAACGTACAGGTAGCATCATGCTTAATTGTGAAATACTGAAAATTCTATCCCCTAACATTGGGAACAAAGCAAGGATGCCTGCTCTCACCACTTTTATTTTGTGATATGAGAGCCCAGAGAGGGCACTGGAAGTCCTAGTCAGTACACTAAGGCAGGGGTTGAAAACATCCAAATTGGAAAGGAAGAAAGAAGTACAAGTGTCTTTATTTGCACAGAACATGGTAACATATATTAAAAATCCTAAGAAACATATTTTTAAAAATCCACTAGAACTGCAAAGTGAGTTTAGCAGGATTGTAGGATATAAGTCCAATATACAGAAATCAATTTTGCACTGAACAGTCAGAAATTGAAATTAAAATAAAACAATAATAGTATAAAAATATGAAATGCTTAACAAATTTGACAAAAGATATGAAAGACTTGTACACTGAAAACTACAAACTGTGCTGAGAGAAATTAAACAGGACTTAAACAAAAGAGAGATATACCATGTTCATGAATTATATGTTTCGATATTGCTAAGATGCCAATTATACCAAAATTGATCTATACAGTGACTGCAATCCTGAGCAAAATTCCAGCAGAGGTTTTTTTCAGAAATTGACAAGCAGATCAAAAAATTTACATGGAAGTGCCAAGGACCTAAAATAGCCACAACATCCTTGAAAAAGAAGAACAAATTAGGAAGACTTAACACTATCTCATTTCAAGACTTTTTTTGAAGCTATAATAATCAAAATACTATGGTATTGATGTATAGATAGACATATTGATCAATGGAATAGAATAAAGAGTCTGGAAATAGACCAACACATTTATGTTTCACTGATATTTTACAAAGATTCTAAGTCAAGTTAATAGGGAAAGAATAATCTTTTTAACAAACGATACTAAATAAATTAGATAACAATGGACAAATTAATGACCCTTGACTTTGCCTCACACCTTACACTAAAATTAATTCAAAATAGAATATAGACCTAAATGTAATAGCTAAAAATATAAAATCTCTAGAACAAAATGTGAAAATCTCATTGACCTTGATTTTGGTAAAGATTTCTCACATAGAACACAAAAAGCACAAACTGTAAAGAAAAAATAAATTAGACTCTATCAAAATTTTAAACTTTTGCTCTTGAAAATGTTTGCAAACATTTATCCAAGAAAGGCCTTGTTTGAAGACATCTAAAGAACTCTTACTATTCAATAATGAGGACAAACATTCCAGTAAAAACTGGGCAAAGGATTTGAGCAGACATTTCACAAGGAAAAACAACTCAAAATGAAAATTATATTTAGGGAGATGGACAACAAATAAGCACATGACAAGATGCTCAACATCATTTGTTATTAGGGAAATGCAAATTAAAACCACAATTAGATACCACTACACATCTACTAAAAGGACTAAAATTAAAAAGACTATTTATACCAATTGTTGGTGAGGATGTGGAGGAACTGAAACTCATACACTATTGATGGGAATGAAAAATGATACAACTGTGTTAGAAAACAGTTTAGCAATTTCTTAAAAACTTAAACACACACCTCCTGTGTAAGCCAGGCATTC